>NC_060179.1:35065370-36265370 GCF_021184085.1 Oncorhynchus gorbuscha | reverse complement strand
ACTTCCGTCATCATGAAGTGCTTTGAGAGACTAGTCAAGGACCATATCACCTCCACCCTACCTGACACACTAGACCCACTCCAATTTGCTTACCGCCCAAATAGGTCCACAGACGATGCAATCTCAACCACACTGCACACTGCCCTAACCCATCTGGACAAGAGGAATACCTATGTGAGAATGCTGTTCATCGGCTACAGCTCGGCATTCAACACCATAGTACCCTCCAAGCTCGTCAGTACCCTCCAAGCTCGTCATCAAGATCGAGACCCTGGGTCTCGACCCCGCCCTGTGCAACTGGACTCGGAGTGTGGTGTCAGGAAAATAACCTCACACTCAATGTCAACAAAATTAAGGAGATGATTGTGGACTTCAGGAAACAGCAGAGGGAACACCACCCTATCCACATCGATGGAACAGTAGTGGAGAGGGTAGTAAGTTTTAAGTTCCTCGGCATACACATCACAGACAAACTGAATTGGTCCACTCACACAGACAGACAGCAGCGCCTCTTCAACCTCAGGAGGCTGAAGAAATTTGGCTTATCACCAAAAGAACTCACAAACTTCTACAGATGCACAATCGAGAGCATCCTGGCGGGCTGTATCACCGCCTGGTACGGCAACTGCTCCGCCCACAACCATAAGGCATCACCGGGGGCAAACTCCCTGCCCTCCAGGACGCCTACACCACCCGATGTTACAGGAAGGCCATAAAGATCATCAAGGACAACAACCACCCGAGCCACTGCCTGTTCACCCCGCTATCATCCAGAAGGCGAGGTCAGTACAGGTGCATCAAAGCCGAGACCGAGAGACTGAAAAACAGCTTCTATCTCAAGGCCATCAGACTGTTAAACAGCCACCACTAACATTGAGTGGCTGCTACCAACACACTGTCTCAACTCCAGCCACTTTAATAATGGGAATTGATGGGATATGATGTAAAATATAACACTAGTCACTTTAAACAATGCTACCTAATATAATGTTACATACCCTACATTATTCATCTCATATGCATACGTATATACTGTACTCTATATCATCGACTGCATCCTTATGTATTACATGTATCACTAGCCACTTTAACTATGCCACTTTGTTTACATACTCATCTCATATGTATATACTGTATACGATACCATCTACTGTATCTTGCCTATGCTGCTCTGTACCATCACTCATTCATATATCTTTATGTACATATTCTTTATCCCCTTACACTGTGTATAAGACAGTAGTTTTGGAATTGTTAGTTCGATTACTTGTTGGTTATTACTGCATTGTCGGAACTAGAAGCACAAGCATTTCGCTACACTCGCATTAACATCTGCTAACCATGTGTATGTGACAAATAACATTTGATTTGATTTGAGGTTGGTAGGCCTCCTTGCTCGCACACACTTTTTCAGTTCTGCCCCCACATTTTCTATTGGATTGAGATGATGGCAACTCCAATAAATTGACTTTGTGGTCCTTAAGCCATTTTGAAATAACTTTGGAAATATGCTTGAGGTCATTGTCAACTTAGAAGATCCATTTGCGACCAAGCTTCAGCTTCCTGACTGATGTCTTGAGATGTTGCTTCAATATATCCACATAATTTTCAATCATCATGATGCTATCTATTTTGTGAAGTGCACCAGTCTCTCCTTCAGCAAAGCACCTCCACAACATGATGCTGCCACCCCAGTACTGGTGTTCTTCGGCTTGCAAGCCTCCCCCTTCTTCCTCCAAATGTAAAAGAAAGTTAAAAAGTATGATCTTTGTTCCCATGTGCATTTGTAAACCGTAGTCTGACTTTTTTATGGCGGATTTGGAGCAGTGGCTTCTTCCTTGCTTAGCGGACATTCAGGTTATGTCGATATAGGACTCGCTTACCTGTGGATTTGATACTTTTGTACCTATTTCCTCCAGCATCTTCATAAGGTCCTTTGCTGTTGTTCTGGGATTGATTTGTACTTTTCGCACCAAAGTAGGTTTATCTCTAGGAGACATAATGCATCTCCTTCCTGAGCAGTATGACGGGTGCTTGTTCCCATGGTGTTTATACTTGCATACTAGGATGAACCAGACTTGTCGAGGTCTACACATTTTATTCTGAGGTCTTGGCTGATTTCTTTAGATTTTCCCATGATGTCATGCAAAGAGGCACTGATTGTTAAGTTTGGCCTTGAAATACATCCACAGGTACACCTCCAATTGACACAAAAGTTGTCCATTAGCTTCTTCAGAAGCTTCTTAAGCCATGACATCATTTTCTGGAATTTTCCAAGCTGTTTAAAGGTACAGACAACTAAGTATATGTTAATTTCTGTCCCACTGGAATTGTGATACAGTGAATTATAAATGAAATAATCTGTCTGTACATTTTTGGGAAAAATAACTTGTGTCATGCACAAAGTAGATGTCCTAACTGTAACGTCGTTCTTCGTTTGTAGAAAGAGAGTCGGACCGAAAAGCAGCGAGCAGAAAAATAGTCCTCACCCAGAACCCCATAGAACTGAGGAGCAGCTCGTGACTGAGGGGCATTTCGGGACTGAGGGACAGCTCGGGACTGAGGTGGCTCGGGACTAAGGGGCAGCTCGGGACTGAGGGGCAGCTCGGGACTGAGGGGCTGAGGGGAAGCCCAATACTGAGAGAAAGCACAGTACTGAGAGGAAGCCCAGTACTGAGAGGAAGCCCAGTACTGAGATGAAGCTCAGGCAGGTAGTAGGCTCCGGTAGATCCTGGCTGGCTGGCGGATCTGGAAGATTCTGGTTGACTAGCAGATCTGGAAGAGACTGGTTGACTGGCAGATCTGGAAGAGACTGGTTGACTGGCAGATCTGGAAGAGACTGGTTGACTGGCAGATCTAGAAGATCATGGTTGACTGGCGGATCTAGCTGCTCTATGCAGACTGACAGCTCCTTGCTGACTGACAGCTCTGGCAGCTCCATGCAGGCTGACAGCTCCTTGCAGACTGACAGCTCCTTGCAGACTGAGAGCTCATTGCAGACTGGCAGCTCCTTGCAGACTGGCAGCTCTTTGCAGACTGACAGCTCTGTCTGCTTCATGCAGACTGACAGCTCTGGCTACTTCGAACAGACTGACAGCTTTGACTGCTCCATGCAGGCTGACAGCTCTGGCTGCTTTATGCAGACTGACAGCTCTGACTGCTCCATGCAGGCTGACAGCACCCTGCAGACTGGCAGCTCTTTGCAGACTGACATCTCTGGCTGCTTCATGCAGACTGACAGCACCTTGCAGACTGACAGCTCCCTGCAGACTGGCAGCTCAGGCTGTTCCGAACAGGCAGGAAGCTCCGGCAGCGCAGGAGGGAAGGAAGGCTCTGATAGCACTGAACAGACAGGAGACTCCGGTAGCGCAGGAGAGGAAATAAGCTCCGACAGCGCTGAACAGGCGGGAGACTCCGACAGCGCAGGAGGGAAGGAAGGCTCTGGCTGTGCTGAATAGGTGAGGCTCACAGAAGGCCTGGTGCGTGGTGCTGGTACTGGTGCTACAGGATCGAGGACACGCACAGGAAGCCTGGTGCGGGGAGCTGCTACCGGAGGACTGGTGTGTGGAGGTGGCTCTGGATAGACCGGACCGTGCAGGCGCACTGGCGCTCTTGAGCACCGAGCCTGCCCAAGCTTACCTGGCTCGATGCCCACTCTAGCCCGGCCAATACGAAGGGCTGGTATGAACCGCACCGGGCTATGCATCCGCACTGGAAACACCGTGCGCTCCAGAGCATAACCCGGTCTCTCTAGCCCACCGGTAAGCACAGGGAGTTTGCGCAGGTCTCCTACCTGGCATAGCCATACTCCCATTAAGCCCCCCCCCCCCAATAATTTTTTGGGGTTGCTTTTCGGGCTTCCATCTGCGTCGCCGTGCTGCCTCCTCATACCTCTCCACTTTAGCCGCCTCTAGTTCTTCCTTGGGACGGCGATATTCTCCCGGCTGCGCCCAGGGTCCTTTTCCGTCTAATATCATCTCCCAAGACCAGAAGTCCTTATATTGCTGCTCCTCACAATTAACAGGCAGAGTAGGCTCAGGTCTGACTCCTGACTCAGCCACTCTCTCTCTGAGCCCTAAATATTTGGGGGTTACTTTCGGTTTTCGCTCTGCGCCGGCGTGTCTTTCTTTTCAACTCCATTCGCCTATAGCCCTCTTCGCACTGCTCTAGCGAATCCCAGGCGGGCTCCTGCACTCTCTCTGGGTTGGCCGCCCACCTGTCTATTTCATCCCACGTCGTATACTCCATGCCATTGCTGTCCATAACGTCCTCCTTTTTCTGCTCCTGCTGTCACTGCCTGTAACCACGCCACTCGGTCCGTGTGTGGTGGGTGATTCTGTAACGTCGTTCTTCGTTTGTAGAAAGAGAGTCGGACTGAAATGCAGCATGGTGGTTACTCATGTCTTTAATGAAGAAAGCGATACATGAAATAACTATTACAAAATACAAAACAACAAACGGAACGTGAAATCTAATTACAGCCTATCTGGTGAAACTACACAGAGACAGGAACAATCACCCACGAAATACAAAGCGAAACCAGGCTACCTAAATACGGTTCCCAATCAGAGACAACGAGAATCACCTGACTCTGATTGAGAACCGCCTCAGGCAGCCAAGCCCAACAACACCCCGCAATCCCAATAATACAAAAACCCCAATACGAAATACAACACCATAAACCCATGTCACACCCTGGCCTGACCAAATAATTAAAGAAAACACAAAATACTAAGACCAAGGCGTGACACTAACCGACTTGCCAAAACCATAGTTTAACAAGAAATTTGTGGAGAGGTTGAAAAATGAGTTTTAATGACTCCAACCTAAGTGTATGTAAACGTCCAACTTCAACTGTATACATATACAGTGGGGCAAAAAAGTATTTAGTCAGCCACCAATTGTGCAAGCGCTCCCACTTAAAAAGATGAGAGAGGCCTGTAATTTTCATCATAGGTACACTTCAATCATGACAGACAAAATGAGAAAAAAAATCCAGAAAATCACATTGTAGGATTTTTTATGAATTTATTTGCGAATTATGGTGGAAAATAGGTATTTGGTCAATAACTAAAAGTTTATCTCAATACTTTGTTATATACCCTTTGTTGGCAATGACAAAGGTCAAACGTTTTCTGTAAGTCTTCACAAGGTTTTCACACACTGTTGCTGGTATTTTTGCCCATTCCTCCATGCAGATCTCCTCTAGAGCAGTGATATTTTGGGGCTGTTGCTGGGCAACACAGACTTTCAAATCCCTCCAAAGATTTTCTGTGGGGTTGAGATCTGGAGACTGGCTCGGCCACTCCAGGACCTTGAAATGCTTCTTACGAAGCCACTCCTTCGTTGCCCGGACGGTGTGTTTGGGATCATTGTCATGCTGAAAGACCCAGCCATGTTTCATCTTCAATGCCCTTGCTGATGGTAGGAGGTTTTTACTCAAAATCTCACGTTACATGGCCCCATTCATTCTTTCCTTTTCATGGATCAGTCGTCCTGGTCCCTTTGCAGATAAACAGCCCCAAAGCATGATGTTTCCACCCCCATGCTTCACAGTAGGTATGGTGTTCTTTGGATGCAACTCAGCATTATTTGTCCTCCAAACACGTCGTGTTGAGTTTTTACCAAAAAGTTATATTTTGGTTTCAGCTGACCATATGACATTCTCCCAATCTTCTTCTGGATCATCTAATTGCTCTCTAGCAAACTTCAGACGGGCCTGGACATGTACTGGCTTAAGCAGGGGGACACGTCTGGCACTGCAGGATTTGAGTCCCTGGCAGCGTAGTGTGTTACTGATGGTAGGCTTTGTTACTTTGGTCCCAGCTCTCTGCAGGTCATTCACTAAGTCCCCCCGTGTGGTTCTGGGATTTTTGCTCACCGTTCTTGTGATCGTTTTGAGGTGATATCTTGCATGGAGCCCCAGATCGAGGGAGATTATCAGTGGTCTTGTATGTCTTCCATTTCCTAATAATTGCTCCCACAGTTGATCTCTTCAAACCAAGCTGCTTACCTATTGCAGATTCAGTCTTCCCTCATCTTTTTAAGTGGGAGAAGTTAAGTTGGATAACTTGCACAATTGGTGGCTGCCTAAATACTTTTTTGCCCCACTGTATGTCAGAGCGGCGTTGTACTAAGATACAGTGGCATAGCATAGAGTACAGTATAAACATATAAGATCGTAATGGAATGCATACAAACAATTAAAGTGACTAAGATACCATAGAATAGTATAGAGTACAGTTTACACATATAAGATGAGTAATGCAAGATACTAAGATGTTATTGAAGTGGCTAATGTTTCATTTCCTTAAAGTGGCCAGTTATTCCTAATCTATGTATATTGGCAGCAGCCTCTGATGTGCTGGAGATGGCAGTTTTAAAGTCAGTGGTGTAGTATCGAATACAATACAGTATAGTACATATGAAATAGGTGATGCAATATGTAAACACAATTTAGAAGTGACTAAGATACTGTAGAATAGTGTGGAGTGCAGTTCATACATATGAGATGAGTAATGCTAGATTCAGAACATTATTAAAGTGGCTAGTGATCCATTTCTAAAAGTAGCCAGTGATTCCTAATCTATTTCTATAGGCAGCCGCCTCTTATGTGCTTGTGATGGGTGTTTAGGGCTTAACAACTTCCAGTGAAATTGAAGGGCGCACAATTCAAATCAATAATCAAAAAAATTATGGATATTAAACATTTAGATACATACAATTGTCTTATATCGTTTTAAAGCTGAAATAATTGTTAATCTATCTGCACTGTCCGAAAACATGCCACCTGCACAGGCTTCATAAAAATCACAAATAGCGATTAAATATCCACTCACGTTTTGAAAATCTACCTCTGATTTGCAATCCAAAGGGTCCCAGCTACAACATGTAGTGTCATTTTGTTAGATAAAATCCTTCGTTATATCCCAAAAAGTATGTTTAGTTGGTGCATTCGATTTGAGTAATCCACTTGTTCAACATGTAGAGAAAGGAATCCAAAAAGCTTCTGCTTGTCCTCTTCATCGCACCTGCACAGACTGATGTCCAACTCTGAGTCCCAGTACTAAAACCCATAATTCTACCTCGTTTGGGAAGAAATAAGCCTGAAACCTTGAACAAAGACTGTTGACATCTAGTGGAAGCCATAGCAATTGCAATCTGGGAGCTGGATTTGGATATGCCCCTATACTTTCCATTGTAAGAGCATGGGCTCTCTCAAAAAAAAGTTCTGGTTGGTTTTTCTTTGGATTTTCACCTGCCAAATCTATTGTGTTATAGTCTCATACTAGTCTCATACTCATATTTCAACATTTCTTAAAATGTCAAAGTGTTTTCTATCCAATGGTACCAATTACATGCATATCCTGGCTGATGGGCCTGAGTAACAGGCAGTTTACTTTGGGCACGTCAGTCAGGCGGAAATTTTGAAAAAAAGGACCCTAGCCCTAACAACTTTTAGCAGTCTGATGGCCTTGAGATAAAACCTGCTTTTCAGTCTCTCGGTCCCAACTTTGATACACCTGTACTGCCCTCGCCTTCTGGATGATAGCGGTGTGAACAGGCAGTGGCTCGGGGGGTTAATGTCCTTGATGATCTTTTTGGCCTTCCTATGGTATCGGGTGCTGTAGGTGTCCAGGAGGGCAGCAAGTTTGCCCCCGGGAATGCGTTAGGCAGACCACACCACCCTCTTGAGAGCTTTGCGGTTGTGGGCGGTGCAGTTACCATACCAGGCAGTGATACAGCCCGACAGGATGCTCTCAGTTGTGCATCTGTAAAAGTTTGTGAGGGTTTTAGGTGTTAAGCCAAATTTCTTTAGCATCCTGAGTTTTAAGAGGTGCTGTTGCACCTTCTTCACCACACTGTCTGTGTGTGTGGACCATTTCAGTTTGAAGTTTAACCTGCATGGGGTAGTCAGTCCATGTAAATGGTTTCATATAAGGTAAAGTGAAACATAGTGAAACATAACATTTAGATAACATTTAGGGTCCCTCCCAGACCATGACAAGAGAAAAATGAACAAAGAGCAGCAAGGAAGCAAACAAAGGGGACAATCCTTTATATCAAAATGGCCTTGATAACTACAAAGAACCCATGACTTGTTTGGTAGAGAGAGAATAACATGTCTTTCTATGATGGCTGATGGCCAGAATAACAGATATCTAGTGAACACACAATGGGACAATGTCCCTGAAAATAACACTGATAATCACTTTATCTCACCTCACGAGGTCCACATTACAACTACGAAAATATTAAACAACATTCTCAGTGAATGATATGGGAGTCGCTATGTATGAACCAAGCTGTCAGGTGGTATGGTAAATATCTGCTCATGCTGTAGAGAAAAAACACACTCTCATGATACATGACAGCCCATTCACAAACAGTTCATACGTCAAGGTACACTAAACAAGGAAAGGTATTATGTTATTTCTTTCATCTAATGGTGGAAAATTCTGAGTAGTAACAGAGAAATGGCACCATGTGTATCGTACTAAAGCTGAATGCAATGGAGAAATTAAAATTGTCTATGGCCCAAATAGCACCCTTTTCCCCATGTAGTGCACTACTGTTAACCAGGGCTCTGTTTGTTTATAGTATGACCATCTGTAAACATTCTAAAGATGGACTATCCAAATAAAGTGTGACCCCAATTAATTTTTTTAATGGTTAATCTGGCATTAACCCTACGTGAATCTACAAGTAAACAATGTTTTGGCAACTGCATACTGTACATAGATCACACTGTGTTGCCTCTCGGTGGTATACCTATAACCACTTGTTGTGCGTATGCAGAGTGTGCCTCAGTGCCTTGTGCCGGTACACTGCCACCTTTCTCCCGTTCACTACTGCAGTTCTCCAGTTCACTACCCACTTCTTCACTTTCACTACCTACCGCCTTTCTCCCGTTCACTACTTTAATTCCCTTGTGGTTGGCAGCAAATTAGAAATGTGCATCCTTTACAGTGGAGAGTGTTGAGCTGACAAAGATTATTATCATTCTCTGCCTTTTCTACACAGATTATACCGCTATACAAATCTTCAGGCCCCAAAAAACAGTAATTGGACCATATCTTGATTGTAGGCAACATACCACAAATTAGAATGAGCATTTATAGTCAGTTCCTATGAACATTATCTAGCTACTGTTAAAAAAAAGAAACAAAACACAGTTACCTTGCCATAAAGTGAAAAACAGTATTTTCAAGGCACAATCAATGTTTCTGCTCCAATGAATTTGGCTCTGACGGAATGCTTTCAATGAAGAAGGTCATCCCTATGACAGAATTTGCATATCTCAATGACTTGAGCTAAAAAAAACACACATTTAATGGGATGTCTAAATGTTGATGAGGTTTCACATGGTATTAAAATGTATGCAATAATTACAAAGTAACTATTATATGATTCATCCTCCAAAAATGTTTTTTTTGTTCAACTGTTATATTTTGGGAAGATCTTTCATGTAATTGTTAGAGCTTGTCTGGTGTTTTAAAAGCTGAAGCGATCACTCCATCACTCCAGAGGGACTGCAAAGTAACCAAATATACAGTAAGTACATTTAGGCTTCCTTTAGTCAAATAACAATTCCCAGGTGACTCTGTTGTATTTAAAAAAAAATGTTTCACCAACCTCTTATTTTTCGGGGATTTTTAGAACGCTGTTAAGAGGACAGATAATGAATGAAATATTAACTGTTGACCAAAAAACAAACATCTTAACAGCACAGGGAAACAGTGTTAAATACCTGTCATGTTTTGTCATTTATTATCTTGTCTTGTCCCTGTGCTTCCCATTCTATTCGTTTCCCTCTGCTGGTCTTATTAGGTTCTTTCCCTCTTTCTATCCCTCTCTCTCCCCCTCCCTCTCTCACTCTCTCGCTCTCTCTTCTCTCTATCGTTCCGTTCCTGCTCCCAGCTGTTCCTATTCCCCTAATCAATCATTTAGTCTTCCCACACCTGTTCCCGATCCTTTCCCCTGATTAGAGTCCCTATTTCTTCCTTTGTGTTCCGTTCCTGTCCTGTCGGTTCCTTGTCTAGAATTCACCGTGCTGTGTTTGTGTATCGCCCTGTCGTGTCGTGTTTTCCTCAGATGCTGCGTGGTGAGCAGGTGTCTGAGTCTGTCTGGTTCAAGTGCCTTCCCGAGGCAACCTGCTGTTCACCTGCTGTTCAAGATCGAGTCTCCAGTTTGTCCTCGTCATTTCGAGTGAAAGTTGTGTTTTTTGTTTGTATTTACTTTACTGGATTAAAGACTCTGTTTTCGCCAAGTCGCTTTTGGGTCCTCTTTCACCTGCATGACAGAAGGAACCGACCAAGGAATGGACCCAGCGACTTCAGACGCTCGTTACACTGCCGTCGAGATCCAAGGAGCCATGCTCGGCAGACACGAGCAGGAATTGTCTGCTGCTCGCCATGCCGTGGAGAACCTGGCCGCTCAGGTTTCCGACCTCTCTGGACAGTTCCAGAGTCTACGTCTCGTGCCACCTGTTACTTCCTGGCCTGCCGAGCCTCCAGAACCTAGGGTTAATAACCCACCTTGCTACTCCGGGCAGCCCACTGAGTGCCGCTCCTTTCTCACGCAGTGTGAGATTGTGTTCTCTCTCCAACCCAACACATACTCTAGAGAGAGAGCTCGGGTTGCTTACGTCATTTCACTCCTTACTGGCCGGGCTCGAGAATGGGGCACAGCTATCTGGGAGGCAAGGGCTGATTGCTCTAACAAGTTCCAGAACTTTAAAGAGGAGATGATTCGGGTTTTTGACCGTTCAGTTTTTGGTAGGGAGGCTTCTAGGGCCCTGGCTTCCTTATGCCAAGGTGAACGGTCCATAACGGATTATTCTATTGAGTTTCGCACTCTTGCTGCCTCTAGTGAGTGGAACGAGCCGGCGCTGCTCGCTCGTTTTCTGGAGGGACTCCACGCAGTGGTTAAGGATGAGATTCTCTCCCGGGAGGTTCCTTCAGATGTGGACTCTTTGATTGCTCTCGCCATCCGCATAGAACGACGGGTAGATCTTCGTCACCGGGCTCGTGGAAGAGAGCTCGCATCAACGGTGTTTCCCTGCTCCGCATCGCAACCATCTCCCTCCTCTGGCTCAGAGTCTGAGCCCATGCAGCTGGGAGGGATTCGCATCTCGACTAAGGAGAGGGAACGGAGGATCACCAACCGCCTGTGCCTCTATTGCGGAGTTGCTGGACATTTTGTTAATTCATGTCCAGTAAAAGCCAGAGCTCATCTGTAAGCGGAGGGCTACAGGTGAGCGCAACTACTCAAGTCTCTCCATCAAGATCCTGTACTACTTTGTCGGTCCATCTACGCTGGACCGGTTCGGTGCTACATGTAGTGCCTTGATAGACTCTGGGGCTGAGGGTTGTTTCATGGACGAAGCATGGGTTCGGAAACATGACATTCCTTTCAGAGAGTTAGAGAAGCCTACGCCCATGTTCGCCTTAGATGGTAGTCATCTTCCCAGTATCAGATTTGAGACACTACCTTTAACCCTCACAGTATCTGGTAACCACAGTGAGACTATTTCTTTTTTGATTTTTCGTTCACCGTTTACACCTGTTGTTTTGGGTCATCCCTGGCTAGTATGTCATAATCCTTCTATTAATTGGTCTAGTAATTCTATCCTATCCTGGAACGTTTCTTGTCATGTGAAGTGTTTAATGTCTGCCATCCCTCCCGTTTCTTCTGTCCCTACTTCTCAGGAGGAACCTGGCGATTTGACAGGAGTGCCGGAGGAATATCATGATCTGCGCACGGTCTTCAGTCGGTCCCGAGCCAACTCCCTTCCTCCTCACCGGTCGTATGATTGTAGTATTGATCTCCTTCCGGGGACCACTCCTCCTCGGGGTAGACTATACTCTCTGTCGGCTCCCGAACGTAAGGCTCTCGAGGATTATTTGTCTGTGTCTCTTGACGCCGGTACCATAGTGCCTTCTTCCTCTCCGGCCGGGGCGGGGTTCTTTTTGTTAAGAAGAAGGACGGTACTCTGCGCCCCCTGCGTGGATTATCGAGGGCTGAATGACATAACGGTTAAGAATCGTTATCCGCTTCCCCTTATGTCATCAGCCTTCGAGATTCTGCAGGGAGCCAGGTGCTTTACTAAGTTGGACCTTCGTAACGCTTACCATCTCGTGCGCATCAGAGAGGGGGACGAGTGGAAAACGGCGTTTAACACTCCGTTAGGGCATTTTGAGTACCGGGTTCTGCCGTTTGGTCTCGCCAATGCGCCAGCTGTTTTTCAGGCATTAGTTAATGATGTTCTGAGAGACATGCTGAACATCTTTGTTTTTGTCTATCTTGACGATATCCTGATTTTTTCTCCGTCACTCGAGATTCATGTTCAGCACGTTCGACGTGTTCTACAGCGCCTTTAGAGAATTGTCTCTACGTAAAGTCTGAGAAGTGCTCTTTTCATGTCTCCTCCGTTACTTTTCTCGGTTCCGTTATTTCCGCTGAAGGCATTCAGATGGATTCCGCTAAGGTCCAAGCTGTCAGTGATTGGCCCGTTCCAAGGTCACGTGTCGAGTTGCAGCGCTTTTTAGGTTTCGCTAATTTCTATCGGCGTTTCATTCGTAATTTCGGTCAAGTTGCTGCCCCTCTCACAGCTCTTACTTCTGTCAAGACGTGTTTTAAGTGGTCCGGTTCCGCCCAGGGAGCTTTTGATCTTCTAAAAGAACGTTTTACGTCCGCTCCTATCCTCGTTACTCCTGACGTCACTAGACAATTCATTGTCGAGGTTGACGCTTCAGAGGTAGGCGTGGGAGCCATTCTATCCCAGCGCTTCCAGTCTGACGATAAGGTTCATCCTTGCGCTTATTTTTCTCATCGCCTGTCGCCATCTGAGCGCAACTATGATGTGGGTAACCGTGAACTGCTCGCCATCCGCTTAGCCCTAGGCGAATGGCGACAGTGGTTGGAGGGGGCGACCGTTCCTTTTGTCGTTTGGACAGACCATAAGAACCTTGAGTACATCCGTTCTGCCAAACGACTTAATGCCCGTCAAGCTCGTTGGGCGTTGTTTTTCGCTCGTTTCGAGTTTGTGATTTCTTACCGTCCGGGTAGCAAGAACACCAAGCCTGATGCCTTATCCCGTCTGTTTAGTTCTTCTGTGGCTTCTACTGATCCCGAGGGGATTCTTCCTTATGGGCGTGTTGTCGGGTTAACAGTCTGGGGAATTGAAAGACAGGTTAAGCAAGCACTCACGCACACTGCGTCGCCGCGCGCTTGTCCTAGTAACCTCCTTTTCGTTCCTGTTTCCACTCGTCTGGCTGTTCTTCAGTGGGCTCACTCTGCCAAGTTAGCTGGTCATCCCGGTGTTCGAGGCACTCTTGCGTCTATTCGCCAGCGCTTTTGGTGGCCGACTCAGGAGCGTGACACGCGCCGTTTCGTGGCTGCTTGTTCGGACTGCGCGCAGACTAAGTCGGGTAACTCTCCTCCTGCCGGTCGTCTCAGACCGCTCCCCATTCCTTCTCGACCATGGTCTCACATCGCCCTAGACTTCATTACCGGTCTGCCTTTGTCTGCGGGGAAGACTGTGATTCTTACGGTTGTCGATAGGTTCTCTAAGGCGGCACATTTCATTCCCCTCGCTAAACTTCCTTCCGCTAAGGAGACGGCACAAATCATTATCGAGAATGTATTCAGAATTCATGGCCTCCCGTTAGACGCCGTTTCAGACAGAGGCCCGCAATTCACGTCACAGTTTTGGAGGGAGTTCTGTCGTTTGATTGGTGCGTCCGTCAGTCTCTCTTCCGGGTTTCATCCCCAGTCTAACGGTCAAGCAGAGAGGGCCAATCAGACGATTGGTCGCATACTACGCAGCCTTTCTTTCAGAAACCCTGCGTCTTGGGCAGAACAGCTCCCCTGGGCAGAATACGCTCACAATTCGCTTCCTTCGTCTGCTACCGGGTTATCTCCGTTTCAGAGTAGTCTGGGTTACCAGCCTCCTCTGTTCTCATCCCAGCTTGCCGAGTCCAGCGTTCCCTCCGCTCAAGCGTTTGTCCAACGTTGTGAGCGCACCTGGAGGAGGGTGAGGTCTGCACTTTGCCGTTACAGGGCACAGACTGTGAGCCGCCAATAAACGCAGGATTAAGAGTCCAAGGTATTGTTGCGGCCAGAGAGTGTGGCTTTCCACTCGCAACCTTCCTCTTACGACAGCTTCTCGTAAGTTGACTCCGCGGTTCATTGGTCCGTTCCGTGTCTCCCAGGTCGTCAATCCTGTCGCTGTGCGACTGCTTCTTCCGCGACATCTTCGTCGCGTCCATCCTGTCTTCCATGTCTCCTGTGTCAAGCCCTTTCTTCGCACCCCGTTCGTCTTCCCTCCCCCCTCCCGTCCTTGTCGAGAGCGCACCTATTTACAAGGTACATAAGATCATGGACATGCGTTCTCGGGGACGGGGTCACCAATACTTAGTGGATTGGGAGGGTTACGGTCCTGAGGAGAGGAGTTGGGTTCCGTCTCGGGACGTGCTGGACCGTTCACTCATTGATGATTTCCTCCGTTGCCGCCAGGATTCCTCCTCGAGTGCGCCAGGAGGCGCTCGGTGAGTGGGGGTACTGTCATGTTTTGTCATTTATTATCTTGTCTTGTCCCTGTGCTTCCCATTCTATTCGTTTCCCTCTGCTGGTCTTATTAGGTTCTTTCCCTCTTTCTATCCCTCTCTCTCCCCCTCCCTCTCTCACTCTCTCGCTCTCTCTTCTCTCTATCGTTCCGTTCCTGCTCCCAGCTGTTCCTATTCCCCTAATCAATCATTTAGTCTTCCCACACCTGTTCCCGATCCTTTCCCCTGATTAGAGTCCCTATTTCTTCCTTTGTGTTCCGTTCCTGTCCTGTCGGTTCCTTGTCTAGAATTCACCGTGCTGTGTTTGTGTATCGCCCTGTCGTGTCGTGTTTTCCTCAGATGCTGCGTGGTGAGCAGGTGTCTGAGTCTGTCTGGTTCAAGTGCCTTCCCGAGGCAACCTGCTGTTCACCTGCTGTTCAAGATCGAGTCTCCAGTTTGTCCTCGTCATTTCGAGTGAAAGTTGTGTTTTTTGTTTGTATTTACTTTACTGGATTAAAGACTCTGTTTTCGCCAAGTCGCTTTTGGGTCCTCTTTCACCTGCATGACAATACCACACATTTATATTTCAGTGGGGAATAACAGCTGTTCTTGCACAAACCTACAGTCCTTTCTGTGTAAAGAACGTTGAGCCAATCTACTTTAGTGAAACCACAGAAAAATTGTATTAAACTGAAAGTATTTGTACTAGTGTGAGAAGTGTAAAGTTCAACTTTGAGAATTCAGCTGAGGTGATTTTACATTTTTCTTAATCTATTTGTTCATCAATAGTACACTCATGAAGAGATACACTGAGATGAACATGAATGATCAAATAAATAGTGCAAGTTCTTCCTCCTCTCTTGGTTCTGTGCTTCATGAATAGCAGACCGAGAACTTTTGCTCGTAATCAAATTCAGTATTTTAAGCCGAAGACCTGCCCAATGTCAAATGATAACTAGGTATTTTATTAATATTGTGCTTCGTTGTTTGTTGTTTTATAAAAGTGCATTTTCAGCATTGAAATATAAGTATGGGCAACAACAAAAAATTACTCACCTGGGAAGATAAAGCAATACTTTGGATCGAGTCAGAAAATTCAATGTTTTCTTGATATTGAGAAAGACAGCACATTGAAGCCTCTCAATTTGTTGTATTATTTCACCGCACCACCACCCCACACACTTAGGATCCTCCAGTCCATCTAAACTCATGTGATATGAAAACCATAATTCTCATTTAAATCAAAGGCATAACAGAAAGAAAGAGCTAATCAAGTGACTTGTAAGTAAGTATGGTGGCACGGTGTATTACCTCACTCAACAATTGAGTATTGTAGTCCCCATTATGGTATTATCCCTCATACACGGACTGGCATATGCACAAGGGAAAATTGATCAGCCATTACACAGCTTGAAGAGGGGATCCCATTATGCCTCTGAATACATGGGAGGTCCTCTCATACAGTATCATTGACAAGCATAGGCACTTTGACAATAAATTAGATAGGAATGAATAGTAGTTTTATTAGAGGAGGAAAATATTTAGTAAAAATATATATTATTTCCAAATATTTTAGAGTACATAGTCTAAGACAAGACAACACTCCAAAATGTAAATCATATATTGAGTACCACAACTTTAGCAATAAAAAGTCAGATAGAGAACAAATTCTTATTTACAATGACGGCCTACCCTGGCCAAACCCGGACGACACTGGACCAATTGTGCGCCGCCCTATGGGACTCCCAATCACAGCCGGATGTGATACACCAGGGATGGTAGTGACGCCTCTTGCACTGAGATGCAGTGCCTTAGACCGCTGCGCCAATCGGGAGCCCAACTTGATGAATCACAGAGACTAATACCCTGAAATGCTCTACTCCCTGTGTCAGTGCTGCACCGGATAAATGTTGAAAATTATTGTAGCAATGACTGTTGCCCCCCCTTCCCACTTATCTACACTACTGTTAAACAGTTTGGGGTCACTTAGAAATGTCCTTGTTTAGACATTTTCTGTCCATTAACATAAAATAAAATGTATCAGAAATACAGTGTAGACATCGTTAATGTTGTAAATGACTATTGTAGCTGGAAATAGCTGATTTTTTATGGGAATATCTACATTGACGCACAGAGGCCCATTATTGCGCTGTTCTGTGAATGGAGATCTTCAGTTTCTTGACAATTTCTCACATGGAATAGCCTTCCTTTCTCAGAACAAGAACAGACTGATGAGTTTCAGAAGAAGGTTCTTTGTTTCTGTCCCTTTTGAGCCTGTAATTGAAACCACAAATGCTGCTTCAGATATTCAACTAGTCTAAAGAAGGCCAGATTTATTGCTTTTTTAATCAGCAAAACCATTTTCAGCTGAGCTAACATAATTACAAAAGGGTTTTCTAATCATCAATTAGCCTTTTAAAATGATCAACTTGGATTAGCTAACAAAACGTGCCATTGGATCATAGGAGTGATGGTTGCTGATAATGGGCCTCTGTACGCTATGTAGATATTCCACAAAAAATCTGCCGTTTCCAGCTGTAATAGTCATTTACAACATTAACAATGTCTACACTATATTTCTGATGAATTTGATGTAATTTTAACAGAGAAAAAAAAAGTTTTTCTTTCAAAAACAAGGACATTTCTAAGTGACCTCAATCTTTGGAAAGGTTTGTTATGCAGGTGAATGAGGACCCAAAAGCGACTTGGCGAAAACAGAGTCTTTAATCCAGTAAAGGAAATATGCAATACTCCTAGACAAATCGGAGCGGTAAATAAAGCATAAAAACAATTCCACTCGTAATGACGAGAACAGACTGGACACTCGATCATAAACTGTAAGTTGCCTCGGGAAGGCACTTGACCGTAGCAGACTCAGACACCTGCTCACCACGCAGCATCTGAGGGAAACACGACACGACAGGGCGATACAAAGACACAGCACGGTGAACAATATACAAGGATCCGACAGGACAGAAACGGAAAACAAGGGGAGAAATAGGGACTCTAATCAGGGGAAAAGATAGGGAACAGGTGTGGGAAGACTAAATGATTGATTAGGGGAATAGGAACAGCTGGGAGCAGGAACGGAACGATAGAGAGAAGAGAGAGAGGGAGGGAGAGAGAAAAAAGGGAACGAACCTAAAAAGACCAGCAGGGGGAAAACGAACAGAAGGAAAAGCAAAATGACAAGACAATATAAGACAAAACATGACAGTACCCCCCACTCACCGAGCGCCTCCTGGCGCACTCGAGGAGGAATCCTGGCGGCAACGGAGGAAATCATCAATCAGTGAACGGTCCAGCACGTCCCGAGACGGAACCCAACTCCTCTCCTCAGGACCGTAACCCTCCCAATCCACTAAGTATTGGTGACCCCGTCCCCGAGAATGCATGTCCATGATCCTACGTACCTTGTAAATAGGTGCGCTCTCGACAAGGACGGGAGGGGGGGAGGGAAGACGAACGGGGGTGCGAAGAAAGGGCTTGACACAGGAGACATGGAAGACAGGATGGACGCGACGAAGATGTCGCGGAAGAAGCAGTCGCACAGCGACAGGATTGACGACCTGGGAGACACGGAACGGACCAATGAACCGCGGAGTCAACTTACGAGAAGCTGTCGTAAGAGGAAGGTTGCGAGTGGAAAGCCACACTCTCTGGCCGCAACAATACCTTGGACTCTTAATCCTACGTTTATTGGCGGCTCTCACAGTCTGTGCCCTGTAACGGCAAAGTGCAGACCTCACCCTCCTCCAGGTGCGCTCACAACGTTGGACAAACGCTTGAGCGGAGGGAACGCTGGACTCGGCAAGCTGGGATGAGAACAGAGGAGGCTGGTAACCCAGACTACTCTGAAACGGAGATAACCCGGTAGCAGGCGAAGGAAGCGAGTTGTGAGCGTATTCTGCCCAGGGGAGCTGTTCTGCCCAAGACGCAGGGTTTCTGAAAGAAAGGCTGCGTAGTATGCGACCAATCGTCTGATTGGCCCTCTCTGCTTGACCGTTAGACTGGGGATGAAACCCGGAAGAGAGACTGATGGACGCACCAATCAAACGACAGAACTCCTCCAAAACTGTGACGTGAATTGCGGGCCTCTGTCTGAAACGGCGTCTAACGGGAGGCCATGAATTCTGAACACATTCTCGATGATGATTTGTGCCGTCTCCTTAGCGGAAGGAAGTTTAGCGAGGGGAATGAAATGTGCCGCCTTAGAGAACCTATCGACAACCGTAAGAATCACAGTCTTCCCCGCAGACAAAGGCAGACCGGTAATGAAGTCTAGGGCGATGTGAGACCATGGTCGAGAAGGAATGGGAAGCGGTCTGAGACGACCGGCAGGAGGAGAGTTACCTGACTTAGTCTGCGCGCAGTCCGAACAAGCAGCCAAGAAACGGCGCGTGTCACGCTCCTGAGTCGGCCACCAAAAGCGCTGGCGAATAGAAGCAAGAGTGCCTCGAACGCCGGGATGACCAGCTAACTTGGCAGAGTGAGCCCACTGAAGAACAGCCAGACGAGTAGAAACAGGAACGAAAAGAAGGTTACTAGGACAAGCGCGCGGCAACGCAGTGTGCGTGAATGCTTGCTTAACCTGTCTTTCAATTCCCCAGACTGTCAACCCGACAACACGCCCATAAGGAAGAATCCCCTCGGGATCAGTAGAAGCCACAGAAGAACTAAAAAGACGGGATAAGGCATCAGGCTTGGTGTTCTTGCTACCCGGACGGTAAGAAATCACAAACTCGACACGAGCGAAAAACAACGCCCAACGAGCTTGACGAGCATTAAGTCGTTTGGCAGAACGGATGTACTCAAGGTTCTTATGGTCTGTCCAAACGACAAAAGGAACGGTCGCCCCCTCCAACCACTGTCGCCATTCGCCTAGGGCTAAGCGGATGGCGAGCAGTTCGCGGTTACCCACATCATAGTTGCGTTCAGATGGCGACAGGCGATGAGAAAAATAAGCGCAAGGATGAACCTTATCGTCAGACTGGAAGCGCTGGGATAGAATTGCTCCCACGCCTACCTCTGAAGCGTCAACCTCGACAATGAATTGTCTAGTGACGTCAGGAGTAACGAGGATAGGAGCGGACGTAAAACGTTCTTTTAGAAGATCAAAAGCTCCCTGGGCGGAACCGGACCACTTAAAACACGTCTTGACAGAAGTAAGAGCTGTGAGAGGGGCAGCAACTTGACCGAAATTACGAATGAAACGCCGATAGAAATTAGCGAAACCTAGAAAGCGCTGCAACTCGACACGTGACCTTGGAACGGGCCACTCACTGACAGCTTGGACCTTAGCGGAATCCATCTGAATGCCTTCAGCGGAAATAACGGAACCGAGAAAAGTAACGGAGGAAACATGAAAAGAGCACTTCTCAGCCTTCACGTAGAGACAATTCTCTAAAAGGCGCTGGAGAACACGTTGAACGTGCTGAACATGAATCTCGAGTGACGGTGAAAAAATCAGGATATCGTCAAGGTAGACAAAAACAAAGATGTTCAGCATGTCTCTCAGAACATCATTAACTAATGCCTGAAAAACAGCTGGCGCATTGGCGAGACCAAACGGCAGAACCCGGTACTCAAAATGCCCTAACGGAGTGTTAAACACCGTTTTCCACTCGTCCCCCTCTCTGATGCGCACGAGATGGTAAGCGTTACGAAGGTCCAACTTAGTAAAGCACCTGGCTCCCTGCAGAATCTCGAAGGCTGATGACATAAGGGGAAGCGGATAACGATTCTTAACCGTTATGTCATTCAGCCCTCGATAATCCACGCAGGGGCGCAGAGTACCGTCCTTTTTCTTAACAAAAAAAAACCCTGCCCCGGCCGGAGAGGAAGAAGGCACTATGGTACCGGCGTCAAGAGACACAGACAAATAATCCTCGAGAGCCTTACGTTCGGGAGCCGACAGAGAGTATAATCTACCCCGAGGAGGAGTGGTCCCCGGAAAGAGATCAATACTACAATCATACGACCGGTGAGGAGGAAGGGAGTTGGCTCGGGACCGACTGAAGACCGTGCGCAGATCATGATATTCCTCCGGCACTCCTGTCAAATCGCCAGGTTCCTCCTGAGAAGTGGGGACAGAAGAAACGGGAGGGATGGCAGACATTAAACACTTCACATGACAAGAAACGTTCCAGGATAGGATAGAATTACTAGACCAATTAATAGAAGGATTATGACATACTAGCCAGGGATGACCCAAAACAACAGGTGTAAAAGGTGAACGAAAAATCACTGTGGTTACCAGATACTGTGAGGGTTAAAGGTAGTGTCTCAAATCTGATACTGGGAAGATGACTACCATCTAAGGCGAACATGGGCGTAGGCTTGTCTAACTGTCTGAAAGGAATGTCATGTTTCCGAGCCCATGCTTCGTCCATGAAACAACCCTCAGCCCCAGAGTCTATCAAGGCACTGCATGTAGCACCCGAACCGGTCCAGCGTAGATGGACCGACATAGTAGTACAGGATCTAGATGGAGAGACCTGAGTAGTAGCGCTCACCAGTAGCCCTCCGCTTACTGATGAGCTCTGGCTTTTACTGGACATGAATTGACAAAATGTCCAGCAAGTCCGCAATAGAGGCACAGGCGGTTGGTGATCCTCCGTTCCCTCTCCTTAGTCGAGATGCGAATACCTCCCAGCTGCATGGGCTCAGTCTCTGAGTCAGAGGAGGGAGATGGTTGCGATGCGGAGCAGGGAAACACCGTTGACGTGAGCTCTCTTCCACGAGCTTGGTGACGAAGATCTACCCGTCGTTCTATGCGGATGGCGAGAGCAATCAAAGAGTCCACACTGGAAGGAACCTCCCGGGAGAGAATCTCATCTTTAACCACTGCGTGGAGTCCCTCCAGAAAACGAGCGAGCAGCGCCGGCTCGTTCCAGTCACTAGAGGCAGCAAGAGTGCGAAACTCTATAGAGTAATCCGTTATGGATCGATCACCTTGGCATAGGGAAGCCAGGGCCCTAGAAGCCTCCCTACCAAAAACTGAACGGTCAAAAACCCAAATCATCTCCTCTTTAAAGTTCTGGTAATTGTTAGAACAATCAGCCCTTGCCTCCCAGATAGCTGTGCCCCACTCTCGAGCCCGGCCAGTAAGGAGTGATATGACGTAAGCAACCCGAGCTCTCTCTCTAGAGTATGTGTTGGGTTGGAGAGAGAACACAATATCACACTGGGTGAGAAAGGAGCGGCACTCCGTGGGCTGCCCGGAGTAACAAGGTGGGTTATTAACCCTAGGTTCCGGAGGCTCGGCAGACCAGGAAGTAACAGGTGGCACGAGACGAAGACTCTGGAACTGTCCAGAGAGGTCGGAAACCTGAGCGGCCAGGTTCTCCACGGCATGACGAGCAGCAGACAATTCCTGCTCGTGTCTGCCGAGCATGGCTCCTTGGATCTCGACGGCAGTGTTACGAGCGTCTGTAGTCGCTGGGTCCATTCTTTGGTCGGATCCTTCTGTTATGCAGGTGAATGAGGACCCAAAAGCGACTTGGCGAAAACAGAGTCTTTAATCCAGTAAAGGAAATATGCAATACTCCTAGACAAATCGGAGCGGTAAATAAAGCATAAAAAACAATTCCACTCGTAATGACGAGAACAGACTGGAGACTCGATCATAAACTGTAGGTTGCCTCGGGAAGGCACTTGACCGTAGCAGACTCAGACACCTGCTCACCACGCAGCATCTGAGGGAAACACGACACGACAGGGCGATACAAAGACACAGCACGGTGAACAATATACAAGGATCCGACAGGACAGAAACGGAAAACAAGGGGAGAAATAGGGACTCTAATCAGGGGAAAAGATAGGGAACAGGTGTGGGAAGACTAAATGATTGATTAGGGGAATAGGAACAGCTGGGAGCAGGAACGGAACGATAGAGAGAAGAGAGAGAGGGAGGGAGAGAGAAAAAAGGGAACGAACCTAAAAAGACCAGCAGGGGGAAAACGAACAGAAGGAAAAGCAAAATGACAAGACAATATAAGACAAAACATGACAAGGTTAGTGTATTTCTGTCCTAACAATGTAAATGAGTAAAAAAATGTCCTCGCCTTGGCTGATGATGCCCTTAACCTTTTCAATCATCTTCTCTTTGTTTCTACAGTTGCTCCCTGGTAGTCTCTCTCTTGGCCTGATCCATGAAAGGCAGCTGTACCTACTTCTAGGATTTGTATTCCACACCATGCTAGAAGGGAAACCCTGCCACAGATACTTACAAACTGTCTAAGTCCCAAATGGAACCCTATTCCCTAAAAAGTGCACTATTTTGACTCCAGACTTATGGGCCCTGTTCAAAAGTAGTGCACTAAATACACATGTAGGATCTTAATTTGAGCCAGTTTGCTACAAGCAGGAAACGTGAATTATTATGTGGATTATAATAAATGGACATTGTTGTCGGGGTTGATACATTTTTCATAAGGGAAAATCAAGTTTGACATTTCAACGTGGAAATTAGAAACTTCAGAAGCCTTTTTAACTTGTTCACGCTACCACGTTCCCCAAGGGCACCCCCCCCCCCCCCCACGCTCAACTCAAAAGATGGCGCACAGAATGCAGAAATATTCTTAGAAATATTTAACCTCCACACATTAACAAGTCCAAGAGCTCAAATGAAAGATAAACACCTTGTTCATCTACCCAGCGAGTCAGATTTCTCAAATGTTTTACGGCGAAAACATAGCACATATTTATGTCAAACCACCACCAAAGACACAGCCGATATACAGCCATTTTGTCAAACAAAAAATGCAATCACAAACACAGGATTAAAAGAAAAACAATTCACTAACCTTTTGAAAATCTTCATCAGATGACAGTAATAGGACATGTTACACAGTACATTTATGTTTTTTTCAATAATATGCCATTTATATCCATAAATCACCATTTACATTGACGCCATGTTCAGAAAATGCTAAAAAATGTCCGGAGAAATTATAGATAACTCCGCCAGATAATGCCAGATAACAGCAATACACATCATAAACTTTGACTATATATACATGTTCTACATATAGTTAGAAAAATACACTGCTTCTTAATGCAATCGCTTTGTCACATTTCTTTTTAACGTTACAGAAATCGTTCATTTTTCAATAATCTGAGACGGCGCTCAGACATAAGCAATATTTCTCCGCTATGTTGGAGTCAACAGAAACACAAAATTACAACATAAATATTCCCTTACCTTCGATGGTCTTCGATCAGAATGTAGTGGAAGAAGTCATACTTACCCAAAACATTGTTTGGTTTCAAGTCATGTGTCTTTGTATTAGCATATGCTGCAAGTTTCAGCTGAAATACAACCAAAACTTACTTCTGGTGACAAACAGTGGGGCATCAAAACTTCAAAATTGCATATTATATGTCGACTAAACTGGTCAAACTAAGTGCAGAATCAAGCTTTAGGATGTTCTAAACACACAAAACAATTATCTAATCTATCGTACATTCTTGCTTGCTCTCAGGCATTCTGGAACAAAGGGACGTCTCTCCAAAATGCGCGCTCTCCTGACTTGGTATTTTCTCGCGACACTCAGTCTTTTGCCTGCCAAAGTGTCAAAACCTGCAGGATTTGCACAATTAAACACTGTACTGAATGAGGACATCTAGTGGAAGACATAGAAAGTGTCTCCAGATCCATAGCTATTTGGGAAGGGTGGGGGCGATGACGTGAAAGTTGCCAAAGAGTTTGAGGCTCCCAAAAATAGTTTGGGAGATTGCCTGCCCTGTGGGTTCTGCTATACTTATAGACATAATTCAAACGGTTTTAGAAGCTTTAGAGTGTTTTCTATCCAATAATTATTATTATATGCATATGTTAGCAATTTTGGACAGATTTCTTTTCAGTTTACTATGGGCACGCAATTCCACGCAATTCCTCCAAAGGGGGCAGTATTCTGCCTATCCTTAATCCTATCCTCAAATACATTACAATTGTAACATGTCCTACATTGCAGGAAAGTTCTCTCTCTCAAATTAAAGAGAAACTCCACTCAAAAACAATATATATATTTTTTTCAGTAGACCACTGTTGATAGGGTCCTAAGATGTCTTGCATGTCAGCAGTGAAGTTTTCAAGATATTGATGATGTGGCCGAGGACACTTTGCTTCTTGAATGTCCAATGTCTTGAAAATGTGACTGTCGACATACAAACATTTTAGGTACTGTATCAACAGTGGATTAAAAAATAAATACCTAAATGGAAATGCTAAAATTCCAAAAGATCCTTCATCGGTTGGGAATAGGATGCAATTTGAGAAACAGTGTGTCCTTTGTGTCACACCTCACTGTCTGTCTGGCATCCAGAGGCTGGTGAGCCCATGTACAGATCATTGCTTTCCACAGAGAAAGGAGTCAAACCCGGAGCGCCGCTCCCCTCTCCACAATGTCACTCCTCATTACAGAGATATGAATCACTCCTGACATTGGGTAATTGGTAAATGGTAATTTCTGAAAGGATATCCTATGAGGAAAAAAATATCCATTTGGATTTTGAAGATATATAGGATTATGACATGTAGAGCGAGATTGTCTGATTAACTATTTCCTCCCTCTGCTTCCTCTATCTCTCTCTGATACGGAAGGTTGCCTCATGTTCAAGTAACTGGGTAGGCTAGGAAGTTATCTACATCCTGATAACCCCACTACTGTGTCCTGATATTATTCTCCACGGTATAGCTTTATTTCTTTCACAAACTCAATTTGTACAAAGGAATCATTTTCACACTGATCTCCTGAGAAACACTACACTGTAACACAAATAAGTCAATTGGCAAAAGACTGTTTCCTCAGGTTGGATTCAAATAAAGGGATGTTGAGATAATAGATGGAATAAAGGAATTACAAAACAAATGCATTACAGTAGCTTGCGAAAGTATTCACCCCACTTGGCATTTTTCCTATTTTATTGCCTTACTACCTGGAATTCAAATATATTTTTTTGGGGGGGGGGTTGTATCATTTGATTAAACAACATGTCTAACACTTTGAAGATGCAAAATATTTTGTATTGTCAAACCAGCAAGAAATAAGACCAAAAAAACAGAAAACTTGAGCGTGCATAACTATGGCTCTACAACGTCAATACTTTGTAGAGCCAACTTTTCCCAGTTTCCCAGTCCCTGATCATGAAAAACATCCCTACAGCATGATGCTGTCACCACCATGCTTAACTGTGGGGATGGTGTTCTCGGGGTGATGGGAGGTGTTGGGTTTATTTCAGACATAGCGTTTCCCTTGATGGCTAACAAGCTCAATTTTAGTCTCATCTGACCAGAGTACCTTCTTCCATATGTTTGGGGAGTCTCCCACATGCCTTTTGGTGAACACCAAACGTGTTTGCTTATTTTTCTTTAAGCAATGGCTTTTTTCTGGCCACTCTTCCTTAAAGCCCAGCTCTGTGGAGTGTATGACTTAAAGTGGTCCTATGGTGAGATATTCCAATCTCCGCTATGGTTCTTTGCAGCTCCTTCAGGGTTATTCTTCTTGGTCTCTTTGTTGCCTCTCTGATTAATGCCCTCCTTGCCTGGTCCGTGAGTTTTGGTGGCGGCCCTCTCTTGGCAGATTTGTTGTGGTGCCAAATTCTTAAAAAAAAATATATATATAATGGATTTAATGGTGCTCCGTGGGATGTTCAAAGTTTCTGATATTTTTTTTAATACCCAACCCTGATCTGTACTTCTCTACAACTTTGTCCCTGGCCTGTTTGGCGAGCTCCTTGGTCTTCATGCTGCTGCTTGCTTGCTTGCTCAGTGGTGTTGCAGACTCTGGGGCCTTTCAGAACAGGTGTATATATACTGAGATAAAATGACAGATCATATCAGTTCTGTTATACTCACAGACATTATTTTAACAGTTTTAGAAACTTCAGTGTGTTCTCTATCCAATGCTACCAATTACATTAATATCATAGCTTCTGGGCCTGAGTAACAGGCAATTTACTTTTGGCACGTCATTCATCCGAACTTCTGAAACACTGCCCCCTAGCCCGAAGAGATACATGAAGATATAAGGGGGTTCATAGCTATATTCAATAAAATTCATGAGTTGATTTAAAACCCTTTATCGGGGTTGGTGTCTTGACGTTTTTGTCCAAAATCATGTGACATACAAAATGCATTTTCTTTCCTTGCATTTATGCCAGTGTAAATTGTTGTTATATCATAGCTATGCATTAATCCGTTACATGAGACATTGCACTTGAACCCTGTAAGAATACTGGATATATCAGTCTGACAGTTTTTTTAATAGAGATCTCTTAGAAGTGCAGTGTAACAGTTTTCATCGGCACAAAAATCTAAAAACAATGTAGGCCTACGCATTGCAAAATTGAATACTTTTAGCCAAGTCACCTTATCACCATACCTTGATGCTTCAAAACACAATTATCCATAATACTTGTTGGATGCACATTTGGTGTCCAGTGGACTAGTCATTCTGTGATATTTTCGCACATCATCATCTGATACAGGCCGGAATTTTCTGAATGACAGTCAAGTGAAGAACATCTGTTGTGATAGGCATGCGATGCAACAACAAAAAATGTTGTTTCGCAAGGAATGTCCAAAATATTTTGGTGTCTCATTAGTTTCGCTGGTGAAGACAGTTGTACCTGGATCCACGTTGGATCTCATATAGATAACATATTGATTTACAGCAGGGTCTCGTTAGATTTAGTAGAGGTAAGGTATTGAGATCAAGTTTACATATGTTTTTGTTTCAAACCATTTTGAATGTTTTATCCCAATGTCACACATTGGTCCCATTATTTCTAGAAATACCCATATGCAGTGAGTATGTTTACAAAGTGGTGAGTTCATACTGAATCTTTTCTTCTTTTGAGTGAGTATATTTCTACAGTGTTGATGAAATTGGTTAATTGTGTAGACACAGCAAAAACATTTCCTCACTTTCCTTAAAACACAGTT
The DNA here is from genome assembly GCF_021184085.1 of Oncorhynchus gorbuscha. NCBI lineage: Eukaryota > Metazoa > Chordata > Actinopteri > Salmoniformes > Salmonidae > Oncorhynchus > Oncorhynchus gorbuscha. Next base: position 36,237,872 of record NC_060179.1, on the reverse strand, counting down.
AATTGTTTCATGAAAACATCTATTTGAATGTTGTACTTTTGGTATTTTATGAGGATCCCCATTAGCTGCTGCCAAGGCAGTCGCGACTCTTCCTGGGGTCCAAACAGGAACAAAACAACACATCACAACAACAAAAATTGCCTTCATCATAATTAAAACAATACATCACACAAGACATTGTGCGCTATTTACATTCACGTTGCTCGACCAGTACACATTTAAAATGTATATTATAATACTACAACATTACGGTGTGTGTGTGTGTGTGCGTGTGTGTGCGTGTGTGTGTGTGTGTGTGTGTGTGTGTGTGTGTGTGTGTGTGTGTGTGTGTGTGTGTGTGTGTGTGTGTGTGTGTGTGTGTGTGTGTGTGTGTGTGTGTGTGTGTGTGTGTGTGTGTGTGTGTGTGTGTGTGTGTGTGTGTGTGTGCGTGCATGCGTATGCGTGTGTGTAAGTGTGTGCCTCTTCACAGTCTATGTTGTGACGTGAGGTGTTGTTTTATCTGTTGTTTTTTATCCAATTCTACTGCTAGCTTGTGGAAGAGACACATGTAGTATTGTGCGTTTCCCAGCCTCAGTTCTGGCCTTAGGGGCTGTGAAGAGACCCCTGGATGCTTGTCTTGTGGGGTATGTATGGGTGTCTGAGCTGTGTGTTAGCTGTTTGAACAGACAGTTCTCTGCTTTCAACATGTCAATATCACTTCAAAAAACAAGTAGTGATGGAGTCAATATCTCCTCTACTTTGGGCCAAGAGAGATTGACTTGCATATTCTTGATATTAGCCTTCCGTGTACAGTACTGCTCTGTTCTGAGCCAACTGTAATTTGCTTACAGTATGTCCTTCTTTGCAACACTTGACCATATAACTGGGCAGAAGTCCAGGTGTGATAAAACTAGGGCCTGTATGACTTGTTTGGTTGATTGAAATGTCAAGAAAGAAGAGCAGCACTTCATCAGACCTCTCCCCATCTGTTGCATCAATATGTTTTAACCATGTCAGTTTACAATCTAGGGTTGTGCCAATCAGTTTAGTATCCTCAACTTGCTGAATTTCCACATTCATAACAATCTTTTGAGGAGGTTTAGGGTTTAGGGAGTGATTTGTCCCAAATAGAATGCTTTTCGTTTTTTTATCAATTTGGGACTATCTTATTGATTGCCATCCATTCGAAAACTGATTGCAGCTACTTGTTAAGGATTGCAGTGACTTCACTTGATATTGTGACTTGGTAATGATTGTGACAACAGATTTCCGTTAGTTAGTGTAGTATCGTACTCATGACCTACCTTTTAACCAGATGGGAGTTCAGTGTTCTATTTTGAATCTTGTATGTTTGGTTACCTCATGTAGCCTACTAGTTAGCCACCCTACATTAGCTTTCATCGCTTATTGATTTCACCTTCTCAATTCAATTTCAACACAACATAAGATGACTTATTATACCAAAATAGCTATGGAAAATTCATACATGCTTAAACCTGTGAAATCCCAGTAAGTTGACCAACTTCCTCCAGTTCTCCAGTTGCAAATATATACATGGTAACATTGAAACTGGCTTTTGCAATTAGTCCTGTTCCTATGACACAGCCTGCTGGAGAAATTTGGCGTTAGTTGGCTCCTAGACAATAACAGTCATATACTGTGGGGAGGCCTAATTGGTTCCTGGTTAGTGTTCCACTTATTACAAGGTTGTAACAAAGACATGTCCATCTGCTCTGCTTTTGAATATGTGGTCAATTAAGAGTGAGTACAATGTCTGTGTTGATGTTTTAATGAAGAACCAATTCATTGTACAGTACATCCATCTGTCCTCCAATCCATCCATCATTCCATCCATCAATCAATATTCCAGAATATGGTATTTTTGAGATATTATGCAATGCAGCGTGTTCAACTAATCCCTCAACTAAAAACTCAAAAGAAAAACAACTATTTTAAAAACTCCTCTAAGGTTTACTTGTTGCAAAGATGGAATACCATGCCCCCCACTGAGCTCAAACTCAATGAAGCTTCTAGGCTGACCCAAAGAAATGCTTTATTGATCTGCTCATCATTTGAAACATCTACACATAACTTCTTTATAAAACATGGTTTTATTCTTTCTTGTCATGAGTTATGTATTAAAATTAATATTGGCACTTCCCGGAAAGCCCCAGTAGGTAAGGGGGGAAGGAAGGGGGTCCTTGCACACATTTGCATTATGCAAATGTAAACAAGTGATACAATTATCAAAACAAAAATGGGATGTTAATCACATTATGTAGATAGCCTGAAGAAATAAAGCTGATGTTTCTAATGAAATTAAGTCATCAACTAATTTATCAAAACAAGTCATTATGTGCATAAACACCCCAAAACGTTGTTCTTTGAGGGTAGTTGTGTTGAAATATACTGTAAGTGATACACACATATGGTGCTGTCTGTAATCTATAATGACAAATGGGGTTTAAAAGGATCACTAAAACGGACAATATGCAAATAGTTACTGTAAGTCACATCAGGGCAACAGTAGCAAAATGTACAATATTAAAAACAAGTTTGTACAAGAAAAGATTCAAGTCTGTACATTTCTTGGTAGTGAATCCCATGTCCTAGTTTGACAGCCAACTTCACTGTTAGAGTGGTTTAAAGAATCTAATCAGATAAATGCAGGATTGACCATTGGGACAGTGGAATAAACCTGATTTAAGCAATGATGCCACAGTTAGTGATGACATCCCCTTCTATCATGGTCAAGCTACATAGTGTATGGGCATATTTTTCTAGTCAAAAATGAAATAAATAATACAATCATATATTTTGACAGTAAAGAAAATCATCTAAATATTGCTCCCAGCATTGATCAAAGCTCAGAACGCGTATATTCTTGATCTGACTGAGTTTTATTTGCACCTGCCTCTTTGCGAACGAGTGGAATCATGAACAGTGGCTTGTTTGTTATGTTCACCTAGGTACCCCTGACTTGCCTCCCGGATTTGTCTTTTTAGCAACACATTCACCACTATCAAACAGATAACTCCACCCTCTTGCGGCACAGGGCAAGGGCCTGAGTCTGCTCAAGAAGGCAACAGACACTGCAGAAAGTGTGTTTGCAAGAAACCTGATAAAAAGCTATTTTAAAACCATCACGAACTCTTCACTTGTCGCATCCCCCCAAATAAACAAAAACAGACTCTCAGAGAATGAGTGCACAACTCGTAAATAGTTGCTTATAGATATACTACATGTCCAAAAATAGGTGGACAACTGCTTGTCGAGCATCTATTTCCAAAATCATTGGAATTAATATAGAGTTGGTCCCCCCTTTGCTGCTATAACAGCCTCCAATCTAGATGTTGGAACATTGCTGCAGGGACTTGCTTCCATTCAGCTACAAGAGCAGTAGTGAGGTTGGGCACAGATGTTGGGCGATTAGGCCTGGATCGCAGTCAGCGTTCCAATTCATCCCAAAGGTGTTTGATAGGGCTGAGGTCAGGGCTCTGTGCAGGCCAGTTAAGTTCTTCCACACCGATCAACAAACTATTTCTGTATGGACCTGGCTTTGTGCTGAAATGCTGAAACAGGAAAAGGCCTTCCCCAAACTGTTGCCACAAAATCGCAAGCACAGAATCATCTAAAATGTCATTGTATGCTGTAGTGTTCAGATTAAGGGGCCTAGCCCGAACCATGGAAATTAGCCCCAGACCATTATTCCTCCTGCACCAAACTTTACAGTTGGTGCTATGCATTGGGGTAGGTAGTGTTCTCCTGTAATCCACCATACCCACATTTGTCTGTTGGACTGCTAGATGGTGAAGTGTGATTCATCACTCCAGAGAATACGTTTCCACTGCTCCGGAGTCCAATGACGGCGAGCTTTACACCCTTCCAGCTGACAGTTGACATTGCGCATGGTTATATTAGGCTTGTGTGCGGCTCCTCGGCCATGGAAACCCATTTCATTAAGCTCTCGATGAACAGTTCTTGTACTGACATTCCTCGGTTGCAGCAGTGAGTCTTTCAACTGAGGACAGATGATTTTTACACGCTCCGTGCCTCAGCACTCGGCGGTCTTGTTCTGTGAGCTTGTCTGGCCTACCACTTTGCGGATGAGCCATTGTAGCTCCATGACATTTCGACTTCACAATTAACTGCACTTACAGTTGACTGGGTTCAGCTCTAGCAGGGAAAGGTAGCATCTCTGCTCTGTTGGAAAGGTAGCATCCTACTGTATGACAGTGTCATGTTGAAAGTCAATGAACTCTTCAGTACAGGCCATTCTACTGCCAATGTTTGTCTATGTGGATTGCATGGCTGTGTGCTCGATTTTATACACGTGTCACTCATTTGAAGTGTATGTAAGTCAGTCAGGTGGATAGCTGCTGGCAGAGACTAATATCACAGTAACGTTGATTGGTTCTGGCTAGTATTACTTAGCCAGCTAGAATGATGAAGAAAGAAGCTAACGTTAAACGGAGCGTACGTCAGCAAGAGCAAAAAATACACTACTAAATTCTTATAATAACTTTGCCTTACAGAGATTAGGCTACTGACACAGACAGTAATGTGGCGCTCTGTGGTGAGGTTCAGGCAGGATGCAATTCATGCAGGTGGAAGCAGAGGAGACGTAGAGTCAGGAAGCAAGCTGAGAGAGAGGTTAGTACAGTGGTTTCCAAACTTGGGGTCGCGGCCACATGAGGGGTTCCCTGAGACAACCTGACTAGTTAATCAAACAAGTTAGGAACAAAACAAAATGATGTTTGAATATAAACGCAAGGCCTATCTTCCCTATAGGCCTACATTGAAATGCAATCAAAATGCAAACAATTCAGTTCTAAAATTGGTCTACATTTTCATTCTTTTCATTCGTTGATGCTACGTGACTGTATTTCCCCGCCTTTCAGGGGTATAACATTACACTGTATAGCTAATACGCTATGTGATTGTAGATCGACAGATGTGAATGAACAGCAGGCAGCAGCCATGGATCGTCATGGCTGGGGTCATTTTTGCTTTTTTTAACAAATAGCATCTTAAAGTTTAGTCATAGAGGATCATTAGCTACTAAAAAAAAACATGGGCATCCACTCGGAAGGAAAAGCAGTGCACAATTTAGGCAGATTATTGTTGAGTTGTGAATGTCTGTGAAAATAGAGGCCAAAGCAGGCATATCGCAATATTTCAAAATACAATCGCAGGAAAAAAATATTTGGAAAGCAAATGGTTATTGCTGTAAAGAGCAGACAATACAATTGAGTGATCAACAGTATAGCCTATCTTATTGGCACCAGCAGAGAGCCTTAGCACGCAGGGCGCACATTCACTATTTGTCATTGTTATGTCAGTGCTACTTAGTGCTACTTGTTTTTTGCCAATCATTTCCTCCTCCAGTTTAGATGGACTTCATATTCTATTTGCGTCTCCCCTTCTCATATGCCTATTATATGGACAACTTTGTTTTTACTGATCTGTTTGTCAGTGTCAGCTGAGTAGGCTACACTGTAATTTGTGTATCAAAAAATATTCTGCTAATGGCCTCAGTCATATAAAGTGTAGTAAAATTGCATGAAATGTGTTTATAAAATGGCAACATTTTTCCCAATACAAAGAAGAAACTTATCTGATATAGCCTATGGCCTAGGCCTATTCTACTCTATACACGCTCAGCCAAGCATTGAACAATCCTTTTTTGCGAACTGTGATTGAGTTATATTATTAGCCTAAATTATGACTATCCAATCTACTCATCACATTATTAATATAGGCTAACTTACTTAAGTCTGCATATGCGATGATGCATGGAATGCTTTATTATAAAGTTGCATTTTTATGCCAGGTAGGCTACACTGGTTGTAAAGCTGATGAATGTGCTTCGTTTTATGAATTGAGAAGTAAATATAGCAGAACAAAAAAGCTGGGATCCTCTTTTAAATAATGACCAGTCAAAACTCTATTGTGCAATGACTTTGCTTATATAAAGACGTTTCACTAGGCTCTTTAGGCTATGTGCTCTCCAACTGTGTTCCAGGGGTCCTACCTAGGCCTGTAGGCTACGTTTATTTAGTTATTTGGCCACTAGTTATGATTACAAACCTTATCAAAATATATAGGCCTATGTGCTAAGCTACATGATTTGTGCTACTATGACTAGAAAAAGAGAGAAAAATACATGTTTCTTGCCTTAGACTGCACAAGCTGGGCATCATTCACAAGTGATAATATTGTCAACCATCAGACTATTCTTGATTTAATCTTGTCTTTACATATTCTGAATAATATATGTGTGAAATAAGTTTTGATTTAGAATTGACCATTATCATGCACCTACCGGAACAGTAGCAGGGGGAAAAAAATAAGTAAGCTGTATGCACTTAAATAGCGAACGGAGGACGCTTTTCCCACGGTTCATTTTCATGCCAGCCCGGTAGACTACTCCTGTTGTAAAGCGAAGCAATATGCTTAATATTAGGAAAGTTGAAAAATAAATATAGTAATCCTAAAGAAAGTTGATGTGATCCTCCTCTTTTTAATAAAGGCCATCAAAACTCTGTTTTCTCACACAATTGCATAGTCTATAGAAATGTTGCGTAACATGAGCTCAAGGAATCTCATGAAGTCTTTGTTTTGATTGTCAATAGTATTTGCATTGATGTCAGAGTGATTAGATGGACAATACAGTGCTGAGTACCAGGCCATTAGCGACTGGCAGTTAGCAAGTTTGGTAGGCTACTAATGATCATCAGCTGTGCAGTTTTGCAGAAGCTTAGTTACCGTTACCAAACGGTGATGTGAAATTTGACTGCAATCATTACTCATGACTGCCGGTGTGTTGGTAATATAGCCACGGTAGCAGCCCTAACAGCAGACAAGGATCATCATTGCTGTTCTCCAAATAACTCAAACCCTGGTTACGGCTCTGCTTGCAATGTAAATGTATTATATACTGAACAAAAATATAAATGCAACAATTTCAACGGTTTTACTGAGTTAAAGTTCATATAACGAAACAAGTTGATTGAAATAAATTAATTAGGCCCTAATCTATGGATTTCACATGATTGGGAGCTAGGCCCACCCACTGGGGAGCCAGGCCCAGCCAATTAGAATGAGTTTTTCCCTGCAAAAGGGCTTTATTACAGACATAAATACTCCTCAGTTTCATCAGCTGTCCAGGTGGCTGGTCTCAGGCAATCCCACAGGTGAAGAATGTGGAGGTCCTGGGCTAGTGTGGTTACACGTGGGCTACAGTTGTGAGGCAATTCTCTGGCAACAGATCTGATGGACATTCCTGCAGTCAGCATGCCAATTGCATGCTCCCACAAAGCTTGAAACATCTGTGGCATTGTGTTGTGTGACAAAACTGCACATTTTAGGGTGCCCTTTTATTGTCCCCAGCACAAGGTGCACCTATGTAATGGTCATTATATTTAAGCAGCTTCTTGATATGCCACACCTGTCAGGTGGATGGATTATCTTGGCAACAGACAAAAAATCACCAACGGGAACGCAAACATACTTTTACAAATCATTTGAGAGAAATAAGCTTCTTTGTGCATTTGGAAAAATGCTGGGATATTTATTTCAGCTCTTGAAACATGGGACCAACATGTTGTGTTTGTATTTTTGTCAGTGTATATAGCTGCCACATTGTGTGGTATTAATTTGCTTCAGATTAAGGCAATTATTGGACCAAGGTTTCCTGCATGATGAAATGTTATATACAGAGTAATGAGCCCTGTCGATCTAACCCTTGCACCTAGTGGTTCGTTGGAACTATTAGATGTAAATAAAGTAATTACCCATCCTGGAGTTCAACAAAGCCCCTGCATATAATAGTAGGTATTATTATGGTGTAGTAATGTGGATGAGTTTGCTGAACCCCAGCCTCTTTCTCTCTCTTTTTCTTTGTCTACCTTTGTAGAAAAGTCATTCTGATCTAAATTGATTGCTGTGGAATTATCCAGGATTCATTAAATATTAAGGCATTGACTTAACTAATGTACACAATTAGGGTTTATTCAAACTCAAAAGAAATTGGCATAAAATGTGCGTGGAAAGTGATTCATTACCGAGCTAGTACTCAATTCATACATTATGATTTTCATTAAATTTCGTAATTAAATATTCTCAAGCTGAATTCATCCTCTTATTTGGATTAACACATATAGTTTGCCATATTCTGTATTGAAACATATTGACATCATCAGTATAGAGAAAAAAGTACATATTAACAAAGCCTTGAGAAATTGATAATTAATTAGATGGCAAAAAAACTTTTAACGTTCTAATTTGATTACCCAAACAAATACCCTTATCTAATTCTACAAATACTAAAAATGTGGTTAAAATTAACTTTTTAACCCTCAATTGTAAAAGCATTGGCTGTTGTCCAATTTGCTACATGCTATTACTTGTATCTTGACATGTGAGTAAGTCACAGATGTATTAGATTGTGGTTGATGTTCAGCCTTAACACCATACTGCTGCTGTCCAAGGAGCATCACCTTCGGGTTGAATAACTGACTTATCACAAGAAATCAGTATCATACCCACACTATGTCTGCATCCCAAATGCAGCCCCCTGATAGGTCTCTGGTCAAAGGTAGTGCACTACAGTATATAGCGAATGGTGCCAATTGGGAAGCAGACATGTGTGACAGTTCAGGTATCCATTTCCGTGATTAAATTGACTAAATTAAACATGGGTGACTCAAATGTGATAAATATCCAAATATGTTCTTGACACTCTTTATCTCCAGTTATAACTTTGCTTGACTTATTATCCAACACATATCAAATATGCAATCTTTCTAAGAACCATGAGGGTCTCTGCCTCATAAAAATGCCAAAAGTTATATTGAATATACAACTATTACCTCCCATTGCAAACATTGTTATCATGTTCAGCACACAAAGTAACCTGTGATCTGAAGTTCAAATGCAACGATGTCTCACATGCATTAAGTATTATTTTAAAAGAGATAGGTAACAACAGCAAACGTTTTTGTAAAAATGGTCTCACGCATTACAAGTCAAAATGTGATTGGTTGATTCCATTTTCTCTAATACAGTTAAATGACAGATGCCTTCTATCAAGCTTCTAATGGCCTAGCAAATGGTGAGATATCTAGATATATTACTTTCCCTACAGACCACCAAAGAAACATCCTGATTGGATCTTTTTTCTCTCCTCAGTTTTAATCCTTTCCAACACAAATTGAAGAAATTCAATCAGAATGTCATTGAAAAGAAGAATATAATTAGGATATCAATTAGTTGTTCTTGAAAACATGAAATAGAAATTAACATTTAGATTTAAAAAATACAACAATTATTTGGGCATAGAAGGCCCTGATGGTTCCCCACTGGGTAATACGTTAAGTACAGACAACAGTTAGACACTATTCTGCAATACCAGTCTGATAATTCTTTGCACATACCACAATTTAAACGTCACTTATTTTAACCTTATTTTTTAACCATCATCCTCTGTGTAGAACCCTGAAACAGCCTTGCATGTTGAGTACTCTATGTATGGTGCATTGAATCCAAGGTTCATCTAATTCAAAGTGTCACAGCCCATTGAGCAAAACCTGGTTAAATCAACATTGTTTCCATGTCATTTAAACCCAAAAATGTTATGTGTTGACGTTGAATCAACGTAGAAAACTGGTTGGGGATTTCGTATTTTTGTCATGAAACGTTTAAACTGAATCCAATGACATGGTGAAATTCATATTGAAATCAAACCTAAAAGTTGAACTGGTGTCTCTGCCCAGTGAGAGGCTTCTTTTGAGAGAACGGGGGATGGAGTGATAGAAAAAGAGTAACAGGCTTTGCGACAGTGTGAACAGAGGTAGGACAATGTGGTAGGCACAAAAATCAATCTGACAGCACATATCAAGATCTTCGAACACAAATCCTCTTTGATGCTAGGGTGTAGGGAAAAGTGAAGGTTACACACATCTCCATCAACAGTTTTTCAACAACCTTTTAACATTTCAAACCCAGCTTTTCAAATATACAACATATTTCCAAATAATAGCGTACTAAGTGGCCAATCAAAATGGGCCTCTACAACTACAGGAATGACATCAATTGAATATTCCACATGCCTCGCTTAAAAAATATGCTTTTGTATTGCAAAGCACCATGGCAACAAGGGAGAAAGATTATTTGAGCAACTGCTAAAAGAGTAAGTGTGTTGAGAGAAGCTTTAGCAGAATAAGTGCACACCGACACTCTCCTCCTAAGACGCTGGCAGCACACCACACATATTTCAGAGGCTGGCAAGCTGGTCTTGAGTGCTTTTCCTCCTGGTCGTGATTGGTGATTAAGAAGTGTTTTTGTTCCTGCCATCAAACCTGGGTAATAGGAATGTAAGCTCCCCCGCTGCTCATTGGAAGTTAATCACACAACAATGGGGTGCCTGGAGGTGGGAGGGAGGGGTGAGGTGGTGGTGAGGGAGATGGAGGGTGAGGAAGGATGGGGGGGAGAATACTTCTCGAAACAAGAAGTCTGTGCCTTTCTGGTACTGGAGGGCCAAGTCTAAGATCAAAAGGCTCCTTAACAGCTTCTACAGTACCCCCAAGCCATAAGACTGCTGAAGAATTAATCAAATGGCCACCTGGACTATTTATATTGACCCCCTCCCTTGGTTTTTACACTGCTGCTACTCGCTGTTTATTATCTATGCATAGTCACTTTACCCTTACCTACATGTACAAATTACCTCGACTAACCTGTACCCCCGCACATTGTCTCGGGACCGGTACCCCCTTGTATATAGCCTCGTTTTGTTATTTTATTGTGTTAAATTCTATTTTATTTTAAACTTTATTTTATTTAATAACTCTATTTCTTGAACTGCATTGTTGGTTAAGGGCTTGTAATTAAAAATGTCAAAGTAAGGTCTACACATGTTCTATTCGGCGCATGTGACAAATACAGTTTGATTTGATTTGATTAGATAATGTCCAATCAATTTAATTTACCACAGGTGGACTCCAATCAAGTTGTAGAAACATCTCAAGGATGTTCAATAGAAACAGGTTACAACTGAGCTCAATTTCGAGTTTCATAGCAAAGGGTCTGAATACTAATGTAAATAAAGCATTTTTTTTTAAGCCTGTTTTCACTTTGTCATTTTGGGGTATTGTAGATTGATGAGAAAACATAATAATTTAATCGATTTTAGAATAAGGCTGTAACGAAACTAAATGTCGAAAAAGGGAAGGGGTCTGAATACTTTCCGAATGCGCTGTATACATATATCTAGGAATAAAGTGACAGATAATAAACAGAAGCAACATAATAAGTCATAAACAAAATAGTGTTAATAGTCCAGGTAGCAATTTGGTTACCTATTTAACTAACTATTTAGCAGTCTTATGCCTTGGGGGTAAAAGCTGTTCAGGGTCCTGTTGGTTCAAGACATTGTGCATTTTGGTGGGCAATTTATGTAGTCAAGTTGTCTATAATTAGACACTGTACATACAGCTTCTATTCTGTCATTATCGTATGTTGCACTAGAAGACTAAATAAACTCTTGCACACCAGAATACTGTCATAAATTATATAATTAATGATTCAGTCTAGTTGACATTGGGTAATGTTCTCTCCGTCATCTCTGCTTCTTTCACAGAGCAAAGACGGTTAAAGACCATGATGAAAATGCAATAACTAAAAGAAAAGAGGAAATATCTTCTGTGCAAAATGTCCATATGACATCAGTTTGACCTGTTGTAAGGAAATAGAAAGCTGTCAAAATGACCCAACGTGTTTCTAATAAGATTTCAGGTAGGCTTGGATGCAAAGGCATATTTTATGTGGTTGAAATAAAATCCGCTTTTAAGATGCTCATAAAAATAGCACCTCTACAGACAGTATCTAACTTCGCAGTCACATTTCTCTCCAGAGGCTGAAATAAATAAATGCTCTCTTCTGCTGTTCCCGAGTCAAAACGTAAACGCTGACCACACCGCTGAAGTCGCATGTGCAAGTGTGTGACTTGTTACATGTTATTCAATCACTGCACTCACACAGCGTGCTCGGCCCTCCGTTTCCTGTATTCAACGATCAGTTCCTTTGTCCTGCTACCACCATCGTGTCATTGGCAAACTCAATGTTGTGCGTGGCCATGCAGTCGTGGGTGAACAAAGAATATAGGAGGGAACTAAGCACGCGTCACTGAGGGCGCCCTGTGTTGAGGGTCATCCTGGTAGATGTGTTATTACCTACCCTCAATGGCTGGGGGCGTCTCTTCAGGAATTCCAGGATCCAGTTGCAGAGGGCGGTGTTCAGTCCCAGGATCCCGCTAAGCTGCTGTCAAAGAACAGCATTCTCACATAGGTGTTGCTCTTGTTTAGGTGGAAAAAGGAAATTGTGTTGGTGTTCTTCTTGTTAAGGTGAGAAAGGACCGTGTGGAGTGTAATTGGTGTGGTATGTGAATTTAAATCGGTCTGGACTGTCTGGGATGATGGTGTTGATGTGAGCCAAGAGCAGCCTTTCAAAGAATTTCATGCTTACATATGTAAGTGTTATGGGGCATTTAGACAGCTTACCTTGGTGTTCATGGGCACAGGGACTATGGTGGTCTGCTTGAAACATGTAGGTATTAACGTGTAGGTATTACAGACTGGGTTAGGAAAAGGTTGAAAATCTCAGTGAAAACACTTTCCACCAGGTCTGAGTACGCGTCCTGGTAATCTCTCCGGCCCAGCGGCTTTGTGATTGTTAACACATTTAAGGTCTTGGCTCCGGAGAACGTGATCACACAGTCATCCAGAACAGCTGGTGCTCTCATGCATGATTTAGTGTTGCTTGCCTTGAAGCAAGCATAACAGTAATTTAGCTCATCTGGTAGACTTGCGTCACTGGGCAGCTTGCGCCTGTAACCAAGCTGCTTACCTATTGCAGATTCAGTCTTCCCAGTCTGGTGCAGGTCTACAATTTTGTTTCTGGTGTCCTTTGACAGCTCTTTGGTCTTGGCCATAGTGGAGTTTGGAGTGTGACTGTTTGAGGTTGTGGACAGGTGTCTTTTATACTGATAACAAGTTCAAACAGGTGCCTTTAATACAGGTTACGAGTGGAGGACAGAGGAGCCTCTTAAAGAAGAGGTCTGTAAGAGCCAGAAAGCTTGCTTGTTTGTAGGTGTCAGGACCCGGTTACGAACCCGGGTCTCCGGAGTGAGAAACAGTCACTTAACCAACTGAGCCACGAATAGTCGGCAGAACCCAGAAGATGAGGCAGACACAGCAGTACTTGAGACAGTGTATTTAATGAAGTAAAAAAGTGAAGTCCTTAGGGAAAACATGCAACTCCACAACCTCAGAAGGAATTCCACAAGAACAAAGGTAATCCTCCAAGACAAAAAGGTAAATCCACAAGGTGGTAGGTATAGCATAAAAAGCCTCAAAAGATACTCAAAAATAAATAAACAAGAACAAAAAACAGAATTCCACAAGAGAGTCCACCGGGATCAACAAGAGTACACAGAATACTAGGGCTGGGTGCTAACATACAAACACAGAGCAAATAACTGAGGAAAACTAAGAGTTTAAATACAATCAGGGGAAACGGGGCACAGGTGCAAATAATAATGGGGATCAAGGGAAAACAAAAGGTCAAAAAGCACAATGGGGGCATCTAGTGACCAAAAACCGGAACAACCCTGGCCAAATCCTGACAGTAGGTGGCCAAATATTTATTATCCACCATAATTTGCAAATAAATTCATTAAAAATCCTACAAAGTGATTTTCTGGATTTTTTTCTCATTTTGTCTGTCATAGTTGAAGTGTAGCTATGATGAACATTTAGAGGCCTCTCTCATCTTTTTAAGTGGGAGAACTTGCACAATTGGTGGCTGACTAAGTACTTTTTTACCCCACTGTATACAGTGTGTGCAAATGAGGTAAGATAAGGGAGGTAAGGCAATACATAGGCCATAGTGTTGAAATAAATACAATTTAGAAATTAAACATGCACTGTATGGCCATTTGTGGGACGTAATATTGTGTGTAAACAGAATATGTGTACACAAAATATTACGTCACAGAAAAGGTTATTAAATGTATGTTAGCTGCATCAGTGAATTTGTTTATAAACTTCTTACGACTGAGATCCCGTTAATGGGATCGATATGACAACAGAAATCTCATAATTAAAATTCCTCAAACATACAAGTATTTAAACCATTTTAAAGATAAACTTGTTGTTAATCCTAGTGTCCGATTTCAAAAAGGCTTTACGACGAAAGCACATCATCTGATTATGTTAGGTCAGTACTGTAACGGCGTTCGTCTGTTGAAGGAGAGTCGGACCGAAATGCAGCGTGTTTGTTAATAATGATCTTTAATAAATGAAAACGAAACGATACATGAAATAACTCAAATACAAAAACAACAAACGGAACGAAAACCTATTACAGCCTATCTGGTGAACACTACACAGAGACAGGAACAATCACCCACGAAATACAAAACGAAACTCAGGCTCCCTAAATACGGTTCCCAATCAGAGACAATGAGAATCACCTGACTCTGATTGAGAATCGCCTCAGGCAGCCAAGCCTATACAACACCCCTAATCAGCCGCGATCCCAAATACTACAAACCCCAATACGAAAAACAACATATAAACCCATGTCACACCCTGGCCTACCCAAACATAACAAAAACACAAAATACAATGACCAATGCGTGACAAGTACCTAGTCACAGAAAAACACAGCCATTTTTCCAGCCAAAGAGAGGAGTCGCACAAAGCAGAAATATAGATAAAATGAATCACTCACCTTTGATGATCTTCATCAGATGACACTCATAGGACTTCATGTTACACAATACATGTATATTTAGATCGAAAAATATCATATTTATATCCAAAAATCACAGTTTACATTGGCACGTTACGTTCAGTAATGTTTGCTTTCAAAATTTACAGAAATACTCATAATAAACATTCATAAAAGAGTTATGCATGGAACGAAAGATAAACTTCTCCTTAATGCAACCGCTGTGTCAGATTTCAAAAAAGCTTTACCAAAAAAGCACACCATGCTGTAATCTGAGTACAGTACTAAGAGACCAAAATATACCATACAGATATCCGCCATGTTGTGGAGTCAGAAGTCAGAAATAGCTTTATAAATATTCACTTTCCTTTGATGACCTTCATCAGAATGCACTCCCAGGAATTCCAGTTCCACAATAAATGTTTGTTTTGTTCGATAAAGTCCATCATTTATGTCCAAATACCTCCTTTTTGTTTACGCCTTTAGTTCACAAATCCAAATTCACGAAGCGCAGGACAGACAAAAAGTCAAACAATTCCATTACAGTTTGTAGAAACATGTCAAATGATGTATAGAATCAATCTTTAGGATGTTTTGAACATACATCATCAATAATGTTTCATCCGGAGAATTCCTTTGTCTTTAGAAATGCAATGGAACGCAGCTACCTCTCACGTGAGCGCGCCTGACTGAGCTCACGGCCTTCTGGCAGACTTCTTACTTAACCAGCTCATTTTCTCTCCTCCTTCACAGTAGAAGCCTGAACTAGGGTTCTAAAGACTGTTTACATCTAGTGGACACCTTAGAAAGTGCAATCGGACCAAATTTACATTGTATCTTGGATAGGCAAAGAGTTGAAAAACTACAAACCTCAGATTTCCCACTTCCTGGTTGGATTTGTCTCAGGTTTTCGCCTGCTATATGAGTTCTGTTATACTCACAGGCATCATTCAAACAAAAAACTCAGAGTGTTTTCTATCCAAATCTACTAATAATATGCATATCTTAGCTTCTGGGCCTTAGTAGCAGTGTACTCTGGGCACCTTATTCATCCAAGCTACTCAATACTGCCCCCCCAGCCATAAGACGATTTATGACACAGAAACCTTCATGATTAACTTCAGTAATGCTTAGTGACTAGTTTAATGTATGTTGTTTAAATTTATGGTGTACTTATTGTATAGTTGTGTCTTTTTGTTAATTTTTTTGTACTACTTTAGCTAACATGCATTTTATTGGAACTGTACTGTATTTATTCTACAAGCCCTAAATGTGCTACTCTTCTCTGTTATTTTCTATTGTTGTGCTATACACAACACACATGGAATTAGAAATTATTAAGGTCATCGACCAACAAAGTTCGTCCCTGTTATTGAAAGTGTTTTGAAAAGTATTTCAAGAACCTTGTCCTTCTCAAGGGCATCAATAATAACAGACATTTTCTAGGGTAGGCATGTAGGACAGTGTAAAAAGATGGAGAAAGAAGACAGAGAATACATTGGATCAAAAGATTATTCCCTTCAACCCACTGCTGCAAGAAAGTCTGCGGGTGACCTTGAATCAGACTTTGACGTGGTTTTAAGTCCCAAATGGTATCCTATTCTGTATATAGTGCACTACTTTTGGCCAGGTTCAATAGGGCTCTGCCGAAAGGTAAGTGCACTATGTAGTGAATAGAGCGCCATTTGGGAAGGTATCTGAGATTCTATGTGCCAAAGACGACTGGCCATGGGACAAACCATTACTACCACCAAGAGGTGTTTCATTTCAACATTTTCACATTAATCAGTCTCAGAAAATGAGGCATGATAAAAACCATTGAAATGGCCCCCTAATATAAATGAATCACCTATCTGTTAGATGTTGGAGGCCAATTAAAGCACTTTGAACAGAAAGGCTGTGTCCCAAATGACAACCTATTGCCTATATAATGCATCTATTTTGACCAGGGCCAATAGGGACTATATAGGGGATAGGGTGCCATTTTGGATTTACACAGAGTATTGTACTACCTTCAGTTCATGGTTTACCATTCAACAAATAATACATCTGATCTCCCATGATGACATGATGGAGATAAGAACAGGCTTTTAGCTACCCACCATTGTAAATTAGTATCCTCACACTAGGCACCATTTATGTCATTTTTGTTGTTGTGTAATGACTTCCACAGGGTTTGTATGACACCAATTTCTGATGCCGAGTTTTTGGATAGACAAATCAATATGTTGAGTTCATAGTAAAACAAGATATGGGGCATATCTACAAAATATTATGGAGCACATTTTGAAACCTCATGTTAACATATAATTGAAAACACAACTATAACGAACTCTACGACATGCACTGTTTGAATACTACTACTCAATGACATGCACTGCTCATAAAAAAGGTTGCTTAGAACTCCTCATTACTTGCTGGCCGTATGTGAAGTGATTTGCTGACAAATTAAAGGAAAAGAAAATGGGAAATGGGATTCTTGGCCCAAATGGGCAGCTTGGCATCACCAATATTCTCCATTAAAACAATTGGCACCCTGTGGGTTTTTCTTTTACGAACGGTTTTCTGTCTGTGAAGTCCATTACGTCCAAAAAGCTATCTTCAACTCTTCAAAAAAGGAGGAGGAAAGAGCATTCAGTAATGTTGTTTTTAACCTAGAGGGATGTGACTTAGAAAATAAGTAATTGTGTTGAAAATGAATGACTGTTCCTCAGAGTACCCACATTTGCCAGCCAAATACACAAAAAAGAGCTCAGATGAGTAAGATAAAATCTTCAGATAATTATCTATCATTGTGAATAATATGTGTAAAAATGTCTTGCAGGCATCTCTTATGCTGAAATAAACACAGTGTAATCATTTCCAGGGCTAGGATTTGCTCATGACAACATGTACCTTTTTTTATATATATTTTTTTATTTCACCTTTAATTAACCAGGTAGGCAAGTTGAGAACAAGTTCTCATTTACAATTGCGACCTGGCCAAGATAAAGCAAAGCAGTTCGACAGATACAACGACACTGAGTTACACATGGAGTAAAACAAACATACAGTCAATAATACAGTATAAACAAGTCTATATACAATGTGAGCAAATTAGGTGAGAAGGGAGGTAAAGGCAAAAAAGGCCATGGTGGCAAAGTAAATACAATATAGCAAGTAAAACACTGGAATGGTAGTTTTGCAATGGAAGAATGTGCAAAGTAGAAATAAAAATAATGGGGTGCAAAGGAGCAAAAAAAAAAAATTAATTAAATACAGTTGGGAAAGAGGTAGTTGATTGGGCTAAATTATAGGTGGGCTATGTACAGGTGCAGTAATCTGTGAGCTGCTCTGACAGTTGGTGCTTAAAGCTGGTGAGGGAGATAAGTGTTTCCAGTTTCAGAGATTTTGTAGTTCGTTCCAGTCATTGGCAGCAGAGAACTGGAAGGAGAGGCGGCCAAATAAATACTTTTATGAATCAGAATTGCCCTTACAATAGTGCACTATTCTTTATTAAAGATTTATGTTGTAATTTATCATTTTCACACCATTGATAACTAATATTTAACTAGTCTTTACACCCCCTACCCATCTTTGTAAAGAGGGGGATAAACAGTGTGTCACTTTTACAGAATCTAAAGGCTTGTATGATTTCCAGGGTTAGAATTGTGCGTAAAACACACTGAAGTGTAACAGTCAGTCAATATGACAGTATAGTGAGGGCTCAGACGATTCCTTGTTCAAGTCACATGGTTAGGAACAAAAGCATGGGCCAAATCATATGAAATATTATACTGTAGACTTTTAGCATTAGTGGTGACTGTAGGAACTCTGGAGATCCTCAGATTCCCTGAAGTTCTTCGGTTAAATGTGGTTCTTGGAGGAAACCTTAATGGTTCAATGTTGCAACATGTTCCTGGAGGAATCCTGTAGTGAGGGCGTGGCTTAGCAGTGGTGTGGCTTTAAGCTATATACAGTGGGGCAAAAAAAGTATTTAGTCAGCCACCAATTGTGCAAGTTCTCCCACTTAAAAAGATGAGAGAGGCCTGTAATTTTCATCATAGGTACACTTCAACTATGACAGACAAAATGAGAAAACAAAATCCAGAAAATCACTGTAGGATTTTTTATTTATTCATTTGCAAATTATGGTGGAAAATAAGTATTTGGTTACCTACAAACAAGCAAGATTTCTGGCTCTCACAGACCCGTAACTTCTTCTTTAAGGGGCTCCTGTGTCCTCCACTCGTAACCTGTATTAATGGCACCTGTTTGAACTTGTTATCAGTATAAAAGACACCTGTCCACAACCTCAAACAGTCACACTCCATACTCCACTATGGCCAAGACCAAAGAGCTGTCAAAGGACACCAGAAACAAAATTGTAGACCTGCACCAGCCTGGGGAAGACTGAATCTGCAATAGGCAATCATCAGCTTGGTTTGAGGAAATCAACTGTGGGAGCAATTATTAGGAAATGGAAGACATACAGACCACTGATGATCTCCCTCGATCCGGGGCTCCACGCAAGTTATCACCCCGTGGGGTCAAAATTATCACAAGAACGGTGAGCAAAAATCCCAGAACCACACGGGGGGACCTAGTGAATGACCTGCAGAGAGCTGGGACCAAAGTAACAAAGCCTACCATCAGTAACACACTATGCCGCCAGGGACTCAGATCCTGCAGTGCCAGACGTGTCCCCCTGCTTAAGCCAGTACATGTCCAGGCCCGTCTGAAGTTTGCTAGAGAGCATTTGGATGATCCAGAAGAAGATTTTCCCAATGTCATATGGTCAGATGAAACCAAAATATAACTTTTTGGTAAAAATTCAACTCGTCATGTTTGGAGGACAAAGAATGCGGAGTTGCATCCAAAGAACACCATACATACTGTGAAGCATGGGGGTGGAAACATCATACTTTGGGGCTGTTTTTCTGCAAAGGGACCAGGACGACTGATCCGTGTAAAGGAAAGAATGAATGGGGCCATGTATCGTGAGATTTTGAGTGAAATCCTCATTCCATCAGCAAGGGCATTGAAGATGAAACGTGCCTGGGTCTTTCAGCATGACAATGATCCCAAACACACCGCCCGGGCAACAAAGGAGTGGCTTCGTAAGAAGCATTTCAAGGTCCTGGAGTGGCCTAGCCAGTTTCCAGATCTCAACACCATAGAAAATCTTTGGAGGGAGTAGAAAGTCTGTGTTGCCCAGCAACAGCCCCAAAACATCACTGCTCTAGAGGAGATCTGCACAGAGGAATGGACCAAAATACCAGCAACAGTGTGTGAAAACCTTGTGAAGACTTACAGAAAACATTTGACCTCTGTCATTGCCAACAAAGGGTATATAACAAAGTATTGAGATAAACTGTTGTTATTGACCAAATACGTATATTTACCATAATTTGCAAATAAATTCATTACAAATACTACAATGTGATTTTCTGGAGAAAAAAAAATCTCATTTTGTCTGTCATAATTGAAGTGTACCTATGATGGAAATTACAGGCCTCTCATCTTTTTAAGTTGGAGAACTTGCACAATTGGTGGCTGACTAAATACTTTTTTGCCCCACTGTATATATATTTTTGTAAATGTCATTCCTGTTCATCTGTTCTGTTGTATTGTCATCATATCTTAAGGTTGAAACCTGACAGTATTGTAACTTCGATGAGTTTAAAAGCGCTGTATGAGTTCCTCAAGAGCCTTTGCAAATCCAAAAGTTGGAATAGTTACACATTTACTATATAGTCAGTGTATATAGTCAGCTATGTTCATATCATATTAGAATAGGCATATACATAACTATTTAAAGAATAATTAAGAATGCAGTGCACAAACATACCATCATGAACAGAAATAGCATAAATGCTAACAGGTGACAAAAATGAACTACCTTAAAGTCATTCCTCCAATAAACCACGCCTACAATCTCATAGGCTGCCACCTCTACAATGTTAATTCAAAATGTTCTTCCAGGCAACTTTACTGCTAAGACTGTAGGCAGGGTACTCAGTGGTGATTTCAGTATGTAAATCCTGGTGAGGCAAAAAAAAAATGTTTGATGCATGCCAGCAAAGCCACAACACAACACAACACTAAACAATACATTAATTGCACTATTGCGGTGACAAACGATGCCCACAAACTGTTAGGGCCTACATAAAGCTGTCCCAACAGCAGTCCCAACATCTTACCACTGCTACACCCTGGTATCAGCAGAGCCTTGTCTGGCAGCGAAACAGTTAATTCAGCTTCATTTACTGGCTTTAAAAAAACATAGCTGACATGACTGGATTGCTTAAACAAATGTGGTTTCTAATGGAAAATAGAGATGTAGAAACTATGGCATAAGGGGACGACAAGTGGATAAGAGGCAATCTGTAATTTCGATGAAGACATTAATGAGTGATCTAGGACGGACGTAGTCAATATAGATATTTGTTTAACACTTTTGAAATTTACAGCAACAGAATTCCGAACATGGGCCGTTCTTACACTGTTCTCTCTGTACACCAAGTCAGAATCATAGGATTAATAAAGGGGGCATAATAGCAGACAATGGAAGCTCTTTGATGATGGATGATTACATTTCTCTAAAACAGGTTATAGGCTACATGTGCACCACCAAGTCAGAACAGTAGGCCAAATTATGATGGGTAAATAGACAAAATGATTAGGGTGAGGCACATGGGCTACTAACATCTTACAACATACACTTAGTATTACTTTCTTAGCTACTTTCTTACCTAGAGTATACATATCTCCCTGGCATATTACATAATTTATACAGCAGCATACAATACATTTTGGACTCACCTTGTTGTACTGTGCTCACTTGAACAGGAAGGTGGTGCTGCGGTCCTTTGTGGGCAGTTTTTTTTATCAAGGTCTGGCATTCTCTGGATTTATGGTTTCAAAACAACTGGGTACTCGGAAAAAACAAGGTTGAATCATGATGATGTCATTGATCTTCAGGTTGTAGCTCTAGAAGGAGCCAGATCTGCAATTCTGAGTTGGATGTCCATTCAAAACACATTTTCCCAGTTGGAGCTAATTTATTCCCGACTTGCCAGTTGTCTTGAACTCACTGAAGTCAAATTTTCTCAGTTCCGAGTTAACAATTGTTTTGAGTGCGGCGCAGATCATGCTTCATTGACAGCATGTCCAATGTTGCATTTTTATAATTTTAAACTTGGGAAAGAGCCCCTTAATTCCAGATTTGGGACCACACAGCCACTGTCACTGAATCCTTCCAAACCGCTCATTGTTGAATTTGAGATTTCCAACTTGTTGTATAATGTATTTGTCCAATGGTCGATGAGCACCGATACATTTTATCCGTAATTTCTCTTCATTATTTATCTTCATATGACAAGGATTAAAAAGGATTTGCAAATAGATTATCGACTTGATTCACGATGATGACTTTTAGCTAAGAATTTGAAAGTATGGTGTTGACACGATGAGTCCACTCAAAGCTACTGTACATATAACGTGATTTGACGTAATTTTATCTGTGGACAATGACCTTGAGCCTTCTTGGATGGGCACTTCTAATGTCACTCTATCGCAGCACCCAAGTGGCTAGAATGTTCGAGGTCTACCCTTACACGGAACCCAAACCAGCTGCATGCGTGCGCCATTGTGCATACATTTATTTTGTCCCCCCACACTAAACGCGATCAAAACACACAGGTTAAATTATCAAAACAAACTCTGAACCAATTACATTAATTTGGGGACAGGTCAAAAAGCATTAAACATTTATGGCAATTTAGCTAGGTAGCTTGCACTTGCTAGCTAATATGTGCTATTTAGCTAGCTTGCTGTTACTAGCTAATTTGTCCTGGGATATAAACATTGAGTTGTTATTTTACCTGAAATGCACAAGGTCCTCTACTACGACAATTAATCCACACGTAAAACAGTCAACAGAATAGTTTCTAGTCATCACTCCTCCTTCCATACTTTTTCTTCTCTGGACTTCATATTAAGTGCATTACCGCCACCGACCTCGTTCATCTTTCAGTCACCCACGTGGGTATAACCAATGAGCGATCTGTTTCACAAATAGAACTGACTTCTATTTTTGCCCTAGGCAACGCAGACACTCATCGGCGTGCACGAGCAGTGTGGGTGCAATGATTGAATAATATAGATTTCTACATTTATTTTGCAACTCGCCCGCAATCGAGGCGAGCGGTGTAGTCAGGGTATTAGACTTGGCGGTGACGTAGCATCCTCATGAGTGACAGAGCACTAAGCCAATCATGGCGCAATGCTCCATATTTTCTGATGGCTTGTTGCACCACCACAGAAAGCACTGAGCTAGGCTGAACTACCTGCATTTTGGAGCTGCCTTACTCAAGAATATAAAAAAGAGACCATGTTTGTATACAGCTTATTAATTCAATGATATGTATTTTTTTGCAATCTGTTTGCATTGTTTGCAAACTGATATGTGACAAAATTAACATTTAAAAAATGCGGGGCTCAAAACAGGTGCTCTGAATGACAAGTCGCCAGTGAGGGTACTCATTAATCATGTGGTCATTTAAAAAAAGCATGGTTTCCATTCATTAAACAACACTATTGAGATATTGAGAAGTGTGTTCATAACAAATGATTAATCAATCACCCAGGCATACAGTACCTGTCAAAAGTTTTGACAAACCTATTCAAGCAATAGTTTTTCTTTATTTTTAATATTATCTACATTGTGGAATAATAATGAAGACATCAAAATTAAGAAATAACATATATGGAATCAAGTAGTACCCCAAAAAATACATTTTATAATTCAGATTCTTCAAAGTAGTCACCATTTGCCTCGATGACAGTATTGTTCAATCTTGGCATTCTTTCAACCAGCTTCACCTGGAATGCTTTTCCAACAGTCTTGGAAAAGGAGTTCCCACATATGCTGAGCACTCTGCAGTCCAACTCTTCCCAAACAATCTCAATTGTTGAAAAACAAATGATAGTCCCACCAAGCGCAAACCTGATGGGATGGAGTATCGCTGCAGAATGCTGTGGTGGCCATGCTGGTGAAGTGTACCTTGAAATCTAAATAAATCACTGACACTGCCATACCATCACACCTCCTCCTCCATGCTTCAAAGTGGGAACCACACACCTACTACTCTGTGTCTCTCAAAGACACAGCGGTTGGAAGCAAAAATCTCAACAATTGACTCATCAGACCAGAGGACAGACTTCCACCGGTCTAATATCCATTGCTCGTGTTTCTTAACCCAAGCATTAGTGTCTTATTAGCGTCCTTTAGTAGTGGTTTCTTTGCCGTAATTTGACCATGAAAGCCCGATTCACGCAGTCTCTTCAGAACAGTTGATTTTGCGATGTGTTTATTACTTGAAATCTGTGAAGCATTTATTTGGACTGCGATCTGTGGTGCAGTTAACTCTAATGAACTTATCCTCTGCAGCAGAGGTAACTCTTTCTTCCTTTACTGTGGCGGTCATGAGAGCCAGTTTCATCATAGAGCTTGATGGTTTTTGTGACTGCACTTAAAGACACTTTCAAAGTTCTTGAAAATGTCCGCATTGACTGACCTTCATGTCTTAATCTGTCTAGGACTGCAGAATCCCCCCCCGCAACAGCCAGTGAAAGTGGCAAATTAAAAACAAAAATCTCATAATTAAAATTCCTCAAGCATACAAGTATTTTACACCATTCTAAAGATAACGTTCTCGTTAATCCAGCCACAGTGTCTGATTTCAAAAAGGATTTACATTGAAAGCACCACAAACGATTTTTAGGTCACCACCAAGCCACAGAAAAACACAGCCAGCAAAAAGCAGAAATAGAGACAAAATGAATCACTAACCTTTGACGATCTTCATCAGATGACACTCATAGAACTTTATCTTACACAATACATGTATGTTTTGTTTGATAAAGTTCATATTTATATGAAAAAATCTGAGATTACATTGGCGCGTTACGTATAGTAGTTCTAAAACATGCGGTGACATTGCAGAGAGCCACATCAATTTACAGAAATACTCATAATAAACATACAACTATTATAAATCAAATCACATTTTATTTCTCACATACACATGGTTAGCAGATGTTAATGCGAGTGTAGCGAAATGCTTGTGCTTCTAGTTCCGACAATGCAGTAATAACCAACAAGTAATCTAACTAACAATTCCAAAACTACTGTCTTATACACAGTGTAAGGGGATAAAGAATATGTACATAAAGATATATGAATGAGTGAGGGTACAGAGCAGCATAGGCAAGATACAGTACATGGTATCGAGTACAGTATATACATATGAGATGAGTATGTAAACAAAGTGGCATAGTTAAAGTGGCTAGTGATACATGTATTACATAAGGATGCAGTAGATGATATAGAGTACAGTATATACGTATGCATATGAGATGAATAATGTAGGGTATGCAAACATTACATTAGCTAGCATTGTTTAAAGTGGCTAGTGATATATTTTACATCATTTCCAATCAATTCCCCTTATTAAAGTGGCTGGAGTTGAGTCAGTGTCAGTGTGTTGGCAGCAGCCACTCAATGTTAGTGGTGGCTGTTCAACAGTCTGATGGCCTTGAGATAGAAGCTGTTTTTCAGTCTCGGTCCCAGCTTTGATGCAACTGTACTGACCTCACCTTCTGGATGATAGCGGGGTGAACAGGCAGTGGCTCGGGTGGTTGTTGTCCTTGATGATCTTTATGGACTTCCTGTGACATCGGGTGGTGTAGGTGTCCTGGAGGGCAGGTAGTTTGCCCCCGGTGATGTGTTGTGCAGACCTCACTACCCTCTGGAGAGCCTTACGGTTGTGGGCGGAGCAGTTGCCGTACCAGGTGGTGATACAGCCCGACAGGATGCTCTCGATTGTGCATCTGTAGAAGTTTGTGAGTGCTTTTGGTGACAAGCCGAATTTCTTCAACCTCCTCTTCACGATGCTGTCTGTGTGAGTGGACCAATTCAGTTTGTCTGTGATGTGTATGCCGAGGAACTTAAAACTTACTACCCTCTCCACTACTGTTCCATCGATGTGGATAGGGGGGTGTTCCCTCTGCTGTTTCCTGAAGTCCACAATCATCTCCTTATTTTTATTGACGTTGAGTGTGAGGTTATTTTCCTGACACCACACTCCGAGGGCACTCACCTCAAGCCTACCACTGTTGTGTCGTCCTCAAACTTGATGATTGAGTTGGAGGCGTGCATGGCCACGCAGTCGTGGGTGAACAGGGAGTACAGGAGAGGGCTCAGAACGCACCCTTGTGGGTCCCCAGTGTTGAGGATCAGCGGGGTGGAAATGTTGTTGCCTACCCTCACCACCTGGGGGCGGCCCGTAAGGAAGTCCAGTACCCAGTTGCACAGGGAGGGGTCGAGACCCAGGGTCTCGAGCTTGATGACGAGCTTGGAGGGTACTATGGTGTTGAATGCCGAGCTGTAGTCGATGAACAGCATTCTCACATAGTTATTCCTCTTGTCCAGATGGGTTAGGGCAGTGTGCAGTGTGGTTGAGATTGTATCGTCTGTGGACCTATTTGGGCGGTAAGCAAATTGGAGTGGGTCTAGGGTGTCAGGTAGGGTGGAGGTTATATGGTCCTTGACTAGTCTCTCAAAGCACTTCATGATGACGGAAGTGAGTGCTACGGGGCGGTAGTCGTTTAGCTCAGTTACCTTAGCTTTCTTGGGAACAGGAACAATGGTGGCCCTCTTGAAGCATGTGGGAACAGCAGACTGGTATAGGGATTGATTGAATATGTCCGTAAACACACCGGCCAGCTGGTCTGCGCATGCTCTGAGGGCACGGCTGGGGATGCCGTCTGGGCCTGCAGCCTCGCGAGGGTTAACACGTTTAAATGTTTTACTCACCTCGGCTGCAGTGAAGGAGAGTCCGCATGTTTTCATTGCAGGCCGTGTCAGTGGCACTGTATTGTCCTCAAAGCGGGCAAAAAAGTTATTTAGTCTGCCTGGGAGTAAGACATCCTGGTCCGTGACTGGGCTGGTTTTCGTCTTGTAGTCCGTGATTGACTGTAGATCCTGCCACATACCTCTTGTGTCTGAGCCGTTGAATTGAGATTCTACTTTGTCTCTATACTGACGCTTAGCTTGTTTGATAGCCTTGCAGAGGGAATAGCTGCACTGTTTGTATACGGTCATGTTACCAGTCACCTTGCCCTGATTAAAAGCAGTGGTTTGCGCTTTCAGTTACACGCGCATGCTGCCATCAATCCATGGTTTCTGGTTAGGGAATGTTTTAATCGTTGCTATGGGAACGACATCTTCAACGCACATTCTAATGAACTCGCACACCGAATCAGCGTATTCGTCAATGTTGTTATCTGACGCAATACGAAACATATCCCAGTCCACGTGATGGAAGCAGTCTTGGAGTGTGGAATCAGCTTGGTCGGACCAGCATTGGACAGACCTCAGCGTGGGAGCATCTTGTTTTAGTTTCTGTCTGTAGGCAGAGATCAACAAAATGGAGTCGTGGTCAGCTTTTCCGAAAGGAGGGCGGGGCAGGGCCTTATATGCATCGCGGAAGTTAGAGTAACAATGATCCAAGGTTTTTCCAGCCCTGGTTGCGCAATCGATATGCTGATACAATTTAGGGAGTCTTGTTTTCAGATTAGCCTTGTTAAAATCCACAGCTACAATGAATGCAGCCTCAGGATGTATGGATTCCAGTTTGCAAAGAGTCAAATAAAGTTCGTTCAGAGCCATCGATGTGTCTGCTTGGGTGGGAATATATACGGCTGTGATTATAATCGAAGATAATTCTCTTGGTGGATAATGCGGTCGACATTTGATTGTGAGGAATTCTAAATCAGGTGAACAGAAGGATTTGAGTTCCTGTATGTTTCTTTGATCACACCACGTCTCGTTAGCCATAAGGCATACGTCCCCGCCCCTCTTCTTACCAGAAAGATGTTTGTTTCTGTCGATGCGATACGTGGAGAAACCCGCTGGCTTCATCACCTCCGATAGCGTCTCTCCAGTGAGCCATGTTTCCGTGAAGCAAAGAACGTTACAGTCTCTGATGTCCCTCTGGAATGCTACCCTTGCTCGGATTTCATCAACCTTGTTGTCAAGAGACTGGACATTGGCGAGAAGAATGCTAGGGAGTGGTGCCCAATGTGCCCGTCTCCAGAGTCTGACCAGAAGACCGCCTCGTTTCCCTCTTTTAAGGAGTCGTTCTTTTGGGGTGGCTGGCTGGGATCCATTCCGTTGTCCTGGTTGAAAGGCAGAACACAGGATCCGCGTCGCGAAAATCATATTCTTGGTCGTACTGATGGTGAATTGACGCTTATAATATATAATAATATAATAATAATATATGCCATTTAGCAGACGCTTTTATCCAAAGCGACTTATCTTATATTCAGTAGTTCTTCTCGACTGTATGTAATGAAACCTAAGATGACCTGGGGTACTAATGTAAGAAATAACACATAAAAAAACTGCATAGTTTCCTAGGAATACGAAGCGAGGCGGCCATCTCTGTCGGCGCCGGAAGTGATACATGGAACTTTAGATAAACTTCTCCTTAATGCAACCGCTGTGTCAGATTTCGGAGAAAGTTCCGTTACAGCCCGTAGAAACATGCCAACCTCAGTATGGAATCAATCTTTAGGATGTTTAGGATGATATTGCAGGCGAAAACCTGAGGAAAATCCAACAAGGATGTGCTGTTTTTCCTGAAAGCTCTATGTTCCATTGGATGCCTTGCCTCCATTTAAAGGGATATCAACCAGATTCCTTTTCCTGTGGTTTCCTCAAGCTGTGACCAGTCTTTAGACATAGTTTCAGGCTTTTATTTTGAAAAAATGAGCAAGAAAGAACCCATCGCGTCAGTGGATTGCTGGGTGCCAGCAGAGTTTTTCATGAGCAACAGCCATTTTCTCTCTCTCGCCTATGGAAGAAGCTACATTCCGGTTGACATATTTTTGATTATATATTGTAAAAACAACCTGGGGATTTATTATAAAAAACATTTGACATCCTTCTATGCACTTTATGGATACTATTTGCAATTTTCGCCTGCGATGTTGTGACCACTCGAGCATGTGGATTTCTGAACACAACGCGCCAAACAAATGGAGGTATTTTGGATATAAAAATAATCTTTATGGAACAAAAGGAACATTTATTGTGTAACTGGGAGTCTCGTGAGTGCAACATCCGAAGACCATCAAAGGTAAGCAATTACATTATTTGCTTTTCTGACTTTCGTGACCAATCTACTTGGCTGCTAGCTGTTTGAAATATTTTGTCTACTGAGAGAGATGTTCTTACATAAACGCTTGGTATGCGTTCGCCAAAAACCCTTATTGAAATCCAACATGCCAGGTGGATTAACAACAAGCTAAGCTGTGTTTTGCTATATTGCACTTGTGATTTCATGAAAATTTAAATATTTTTAGTAATTTAATTTGAATTTGGCTCCCTGCAATTTAGCAGATGTTGATGAAAATGATCCCGGTAATGGAATGGGTGAGTCAAGATTAACATAAAACTTCATTAATGTTCCAACCAGACAATTGTCTGTACAAATGAAGTGGAACATAGCTACCTTTCACGTGAGTGCGCCAGAGGCGGTAGCACTCTGCCTGACCACTCACTCAAAGAGCCATTATGAGCCCCTCCTTAAGAGTAGAATCCTCAAAATAGGTTCTAAATACTGTTGACATCTAGTGGAAGCCTTGGGAAGTGAAACATAACTAATATCACCCTGTATCTTCAATGGGAGCTGAGTTGAAAATGAAAAACTACAAACCTCAGATGTCCCACTTCCTGGTTGAATTTTTCTCAGGTTTTCGCCTGCCATATGAGTTCTGTTATACGCACAGACATCATTCAAACAGTTTTAGAAATGTCAGAGTGTTTTATATCCAATACTAATAATACTATGCATATATTAGCATCTGGGACAGAGTAGGAGGCAGTTCACTCTGGGCACGCTATTCATCCAAAAGTGAAAATGCTGCCCCCTATCCCAAAAGGTTAAAGTAATGATGGACTGTCGTTTCTCTTTGCTTATTTGAGCTGTTCTTGCCGTAATTTGGACTTTTACCAAATAGGGCTATCTTCTATATACCCCCCCTGCCTTGTCAGAATACAGCACAACATATTGGCTCAAACACGTTAAGAAGGAAATAAATTCCACAAATGTACTCTTAACACAGAACACCTGTTAATTGAAACGTATTCTGGGTGACTATCTCATGAAGTTGGTTGAGAGAATTCCAAGAGAGTGCAAAGCTGTCATCAAAGCAAAGGATGGCTACATTGATGAATCTCATATTAAATATATTTTTATTTGTTTAACACTGTTTTGGTTACTACATGCCTTCACATGTTATTTCATAGTTTTGATATATTCACTATTATTTTACGATGAAGAAAATTGTTTTTTTTAAGAAAAACTAGTTTATGAGTAGGTGTGTCCAAACTTTTGACTGGTACTGTACATTGACTTATGCAGACAGTAGGTTTGGGGGAAAAAAACAATAGTATTCACAACCAGCATGATGCTAGACAGATGTTGAGTTCTCTACATCTTCTTCAGAAGTAATCTTCTACAAAACCTCTGCAGTGGGGTACCAATTATTGCCTTGAGCAGTTAAAAGCCTGTCTCTGTAATAAGGATTCTTTGATACTATGTTGTAACTTCTCTATGACATTTTTTCTTCTGGTGTTACATACTTATATCAATCAAAGCATAAGACATGTTAATGTGTGTGTGAGACAGAGGACATGGATAAAAGAGAGATTTGGGTCCAGTAGCAAATTGGTGAGTAGAGGGAGTAATTGAGGATTTGGTGCCCAGCGATCAGAGATGGAGAGAGAGCTGTAAATGAAGTGATGAGGCTTAGTGGGAGGAAGGCAAGGCAATGTGGACTGTGTCCTAATGATGCCTGTGGGAGACTGTCATCACATCAAGGATGGCCAGAGAGATGGCAATAAAGCAGCGACAGTATGGTTGCCATGTGGTGATCTGATACCACACTCTCTCTCTCTATTTCTGCTCAGAGATGGACGAAGTATAAGTCCCAAATGGCACCCTGCGTCCAAAATGGCACACTGCTTCTCAAATGGCACCCTATTGCATTTTGATGTTAGTCATTTAGCAGACGCTCTTAGCCAGAGAGACTTATAGGAGCAATTACAGTTAAGTTGCTTTCTCAAGTGCACATCGATTCCCTATATAGTACATTATGTTTGACCAGGGCATCGGGCTCTGGTCAAAAGTAGTGCACTATATAGGGAATAGAGTACCATTTTGGGCGCACCCTAACCCTTCATTGCATTAGAGTGGTTGCCACAGTGTCCACTGCTTTCTGCCCACACCGCAGCACATTGATACAGTTGAAGTCGTAAGTTTACAAACACTTAGGTTGGAGTAAAAAAAAAATCATTTTTCAACCATTTCTTGTAAACAAACTATGGTTTTGTAAGTTGGTTAGGACATCTACTTTGTGCATGACACAATTCATTTTGCCAACAATTGTTTACAGACAGATTATTTAACTTATCATTCACTGTATTACAATTGCAGTGAGTCAGAAGTTTACATACACTAAGTTGACTGTGCCTTAAACAGCTTGGGAAATTTCAGAAAATTATGTCATGCCTTAAGAAGCTTCTGACGCTTCTCATTTTAGTCAATTGGCGGTGTACCTGTGGATGTATTTCAAGGCCTACCTTCAAACTCAGTCTTTGCTTGACATCATGAGAAAATCTAAAGAAATCAGCCAAGATCTCAGGAAAAAAATGATAGACCTCCACAAGTCTGGTCCATCCTTGGGAGCAATTTCCAAACACCTGAAGGTACCACGTTCATCTGTACAAACAATAGCACGCAAGTATAAACACCATGGGACCATGCAGCTGTCATACCACTCAGGAAAAGTGAAAATCAATCCCAGAACAACAGCGAAGGACCTTGTGAAGATACTGGAGGAAACAGGTACAAAAGTTTCTATATCCACAGTAAAACTAGTCCTATACTGACATAACCTGAAAGGCCGATCAAGCAAGAAAGAAGCCATTGCACCAATACCAACATAGAAAAGCCAGACTACAGGTTGCAACTGCACATGGGGACAAAGTTCATACTTTTTGGAGAAATGTCCTCTGGTCTGATGAAACAAAAATAGAACTGTTTGGCCATAATTACCATTGTTATGTTAGGTGAAAAAAGGGGGAGGCTTGCAAGCCGAAGAACACCATCCTAACTGTGAAGCATGAGGGTGGCAGCATCATGTTGTGGGGGTGCTTTGCTGCAGAAGGGACTGGTGCACTTCACAAAATAGATTATGTGGATATATTGGATATGGTCCTTCTGTAGCTCAGTTGGTAGAGCATGGCGCTTGTAATGCCAGGGTAGTGGGTTCGATTCCTGGGACCACCCATACGTAGAATGTATGCACACATGACTGTAAGTCGCTTTGGATAAAAGCGTCTGCTAAATGGCATATATTTTTATTATTATTATTATTATATATTCAAGAAACATCAGTCAAGAATTTAAAACTTGGTCGCAAATGCGTCTTCCAAATGGACAATGACCCCAAGTATACTTCCAAAGTTGTGGCATAATGGCTTAAGGAAAACAATGTCAAGGTATTGGAGTGAGCATCACAAAGCCCTGACCTCAATCCTATAGAACATTTGTGGCCAGAACTGATAAAGCGTGTGTGAGCAAGGAGGCCTACAAACCTGACTCAGTTACACCAGCTCAGGAGGAATGGGCTAAAATGTACTCTACTTATTGTGGGAAGCTTGTGGAAGGCTACATGAAACGTTTGACCCAAGTTTAACAATTTAATGGCAATGCTACCAAATACTAATTGAGTGTATGTAAATTTCTGACCCACTGGGAATGTGATGAAAGATATAAAGGCTGAAATAAATCATTCACTCTACTATTATTCTGACATTTCACATTCTTAAAAT
Source organism: Oncorhynchus gorbuscha (assembly GCF_021184085.1). Taxonomy (NCBI): domain Eukaryota; kingdom Metazoa; phylum Chordata; class Actinopteri; order Salmoniformes; family Salmonidae; genus Oncorhynchus; species Oncorhynchus gorbuscha. The sequence goes on along the minus strand of NC_060179.1, from coordinate 36,205,150 downwards.
ACAGTGGTGTAAAAAACAGTGTTGGTGTTAATTATAACCAGAGTTGAACCAAAACCACAGTCATTATCATATTTCCCAGCATGCTCTATTGACCATAGTTTTTTTATTGTTTGTTTAAATATTGTCAGTATGTTTTATACATTGATATACTCAAATATACTCAAATATAAAAACATATATTTTTCAAAACTATTCCAATCTATTGCCGAATTGGTTGTTGCAGTTTAGATGTTTAAGGTCGTCTTTGCAGGTTCCAATTCCAAATGTTGGATATTCCCACTATGGCTGGATTCCAACAGGAATTACTCCTAATTTTACAAGCCATTATACGGTGACTTGCAGGTCACACTATCAGGGTTAAACTTGGCCCTCAAAATAAATTATTATTTTCAATGATGGCCTAGGAACAATGGATTAACTTCCTGTTCAGGGGCAGAATGAGAGATTTGTACCTTGTCAGCTCGGGGATTGAACTTGCAACCTTCCGGTTACTAGTCCAACAGTCTAACCACTAGGCTATGCTGCCACCCCATGCAAATACTGCTTAAAACCCTACAGCAAGGCTATTCAATTCCAGTCCTGGATGACCGAAACATTTCTTGTTTTGGATTTTTGCATGGTTCTTCAAAGAACCATTCCATTTAGGGTTCTTTAGAAACCCTAAAATGTTCCATTCTGGCATCGCTATCAAGAACCTCTTGAATATAACTTACACCTTCATTTTTAAAATAATCTAGATGTCTTCTTTTTAACTGGTTGAGACATTCTTTAACCATCATGTTGTATTATTTTTTACATTGATGTATCCATAGACAAGGTTTCAGGACCGGGTTGGTCTTTTGACTAGGAGCTCTTGGAAGACAAAATAATGGATTTAGAAAAGGCTGAGTCACTCACAGTACTACAATGATTACCTGCAAATGGCGCTCCTGTGGAGAGACACAGTTGGCCCTGGCTTTTAATAGGTGTGCGATTCCCTTTGCTACACCAGGTAGACTCACTACGCCATTACAGAACAGAGAGTACGCAAGGTGTGGGTTGTGAATGCCTGGAAATTATGTTTGCACATTGTGAAAGCTACTATCAAAAGCATCTTTACATTTGAGGGTGTGCTTGACATTTCGCATGTTACAGTAGATTGATAACCACCAAATCAGATTTTTTTGGCGTCACACTGATGAGAAATTCTACAAACATGACTTTCTCTACAATTCTATAGAGCAGTTGAACTACTGTACCTAAAACCACAGGGAACAATATCACTATGATATTCATACTCATTCCCAATCTCAATATATATTACACTCTCTAAGCCCAAGTGATCTGAAACACCAAACTGGTGATTGCTGATAGAAGGATAGGTATGGAATGTGGCTCAATTCTGTTTGTTGCTTGGAGAATCACGTAACTTCAGGAGCTTGATTGACCCGCATCTCCCTGCCTTGCTGGATGAGAAATGTAAAAAGATTTTTGAGGGATGGTATTAAGATCCAAGCAGTGACTTTTGCTATCACTGTAACACATTTCTGTAAAAAAAAATTAAAAGGTTGCAGTTGGCAACTGTAATTCTATATTACAATGCAGTACTGCAATGCATTATGGGGCTTAATGGCATTCCTCTACAATCATGTGAAATGCTGTAATTTACAGTATAATTCTACAGTAAAGTACTGTATTACCTGTTTTGCTGTATGTTTACATTATGGTGCATTGTGGGAAAATGTTGCAGGCGGGGCAAGAATCTGACTCATTACCATATTTTGAGGTGTGCCTTGTAAGAGCTATATTTGTTTCAGCTGATAGTGAGAGTGGTTTACCCCACAGAATACAGTACCATACCATATTATTTACAAATCTAGAGTAATTTATGGGCTACTGTGCTGCCATTATTTTTCTGTACATCAACAATAACCTACTGTGCTGCCAGTAGCTTACTGCAAAAACTACAAGAAATGTATTTACATTGTTTATATAATGCAATGACTGCATCTGTAAGTGTTCAACTTTTATCTAGCTATTCTTGTTTTAGCTATTCTGGCTATAGTTATACATTAAGATTGTCGTTTGTGATTGTTCGTGTGATTTGTGAGTGTTCATATGTTAAACAAAAGCAGAGGACAAGGGTATAGAAGTTGATGTTGCGGTCAATGAAAAAAAATCCTTGACACATATAGATTGATTTAACCAATGCTGCTTGGAGATTGCACAGAGGAAAAGCAAATGATTGTGGGGAGAGAATAGACACATAAGGCCAGGCAGGGGTGCGTAAACAACAGAGAGACAGAGAGTGGTGAGAGCAAGAGAGAGAGATATACATTTGACCCCAGTAACTATCGTTGGATATGCATCATCAGCAACCTCAGGAAAATTGTCTGTATTGCCATTAACAGCTAACTTGTAAGGGTTTTCGTCCTCCTCCTCTGATGAGGAGTAAGCGAGATCGGACCAATTTGCAGCTTGTAATTGTCCATTTTAATAAGTCAAACTGAACACTACAACATACAAAATAACAAAGTGAAACAAACTAAACAGTCCTGTGTGGTAGAAACATTAACACGGAAAATAATCACCCACGAAACACAATAGAAAACTGGCTACCTAAATATGGTTCTCAATCAGGGACAACGATAGACAGCTGCCTCTGATTGAGAAACATGCCAGGCCAAACACAGAAAAAGCAAATCATAGAAAAACGAACATAGACAACCCACCCAACTCACACCCTCACCATACTAAAACAAAGACATAACAAAAGAACTAAGGTCAGAACGTGACAAAACTCCTACATTTCCTCAGTGAAAACGATGTCCTTAGAAAATGTCAAAATGTCTTTTTAACAAATGAATGTATGGCAGACCATGTACTGACCCTGCACACCCTAATTGACAAACAAACAAACCAAAATAAAAGCAGTCTTCTAATGCTTTGTTGATGTAAAAAAATGATTTTGACTCAATCTAGCATGAGGATCTGCTATATGAATTGAAGGAAAGCAGTGTTGGGGGAAAAACATGCAGATTATAAAATCCATGTACACTAACAACAAATGTGTGGTTAAACTTGGCACAGATTTCTTCCCACAGGGCTGTAGGGTGGGACAGGGATGCAGCTTGAGTCCCACCCTCTTCAAAAATGTCAACAACTACAGACCAGTATCCCTTCTTTCTTTTCTCTCCAAAACTCTTGAACGTGCCGTCCTTGGTCAGCTCTCTCGCTATCTCTCTCAGAATGACCTTCTTGATCCAAATCAGTCAGGTTTCAAGACTAGTCATTCAACTGAGACTGCTCTTATCTGTATCACGGAGGCGCTCCGCACCGCTAAAGCTAACTCTCTCTCCTCTGCTCTCATCCTTCTAGACCTATCGGCTGCCTTCGATACTGTGAACCATCAGATCCTCCTCTCCACCCTCTCCGAGTTGGGCATCTCCGGCGTGGCCCACGCTTGGATTGCGTCCTACCTGACAGGTCGCTCCTACCAGGTGGTGTGGCGAGAATCTGTCTCCTCACCACGCGCTCTCACCACTGGTGTCCCCCAGGGCTCTGTTCTAGGCCCTCTCCTATTCTCGCTATACACCAAGTCACTTGGCTCTGTCATAACCTCACATGGTCTCTCCTATCATTGCTATGCAGACGACACACAATTAATCTTCTCCTTTCCCCCTTCTGATGACCAGGTGGCGAATCGCATCTCTGCATGTCTGGCAGACATATCAGTGTGGATGACGGATCACCACCTCAAGCTGAACTTCGGCAAGACGGAGCTGCTCTTCCTCCCGGGGAAGGACTGCCCGTTCCATGATCTCACCATCACGGTTGACAACTCCATTGTGTCCTCCTCCCAGAGCTCTAAGAACCTTGGCGTGATCCTGGACAACACCCTGTCGTTCTCAACTAACATCAAGGCGGTGGCCCGTTCCTGTAGGTTCATGCTCTACAACATCCGCAGAGTACGACCCTGCCTCACACAGGAAGCGGCGCAGGTCCTAATCCAGGCACTTGTCATCTCCCGTCTGGATTACTGCAACTCGCTGTTGGCTGGGCTCCCTGCCTGTGCCATTAAACCCCTACAACTCATCCAGAACGCCGCAGCCCGTCTAGTGTTCAACCTTCCCAAGTTCTCTCACGTCACCCCGCTCCTCCGCTCTCTCCACTGGCTTCCAGTTGAAGCTCGCATCCGCTACAAGACCATGGTGCTTGCCTACGGAGCTGTGAGGGGAACGGCACCTCAGTACCTCCAGGCTCTGATCAGGCCCTACACCCAAATAAGGGCACTGCGTTCATCCACCTCTGGCCTGCTCGCCTCCCTACCACTGAGGAAGTACAGTTCCCACTCAGCCCAGTCAAAACTGTTCGCTGCTCTGGCTCCCCAATGGTGGAACAAACTCCCTCACGACGCCAGGACAGCGGAGTCAATCACCACCTTCCGGAGACACCTGAAACCCCACCTCTTTAAGGAATACCTAGGATAGGATAAAGTAATCCTTCTCACCCCCCCCCCCCCTTAAAATATTTAGATGCACTATTGTAAAGTGGCTGTTCCACTGGATGTCATAAGGTGAATGCACCAATTTGTAAGTCGCTCTGGATAAGAGCGTCTGCTAAATGACTTAAATGTAAATGTAAAAAGGCCTTCAGAAAGTATTCAATAATCTGAATTCAATACAGATTGAATAGATATTTTGTATCTATTCAAAATGGTTTTGTTTGGTAATTTACTGAACATGAAATTCAGAAATATCTCATTAACATAAGTATTCACACCCCTTAGTCAATGTTAGAATATTCTTTGGCTGTGATTACAACTGTGAGTCTTTCTGGGTAAGTCTCTAAGAGATTATCACACCTGGACTGTACAATATTTGCAGATTGATCTTTAAAACATTCTTCAAGCTCTTTCAAGTTGGTTGTTGATCATTGCCATTTTCAAGTCTTGCCATAGATGTGGAAACCGATTTATGTCAAAAGTGTAACTAGGCCACTCAGGAACATTCAATGTCGTCTTGGTATCAACTTCAGTGTATATTTGTCCTTGTGTTTTAGGTTATTGTCCTACTGAAAGGTGAATTTGTCTCTCGTCGTCTGTTGGAAAGTAGACTGAACCAGGTTTTTAGCTCGGATTTGGCCTGTGCTTAGCTCTATTCCTTTTGTTTTTATAAAGAAAAAAAACTCCCTAGTCCTTGTAGATGACACACATTAATATAATATGATGCAGCCACCACCATGCTTGAAAATACGAAGTGTGTTACTCAGTGATGTGTTGGATTTGCCCCAAACATAACCAACATTCAGGACATAAAGTTAATTGCAGTTTTACTTTAGTGACTTATTGCAAACAGGATGAATGTTTTGGAATATTTTTTTATTATGTACAGGCTTCCTTCTATTCACCCTGACATTTAGATTAGTATTGTGAAGTAACTACAATGTTGCTGATCCATTCTCCTCAGTTTTCACCCATCACAGCCAATAAACTCTAACTGTTTTAGTCACCATTGGCCTCCTAGAGAAATCCCTGAGTGGTTTCCTTAATCTCATGCAACTGAGTTATGAACAACACCAATATCTTTGTAATGACTGGGTGTATTGATACACCATCCAAAGTGTAGTGAATAACTTCACCATGCTCAAAGGGATATTTAATGTCTGCTTTTTTTAACCCATCTACAATAGGTGCCTTTCTTTGCGAGGCATTGGAAAGCCTCCCTGGTCTTTTCAGTTGAATCTGTGTTTGAAAGTCACTGCATGACTGAGGGACCTTACAAATAATTGCATGTGTGGTGTACAAATATGAGGTAGTCATTCAAATGTTAAACTCTATTATTGTACACAGAGTGAGTCCATGCAACTTATTATGTGACTTGTTAAGCAACTGTTTACTCCTGAACTTATTTAGGCTTGTCATAACAAAGGGTTTGAATATGTATTGACTCAATATATTTCAGCTTTTATTTTCTATTCAGTTGTACATATATATTTTTAAATAAACTTTGAAATTATTGGATACTTTGTGTAGGCCAGTGACACAAAATATTTATTTTTTAAATGTAACTTTTATTTAACTAAGCAAGTCAGTTATGAACAAATTCTTATTTACACTGACAGCCTACCCCGGCCAAAACTGGACGACGCTGGGCCAATTGTGAGCTGCCCTTTGGGAACCCAATGACGGCCACATGTGATACAGCATGGAAGGGTAGACCTGGGCCCTGACAGTGAATCTCAGTAAGACAAAAATAATGTTCTTCCAAAAAAGGTCCAGTTGCCATGACCACAAATACAAATTCCATCTAGACACCATTTCCCTAGAGCACACAAACAACTCTACCTATCTCGGCCTAAACATAGGAACCACAGGTAACTTCCACAAAGCTGTGAATGATCGTAGAGACAAGGCAAGACGGGCCTTCTACGCCATCAATAAGAACCTAAAATCCTATTAGGATCTGGTTAAAAAATACTTGAATCAGTTATAGAACCCATTGCTCTTTATGGTTGTGAGTCATGGTCTGGGGTCCGCTCACCAACCAATAATTCACAAAATGGGCCAAACACCAAATTGAGACTGCATGCAGAATTTTGCTAATACATCCTCCGTATGCAACTTAAAACGTCAAATAATGCTTGAAGAGACAAATTTGGACAATACCCGTTACTGATCAAATCCAGAAAAGAGACGTTAAAATCTACAACCACCTAAAAGGAACCGATCCCCATACCTTCCATAACAAAGCCATCACCTACAGAGAGATGAACCTAGAGAAAAGTCCCCTCAGTAAGCTGGTGTTCACAAACAGACTCCATATAGCGCCAGGACAGCAACACATTTAGACCCAACCAAATCGTGAGAAAACAAAGGATAATTACTTTGTCATATTGGAAAGAAATAACCAGAGCAAACTGGAATGCTATTTGGCCCTAAACAGAGAGTACACAGTGGCAAAATACCTGACCACTGTGACTGACCCAAAATTAAGGAAAGACTCAGTGAACATAGCCTTTCTATGAAGGCAGACCTGACTAAGGGCTCACTCATAACTGATTGTTACATTGCTTTGGAAATGTAAACATATATTTCCCATGCCAATAAAGCCCTTTAAATTTAATTGAGAGAGAGCAAGGGAGAGAGAGAGAGAGCGACAGAGAAAGGAAGAGAGAGATGACAGGGAGTGTCTGAGAGAGAGGTTCCTCTATTAGCAGTGGGATCTGGAGGAATTAGCCCTTCTTGCCCGCCTGACTGCATGTTTGCGCGGCTGACGCCTGGTGCCTGGTGTACGCTACAGTACATCATTAAGTTAGCTCAGCCCTAGGCTCCAGGTTAGAAAGGAAGAGAACGGGGCTGGCTCTGGCTGACCTACTTCTACACAACCTCCTTCAAACTTCATTATTTTTGTTATTGCTGATGTGATGGTGTGGAGCTGGGGACAGGGCTAGAGCCATGATGCGCCCCAAATGGCACTCTAGTCCCTATTTAGAGCTATACCAGAGCTTAAACAGTGAACTAAATAGGGAATAGGGTTTCATTTTGTAACACAGACCCGGTGATGCGTAGAGCAGTCAGGCCAGGTAAAGTGGTCAAGGCAAGGCTGTGATGGGTCTATTGATTAAGGGGAAAGGGAAGGAGTGGTGGTGGTTTTTCTCTAATTAGATGGAGTCAGGAGGAGAAACAATGTAAATACCCAAGGGAGCAGCAATCTACCCTCTCTGCTGACTGTATGATTTAGCAAACCTAGCACACCAGGTTTATAATTAAAACAGAAGAACGTTTTAGAATACACAGGTAGGTTAACATAAGAACATATGTTAAGATACTATGTTTATTGCCTGGGGACAAGCTATCTTAGCCAGCCAAGCTCTCTCTCTCCTATTTTCCTTTGCCTTTTGGTCCCAACAAATATATTATCCCATTTGAGCCATCCATCCTGCATTTCCAAGGGCATCATCTCATTATTTATTGGAGGAAATTGAAGAGATATGGATATTGCCATGCTGAAGGCCACAGAGGTGCTGAAGGAGATTCATGGGAGGGTCTTCCCCCATAATTCAGGCCCTGGACAAATATTTCATTTCCAACAGCATTGGCATTTGAAGAAATCAAATCATTGAGATGAATTTAAAGTAGGATCTGTACAGGGGTGCTGGTGGTGGGGATGGGGGGTGGGGTTCCGGACCATGCATATACCTGGCAGAGTATACTATGAGGTCCTTCAGGTATCTTGCAATTACTGTACCTACCTCTACCACCGGAACAACCCCCCATGGGAGATGACTTGCCATTCTAATCATTACCTTTGTCTAAACCACAGTTAAAGGAGCTGTACAGTTACAATGAATACAAACTGTTAAATTCCTAGAAATACAAATATACTGAACAAAAATATAAACTCAATATATGAAGTGTTGGTCCCATGTTTCATGAGCTGATATAAAAGATTCCAGAATTTCTTCTGATGCGCAAAAACCTTATTTCTCTCAGATTTTGTGACGAAGTTTGTTTTACAACCCTCTTAGTGAGCATTTTCTCCTTTGCCAATATAATCCATTCACCTGACAGGTGTGGCATATCAAGAAGTTTATTAACTAGCATGATAATTACACAGGGGACAGAAAAAGGCCACTCTAAAATATGCAGTTTTACACACAATACAATGCCATAGATGTTTCAAGGTTTGAGGGAGCATGCAATTTGCATGCTGACTGCAGGAATGTCCACCAGAGTTATTGCCAGAAAATGTAAAGATAATTTCTCTAGCATAAGCCGCTTCCAACTTAATTTTAGAGAATTTGGCAGTACGTCCAACCTGCCTCACAACCTCAGACCAAGTGTAGCCATGCTAGCCCAGACCTCCACATCTGGCTTGTTCACCTGCGGGATGGTCTGAGACGAGCCACCAGGACAGCTGATAAAACTGTGTGATTGAACAACCAAAGAATTTCTGCACAAACTGTCAGAAACCATCTCAGGGAAGCTCATCTGCGTGCTTGTCGTTCTCACCAGGGTCTTGACATTACTGCATTTTGGTCTTGTGACCGACTTCAGTGGGAAAATGCTCACCTTAGCTTGCCACTGCCATGCTGGATAAGTGTGTTCATCTTGGATGAATCAACTGTACCGGGCAGATGGCAGACAGCATTTATGGCGTTGTGTGGGTGAGCGGTTTGCTGATTTTAACATTGTGAACACATATTATTGTATGTGCAGGCATAAGCTGCAGACAATTGTATTTTATCGATGGCAATTTGAATGCACATAGATACCTTGACGAGATCCTGAGGCTCATTGCAATGCCATTCATCCGCTGCCATCACCTCATATTTTAGCATGATAATTAATAGTCCCATGTCGCAAGGATCTATACACAATTCCTGGAACCTTAAAATGTCCCAGTTCTTCCATGGCCTGAATACTGGCATCTACGACAGCGTGTTCCAGTTCTCACCAATATCCAGCAACTTCATACAGCAATTAAAGAGGAGTGGGACAACATTTCACAGGCCACAATCCACAGCCTGATTAACTCCATGCGAAGGATGCACGATGCAAATGGTGGTCACACCAGATACTGACTGGCTTACTGATTCACACTCCTACCTTTTTTAAGGTATCTGTGATCAACATATCTGTATTCCCAGTCAGCTGAAATCTATAGATTAGGGCTTAATTAATTTATTTCAATTGACTAGAGAGTCGGACTAGGGAGTCGAATGAGACAGGAAATAGTCACCAGTGCCATGAGTTGACCATGCTTTCACCAGGCGCATTCACAGGGGAAGCACTTGCGTTCAACCGCTCATCTGAAGTAATTCTAATTCTCCGGTTGGAACGTTATTCAAGATATATGTAAACAACATTCTAAAGATTGATTCAGTACATCGTTTGACATGTTTCTAATGACTGTTACGGAACTTTTGGACATTTCGTCACATTATAGTGGACGGGCTTTGTGACTTTGGAATTGTTAACCAAACGCGCTAACCAAAGTAGCTAACTGGACATAAACGGACATTTTCGAACAAATCAAGCATTTATTGTGGACCTGGGATTTCTAGGACTGCATTCTGATGAAGTTTTCTATTTCTATTCTACCTCTATTTTCACTGGTAGTTGTCATATCGATCCCGATATCGGGATTGCAGCCATAATAAGTTAACAAACAGATCACCGACCATTTCAAATCCCACCGTACTTTCTACACTATGCAATCTGGTTTCGAAGCTGGTCATGGGTGCACCTCAGCCATGCTCAAGGTCCTAAACGATATCATAACCGCCATCGATAAAAGACAGAACTGTGCAGCCATATTCATCGACCTGGCCAAGGCTGTCAACTCTGTCAATCACAACATTCTTATCTGCAGACTCAATAGCTTTGTTTTCTCAAATGACTGCCTCGCCTGGTTCACCAACTTCTTCTCAAATAGAGTTCAGTGTGTCAAATCGGAGGCCCTGTTGTCCGGACCTCTGGCAGACTCTATGGGGGTGCCACAGGGTTCAATTTTAAGGCAAACTCTTTTCACATATCAATGATGTCGCTCTTGCTGCTGGTGATTCTCTGATCAACCTCTATGCAGAAGACACCATTCTGTATACATCTGGCCCTACTCTGGACACTAAGATAACCAGCCTCCAAACGTTGACACTGAGCAAACAAACCTCCAACTGTTCTTCAACGCCATACAACATTCCTTCTATGGGCTCCAGCTGCTTTTAAATTCTAGTAAAGCTAAGTGCATGCTCTTCAATCGATTGCTGCCTGCACCCTCTCACCCGACATGCATCACCACTCTGGATGGTTCTGACTTAGAATATGTGGACAACTACAAATACCTAGGTGTCTGGTTAGACTGTACACTCTCCTTCCAGACTCATATTCAGCATCTCCAATCCAAAATTAAATCTAGAATCGGCTTCCTGTTTCACAACAAAGCCTCCTTCACTCATGCTGCCAAACATACCCTCGTAAAACTGGCAATCCTACCGATCATTGACTTTGGCGATGTCATTTACAAAATAGCCTCCAACACTCTACTCAGCAAACTGGATGTAGTCTATAACAGTGCTATCCGTTTTGTAACCAAAGTCCCATATACTACCCAGAACTGCGACCTGTATGCTCTCATTGGCTGGCCCTCACTACATATTCGTCGCCAAACCCATTGCCTCTAGGTCATCTATAACTCTTTGCTTGGTAAAGCCCCGCATTATCTCAGCTCACTGGTCACCATAGAAACACCCACCCATAGCACACGCGCCTGCAGGTAAAATTCACTGGTCGTCCCCAAAGCCAACATTTCCTTTGGCCACCTTTCCTTCAAGTTCTCTGCTGCCAATGACTGGGTGATATTGCAAAAATCACTGACGCTTGAGTCTTATATCTCCCTCCCTAACTTTAAGCAACAGCTGTCACAGCAGCTTTACCGATCACTGTACCTGTACTGTACACAGCCAATCTGTAAATAGCACACCCAATCTACCTCAACCCCATATTATTTCTTACCCTCTTGCTCTTTTGCACCCCAGTATCTCTACTTGCATATCATCATCTGCACATCTATCACTCGAGTGTTGATTCTAAATTGTAATTATTTCGCCTCTATGGCCTATTTATTGCCTTACCTCCCTACTCTTCTACATTTGCACACACTGTACATAGATTTTCTATTGTGTTATTGACCGGACGTTTGTTTGTGTAACTCTGTGTTGTTTTTGTCGCACTGCTTTGCCTTATCTTGGCCAGGTCGCAGTTGTAAATGATAACTTGTTCCCAACTGGCCTACTTGGTTAAATAAAGGTGAAATAAATCAAATAAAAAATAACCTGAAAGGCCGCTCAGCAAGGAAGAAGCACTAAAAACTACTCCAAAACCGCCATAAAAAAAGACAGACTATGGTTTGCAACTGGACATGAGGACAAAGATCATTATTTTTGGACAAATGTCCTCTGGTCTGATGAAACAAAAATAGAACTATCAAATCAAAATCAAATCAAAGTTTATTTGTCACGTGCGCCGAATACAACAGTGAAATGCTTACTCTAACCAATGGTGTGAAAAAAAAAAGGTATATGTGTTTGTGTGTGTGTATGGGTAAGTCAAGAAATAAAACAACAGTAAAAAAACATTTGAAAAAGAGTAGCAAGGCTATATACATACACCTGTTAGTCAGGCTTATTGAGATAGTATGTACAATTTGGCAAAAAAGTATTTAGTCAGCCAGCAATTGTGCATGTTCTTCCACTTAAAAAGATGAGAGAGGCCTGTAATTTTAATGAATTTACTTGCAAATCATGGTGGAAACTAAATATTTGGTCACCCACAAACAAGCAAAATTTCTGGCTCTCACAGACCTGTAACTTCTTTTTTAAGGGGCTCCTCTGTCCTTCACTTGTTATCAGTATAACTTGAACTTGTTATCAGTATAAAAGACACCTGTCCACAACCTCAAACAGTCACACTCCAAACTCCACTATGGCCAAGACCAAAGAGCTGTCAAAGGACACCAAAAACAAAATTGTAGACCTGCACCATGCTGGGAAGACTGAATCTGCAATAGGTAAGCAGCTTGGTTTGAAGAAATCAACTGTGTGAGCAATTATTAGGAAATGGAAGACATACAAGACCACTGATAATCTCCCTCGAACTGGGGCTCCACGCAAGATCTCACCCTGTGGGGTCAAAATGATCACAAGAGCGGTGAGCAAAAATCCCAGAACCACACGGGGGGGATCTAGTGAATGACCTGCAGAGAGCTGGGACCAAAGTAACAAAGCCTACCATCAGTAACACACTACGACGCCAGGGATTCAAATCCTGCAGTGCCAGAGGTGTCCACCTGCTTAAGCCAGTACATGTCCAGGCCCGTCTGAAGTTTGCTAGAGAGCATTTGGATGATACAGAAGAAGATTCTCCCAATGTCATATGGTCAGATGAAACCAAAATATAACTTTTTGGTAAAAACTCAACTCATCGTGTTTGGAGGACAAAGAATGCTGAGTTGCATCCAAAGAACGCCATACCTACTGTGAAGCATGGGGGTGGAAACATCATGATTTGGGCTGTTTTTTTGCAAAGGGACCAGGACGACTGATCCGTGTAAAGGAAAGAAAGAATGCGGCCATGTATCGTGAGATTTTGAGTGAAAACCTCCTTCCATCAGCAAGGGCATTGAAGATTAAATGTGGCTGGGTCTTTGAGCATGACAATGATTCCAAACACACCGCCTGGGCAACGAAGGAGTGGCTTCGTAAGATGCATTAAGGTCCTGGAGTGGCATCGTCAGTCTCCAGATCTCAACCCCATAGAAAATCTTTGGAGGGAGTTGAAAGTCTGTGTTGCCCAGCAACAGCCCCAAAACATCACTTCTCTAGAGGATATATGCATGGAGGAATGGGCCAAAATACCAGCAACAGTGTGTGAAAACCTGGTGAAGACTTACAGAAAACGTTTGACCTCTGTCATTGCCAACAAAGGGTATATAACAAAGTATTGAGAAAAAAAAACTTTTGTTTTTGACCAAATACTTATTTTCCACCATAATTTGCAAACAAATTCATTAAAATCCTACAATGTGATTTTCTGGATTTTTTTTCTTATTTTGTCTGTCATAGTTTAATTGTACCTATGATGAAAATTACAGGCCTCTCTCATCTTTTTAAGTGGGTGAACTTGCACAATTGGTGGCTGACTAAATACTTTTTTGCCCCACTGTACATGTAGGTATCGTTAAAGTGACTGCATATATGATGAACAGAGAGTAGCAAAAGAGGGGTTGGCGGGTGGTGAGACACAATGCAGATAGCCAATGTGTGGGAGCACTGGTTGGTCGGGCCAATTTTGGTAGTATGTACATGAATGTATAGTTAAAGTTACTATGCATATAAGATTAACAGAGAGTAGCAGCAGCTTAAAAGAGGGGCTGAGGGGGAGGCACACAATGCAAATAGTCCGGGTAACCATTTGATTACCTGTTCAGGAGTCTTATGGCTTGGGGATAAAAACTGTTGTGAAGCCTTTTTGTCCTAGACTTGGCACTCCGGTATTGCTTGCCATGCGGTAGTAGAGTGAACAGTCTATGACTGGGGTGGCTGGGGTCTTTGACAATGTTTTGGGCCTTCCTCTGACACCGCCTGGTGTAGAGGTCCTGGATGGCAGGCAGCTTTTCCCCAGTGATGTATTGGGTGGTACGCACTACCCTCTGAAGTGCCTTGCGGTCGGAGGCTGAGCAATTTCCATACCAGGCAGTGATGCAACCGGTCATGATGCTCTCGATGTTGCAGCTGTAGAACCTTTTGAGGATCTCAAGACCCATGCCAAATCCTTTTAGTTTCCTGGGGGGGAATAGGCTTTGTTGTGCCCTCTTCACAACTGTCTTGGTGTGTTTGGACCAATCTAGTTTGTTGTTGATGTGTACACCAAGGAATATGAAGCTCTCAGCCTGCTCCACTACAGCCCATCGATGGGAATGGGGATGTGCTCGGTGCTCCTTTTCCTGTAGTCCACAATCATCTCCTTAGTCTTGGTTACGTTGAGCGATAGGGTGTTATTCTGGCACCAACCGGCCAGGTCTCTGACCTCCTCCCTATAGGCTGTCTCGTCGTTGTCGGTGATCAGGCCTACCACTGTTGTGTCGTCAGCAAACTTAATGATGGTGTTGGAGTCGTGCCTGGCCATGCAGTCGTGGGTGAACATGGAGTACAGGAAGGGACTGATTACGCACCCCTGGAGAGCTCCAGTGTTGAGGATCAGCATGGCAGATGTGTTGCTACCTACCCTCACTACCTGGGGGCGGCCCGCCAGGAAGTCCAGGATCCAGTTGCAGAGGGAGGTATTTAGTCCCAGGATCCTTAGCTTGGTGATGAGCTTTGAGGGTACTATGGTGTCGAACGCTGAGCTGTAGTCAATGAACAGCATTCTCACATAGGTGTTCCTTTTGTCCAGGTGGGAAAGGACAGTGTGGAGTGCAATAGAGATTGCATCATCTGTGGATCTGTTTGGGCGGTATGCAAATTGGAGTGGGTCTAGGGTTTCTGGGAATATGGTGTTGATGTGAGCCATTACCAGCCTTTCAAAGCACTTCATGTCTACAGATGTGAGTGCTACGGGTCTGTAGTCATTTAGGCAGGTTGCCTTTGTGTTCTTGGGCAAGGGACTATGGTGGTCTGCTTGAAGGATGTTGGTATTACAGACTCAATCAGGGACATGTTGAAAATGTCAGTGAAGACACCTGACAGTTGGTAAGCACATGTCTGGAGCATACGTCCTGGTAATCCGTCTGTCCCCGCAGCCTTGTGTATGTTGACCTGTTTGAAGGTCTTACTCACGTCGGCTACAGAGAGCGTGATCACACAGTCATCCGGAACAGCTGAAGCTCTCATGCATGCCTCACTGTTTCTTGCCTCGAAGCGAGTATAGAAGTGATGTAGCTCGTCTGGTAGGCTCATGTCACTGGGCAGCTCGTGGCTGTGCTTCCCTTTGTAGTCTGTAATAGTTTGCAAGCTCTGCCATATCTGACTAGCATCGGAGCCGGTGTAGTATGATTCAATCTTAGCCCAGTATTGACGCTTTGCCTGTTTGATTGTTCGTCGCAGGGCATAGCGGGATTTCTTGTAAGCTTCCGGGTTAGAGTCCCGCACCTTGAAATCGGCAGCTCTACCCTTTAGCTCAGTGCGAATTTTGCCTGTAATCCATGGCTTCTGGTTGGGGTATGTACGTACAGTCACTGTGGGGACGACATCCTCAATGCACTTATTGATAAAGCCAGTGACTGATGTGGTGTATTCCTCAATGTCATCGGAAGAATCCAGGAACATGTTCCAGTCTGTGATAGAAAAGCAGTCCTGTAGTTTAGCACCTGCTTCATCTGACCATTTTTTTATAGACCGAGTCACTGGTGCTTCCTGATTTAATTTTTGCTTGTAAGCAGGAATCAGGAGGAATTTTTCTCACATTGCACATGTAACATGTTGATAGAGATTTGGTAGAATTGATTTAAGTTTCCCTGCATTAAAGTCTCCGGCCACTAGGAGCGCCACCTCTGGGTGACTGGTTTCCTGTTTGCTTTTTTACTTATACAGATGACTGAGAGCGGTCTTAGTGCCAGCATCTGTCTGTGGTGGTAAATAAAGAGTCACGAAAAGCATAGCTGAGAACTCTCTATATACTCTACCTCAGGGGAGCAAAATCTAGAGACTTCCTTACATTTCGTGCACCAGCTGTTGTTTACAAATATGCACAGACCCCCCCCCCTCGTCTTGTGCTGTTCTATCCTGCAGCGTGTATCCCGCTAGCAGAATATCCATGTCGTCATTCAGCCACAATTCCGTGAATCATGGGATATTACAGTTTTTGATGTCCCGTTGGTCGGATATTCGTGATCTTACCTCGTCTAGTTTATTGTCCAATGATTGCACGTTGGCGAGTAATATTAACTGTAACGGCAGCTTTCCTAGTTGTCTCCTGCGGGTCCGGATGAGGCATTCGGCTCTTCGTCCTATTCGTCGCTTCCTTTTGCAAATAATTGGGAACTGACCATAAATACCATCGTTTTGTTTGGACGATAAAACACAATCCCAACAGTGAAGCACGGGGATGGCAGCATCATGTTGTGGGGGTGCTTTGCTGCAGGAGGGACTGGTGCACTTCACAAAATAGATGGCTTCATGAGGCAGGAAAATTATGTGGATATATTTAAGCAACATCTCAAGACATCAGTCAAGAAGTTAAAGCTTGGTCAAAAATGGGTCTTCCAAATGGATAATGACCCCAAGCATACTTCCAAAGTTGTGGCAAAATGGCTTAAGGACAACAAAGTCAAGATATTGGAGTGGCCATCACAAAGCCCTGACCTCAATCCTATAGAACAGTCGTGGGCAGAACTGAAAAAGCATGTGTGATCAAGGAGGCCTAGAAACCGAACTCAGTTACACAAGCTCTGTCAGGAGGACGGGGCATACTTTCACCCAACTTATTGTGGGAAGCTACCCGAAATGTTTGACCCAAGTAAAACAATTTAAAGGCAATGCTACCATATACTAATTGAGTGTATGCACGTACACTTCTGACCTACTGGGAATATGACGAAATAGAGAAATGCTGAAATAAATCATTCTCTGTACTATTATTCTGACATTTCACATTCTTAAAATAAATTGGTGATCCTAACTGACATAAGACAGGTCATTTTTACTAGGATTAAATGTCAGGAATTGTGAAAAACTAAGTTTAAATGTATTTGGCTATGGTGTATGTAAACTTCCGACTTCAACTGTATATATACAGAGTATCAGTCAGAGGTTTGGACACAACTACTCATTCCAGGGTTTTTCTTTATTTGTATTTTTTTTACATTGTTGAACAATAGTGAAGT
The DNA here is from genome assembly GCF_021184085.1 of Oncorhynchus gorbuscha. Taxonomy (NCBI): domain Eukaryota; kingdom Metazoa; phylum Chordata; class Actinopteri; order Salmoniformes; family Salmonidae; genus Oncorhynchus; species Oncorhynchus gorbuscha. Next base: position 36,187,790 of record NC_060179.1, on the reverse strand, counting down.
AATCAATACTATGAAATATCACATGTAGAATCATGTTGTAACCAATAAGGTGTTATCCCTCCTGCTGTGTTTCTGGTCAAATTGGACCGATATTCTCTATGTTGTTAATTTAATCTGATTGTATATATATATATGCCATTTAGCAGACACTTTTATCCAAAGCGACTTACAGTCATGTGTGCATACATTCTACGTATATGGGTGGTCCCGGGAATCGAACCCACTACCCTGGCGTTACAAGCGCCATGCTCTACCAACTGAGCTACAGAAGGACCACATAAGTTTAAATGACTTTGTCCACACAGGGCATCTGAACACACACAATACATTTTGATGATTTTTATAACATTTTGGGTGTTTTATTTAACTTGTGTACACTTGTGGTGTTCCAAAAATGACCGGTCATTAGAAAAGAATGGGTGAGTCGACAATTAGTGTTTAAAATTGAGTTCAGGCACATGCCCATTCATCAGATGTACACACTTCCTCTCACAGACCCGCGCAGGCAGGCACGCAGGCAGGCACGCAGGCAGGCACGCAGGCAGGCAGGCAGGCACGCAGGCAGGCACGCAGGCAGGCACGCAGGCAGGCAGGCAGGCAGGCAGGCAGGCAGGCAGGCAGGCAGGCAGGCAGGCAGGCAGGCAGGCAGGCACGCAGGCAGGCACGCAGGCAGGCACGCAGGCAGGCACGCAGGCAGGCAGGCAGGCAGGCAGGCACGCAGGCAGGCACGCAGGCAGGCAGGCACCTCACTCCCCTTCTTTGATTCCATGGCAACCCCCATGGGAACTTTTCCCCGATATAATATTTTCCCCACAGGAACCACACCTGTTGGCATTATCACAAACAATCACAACATTTTTTCAATAATATATAGAACTTTTCTCACAGCTCTGGTAAATAAATATTTTTTGAGGCCTCTGAGTGTCTTTGATCATGACACTGGTGAGTAGGAGAGTCCTTATTAAACTTTGACACAAAGTAGTCTGTGATAAATAGCACAATATGTTTAATCTGAGTATTTGTTGTAGTCAAAGTAATCCATACATTATGATTTTTTTTTACAAAAACAAACAAGTTGTATGAGCTCAGGTCAATGAGGCCTACATGCCATAAATAGCAAATAGAAGTTCAACATGTGTAATATTCACAAGAACTTAAGTTGCTAAAAAGATCTAACAACATTAGGTGCTAATATATGTATTATTATGGATTTACAATCAGCTATAATGGGGCGGTCATTTTGGACCGGGAACACAGAATTAATTAACATGAAACAAACACAACAGGAGGGTTAAACAAATTCTTCAAAGTAGCCACCTTGATGACAGATTTGCACTCTCTTGGCATTCTCTCAACCAGCTTCACCTGGAATGCTTTTCCAATTGTCTTAAAAGAGTCCACACATGCTGAACACTTGTTGGCTGCTTTTCCTTTACTCTGCGGTCCAACTCATACCAAACCATGTCAATTGGATTGAGGTCGGGTTATTTTGTTGGCCAGGTCATCTGATGTAGCACTACATCACTCTCCTTGGTCAAATAGCTCTTACACACCCTTGAGATGTGTGTTGGGTCATTTTCCTGTTGAAAAACAAATTATAGTCCCACTAAGCTCAAACCAGATGGGATGGCATATTGCTGCAGAATGCTGTGGTAGCCATGCTCGGTAAGTGTGCCTTGAATTCTAAATAAATCACAGACAGTGTTACCAGCAAAGCACCCCCTAACCATCACACCTCCTCCTCCATGCTTCACGGTGGGAACCACGCATGTGGAGATCATCCCTTCACCTACTCTGCGTCTGGCAAAGACACGATGGTTGGAACCAAAAATCTCATCAAAACATATATATATATATATATATTTACAAAAGATATATATGGGATTGGAAATGAGGCAGGCAATTACATTGATGGAAGCTACAATATATCAGCAATATTAAAGCTTATCTACCCCCTAAAAAAACACTAGGCTGATGATTACTCCATGCAGTTCCAGAGATGGTAGTGGGTGTGAAGCCAGCAGAACATGGCAATTATCCCCTCTGTGTGTGACTGACCATTAAGATTACATGACCATCCCCTGGTTTCGCAGTTTCTCTCACATTCAGATCTCTATTAAGCCTATCAGTTCCAGGAAAACCAATCAACATATTGTGTCATTCTTCCCCCCTTATTCCTACATTTTCCTCTCTCTTATCGGGTCTCCTGTTACTGTCAAATCAAATCAATCAAATCAAATTGTATTCGTCATATGCTTCTTGAACAATAGGTGTAAACTAACAGTGAAATGGATACTTAAGGGCCCTTCCCAACAATGCAGAATGTAAAAAATAACAACCATTTTTTAATAATAATAACAACACAAGGATTAAACTTAATGAGTAACGAAGACTTGGCTAGATACACGGGGTACCAGTACTGAGTTGATGTCACACAGCTTGATCTGTAAGTTTATTTTTGTATTAGAAAATAGAAAATACATATATTGTAATTTAACTGTTGCAAAATACATGAATTATACTTCAGGCCAAACTATTACATTTACATTTACATTTAAGTCATTTAGCAGACGCTCTCACCCAGAGCGACTTACAAATTGGTGCGTTCACCTTATGACATCCAGTGGAGCAGCCACTTTACAATAGTGCATCTAAATCTTTTAAGGAGGGGGGGTGAGAAGGATTACTTTATCCTATCCTAGGTATTCCTTAAAGAGGTGGGGTTTCAGGTGTCTCCGGAAGGTGGTGATTGATCAAATAAAACTGCCCATCGTTGGCACTATCTGCCCATCGTTGACACTATCTGCCTGCACTGTAATTCTCAGCTTGCTGGTGGGTAGAGTAACACAATTAGTGGCCTGGGCTGGAAGCCTCAATTACCTTTAAAAATATTTATTGGTAGAGGTATAGGTGTCTGTGTTTGGTCTGTGCTTCTCCAACAAAATGTTGGATAGAGAGAAGAAGCAAGAGAGAGAGAGAGAGAGAGACCTCCACACAACCTGGTATTAGTAAGGCAGACAGCAAGCGAGTGGAAGTGGAATGGGGTTTGGTTTTGAATTTCTAAATCCCTGTGTCTGAGAAGATTACTGCTGTAGCTACCACTGTTTCCCATGGTGACAGTGACAGGACATTCTATTTCTCATCAAGCCAGCCCCCTGTCCTATCTCTTCACCTAGCTCCCTCCCTCCATCCTCTCGCTCTCCTCCCTCTCCTTCCATCTTTTCTTTCTCATCCCTCTCCTTCCATCCTCTCTCTCTCATCCCTCTCCTTCCATCCTCTCTCTCTCTCATACCTCTCCTTCCATCCTCTCTCTCTCTCATCCCTCTCCTTCCATCCTCTCTCTCTCATCCCTCTCCTTCCATCCTCTCTCTCTCATCCCTCTCCTTCCATCCTCTCTCTCATCCTTCTCCTTCCATCTTCTCTCTCATCCCTCTTCTCTCTCATCCTTCTCCTTCCATCTTCTCTCTCATCCCTCTCCTTCCATCCTCTCTCTCATCCCTCTCCTTCCATCCTCTCTCTCATCCCTCCCCTTCCATCCTCTCTCTTGCTCTCATCTCTCTCCTTCCATCCTCACTCTCGTTCCATCACTCCGTCCTCTCTCTCTCTCTCTCTCTCTCTCTCTCTCTCTCTCTCTTCCCATCACTCCATTCTCCCTCCTCTTTCTATCTACCCCCCCCCCCCTCTTGCCCTGATGGCATGGTGGAGTCTCTACTCTATTCTCCCAGTGAAGGGTCAGAATGGGGGAGCCGTGGAAAGTTGGTTTTAATATGACGGCAGGGGTGTATTCTCAGAGGGGTTGGACCATTATGTGGGTCGCGCCACTGTTTGGTGCCTGAATCTCTGCTCTCTCCGTAACCATGTTCAGGAGGAGGATATTTTACCACTGACAGTAATGGAACTGATATGGTACAAGGTCAGTCACTTAAAACACTAAAAATAACACATGCATGCTCTCACTCACACACAAACTCATTCATGAACACACACACGCCTGTATTTACACCCACACAGTCCGTCATGATCTACCTTCTGAATAACATGTTAGATTTGTATTCGCAATGAGTACACAGTCTATTTTGCTACACTACATGGCAGTAGTTGATTTGACAGGCTTACCTACAGATTATATCCGGATATGAAAACGCATGAGTTGACCTTAAACCCAGGTGAAATAACCTCTAAGGCTCTCCCCATGTGAATGTGACAGTGTGTGCGTGTGTGTGTGTGTCCGTGCGTGGGTGGGTTGGTTGGTGCATGCGTATGTGTGCATATATTCAGATTAACTAATGTTGACTGTGCTATCATGAACATTTATTCAAACAGTTATTAGTATAATTTCATAAGATATGCTGATCGTTTATCACCCATATATTTGATGTACTTCTGGGATTTCATAATCCATAAATGTCAGCTTTGTGGGTATGTTTAGGGGAGATTCAGAGGATTAAATGGCTTACTATCAATTCTTGTCAGAGCACTGTTGAAGCTGACTCCTGGAATAGTGTGTTTTTAAACAGAGAGAGGTGGAGAGACAGAGAGAAAGAGAGAGAGAGAGATAAAGACAAACATATAGACAGAGATATAGACTGAAGGCGAGAGAGACAGATGGATAGAGAGAGATTCCTTTGTAACATAACATGGAATCAAAACAGAGTGTACCACACATTTTCCCACCATTAGTGTTGCTCCTCTCCTCCAGGATAATCATGTACAGTATGCTGTGGCTGAATCATTGGATGGGCTGCTGCATCCTTGAATGACACACTTGACATTAGACCCAAAATGTATTCTCACTTCGAGATGCATTCGGCACGTCATAACATTCAGCAGCTTTGTAATGATGATATGTCTCATAGTGATTTTCTGGATAATGCTACTAAGCACAGCATGAAAATTACAACCATCAAGTAATTAATTCACATAAGTATCATAAGATGATGATAACACATTGGTCAGTGTCTCTAGGATAAGATGTGAAGGACAGGCTGTGCTTTGTGAGAGCCGTAGAGGTTACTTTTCGCTATGACATAAAATGAAACATGGCCAGCACTTGAATATAACTGGCAATTGAAGCTTGGTTTTATACATTTTTTACTCATAGCAACGTCTTAACTCGGCTTGTGCACTTCTCTGTGTGTGCGTGTGTGGTGTGTCTCCTCTGCATTTCTCTTTGTCCTTTGAGACCTTTGCTCTCCCACCAGGGGGCAGTATTGAACAGTGTTATGGGTCCACCCTTACACCCTACAGAGATCATCAGTCTGATCCCATTTCTCCAAAAAGGAGAGGTCAACCTTTCCCTGTGTGTGTATGTGTGTGTGTGTGTGTGTGTGTGTGTCTGAGCAAGTGTGTGTGTTTTATCAATTGTTTGGTCCCATAAGAATACATCTTTTGGTCCCCACAAGGATAGTAAAACAAACATGTGTGTGTGTGTTTTTATGCATGATGGATGATCAAAAATAGCCTTCCCTTCTTTTTTCCACCAGAATACACACCGTCCTGTAAGCACACAAACTCAATTAAATACTAAGGTTAGGATTAGGGTTAGCCCTAACCCTAACCCTACGTAACAAGAAATTAAATCACACATACTAGATATGCAAAATGCACAGGCACACTCTATTATTCCCATTCTCATTAACTCTTATTCTCCAACAGAAATGACTTTGGAAATATGTTTGGGGTCATTGTCCATTTGAAAGACCCATTTGTGACCAAGCTTTATCTTCTTGACTAATGACTTGAGATGTTACTTCAAAATATCCACATAATTGTCCTCCCTCACGATGCCATCTATTTTGTGAAGTACACCAGACCCTCCTGCAGCAAAGCTCCTCCACAACATGATGCTGCCACCCCCGTGCTTCACGGTTGGGATGGTGTTCTTCGGCTTGCAAGCCTCAGCCTTTTTCCTCCAAACATAACAATGGTCATTATGGACAAACAGTTCTATCTTTGTTTCATCAGACGAGAGGACTTTTCTCCAAAAAGTACAATATTTGTCCCCATGTTCAGTTGCAAACCATATTCTGGCAATTTTTTTATGGTGGTTTTGGAGCAGTGGCTTCTTCTTTGCTGAACAGCATTTCAGGTTATGTCATTATAGTACTCGTTTTACTGTGGATATACATACTTTTGCACCTGCTTCCCCCAGCATCTTCATAAGGTCTTTTGCTGTTGTTCTGGGATTGATTTGCACTTTTTGCACCAAAGTACATTCATCCCTAGGAGACAGAACGTGTCTCCTTCCTGAGCGGTATGATGCCTGCGTGGTCCCATGGTGTTTAAACTTGCGTACTATTGTTTGTACAGATGAACGTTTTACCTTCAGGCGTTTGGAAATTGCTCCAAAGAATGAACCAGACTTGTGGATGTGTGCATTTTTTTCTGAGGTCTTGGCTGATTTCTTTTGATTTTCCCAAGATGTCAAGCAGAGAGGCACTTAGTTTGAAGGTTGGCCTTGAAATGCATCCACAGGTACATCTCCAAATGACTTGAGTGATGTCAATTAGCCTCTAAAGAAGCTTCTAAAGCCATGACATAATTTTCTGGAATTTTCCAAGTTGTTTAAAGGCACAGTCAACTTAGTGTATGTAAACTTCTGACCATGCACAAAGTACATGTCCTCACCGACTTAGTTTAATTTGTTAACCACAAATTTGTGGAGTGGTTAAAAACGAGTTTTAATGACCCCAAGTGTATGTAAACTTCCGACTTCAACAGTACCTACATTGATAATGTGCTATAAACTTATGTAAGAATAGACAGGTAACTGCCAAATTAAAGGAAACTCCAACATAAAGTGTCTTAATAGGGCGTTGGGCCACCACAAGCCAGAACAGTTTCATTGTGCCTTTGCATAGATTCTATAAGTGTCTGGAACTCTATTGGAGGGATGTGACACCATTCATCCACGAGAAATTCAAGAATTTTGTGTTTTGTTGATGGGGGTGGAAAACGCCGTGTCGGGATCCAATCCAGAATCTCCAATCAGTGTTCAATTGTGTTGAGATCTGGTGACAGATGGCCATGGCATATGGTTTACATCGTTTTCATGCTCATCAAACGAATCAGTGACCACTCTTGCCCTGTGGATGGGAGCATTGTCAATCTATGGGGGCATAGCCATGATAGCCAAAATAATGGTGAACTTGGCCTGCCCAGCATTTTTATACATGAACCTAAGTGTGATTGGAAGTTAATTGCTCAGGAACCACACCTGTGTGGAAGCACCGACTTTCAATATACTTTGTTTCCCTCATTTACTCAAGTGTTTCCTTTTTTTAGGTATTTACCTGTATAACATTACGTAAGACATGTTTCACTGCATCTATGTATAAAGTGCGATCAATGCAAATCACAGCTCTTAAAGACCTTTACAGAAAAAACATACATTTCACATGTGATAATATGAATTGTTGCACAAAAACATTTTGCTTGCAAGTTAATGTGGCACCGAGTAAAGCAACATGTGATCACATGTCATGTGTTCCCAAAACATGTGAAATCATGTGTTTTTTTCTGTAAGGGGAAGTCAATCTATGAATCCTCAAATACATTGAGAATACTCTCAACGACGCATAATTAATTCACTGCTGAAGTAAATTAGTCTGAACACACTTCACATCAACCTGAATAGTTGTTTTGAAAGAGGCTGAAAAAGCCTACTTATGTGTGTGTGTATGAAATGCATTTATTCTGATAGTGAGGATTTAGAAGTGCTCTTCATATTCACAATGTGTCTTGAATCTGTGTGCTTACAGTACAATGAGAAAATAACTGCCGAAGAAACTTCCTGTGTGGGACTATACAATGAGTTGAAGTCTCTCCTACTGTCATTCTGTCAATATGTACAGGTGCCAATGGATACATGGTTTTGCAAATCTACCCGTTGTCAAGTAAAGACAGATAGGAGCACGTGATGCTCCAACAAAATGTATGGAAATATCATTGCAACATTCAGGGCTCTATGAAAAACAGCTTTGCAGTATGATTGAAAAAACAAGTAAATACTGAACATGCCATTACCAGGTGGTATTACACATTGAACAGATTCTGTTGCAGTTCCCCAGTATCTTAAAATAGAGGTATAGACGGTCTTGCTTGGTCATGTGTTGTGCTCTCAAGATGATGTGCAAGTTTGTTCCTTGAAATCTATGTGCCAGCACAATGGCTTTCACTGTTGGGTGTGGCAGGTAGCCTAGTGGTTAGAGCATTTGGCCAATAACTGAAAAGTTTCTGGTTCTAATATCTAAACCGACAAGATAAAAAATATGTTGATATGCCCTTGAGCAAGGCACTTTGCTCTAATTTGCTCCAGGGTTGCTGTACCACTATGGCTGACCCTGTAATACAACACATTTCTCTGCACCTATCCGGTGTGTGTGACAACACAACATCTGTATCTTTTTACATTGCCTGTTCCCAGCCCAGTGAATTCCCACAGTAGCAGTGGTGTTTTAAAGAGAGCATGGCCTCAAAAGGCTAGCTCGCCCATCAAAGGAGTGTTTCACCTGTGAATTCTGTTGCTGCACTGAATGCCATGGAGACATTATGACAGAGATCTGATGGACAGAGACGCCCGGTGCCTTAGATGACCCATGACCATGCAGCTTGGTGAAAAAGACAAGAGGAGAAAATTAAACAAGAAAGGTAGCAGATTTACTAAACCATAAAATAAAACGCAGCATCATTACAATCCTGAAGACAAATATCAGAATAAACGACATAAGGGTTTTCAACTAATTTCAAAAGTGTACAAATGTCAAATAGCTTTCATCTCATGTCTAGTTGGCAGATCTACACCAGACTTACAGGTATAACATTTGGTTTGAAAGCAATTGTCAATATTCTATTGTAGTCTTGTACCAATATCGGGTTGGTGAAAACATTCTGATCCAATTAACCCTACTTTTTATCTATTACATTACAAGACACAATGTGTGAAACAAAGCACAAGGGTTGTTTAAAACACTCTGGTTGAATGAGCCATAACTTTCTTAAATGACAACAGACACCATGTGGGAAACAAAGAACAAGACCCAAAGGACGGTAACACACATACATCTGACTAAAGATATAACATGATGCCGGGCCCACCTATGTAACCTCTGTGACCCTTTCCTCAGGGATGCGCTAAATGACAGGCTATGTCCCCAAGGACAACATGACAACATCCTGGTGTGGACAGCCCCTACATTCTTGGTGGGAAATCCTGTCACTTTTAGCTCACAGTCTGCATTACAGAGCAGGAGAAGGTGAAAAGGTATCTTACCAAAATGTATTTTCATCAGCCAGATGGGGAGATTGTGGTTTGAGATGTAAGAAAAGACCCGCTCTGATGACCCCTGAGAAGCATGTGAAACCCCAAACTGTTAAATAGGGTGAAGTTAGGTTACTCATGATTACATATACAGTATCTCTCTGGCCAACTCAAAGGGGTGAGAATAATTTGTAATGGGTCGCAGTAATAATCAGATTTGGTTATATGAGCAAATTTACCACATTTACATTTTCGGAATCCTGTGCTAATATTCTGAGCAGCCACTGTCACTCCCAAGACAAAAAATCAACGGTTAGAATCAGGCTTGGGTGAATTAAATTCAACAAATGTTTTAACGGGTCATTGCTAATCTCTTCCAAGCATAGACCTCTCTCAACAGAATCATATTGTTTAACCAGACTAATTGAGAACGGTGTTTAAACCCACCATCATAGCATACGATTTTAATTTTAAAAGGGTCCCAAACTAGGGGAAATGTGCCTGTGTAAGTGTATTCACTCAAGTGTGGCATGGATCAGTTCTTCAGTAGTTTCATGAGTTTAACTGTCCAGAAAACGACATTGGCTGTAATTACAGTGCAGTCTTTTTCTCCAGACCAGTGGAAAGTGAAAGAAAGTATTATTTCCACATATGGCATTAATCCAGCTGTTAACAGTGATCTTAATGACATATTCAGTACGTATGGCATGGAATGAGATGCACATCAGCATCAGTGTGTGTTATTCTTAAGCCCTCTATCACTGTTTTACAGATCTCCTTTTCATAAAAATGATATATGTTTTGTGATGTTGTTGAGAATACTAAGGATTTGCTAACCATAGCCCATGACAAAAATGTATCTTATATATGGGCCAATTATTATACTTTTTTGTTGTTGGTGTAAGACAGAACTTACATTGACTTTTGAGAGTAATTATGAGAATCTAGAAATATTTATTGAATAAGAACAAAGATTTGCAAAATATTTTAATACTACTAATGATGTAGAAATGTTTTTATACTACATTTTACAAACTAGGACACTGCCTTTGATGTTGATAATCTATGCATTTTATGCATGTGGTTTCAACAGAGAGATGTGTCAGCCACTGAAAATGAAAAGAGAATTCCTGATATTTTTGCTGCCTTGCATTTAGATGTATTGTAGAGATGGTACCTGGTCATTCAAAAATGTTTGTAATGAATCACAGTATGTGTGAAATCCATTACCAGCCCACTTTTCTTAGTAAAAAAGCACACATGTGCATACATTTCCTTTGTGTATTTGTCATGGATAAGGGACGCAACAACAAACCAGCAGATTGTGTATTGCAAGGGAAGGATACATGGTAGGACAGGGCATCCATAGACAGTGTGGGTACATATAGATGTAGGATCTTAATTTGATCACCCTGTTGCAGGAGAACTTTCCTGCTATCCAGGAAATATACAATTTGTAGTGTATTAGAGGTTTCTGTAGTTTGTCATTTCTACTTTGAAATGTCAGATTTGAATTTCCCTTACTAAAAAAGCAACAACCAAGACAAAAAATACCATTCATTGTAATTATACTCAGGGGTTGGAACCAGTTCAGGGAACACAACCAAAAACCAGATTAAAAAATGAATCCAAACCAGGAACCAAAGTGATTGACACTGTTCGGGAACAGAACTGTTTTAAAAAAGCATATGATTTGTTAATAACTTTGTTTTACAGTCTGGGAATATTTTTCCAGTCTCACAAAAACCCAATAAAGTGTCTATGTAAAGCCCTTACTTTGTCAATCAGAAACGCATTCTAGTGTCTGCCTGCCAGCTGAAAATCTTTGCCAGTGTGTGTGCATGTGCAGGCTACCTGCCCTTCACCCTCTGAAGCATAAGGTGTTGTAGCCTACTGACGTTACAAACTTGATTCAGAAATTAGGGAGATATTTTTTCATTAGAGAAGAATGGATTAACTATTTCAAGGCTAGTTAAGTATTCTATAGTTTTCATGTTTCACATTGTATTTATTAACTACAAAAAGGTAAGCACGTTTTTAATTCTGGTGTTGCTCTGCACACACAGGGTTGCAAAGTAGCTACCTAGCTCTGGTCCAACGTTAAGACAACCTTCTGAATTTCAAAACATTTAAAAGTTCCTCCATAGAAGCCTCTCCTCCGGAAGTATAATTATGTGTGCCTTTCAGATAATGTATGTCATAACAGGATGTCCAGGTCTTCAAGCAAAGCCTCCTCCTCCACCCTCTCGCATGTAAACAACTATATCTTTCCCGCTCAATAACAAGATTCTCTATCGCACTGACTGGTGAAGTAATTTAATGTCGAGCAAAATGAAAAATATATAAATATTTCATATGTTTAAAAAGGAACAGAAAGGAATGACATAAATCGGTACTTTCTTTTGGTTCGACCCGGTTCAGAACTTCATTTTGCTGTTCGGAATGGTGTAACAGACCGGAAAAAAAACAATCTTCAGAACTAAATGATTGGAAAATAATTTTGGTTCCAATAATCCAGATAATAATTCACAGTTCCTGTTACTGCAGGATTTTTTTCCTGCAATAGAAAACTGGCTCAAATTAAAATCCTACACCTATACAGTGCTTCAGCGCCCCAAAGCATAGCTCATTGTGATGCTAATGTTAAACCAAGACAGAGTCCACTAGCCAGACTTTATCTTCCAGGCAAAAGTTATCACACCTAGTTACTTCAGCCAGGAGCCATTCAGAGCAGAGCAGCATTTCAGGGTGAAGTTGTTATGCAGGTGAATGAGGACCCAAAAGCGACTTGGCGAAAACAGAGTCTTTATTCCAGTAAAGGAAATAGGCAATACTCCTAGACAAATCAGAGCAGAAAACAAAACATAAAAAACTAATTCCACTCGTAGTGACGAGGACAGACTGGAGACTCGACCATAAACTGTAGGTTGCCTCGGGAAGGCACCGACCGTAGCAGACTCAGACACCTGCTCACACGCAGCATCTGAGGGAAACAAGACACAGCACGGCGAACAATATACAAGGATCCGACAGGACAGAAACGGAAAACAAGGGAAGAAATAGGGACTCTAATCAGAGGACAAGATAGGGAACAGGTGTGGAAAGACTAAATGAGTGAGTAGGATAATGAGGAACAGCTGGAAGCAGGAACGGAACGATAGAGAGAGGAGAGAGAGGGAGGGAGAGAGAGAGGGATAGAAAAAGGGAACGAACCTAATAAGACCAGCAGGGGGAAACGAACAGAAGGGAAAGCAAAATGACAAGACAATATAAGACAAAACATGACAGAAGTAGTGCCATTGCTTTAGCCTAGTGCCATAGGTTAAAAAGATCCAAAGTAATGTTGGTAAATGTGACGGCTGAATATGAAATAGGAATGAGACTGCAGTGGTGAGATTAGCTGTTGTAATTCTGATTTTGCATAAAACGTGGGGTTGGGGAAATGCTTTCAGGGACGTTGTATCACTAAGCAATGGGGTATTTAATTTGTTTGTAGGGCTCTTGAGTCTCAAAGATATAGATACAGTACAATAGAAGATGCAGAGAGGCAGCATTGCTGCAGTTCTAAAGAACAGAATAGACAACAGTCTGTCACCTGTCCTAGTTTTAGGGTATCAGACACCATTCCCTGTCTAGTTTGTCAACAGAAGGAAGAGCTCATAAAGCTCCTAAAACAACGTGATTGTCACAAATGTGGTTTTGGGAGATCTAAGAAACCCATCTGGTCTCAAAATATAACTGACTGAAATATTAATAAATGAAGTAGCCTAGCTAAATAATATTCTATGAGAGAACAAAGTCCAGGGATTTCAGGGATTAGAGAGGATGAAAGACTGACAAATGTAATTGAAAATAGGAAGATCATGTGTCCGGCTAGATCCCTTTCAGGAATACCCCAGACTAATCATACTTAAGTGATTTTAAATAATGTATGTGTAATCTCCTCCGAAATAAATCAAAGGTTATTGTTTTTTTCTCCAATTGTTCGAGTTTGTCCTGACCGTGTGTGTATGTGTGCGTGTGTGTATACATGTGTGTGACAGAGGGAGGTAGAGAGGTGGGGAGAGGGAGAGAGAGAGAGCGAGAGAGAGATTACATGGTGTGGGTTTTATTCTCAAATCATCTTTTAATCCAGGTACAGATCAGTTCAATGGATATTTGGTTATTAGTTCAATGGATATTTAGTTAGATCTTATGTCTTGTGTCCTCCCCAGAAATGTATTCACATCCCAAATAAATGTGGTAAATAGACAAACCCTTGAATAATAGATTAGTGTATATTTGGGTTTATACAGTGGAGCTGTGTGGGTTTAAATGTCTACAACTAAACATGAAGTGTTCCTTTACCTACTCTGCCAACCTAGTTTGCCGGATGTTCTAATGTTACTAACCCTAAGCCCTGGGTAAATATCCATAACATATGTGCGTTTTAGTGAACTTTATTTGTGAATAACCATGGTTGTGTTGGTCAGATTGTGTACTAAATCAGCAAAAGAGATAATAGAATAATACCTTTATTAGTCTATTACAACAGTGCTTTCTGGTCAACCTTTCCAGAGGTCTTGGATAAGAAATAATAGATTTGTAATGAGAAACAAGTCCTTTGAAATCAAAAAGGTGATTCTAGACAATCTCTGGTTAATTGGTCCTTGGGAGATATGCTTGGCAACATTTGATACCCCAATGGGCCGTGGTTGAGGAGGCTTAATCTCATTCAACCACTATGATGTATCAGAAGTGACTTTTTTTGCCAGTGGCATAATTTCAGAACACTCCTTTCAGTTCCAAGGGCAAGGAGAGTGCCCATCGAGGGTAGTACATTGATTGCTTCAGGATTTGATTAAACTCGCAGCTCTACTCCAAATGTAAGATAACAGCTTTGAGATAACCTCACCTCTCCCTCTGCAGGTCAGGAGTAATGTGGTTTAGCAATACGGCTTGCGCACTTCTCAGATGTAACACTTTTACGTAAAAATTCAAATATATCTATGAGGTTTTTAACCCAACAAAATCAAGATGCATTGTCTAAACACTGTGACAACCCTTCTTACATCAACTGTAAGGATTATGTTAAGGTTCAATTTCGGACAATAACTCAAAACAACATGGAGAAAGGAGAAACAAACATGGAATTTTGCTTTGTTTAATTGGAATCTCTGCATGGCAATAATTTCATAGTTCAAATTAATGATAAGGCCATAACTATCAGTATTCCTCCCTGCCTGTATTCCACATATTTCACATGTTGAAAGAGTCAAGGTTAAACCCTGCCTGTCCAGGGACACTTGTAACCCATGGCCATACATGGATCACCTGTTCCCAGAGGCTGACTCCTCAAATGAGGCCTAAGTAGGGCAACGCTAAAGCCAACCAACATAGTCCGATGGAAAAAAGTCTTCATTAAGGCTCATTAGCAAGCTTCCTATTCAAATGTATTCTGTACAGACAAAAAAAGGGGCTCTGGGGTGGAGAAGAACAGCCCGGTAAATCCCTAATTGATGTTTCACTATTCTATTGCTGCTTATTTCTCAAAGTGGTCCAGACTAACTAATGTACCAGCCAGCCAGATATTACCATCGCCAGAAACATCTCCTTAATAATATGAAACATTCAGTCTGATATAGCCTACGAGCCTAGTCTAAAGAAGCCAAAAACAATCAGGTGTTGGAGCTAGCGATTCCTGCAGGCTGCAGGTTCTTCAGTAGAGTTTGTTCTATCTCTAACCTTTCCCTAAGTGCGAAAACTCAAAGTCTTAATAATTACTGTTCTTTGTGAAAATGTATTATGTGAAAAAGTAAGTCCAAAATAATAGAGTGAAAAGAAATAGAGATTGTGGGGATGGGGATGGGGATAGAAGGAGTGGAGTTGAACAAAATAAAGTGGTGGATTAGGGAGTCTGGAATAGTCTCGGAGCAGAGGTCTGAAGACATTCAAATATTACTCCACCCCCAGTCTCGATGACAATTTCCTTGACAGGGTGAGTCCTCTAAAGCCAGTGAGTCTATGTCTCTGGGATGCATGTCTTATGCAGACACAACTACATCAGAAGGTCTGCT
The DNA here is from genome assembly GCF_021184085.1 of Oncorhynchus gorbuscha. Taxonomy (NCBI): domain Eukaryota; kingdom Metazoa; phylum Chordata; class Actinopteri; order Salmoniformes; family Salmonidae; genus Oncorhynchus; species Oncorhynchus gorbuscha. Next base: position 36,172,475 of record NC_060179.1, on the reverse strand, counting down.
GAGGAGGGCTGAAAGGAGGCTGCCAAGGTACCACTGTGTTTTCCAAAATGGTACCCTATTCCCTTTATTGTGCACTACTTTTCATCAAGGCCTCTGGTGAAAAATAGTACACTTTAAATGGAATATGGTACTATGCCGGAGTGAGACGCACACTCAATCTTCTATACTATATGCTGTCTAGTTCCATTTATGTCGCTTTCATGCTGATGATCATGGGTAACAGAATAGTTGTAAAATGAGTGGAATCTGTGTGCATCAGCCTGTTTAACATTTGTATTAACTTGATTGTTATTCATTTTTACGTTACTTTCCTATTAAATATAGCAAAACGGTGATTGCAATTTATTTTTCATTTATTCTGTAAGATTAAAAGGCTCTACATGGTCAATCTATTGTCTGCAGTTGCTGTACGAAAGCCAGAGGATTCCTACTTCTTGTGCTTCGCGGAGCAGAAGTTCTCGACAAAGTGAGTTTGCGTTCATACAGGTTCTCTCGCCCCCACCTATCGCTTACCAATCATGTCAATGCAGAGCTATACGATACCCTCCGCATTGTTACATTTGGGAGGCGCACGGACATGCACTACAGAGCTCGTTTTGGCCTCAGCAACCTCCGGAGGCTCTGTGATTACGTCACACCCTCTATACGGATCCCCCAGATCGCATATCCAGAGCAAGCATAAATTGGCAATAAGAGTGCAATGATCACACTTTTGAAGGTCTTGCAGTTAAAATCACAAACAATGTTTTCGAATAGATATGACAAAATGAAGAGTGAAAATAATTGCGAATTATGTTTCATAGACAATGGCTTGCGAAATAATTTAGCCCACTTGGAATTTTTCCTATTTTGTTGCCTTACAACCTGGAATTAAAATATATTTTGTGGGGGGGGGGTTGTATAATTTGATTTACACAATATGCCTACCACTTTGAAGATGCAAAATATTTTTTATTGTGCAACAAACAAGAAATAAGACAAAAAAACGGAAAACTTGAGTGTGCATAACTATTCATCCCCCCAAAGTCAATACTCTGTAGAGCCACCTTTTGCAGCTGCAAGTCTCTTGGGAAATGTCTCTATAAGCTTGACACATCTAGACACTGGGATTTTTGCCCATTCTTCAAGGCAAAACTGCTCCAGCTCCTTCAAGTTGGATGGGTTCCGATGGTGTACAGATATCTTTAAGTCATACCACAGATTCTCAATTAGATGGAGGTCTGGGCTTAAACTAGGCCATTCCAAGACATTTAAATGTTTCCCCTTAAACCACTTGAGTGTTGCTTTAGCATTATGTTTAGGATCATTGTCCTGCTGGAAGGTGAACCTCCATCCCAGCTCTCCCGCTATCTCTCTCTGAATGACCTTCTTGATCCAAATCAGTCAGGTTTCAAGACTAGTCATTCAACTGAGACTGCTCTTCTCTGTATCACGGAGGCGCTCCGCACTGCTAAAGCTAACTCTCTCTCCTCTGCTCTCATCCTTCTAGACCTATCGGCTGCCTTCGATACTGTGAACCATCAGATCCTCCTCTCCACCCTCTCCGAGTTGGGCATCTCCGGCGCGGCCCACGCTTGGATTACAGGTCGTTAAATTAAATTACTTCTGAAAGTAATTGGTTGCACCAGATCTTATTTAGCGGCTTCATAGCAAAGGGGGTGAATACATATGCACGCACCAATTTTCTGTTTATACATTTTTGAAACAAGTAATTTTTTTCATTTCACTTCACCAATTTGGACGATGTTGTGTATGTCCATTACATGAAATCCAAATAAAAATCCATTTAAATTATAGGTTGTAATGCAACAAAATAGGAAAAATGCCAAGGGGGTGAATACTTTTGAAAAGCATTTTATATAGCGATAAAAACATTCAGCACTTTGTGTATTTTTAGAGGTGAGCAGAGGCAATTTCAAACCATTATTCAACATTAAATCCATGTTTATATGGGCCAAGTGGGTCGTACTAGAAAGCAATGCATTAATGTGATTGCTATTTGCATTACAATTGTACAATTTTAAATCCATATTATTTTGTATTAAGCAGTAAGCATAGAAACATCTCATTCAATACAACCCCAGCATTCAGGTTGTTGTGACTGTTTACTCCAGTGCCGCTCTTCCCATTTTTTTCCTTTCTGATTTGAATAACCACAGATGTGAAACCAGCAATTCTGTTTTGGCATAGGTTAATCTTACAAATAGTCATATCTCCATCATTTTTGTACAGTTATCCCTCTGAAATATTGGTCAGTAAGTAATCATGTCGTTTGAGGTGAGCATATTATTAAGAAATCAACTAGTCAGCCTACTAATAACTCTACTCTTGCTGTATGTCTAGAGGTTTTAAGACTGACTAACCTCCATTCAGAACAATATGAATCTTTGGTATTTACAGTACCAGTCAAAAGTTTGGACAAACCTACTCATTCAAGGGTTTTTCTTAATTTAACCATTTTCCATTTTGTAGAATAATAGTGAAGATATTACAACTATGAATTAACACATGGAATCATGTAGTAACCAAAAAAGAGTTAACGTCCCCGGCAACTTGGGGCACCGCCTCTGGATAAGGGTTTTCCTGTTTGCTTATGGCCGTATTCAGCTCATTGAGTGCAGTTTTAGTGCAGCGATACTATGAACTATGAAATAACACATATGAAATCATGTAGTAACCAAAAAAAAGTGTTTAGAAAATCAAAATATATTTTAGATTCTTCAAAGTAGTCACCCTTTGCAGAGCTTTGCACACTCTTGGCATTCTCTTGGCATGATTTCTCAACATTCTTGGAGTTCCCACTTATGCTGAGCACTCTGCTTTTCCTTCACTCGGTCCAACTCATACCAAACCAATTCAATTGTTTTGAGGTTGGATGATTGTGGAGGCCAGGTCATCTGATGCAGCACTCCATCACTCTCCTTGGTCAATTAGCCCTTGCACAGCCTGGAGGTGTGTTGGGTGTTGGGTCATCGTCCAGTTGAAAAACAAATGATAGTCACAATAAGCGCAAACCAGATGGGATGGCGTATCACTGCAGAATGTTGTGGTAGCCATGCTGGTTAATTGTGCTTTGACTTCTAAATAAATCACTGACAGTGTCACCAGCAAAGCACAATCACACCTCATTCATGCTTCATGGTGGGAACCACACATGTGGCGATCAGTTCAACTACTCTGCATCTCACAAAGACATGGCAGTTGGAACCAAAAATCTCAAATTTGGACTCCACTGGTTTCCACTGGTTTCCACTGGTCTAATATCCATTGTTCATATTTCTTGGCCCAAGCAAGTCTATTCTTCTTATTGGTGTCCTTTAGGTTACTTTCCAGCAATTTGACCATGAAAGCCAACATCAACAGTCTCTTCTGAACAGTTGATGTTGAGATGTGTCTGTTTTCTTGAACTCTGTGGAACCTATTTTCTGCTCCAGAGGATGACTTTGGGTCTTCCTTTCCTGTTGCAGTCCTTGTGAGTGCAAGTGTGATCATTGCACTTGTTTGTGTTTGCGACTGCCCTTGAAGAAACTTTAAAAGTTCTTGCTGTTTTCCATATGTCTCAAAGTAATGATGGATTGTCATTTATTTTTGCTTATTTGAGTTGTTTTGCCATAATATGGACTTTGTGTTTTACCAAATTGGGCTATCTTCTGTATACCAACCCTAACTTGTCACAACACAACTATTGGCTCATTAAGAAGGAAATAAATTCCACATATTCATTTTTAACAAGGCACACCTGTTAATTCATTGAAATGCATTCCAGGTGACAACCTCATAAAGCTGTTTGAAAGAATACCAAGTGTATACAAAGCCGTCATCAAGGTCAAGGGTGGCTACTATGAAGAATCTCAACTATAAAATATGTTTTGATTTGTGGGATAGGCGTCTGTCAGGAGGAATGGGCTAAAATTCACCCAACTTATTGTGGGAAGCTTGTGGAAGTCTACCAGAAACGTTTGACCCAAGTTAAACAATTTGAAGGCAATGCTACCAAATACTAATTGAGTGTATGTAAACTTCTGACCCACTGGGAATGTGATGAAGGAAATAAAAGCTGAAATAAATCATTCTCTCTACTATTTTTCTGCACATTTCACATTCTCAAAATAAAGTGGTGATCCTAACTGACCTAAAACAGGGGATTTTGTACGAGGATTACATTTCGGGAATTGTGAAAAACTGAGTTTAAATGTATTTGGCTAAGGTGTATGTAAACTTTCAACTTCAACTGTACACCACCGCCATTCTTATCGGAGAGATGTTTATTCCTAGAGGCACGATGCACTGAAAATCCCGTTGGCTGTGTGGACTCCGACAGTATGTCCCCAGCGAGCCATGTTTCCAATAAACAGAGTATGTTACAATCCCTGATATCTCTTTGGAAACCAACTCTTGCCCAGATTCCATCAACTTTGTTAACTAGGGGCTGGACATTAGCGAGTAATATCCTCGGGAACAGTTGGTGGCGCATCCGAAGCCTCACTAGAAGACCGCTCCATCACCCTCTCCTCTGGTGGCGGTGTTTTGGGTCGGCCTCTGGAATCAGTTCAAGTGCCCTGGGAGGTGCAGACAAAGGATCCCCTTTGGGAAAGTCGTATTCCTGGTCGTAGTGCTGGTTGTGCTGACGTCTCTCTGATATTCAATAGTTCTTCCCAGTTGTATGTAATTAAACTTAAGGTTTCTGGGCTAAGAATGTTATAAATAATGCATTAAAAAAACGAAATACTGCAAAGTTTCCTCAGGACTAGAACCGAAGCTGTCATCTCTATCGGTGCCATGTTGTATAACATATAATTTTGATTTGATTCACTATAATTCTACAAGGTAGAAAATAGTAAAAATAAAGAAAATCCCTTGAATGACTAGGTGTGTCCAAACTTTTGTCTGGTACTGTATATATATGTTTAGTGAACTACTAATTAAAACAACTAAAGGAGACACAACTCAGGCCTTATTTAGCTTTCCCTTAGATTTCTTCTCAACCAGAGAAGTTGACCTGATTTTCTTAATGACTAAAACCTTGAGTCCATGCTAGTCCCAGAGATGTTTCGCGCCACAATGACGTGGAAGCAAACTTGAAAGCATTATGGCCTAATTAAATAAGATATACTCTTGCAATGCAGCTTCCTAATGCGCTCACAATGGGTCGTAGGTTTGATTGATTAGAGGTGTAATCTATTTATTTCCAGAGAGAAGGAAGGAAAGATATAGATCAGACTCTTTTCATGATGATGTCTGCAACAAAGACAAATTAATATGCAAATCACTTTATGCAGACTTACAATAAGTGATACCAGCATTATAGCATGCTGCAAAACATATCACCTCCTCCATATGTGTTCAGAGAATATTGTTAAGTTCACATGGATAGCACATGGATGGCTGTATGATGAAAGCCCTGACCATTCAGTGTGGCCTCAGAGTCATACGAAACATACTTTACTTAAATTCACCTAACATTTGTCGTTTTAGCTCCCCTAACCTTTCATGTAAAGAGAAAGTCGTATAATAATATACATTCTCGACATTGGCCCTTTTTTCTCTGTGCTTGAACAAGAACACTAAACACAGCGGATTAAGTATATCTGACCAGACTGCATATTGCGTGCGACATGGCATCCTATTCCATATATAGTGCACTACTTTTGACCTGACGTAGATGCCGTACTGTGGGATAGTACTGGGATCAGGTTAAAGAGCACCTTTTTATTCCTGATCCCTGTGCGGAAACAGAGGTTTGGGAATGGGGGGGGGAAAGGGTTAAGAAAGGAGGAGTGGGAAATGGGGAAGAAAGGAGGAGTGGGAAATGGGGAAGAAAGGAGGAGTGGGAAAGGGGGGAGAAAGGAGGAGTGGGAAATGGGGAAGAAAGGATGAGTGGGAAATGGGGAAGAAAGGAGGAGTGGGAAAGGGGGGAGAAAGGAGTAGAGGGAAAGGGGGAAGAAAGGAGGAGTGGGAAATGGGGAAGAAAGGAGGAGTGGGAAATGGGGAAGAAAGGAGGAGTGGGAAATGGGGAAGAAAGGAGGAGTGGGAAAGGGGGGAGAAAGGAGTAGAGGGAAAGGGGGAAGAAAGGAGGAGTGGGAAATGGGGAAGGAAGGAGGTGATAAAGGAGGAAGAAAGAAGGGATGGAACTGGCAAACTCTAGATGGACAACACCTGTCCCTTTGATTTCATGTATGATTGATCATGATTCCGTTTTATGTTTAAGGGATGTGTGTGTAAAGGACGTCACACTGCCTGATTTAGCAAGAACCATTTCCTCCTGAGTCACACACGTGACCATCCTCCGTCAATCTCCAATCACATTTGTTTATTTTCTTTCTTTTTCCCTCATCAATCTACACAATACCCCATAATGACCAAGCAAAAACAGGTTTTTAGAAATTGTAACAAATTGAAACATAAAAAACTGAAATATCACATATTCATAAGTATTCGGACCCTTTATTCAGTACTTTATTAAAGCATCTTTGGCAGCGATTACATCCACGAGTCTTCTTGTGTATGATGCATCAAGCTTCATGCACCTGTATTTGGGGTGTTTCTCTCATTCTTCTCTGCAGATCCTCTCAAATCTATGTCAGCCTGGATGGGGAACATCACTGCACAGCTATTGTCAGGTCTCCAGAGATGTTAGATCGGGTTCAAGTCCAGGCTCCGGCTAGGCCACTCAAGGACATTCAGAGACTTGTCCCGAAGCCACTCCCGAGTTGTCTTTGCTGTATCCTTAGGGTCGTTGTCCTGTTGGAAGGTGAACCATCTCCCCAGTCTGAGGTCCTGAGCACTGTGGAGCAGTATCTCTCAGTACTTTGCACTGTTCACCATTCCCTCGATCCTGACTAGTCTCCCAGTGCCTGCCAATTGAAAACATCCCCACAGCATGATGCTGCCATCACAATGCTTCACCGTACGGATGGTGTCAGGTCTCATCCAGATGTGACGCTTGGAATTCAGGCCAAAGAGTTCAATCTTGGCTTCATCAGACCAGAGAGGTTTGTTTCTCATGGTCTGAGTCCTTTAGGTGAGTTTTGGCAAACTCCAAGCGTGCTTTTATGAGCTTTTTACTGAGGAGTGGATTCTGTCTGGCCACTCTACCATAAAGGCCTCATTGGTGGAATGCTACAGAGATGGTTGTCCTTCTGGAAGGTTCTCCTATCACCACAGAGGAACTCTGGAGCTCTGTCAAAGTTAACATCGGGTTCGTGACTGTTGAGTTTGGCCGGGTGGCCAGCTCTAGGAAGAGTCTTGGTGGTTCAAAACGTATTCCATTTAAGAATGGAGAGCTCTGTGTTGTTGGGGACATTCAATGCTGCCGAAATGTTTCGTACCCTTCCCCAGATCTGTGCCTCGACACAATCCTGTCTCTGAATTCCATCGTCCCCATGGCTTGGTCTTTGCTCTGACATACACTGACAACTGTGGGACCTTAAATAGACAGGTGTGTGGCTTTCCAAATCATGTCCAATCAATTTAATTTACCACAGTTGGACTCAAATCAAGTTGTGGAAACATCTCAAGGATGATCAATGGAAACAGGATGCACCTGAGCTCAATTTTGAGTCTGGCAGCAACATTTATTTATAAACCTGTTTATGCTTTGTCATGATGGGGTATTGTGTGTAGCTTGATGAGGATTTTTTTTATTTCATCAATTTTTTAATAAGGCTGTAACGTATCAAAGTGTGAAAAAAGGCAATGGGTTTGAATACTTTCTGAAGGCACTGTACAGCCGGAATAACATTTTGAAAATCAGAGGCCATAACTCACCTGCATTTCGACCAGGAATACAACTTTCCTGAACTGGATCTTTTGTACATACTTTCCAATGTGACTGAAGTTCTCGGAGGCTGATTCATGATGGCATCGGCAGAGAAGAGGTATTCGGAGCGGGCTTTTAGTCCGACTCAGGAGGAGTGCACACCATCCACCGCTTCCGAGTATATTACTCTTTGATGTTCAGTCGCTGGACAATAAAGTAAACAAACTAAAGGTGAGGATCTCCTTCCAGAGAGACATCAGGGACTGTAACATACTCTGGGATCATGGCTCTTTCCGGATATACTTTACCTTTAGAGCCAACTAGAGTTTCAATATATTGTTTTGTATGGGAATAAAGACCTCTACGGGAAAAAGAAGGAGGAGGTGTATGTTTCATGATAAACTACTCGGGGGGGATTGTGGTAACGTAATGGAAATCCACTCCTTTTGTTCACCCAACCTAGAATACCTCACAATCAAATACCGACCGCATTACCCCATATGAAATGTAATATTTCATTTCTTGGGAGTTTTTTACATGCAAAAAGTTCTAAAAAACGTTTTTTTCCCCCGTTGTCATCATGGGTAATTGTGTGTAGCTTGATGAGAAAATCTAACAATTTAATACATTTTAGAATAAGCCTGTAACGTAACAAAATGCGGAAAAAGTGAAGGGGTCTGAATACTTTCTGAAAACACTGTCTATATATATATATATATATATATATATATACACACTACCAGTCAAAAGTTTGGACATATATTCATTCACAGGGTTTTTCTTTATTTTGACTATTTCCTGCATTCTAGAATAACAATGAAGACATCAGTACTATGAAATACCATATATGGAATCATGTAGTAACCAACAACAAAAAAAGAGTTAAACAAATCAAAATATATTTTATATTTGAGATTCTTCCAAGTAGCCTTTCCTTGATGACAGCCTTGCACATTCTTGGCATTATCTCAACCAGCTTCATGAGGTATTCACCTGGAATGCAAATCAATTAAAAGGTGTGCCTTGTTAAAAGTTAATTTGTAGAAGACCAAGTCCATATTATGACAATAACAGGTCAAATAAGCAAAGATAAATGGAAGTCCATCATTACTTTAAGACATGAAGATTCGTCAATCCGGAAAATTTCAAGAACTTTTAAAGGTTCTTCAAGTGCAGTCGCAAAACCCATCAAACGCTATGATGAAACTGGCTTTCATGAGGACTGCCACAGTAAAGAAAGACCCAAATGAACCTCTGCAGATGATACGTTCATTAGAGCTACCAGCCTCAGAAATTGCAAATAAATGCTTCACAGAATTCAAGAAACAGATGCATCTCAACATCAACTGTTCAGAGGAGACTGCGTGAATTAGACCTCCATGGTCGAATTGCTACAAAGAAACCACCACTAAAGGACACCAATAATAAGAAGAGACTTTCTTGGGCCAAGAAATACGAGCAATGGACATTAGACCAGTGGAAGTCTGTCCGCCTCCCAAGTAAGTCCTCAACTGGCAGCTTCATGAAATTATATCTGCAAAACACCAGTCTCAACATCAACAGTGAAGAGGCAACTCCGGGATGCTGGCCTTCTAGGCAGAGTTGCAAAGGAAAAGCCATATCTCAGACTGGCCAATAAAAATAAAAGATTAAGATCGGCAAAAGAACACAGACGCCGGACAGAGGAACTCTGCCTAGAAGGCCAGCATCCCGGAGTTGCCTCATCACTGCTGACGTTGAAACGGGGGTTCTGCTGGTACTATTTAATGAAGCTGCCAGTTGAGGACTTTTGAGGGGTTTCTTTCTCAAACTAGGCACTTTAATGTACTTGTCCTCTTGCTCAGTTGTGCACCGGTACCTCCCACACCTCTTTCTTTTTAGGGCCAGTTTGCTCTGTTTTGTGAAGGGAATATTACACAGCGTTTTACAAGGTCTTCAGTTTCTTTGCAATTTCTCACATGGAATAGCCTTCCTTTCTCAGAAGAAGAATATACTGACGAGTTTCAGAAGAAAGTTCTTTGTTTCTGACCATTTTGAGCCTGTAATCGAACCCACACATGCTGATGCTCCAGATACTCAACTAGTCTAAAGAAGGCTAGTTTTTGGAACACAGGAGTTGCTGATAATTGGCCTCTGTACGCCTATGCAGATATTCCATAAGAAATCTGCCGTTTCCAGCTACAATAGCTATTTACAACATTAACAATGTCTACACTGTATTTCTGATCAATTTGCTGTTATGTTCATGGTAAAAAAAAATGTGCTTTTCTTTCAAAAACAAGGACATTTTTAAGTGACCCCAAACTTTTGAATGGTAATATTTTCTTAAATCATTTTTTAAACTTTTAGATTTGTTTGAATTGTTAGGTTTTACTTCACTGTTGGAGCTAGGAACACAAGCATTTCGGTACTCCAGCAATAACATCTGCTAAACATGTGTATGCAACCAATAAAATTTGATTTGAACACTGATACACTAACAGACAAGGATAGTTGCACAAATAAAAATACAATAGCTGTGCACCTGTGATAACATTTGGAAATATGTGTATGTGACCAATACAATTTTATTTGAAGTGTGATGAAACTCGGATGGAGGCTAAGTGCCGAAACAAGTTGGTTTTACTTTAAACAATAGGAAAACACTGTATATACGTATATTGTCCTACTAGAGTGGCTGATTCCCTCTTAATTTCATCCTTGATGTCCAAAGAAGACCAATATTTTTGTTTCTAAATATGTGACAAGACAATTTTTTGGACTAAGCAGTCACTGATCGTAATACCGCCACTTTCAATTAAATTGTCTGTTTAATTTAGCTATTTTAATCAGCAGTACCAGAAACAGAATAATAAGAGGGTAATTAAGGGGGGGCATGCTGTAACAATCATCTTCATCTGAGGAACAGGAAAGACCGGACCAAAGGATACCCTAGGCCAAAATGGCGCACCGGAGACCAAACACGCTGGGCTGGCACAATCCGCCCTGGCTGGATGCCTACTCTCACATGGCACTTGCGGGGGGCTGGCCTATAGCACTCCAGGCTATGAGCGCCCACTGGCGACACCATGCGCTTCACCGCATAACACAGTGCCTGACCAGTGCTACGCTGCTTCCGGTAAGCACAGGCAGGGAGTTGGCTCAGGTCTATCGCCTGACTCCACCAATCTCCCCGTGTGCCCCCCCCCCAAAAAAATGTTTGGGGCTGCCTCTCGTGCCTGCTGTCCTGCCTTACCTCATATCGCCGCCTCTCTGCTTTCTCCGCCTCCAGTTCAGCTTTCGGTCGGCGATATTCCTCAGCCTGACTCCAGGTTCCCTTACCGTCCAATATCTCCTCACAAGTCTAGGAGTCCTGAACCCTCTGCTCCTCCTTACCACGCTGCTTTGTCCGTTGGTGGTGGGTAGTTCTGTAATGATCTTCTTCATCTGAGGAACAGGATCGAACCAAAACGCAGCGTGGTAAGTGTCCATGTTAATTTAATATAACTGAACACGAAATACAAAGTAACAAAGTGAAACAACGAAAATCGAAACAGTCCACAACACAAAACATGAAACAAAACATGAAACAACTACCCACAAACACCAGGTGGGAAAACACCATATTATATATTATATATTATTATTATATTATATTAACTACCCACAAACACCAGGTGGGAAAAGGCTACCTAAGTATGGTTCTCAATCAGAGACAATGATAGACGGCTGCCTCTGATTGGGAACCATACCAGGCCAAACACAGAAAATAAAACATAGAAAAACAACATAGAATGCCCACACCAACTCACACACCGACCAAACCAAAATAGAGACATAACAAAGGAACTAAGGTCAGGGCGTGACACATGTGGCTGTTTGGTGATAATTAACTGCATCATGCAAGACTTTAGGTGTTCTAATGTTTGATAGAAACATGTAATAATTACCTGATTGGTTTGATACTAATAGTTAGCAAAATAACACTTGACATGACAAATAGGAGGATATTTCTGTCCTGTTAGTGTCTGTGTTTCTATGGTCTCCACTCTAGTTCCCTGCAGCTAATCTGGGTGTATGGTCACCACAGATGGCTTGAGCTGACAAATGAGTTAAAGACTGCATTACATAGACAAGATTTGGTGGGTGTAACCGAGATAGAGATAGCCAGGAAGAGCTAAGAGCAATTCCTCATTGTCTCTAAATCATCATTGAATCTGGGAAACTAAGCCAGAGAGGGGTTAAGATAACACCCACCTGCAGATAACGACAGGATGAACCCAGTGTTTTATGATGCTCCTTGGGGGGGTTAAACCAACCATAAATGAGCATTGATAGTGTCAGCTATATATATTACTCTGCATTTGTGTAAATGTTAGGAGTCGACCGGCCTCATTATTGCTATAACTAACCAAAGTTGAATAAATGTTGAATAAAAATGATTGTTTGAAGAAATGACCAAATCTCTCTCAGTACTGAATCTCCACAACAAGGTAGATTTGGGTCTGTTATCTGAGATCAAAGATAGTAACATGAGTTCTTGTTTCATGTTTTCTACGGGATGGATGTGGTTTCTCATTGTAAGTTGTTTTGTTTACCTTTGATAATAATTTAATTTCATATGTGTAATGGCATTCAGATGAAGAAGGTGTGGACCAAAGCGCAGCGTGGTAAGTGTTCATGATTATTTAATAGAACAGAACACTGAATGACAAAAACAACAAGAAAACAAAATGAAACCGAAACAGTTCTGTCTGGTTCAGACAAAAACAGAGACATAAAAAAACGTACTAAGGTCAGGACGTGACATTACCCCCCCACAAAGGTGCGGACTCCGGCAAAACCTAAACCCATAGGGGAGAGTCTGTGTGGGCATCTGTCCGCGGTGGCGCTCTGGCGCGGGTCGTGGACCCCACTCCACCATAGTCTTGGCCCACTTAAGAGGCGCCTTTGGAGCGGCGACCCTCGCATCTGAACTCGGACTGGGGAACCTTGCCCCGAATAGACGGGCGACTCTGTCGGCGCCGGAGTGAAGGGCGACTCTGGTGGCGCCGGAGTGAAGGGTGACTCTGGCGGCGCCGGAGTGAAGGGCGGCTCTGGCGGCTCCTGACTGACGGGCGGCTCTGGCGGCTCCTGACTGACGGGCGGCTCTGGCGGCTCCTGACTGACGGGCGGGTCTGGCGGCTCCTGACTGACGCGTGGCTCCTGACTGATGCGCTGCTCTGGCGGCTCCTGACTGACGCGCGGCTCTGGCGGCTCCTGACTGACGCGCGGCTCTGGCGGCTCCTGACTGACGCGCGGCTCTGGCGGCTCCTGACTGACGCGCGGCTCTGGCGGCTCCTGACTGACGCGCGGCTCTGGCGGCTCCTGACTGACGCGCGGCTCTGGCGGCTCCTGACTGACGCGCGGCTCTGGCGGCTCCTGACTGACGCGCGGCCTTGCCGGCTCCTAACAGGAGGGAGACTCTTGCAGCTCCGGACAGGAGGTAGACTCTGACAGTGCCGGACAGGCGGGAGAACCTGGAGGGAGGAGACAGAAAGACAGCCTGGTCCTCGTAGGAGGCACAGGATAGACCGGGCCGTGGAGGTGCACTGGAGGTCTCGAACGAAGGGCCTCCACAACCCGTCTTGGCTGGATGGTGATTTTACCCCGGCACATGCGGTTGCAGGCACAGGACACACTGGGCTGTGCAGACACACGGGAGACACAGTGCGCAGAGCCGACGCAGGATATCCTGGCCCGAGGAGACGTACTGGCTGTCTGGAGAGCAGGGCTGGCACCATTTGCCCTGGCTGGATCCTCACCCTAGCCCGGCAGATGCGGGGAGCTGAGATGTAGCGCACCGAGCTAAGAACGTATACTGGGACACCATGCGCTCCACCGCATAACACAGTGCCTGACCAGTACGACGCCCGCCAAGGTAAGCATGGGGAGTTGGCTCAGGTCTCCTACCTGACTCTGCCACACTCCCGGTGTGCCCCCACAAAATAATTTGGGTTCTGACTCTCAGGCTTCCTTGCCAGCCGTGTTCCCTCGTACCGCCGGTTCCCTTTTCCTGCTGCCTCCGCTCTCCTGGCTGCCTCCACCTGTTTCCATGGGAGGCGATCCCTTCCAGCCAGGATCTCATCCCATGTAGGATCCCTTGCAGTCCAGAATGTCCCCCCATGCCCATTCCTCCTTATAGCGCTGCTCCTCCTTACCATGCTGCTTGGTCCTTTCGTGGTGGGTAGTTCTGTAACAGCATTCAGAGAAAGAAGGTGAGGACCAAAGCGCAGCATGGTAAGTGTTGATGATTATTTAATAGAACAGAACACTGAATGACAAAAACAACAAGAGAACGAAATGATACCGAAACAGCTCTGTCTGGTGCAGACACAAAAACAGAGACATAAAAAAGGAACTAAAGTCAGGACGTGACAATGTCTCTACATATTACATTGTTCAAGGCTAGGACGCACGATCCAACACTCTTAGTTGGCAGGAGACGGCAACAGAATATGCATTTCAATAACTATGAGCCAGCAAAAAAAGGGTGATTCTATTAGATTAGCATCTAAACACTGGAGAAATAAAGTGATTTACTAGGACAATAAAAGACACTTCATTTTGATTTCAACTTGGTCAACAACAATCGCATGCATTTGGAACAGGAACATGATAGGAAATTGCTTGAATGTTGTTGACAAAATGTGCTTGGTTTCCTCTGGCATTAAATACAGTATATGTACTGTGGGATATGGTGGCGTGATGTTGTGATGAGCATTGCAATGATCCTTGTATGAATATTCATGCTGAGAGCTTTGAACAGGAGAACAATATTTACATATACATTAGAAATGCTAATGATCTGAAGAATCTGACTCAGATTGAAATTGGAAATAATGATCTTATTTCGTTGTGCTTCACCAATGTAATGGTATGACTGCACAATTAAAGTGCCGCTTGTCTGCATTGGCATATGCATTTGGAGTATATCATCAGTATAACATGGGCCTTTATAGTTGTCGCTAAGATACACAGTACATGAGTCCATTTTTAATAGCATGGATTAAACAGCAAAGATAGATGTGTCAGATTAGTCATTTTTTGAAACCTCTCTATTGAAGATAAACCCATGAATTACCCATTGAAAAGCAATTACATACACAATTAAGTGTAATAGGTCAGGAATAGTGTATATAGTGTATATAGTATATATATAATACAGTGCATTTGTGATCATGTAACGCAGTTTGAGGAGAGAACAGATCCGAGTTAAAATACTATTTGAAATAATTTCAATACTTCATCTGTGCTTGATTTAGTTTGCCTGGTTCAATAGACAAATAGAACAGTTGAGAAACTGCAAGCCCTGCCCATTTGACACTCCAGGCAGACTAGTGCAAAGTTTTTCAAATATTTTTCAAATAAAAATATTTAATCCCAGAGTAGTCCACCAAGGGCTGAGTCCGAAAAGGCACCCTGTTGCCTATATAATACGCTACTTTTGACTTGAGCCATATAGGCTGTGGTCAAATGTAGTGCACTATGTAGGGATACGGACACAAAACAGGTCCCAGCTGTTTGAGAAAGAGGGGTCAAATATGGCAGCATGAACAAAGTGGACTTGACAAGTGTGAAAGATTTATTCCAGAGCATTTGGAGTGATAATATTTTCCCCTTTGTCAACAGGTAGAGAAATGTCTCTGCCCTTTGTTTTGTTTGATGGGACAAAGAAGTGGAATGTCCTGACTAGATGGCTGTCTGACTGTATTACCTCTTCTAATAACTGTTATCATTCAGTCTAAGCTTATTATAGTCAATGTGAAGCATGTAACGTAGAGATGCTGTCTTAAGGGCAGATATTCAGGAGGCAAAAGGTTTAGGTTCATAAGTTTTAATATTTATTCAGTGTTCAATAACCACTGGGCACACCACGTCATTTCAACATGGACATTTGTGTAATATTTGGTTGAGACGTTGATCAATGAGATTTCAACCTTTATTTGCCTACCCTAAAAGTAAATCCAGAAGTTCCCAACGTCAGCACAAGAATTGTTCGTCGTGAGCTTCATGAAATGGGTTTCCATTGCCGAACAGCTGTACACGTGCCTAAGATCACCATACACAATGCCAAGCGTCGGCTGGAGTGGTGTAAAGCTCGCTGCCATTGGACTCTGGAGCAGTGGAAACACGTTCTCTAGATGATGAGTCCCGCTTCACCAATCTGTGTTTGGCAGATGCCAGGAGAACACTACCTGCTGAATGCATAGTGCCAACTGTAAAGTTTGGTGGAGGAGGAATAAAGGTCCTGGGATGTTTTTCATGGTTTGGGCTAGGCACCTTTTATTTAACCTTTATTTAAATAGGCAAAGTAGTTAAGAACAAATTCCTACTTCCAATGATGTCCACCCACACACTTCCTCCCCCGGGAAGGACATAGACGGGGGCTTCTCCAGTTTTATGCGATGTGTTAAGTGTATTAGATGTGTGCATTTCATTTTGTTCACCCTTTTCAAGTCTACTTACCGACCATCTGCTTTTATTCAAACACATATTATTTATCCTTCTTAGAAAGCACAAATGTTTTTTGGTTATGGGTGGCAATATCTAAATGGAATCTGTGAGTGCCCCCAGGCTCCCCCCAAAACGTGGGTTAACTGCCTTGTTCAGGGACAGAACGACATATTTTCACCTTCTTAGCTCGGGGATTCGATCCACCAACCTTTCAGTTACTAGCCCAACGCTCTAACCACTAGGCTACCTGCCACCCCTTATTTCCAGTGAAGGTCAATTTTAATGCTTCAGCATAAAATGCTATTCGAGACGATTCTGTTTTTCCTGTTTCAGCCTAACAATGCCACCATTCACAAAGCGAGGTCCATACAGAAATGGTTAGTCAAGATCAGTATTGAAGAACTTGACTGGCCTGCACAGAGCCCTGACCTCAACCCCATCGAACACCGTTGGGATGAATTGAAATGCCGACTGCGAGCCAAGCCTAATCGCCCAACTTCAGTGCCCGACTTCACCAATGATCATGTGGCTGAATGAAAGCAAGACCCTGCAGCAATGTTCAAACTTCTAGTGGAAAGCCTTCCCAGAAGAGTGGCAGCTGTAATAGATGCAAAGGGGGGACCAACTCTATATTTTAAAGCCCATGATTTCAGAATAAGATGTTCGACAAGCAGGTGTCAACAAACTTTTTGCCATGTAGTTTAGAAAATAAAACAACAACCATGTGATCATGGCTCTGTATAAAACTGTGTGTTGCTGTGGATTTGTTTTGGAGATAGGAAGTGTGAAGATATCCCTGGTGGCATGTCTTGTCGAGTATGTATGATTGTCTGGGCTGAATGTTATTTGATTATGCAGACAATCTGGAATTTTTGTCACAGTAACATTTCTCATAAAAACCAAAACAGAAGCAGTTCCTATTTCGTCAACCCTCAACAGGACAGACTGGGATGTATGTTGTTGATGTTAGATATGTATGTGCATTTAAGGGCAAGATGTGCTGCTGTATTTTGAGCCTCTTGCTGCTTTGCTAGGTCTTTCTTTGCTGCACTTAACCATACCATTCCTTAATCAACATGGTACAATACCAGAGTTTGAACAACTCGTACAGTTGATTTTTGTGTAAAAAATTCAGAACATATTTTTGCAACAGACATAACCCTCTCTGTCTTTTTAACAACTTCATCAATATGATTTGACCATAAAACCTGACCATCCTGTAACGCCTGCTTCCAACTCACACTCTCAAACACGTAGATCCCCTGAATGCAGCTCACTTTCCAGCTCACTTTCCAGCTCACACTCTCAAACACATAGATCCCCTAAACACAGCTCACTCTCCAGATCCCAATCACATGAATTCTGATCACCTGTTCATGTACACCTGTATGTCATTATCACACACTACTTAGTTCAGTTCTTTGCACCCCTTCATTGTGAGGTATTGTTTATTTTGTGACACACTTCTATTCAGAGCTCTGTTTTCCCGTAATTGAATCTTCCTGTGTATGGTAGTTTTTGCCTGCCTCAGTAACGACGCCTTTTGGCTATTCCCTGCCTGTACTTTTCGGATTTCCTGTTATCAACCTATTGCCTGATCTCCCAGACGACGTTACTAGCCTTTTCCCTGCCTGTATTGTTGCCTTTTTGGACCCCCTGTGTATGACCTTCTGCCTGTCCCTGAACCCAGCTACCTGCCTCCTCCTGTGGTCTTTTACAAATAAACACGTGCAGCGCCTTGCACTTGAAAGCAGCTCTCTGTCTCCCATCGTGTTCATCACACATCCAATGTTTTTTTATTTAACTAGGCAAGTTAAATATACCTAGGAGTTTAGCTTCCTCAACTTGATCAATGGTCACATCAAATCCATGTGAGTTATATGTCTCAGAAACCTTATTTACAATTTCAGAGTGTAGAATAATCGGCATGAATAGTAATTCGAGCTTCGCGTAAGACCAGTGGCAAATTATTTGTAATAATAGAGAGGAGTAATGGCCCAAGGCAACTGCCCTGAGGGATACAGCACTGTACATATCTGATGTTAGAGAAGCTTCAGTTGAAAAACACTCTCTGGGTTCGATTGGATATATAACTCTCC
The DNA here is from genome assembly GCF_021184085.1 of Oncorhynchus gorbuscha. Taxonomy (NCBI): domain Eukaryota; kingdom Metazoa; phylum Chordata; class Actinopteri; order Salmoniformes; family Salmonidae; genus Oncorhynchus; species Oncorhynchus gorbuscha. Next base: position 36,154,142 of record NC_060179.1, on the reverse strand, counting down.
GACCATGTGATGGCAGGTGATGTAAAGCCATGGCAAGTGAGTTCTTTCAATACCAATCTATGATAAATAACATCAAATAGGAGTCTTGATTTTTTTCTCTGCCTTTTAGTCTGCCTCACTCTCTGCTTTATTCTGATGTATAACAACATTCTTAACAAAACTGCTGCTTATTAAAACACAAATCCTCTGTCATACTGTGAAGCTAGTTGCAAAGAAAAAGCCATATCTCAGACTGGCCAATAAAAATAAAAGATTAAGATGGGCAAAAGAACACAGACACTGGACAGAGGAACTCTGCCTAGAAGGCCAGCATCCCGGGCTCTTCACTGTTGACGTTGAGACTGGTGTTTTGCGGGTACTATTTAATGAAGCTGCCAGATGAGGACTTGTGAGACGTCTGTTACTCAAACTAGACACTAATGTACTTGTCCTCTTGTTCAGTTGTGCACCGGGGCCTCCCACTCCTCTTTCTATTCAGGTTAGAGCCAGTTTGCGATGTTCTGTGAAGGGAGTAGTACACATCGTTGAACCAGATCTTCAGTTTCTTGGCAATTTCTCACATGGAATAGCATTCATTTCTCAGAACAAGAAAAGACTGATGTGTTTCAGAAGAAAGTTCTTTGTTTCTAGCCGTTTTGAGCATGTAATCGAACCCATAAATGCTGATTCTCCAGATAGTCAACTCGTCTAAAGAATGCCAGTTTTATTGCTTCTTTAATGAGAACAACAGTTTTCAACTGTGCTAACATAATTGCAAAAGGGTTTTCTAATGATCAATTAAACTTTTAAAATTATAAACTTGGATTAGCTAACACAACGTGCCATTGGAACACAGGACTGATGGTTGCTGATAATGGGCCTCTGTACGCCTATGTAGAAATTCCATAAAAAAATATGCCGTTTAACTAATTCATATGGGGGTTTCTGTCAGCTGAGAGTTATCCAAATATGACCACTTGTGTTACGTCTGTCATGTTTTGTCATTTATTATCTTGTCTTGTCCCTGTGCTTCCCATTCTATTCGTTTCCCTCTGCTGGTCTTATTAGGTTCTTTCCCTCTTTCTATCCCTCTCTCTCCCCCTCCCTCTTTCACTCTCTCGCTCTCTCTTCTCTCTATCGTTCCGTTCCTGCTCCCAGCTGTTCCTATTCCCCTAATCAATCATTTAGTCTTCCCACACCTGTTCCCGATCCTTTCCCCTGATTAGAGTCCCTATTTCTTCCTTTGTGTTCCGTTCCTGTCCTGTCGGTTCCTTGTTTAGAATTCACCGTGCTGTGATTGTGTATCGCCCTGTCGTGTCGTGTTTTCCTCAGATGCTGCGTGGTGAGCAGGTGTCTGAGTCTGTCTGGTTCAAGTGCCTTCGCGAGGCAACCTGCTGTTCACCTGCTGTTCAAGATCGAGTCTCCAGTTTGTCCTCGTCATTTCGAGTGAAAGTTGTGTTTTTTGTTTGTATTTACTTTACTGGATTAAAGACTCTGTTTTCGCCAAGTCGCTTTTGGGTCCTCTTTCACCTGCATGACAACGTCAATCTTTCCTCAATTAGCGCTAGGACTAATGTTAGGGTGGCAGGTACCCTAGTGGTTAGAGCATTTGGCAAGTAACCGAAAGGTTGTGAGATCAAACCCCTGAGTTGACAAGGTAAACATCTGTTGTTCTGCCCCTGAACAAGGCAGTCAACCCAGTGATCCTAGGCTGTCATTGTAAATACGAATTTGATCCTAGGCTGGCATTTTCCAGTATGGATGATTGTGTATGCTGTCCAGGCTCTGATGTTCAAATGTTCATAGATGACCAGCAGTGTCAAATAATAATCACATTGGTTATACAATGTCAATACCTCAGGAATACATGTCAGTTGGCTTTTCATAGCCAAGCATTCACAAGTCGAGAGAGAGAGGTCAAGAGAGAGATGAAACAGCAGGACTGGGATAAGGTAGCAGGTCTGGTGAACAAGTCAGGGCTCCATGGCCGTAGGATGAACAGCTGAAACTGGATCAGTAGCACAACCAGGTGGACTGGGGATGGGGACAGCCAGGAGTTGCCAGGCCAGGTAGTCCTGAGCCATGGTCGTAGGGCTCAAGTCCCCCGGAAGGAGAGAGAGAGAGCAAAAGAGAGATGGGATAATTAGAGTGATTATACTTAAGATAATGCAGGACAGCAGATAGGACAGGAGAAATACACCATATAGAACAGACTGACACTAGACCCTTGGCACAAAGACTATTGCAGCATTGACACCGTGGCCCTGTCCAATGATACCCCTGAACAGGGCCCACCAAGCAGGATATAACCCCACCCACTTTGTCGAAGCATAGCCACCCCGCACCGCCAGAGGGATACGCCGTTCAAGAGATTAGTCTTCAGTAAAGACTTAAAGGCTGAGACCAAGTCTGCATCTCTCACATGGATCGGCAAACCATTCCATATAAATGGAGCTATCAAATCAAATTGTATTGGGTCACATACACATGGTTAGCAGATGTTAATGTGAATGTAGTGAAATGCTTGTGCTTCTAGTTCTGACAGTGCAGTAATATCTAACTATTCCCCAAAACTACTGTTGTGTCTTTGGCTATGGCGGATTAAGTTATATGATATGCTATTCTATAAAATCCTTTTTCCGTAATTAATATTACCTGATTGAGCTAATCATGTAAATGTAATTAACTAGAGAGTCGGGGCACAACAAAATAATATTTATAGAGCTGTTATCTTCCGAATAAACTCTTAAAGACCTAGTAATACTTTACATCAATAGCAGTCAATTTTAATCGTCACCTTAATTCAGTCTCATCTGAAAGTTGTAAATTCTTGGAACCCTGGCTAACAAGTTGAATCAGCAATGCCAAATTGGGTTTAACCACACAGAATTACATATACACAGAATTAATCATACCTTGATTACAAATTACTTCACAAGGGAAAACATCCCTAGCGGGCGGAACAGATTTGAGGGATTTGTTTGAGTGAAAGAGCGGGAAGACTGAAGAGCAAAGGGAGAAGCGATGTCTATCGTAAATACAGTATCTTATGCATTCTAAATTACCGCCCATTTGGAAAAGGAAAATGCAATAAATATTTACTCTGAGCTGCGCTTCGGTAGGTTGGTGGTGGATGGATGGGCCGTGTTGCCCAACCGAGTCCTTTGTCTTTTGAAGAATGTCTAAGGTGATAAATTGGATACGTTGTAGTAACGACGTTGTGTGGTAGACGGGATACTCTGTCTGTTCTTTCCTAGCCCACGTTTGCAGCTGCTGTTGCTACCTCAACGGCTAGCAGGTATCACTTCTGTAGTGAATAGGAGTTCAAAGTTCATACCATTCACAACCAAAGCTCATGCTGATGTTGGCTTTGTTCTATAGTTGACATGTTAGTCCTTTTGACGTAGAGGCTACAGACCTCACGTACTTGCAACAGGTTACATTTTCATCAAGGTTTTATATAGTGGAGAGAGAGGGGTGTGTTTGAAAAGTTGTATAACCCTTGTTGTATAAAACTCTTCACAGGGGCGGGCCACTGATTGAGCTGAGCCCTTACCTTATGAAAACCCAAATCTCTCATTTGGAAGCTAAAATTTAATTTAATCTCTTTACCAATAATTTTATATTCAAACATTTATATTGAACAACAATTGCATGTGAATCCGATAACTACAATGTGCAGACATTACACTATAGAGTTTATGTCATCCTATCATTGATGAGAATGTCTCAGATGACAACCGAACTGACATAATATTCATTAAGTACCACCGCATATTGTCACGTTCTGACCATTGTTCGTGTGTGTTTTCCTTGTTTTAGTGTTGGTCAGGACGTGAGCTGGGTGGGCATTCTATGTTGTGTGTCTGGTTTGTGTATTTCTATGTTTGGCCTGATATGGTTCTCAGAGGCAGGTGTTAGTCATTGTCTCTGATTGGGAACCATATTTAGGTAGCCTGTTTTGTGTTGGGTTTTGTGGGTGATTGTTCCTGTCTTTGTGTTTGTGGCACCAGATAGGACTGGTTTGGTTTTTTCACATTTCTTGTTTTTGTAGATTGTTGTATTTTCATTTTTATTAAAGATGGACAAAACTAACCAAGCTGCATTTTGGTCCGACTCTCTTTCCCCAGAAGAAAACCGTTACACATATGTTCAATTGGTCGGATTACCAGAATATAGTTATTTTCCCCCCACCTTCTGATGTTCCCAGAATCTCTATGTTACCAAAGGATTTTCAAATGTCACATCAGTAGGGTAGAGAGAAGAAAAAGGGGGAGGGTATTTATGACTGTCATAAACCTACCCTCAGGCCAATGTCATGACACTACCTAAAACACACAAATCTTAAGGTAGGAAAAATAATGTGTATATATAAATATATGGACGAGAGATGACCGAGCCGCATAGTCAAGGTGCAATAGATGCTATAAGGTACAGTGTAAACACATATAAGATGAGTAATGTAAGATATGTTAACATTATTAAAGTGGCATTGTTTAAAGTGACTAGTGATCCATTTATTATTAAAGTACCCAGTGATTTGAGTCTCTATAGGCAGCAGCCTCTCAGTTAATGATTGCTGTTTAACAGTCTGATGGCCTTGAGAAAGAAACTGTTTTTCAGTCTCTCGGTTCCCAGCTTTGATGCACCTGCACTGACCTCGCCTTCTGGATGGTAGCGGGGTGAACAGGCAGTGACTCAGGTGGTTGTTGTCCTTGATGATCATTTTGGATGCTCTTGATTGTCCATACGTAATATTTTGTCAGGGTTTTAGGTGATAAGCCAAATTTCTGTTGCGCCTTCTTCAACACACTGTCTGTGTGGGTGGACCATTTCAGTGTGTTTGTGATGTGTATGCCGAGGAACTTGAAGCTTTCCACCTTCTCCATGACTGGTTCTTCAATGTGGATAGGGGGGTGCTTCCTCTGCTTTTTCCCAGAAGTCCACGATCATCTCCTTTGTTTTGTTGAAGTTGAGTGAGAGGTTGTTTTCCTGAGACCACACTCCGAGTGTCCTCACCTCGTCTTGTGATTGTTGGTAATCAAGCCCACTACTGTTGTGTCATCTGCAAACTTGATGATTGAGTTGGAGGCATGCATGGCCACTCAGTCATGGGTGAACAGGGAGTACAGGAGGGGGTTGAGCACACACCCTTGTGGGGTTCCAGTGTTGAGGGTCAGCAAAGTGGAGATGTTGTTTCCTACCTCCACCACCTGGGGGCGGCCCGTCAGAAAGAGAAAGCCCTACCTCCAGCTGTTTGCTTAGAAATTCTGTAAACAATAAGCAGGCCTGAGTCTTTTTGACTGTAGCATACGTGTAGGTATGTACGGCAGGACCAAATCGGAGAGACAGGTAGGAGCAAGTCCATGTAATGCTTTTTGTAGGTTAACAGTAAAACCTTGAAATCAGCCACAGCCTTAACAGAAAGCGAGTGTAGACAACCAGAGGCTAGCACTGGAGTAACATGATCACATTTTTGGGGTTCTAGTCAGGATTCAAGAAGCTGTACTTAACACTAGCGGAAGTTTATTTAGTGCTTTATCTGAGTAGCAGGAGAGTAGAGTATTGCAGTTGTCTGATCTTGAAGTGACAAAGCATGGATTAGCTTTAATGCATAATTTTGCTGACAAAAAGTTTAAGATTTTTGCAATGTTACATAGATTGAAGAAAGCTGCTCTTAAAATATGTGATATGTTCATCAAAAGAGAGAACAGGATGTAGAATTAGCATCTCTGTTTTGTCCGAGTTTAAAAGTAAAACATTTGCCGCCATCCACTTCCTTATGTCTGAAACGCAGGCTTCCAGGGTAGGCTATTTTGGGGCTTCACCATGTTTCATCGAAATGTACTGTACAGCTGTATGCTGAAATATGAAGTTGATTTGGAAAGTAATAATTATATATATTTTTAAAAGCATTCATGATTTGCGTAAATGTAAGATGCTAACTATTACTCTTGTTAAAGTATGAAATGTTATTACATTTGGTGAAGAGCACATTATGACTTGTTTAGGACTCGAAACTCAAAGTTTAAGACTTTCCTGTCTTGACTTGGAACTTGAGTGCGACTTGTGCCACATGTGCCTTTTTAACAATCTATGTAGTTGAGCTGTCTTTTCTAAAGATGTTCTGTATTCTGTCATTCTGTATTATGTTTCATGTTTTGTGTGGACACCAGGAACAGCTAATGGGGCTTTTGCAACAGCTAATGGGGATCCTAATAAAATACCAAATACCAACACCAAACTGTGTGAGGGGTTAAAATCACATTTGTCAACCAACCATTTTAGCTTGGCCTTTTGTCAGTGACAACTTTTTGTTTTGTTCTTTGATAACATTTAATCTATTTTATTGCCATGCTCATTTTTCTTTCATTTTTCAAGTGTGTTGCTATTTTAAATTCACTTCAAAAATGTTTTGAATTGAAGTTTGATTTGATATTGGATCTTTAATTGATGAATATATAAAAATAGACTACAAAGTTAATGGAGTCAATCTCTGTTTTTATTATCGTTAAAGATAGTGACTTACATGTACACACTAGGAAACAGGACATATTATGCAGTGATATCAGTAGTGCTATAAAAAAGTAAAGTAGAAAGCGATGGTTCTGTCCGTACGACTCGTCTAAAAGGTAACCTGTAACGGTTTCTAAAACTAATGGAAGTATGAATGTAATTGTGTGCCTACCCAAAACAATGAGTTAAATACTGTATGTGTAAAAATATATATATATACAGTAGATATCTACATATAGATAGGGATTAAGTGACTAAGCAACAGGATAGACAGTAGCAGAAGTGTATGTGTTGAGTCAAAAGAGTTAGTTAACTAACTTAAATAACTATTTAGCAGTCTTTTGGCTTTTGGGAAGAAGCTGTTCAGGCTCCTGTTGGTTCCAGGCTCGGTGCATCGGTACCACTTGTCGTGCAGTAACAGAGAGAACAGTCTATGACTTGGGTGGCTGGTCTTTTACAAATTGTAGGGCTTCCGACTGACACCGGTCTTGGATGGCAGGTAGCGATGCAGCTAGCAGTCAAGATGGTCTCAATGGTGCAGTAAATCTGAGGTTCTGAGGGTTGTTGCAAAATATTTTCATTCTCTTGAGGCGTTGTCGTGCCACGATAATACTCAGCCCTCTGTTTCCTGTAGTCCACGATCAGCTCCCTTGATTTGCTAATGTTGAGGAATAGGTTGTTGTCCCTGACCTCCTCCCTAGGTGTCTCATCGTCTTCGGTGATCAGGCCAACCACTGTTGTCTCATCAGCAAACATTTAACATTACATTTAAGTCATTTAGCAGACGCTCTTATCCAGAGCGACTTACAAATTGGTGCATTCACCTTATGACATCCAGTGGAACAACCACTTTACAATAGTGCATCTAAATATTTTAAGGGGGGTGAGAAGGATTACTTTATCCTATCCTAGGTATTCCTTAAAGAGGTGGGGTTTCAGGTGTCTCCGGAAGGTGGTGATTGACTCCGCTGTCCTGGCGTCGTGAGGGAGTTTGTTCCATCATTGGGGAGCCAGAGCAGCGAACAGTTTTGACTGAGCTGAGCGGGAACTGTACTTCCTCAGTGGTAGGGAGGCGAGCAGGCCAGAGGTGGATGAACGCAGTGCCCTTATTTGGGTGTAGGGCCTGATCAGAGCCTGGAGGTACTGAGGTGCCGTTCCCCTCACAGCTCCGTAGGCAAGCACCATGGTCTTGTAGCGGATGCGAGCTTCAACTGGAAGCCAGTGGAGAGAGCGGAGGAGCGGGGTGACGTGAGAGAACTTGGGAAGGTTGAACACTAGACGGGCTGCGGCGTTCTGGATGAGTTGTAGGGGTTTAATGGCACAGGCAGGGAGCCCAGCCAACAGCGAGTTGCAGTAATCCAGACGGGAGATGACAAGTGCCTGGATTAGGACCTGCGCCGCTTCCTGTGTGAGGCAGGGTCGTACTCTGCGGATGTTGTAGAGCATGAACCTACAGGAACGGGCCACCGCCTTGATATTAGTTGAGAACGACAGTTTGTTGTCCAGGATCACGCCAAGGTTCTTAGCGCTCTGGGAGGAGGACACAATGGAGTTGTCAACCGTGATGGCGAGATCATGGAACGGGCAGTCCTTCCCCGGGAGGAAGAGCAGCTCCGTCTTGCCGAAGTTCAGCTTGAGGTGGTGATCCGTCATCCACACTGATATGTCTGCCAGACAAACGTAATGGTGTTGGAGTTTTGCACGGCCATGTACTGGTGGGTGAACATGGAGTACAGAAGGGGACTAAGCACGCACCCCTGAGGGGCCACTGTGGGTCAGCGTGGCAGATGTGTTGTTGCCTGCCCTCACCACCAGGGGGCGGTATGTCAGGAAGTCCGGGATCCAGTTGCAGATGGAGGTGTTCGGTCCAAGGATCTTGAGCTTAGTGATAAACTTGGAGGGCACTATGGTTTTGAACACTGAGCTATAGTCAATGAACAGAATCCTCATGCAGGTGTTCCTCTTGTCCAGGTGGGAGGGGGCAGTGTGGAGTGCAATAGAGTTCGTGTCATCTGTGGATCTGTTGGGGCGGTATGCAAATTGGAGTGGGTCCAAGGTGAGTTTGAGACCCTTGTACAAACGGAAGAACAAGAGGGGACAGAGGACAAGGAAATTACAGTGAGAGACACGACATTCAAATAAACGTTTAATAGTCGCGTACACAGATTTTCAGGTGTTATAGCAGGTGCAGAGAAATGAAAGTGAAGCAAAATACTTAGAAATTGACATGATAGAGGTGATTTTGTAAGTGATGGAAGACTTGTTGATTGTTTGTTCTCAGGAGATGGAAGCTAAAATAATATAATGGGTGTAGATGTCTTGCATAAACAAAATCGGCATCCTGGCTTAAGTGTTTTTTTGTCTTTGAGATAAAATAGCCATTTGTCTAACTGTCCACACAGAGTATAGAGGACATTGGAAATGGAGGATGGAAGAAAATCCTGCATTTTGTTTTCTGTCCATCATTAACTCAACTATGGTTGACCTACCTTACCTCAAAATATATTGTCTGTGTCCCAAATGGCACCCAATTCCTTATACTGCGTTACTTTTGACCAGGGCCCATGGGGTATTAGGGTGCAATTTGGGACATAGCCATTGTTCCATATATAGCCACATAGTTGGAAACTACAATGTATCATCCGATAAGGATAAGGATGTCAACGTTTATATTTCATTGGGGAGTATAAAGTCTTAGTTTTTTGTTTATTCTGTGTTATCCATATAACATTTAGGGGGTTCTAAGCTATCATATTGAATTGTTTTAAGATGGTCATATCAAGGATTTTTTTTACATTGAAAATTCTAAAACCTCTTAAGGTATAAAAAAATGTATAAAATTTGTTTTGGGGATGAATTTGGCATTTCTGCTATTAGCCAATAGGAATGCATTGAATAACAGATTGATTATGTGGAACAACAGGTAGTCTCCCCCCCAAAAAATGAAAATGAAGTTTGTTCTGGAGTGTTTGTCGTATATCTGAGATATATAAAAAAAAGTTTCCTGTTCAATCTTTATTTATATATATTTTTTACATGTATTTATCCCCCTATTGTAGGCACAAAACTATCTCTATGTATACTTCGATTCATTTTTTCAAACTGGTACCAGAGACCTTCAGATGAGTCTTGTGAAGCTCGTGTGCATCCTAGAGCAAAATTGAGAACACCATCGTGTTCGCGAGAGTCTCAACCTTCAATAGAGTGCTTATAAGTAATACTTTGTAGGCCAACGTGCTACAGACGTTTTTGTGAGAAGACCGATTGTCTGGATGTCGTGGTCTGACAAATACCTCTCTAGCTCTGCCACCTTTCACCGCAGATGCGGAAGAGCGATATCGGTGGACTGAGACATAGCAAAAGGAAAAAACAAATCTCCAGCTTAAACAGATGGACTTTGATGAGGATTGATTTATTATGTTAATTCAATTTTCATGGAGGCACAGAAATTGTAAGCTAAGGTTCAAAGCACCTCAGTTGTGGAAAAGCCTGCCCTGTCAGGTAAGAGGGGCAGAAAACAGAGGTTTTTAAACCACTTAAAAACCAGCCATTTTTCATCCAGACTTTTTATTAGTGATTGATTTTATTTTAATTTTAATGTAAAGTGTGCTGCAATTCTAAATGCACTTTAAATCAAGTTTGAATTGATTTGATTTTATCAAATGTGTATGTATTAAGAATGTATGGACACAACTGCAAACAGACATACCATCCTCACAAAATAAATGTACATAATCAAACACTCACAAAATGAGTACAAATGTGTACTGGCTGGAATCCATTTCTTCTAATAACCATGAGTCAAGAAGACCAATAGCTGTACATGGATCAGTTCCATCTTTCCCAGTATGTGCTCAGAAGAACCCAGAGTTCCCACACTCTGTCCCTGTAATTAGTTTCACGGTGAGGGAAATTAATTTCCATGGGCCGCACAGCTCCCAATCTCATGCATCGCCAATGGATATGGAAGATCCTCTGTCCGCTAATTACTCAAACGCAAACATGTTTTTTTCCCACCTTGCAGTGGCATTAATGAATGTTATACCTAGAACTCATCATATTAATCTCCTCTTCCAGAATCCCAGTGCATGTTGAGAGCCCCAGAGGTGCAGGCCTGGGCGATGAAGCGTAAGTGATTAGCTTGTCCACACACACTCAATATATATGCTTTAACTAATTAATCAAACACCTCTGAGTCATTGGGTAGTCATGTTCTAGATCATTTCAGCTCAAAGACCGTGCTGTACATATCTACGCCAGATAATCCTGACCACTGTGCATGCACTCTGCATGAATCCCATGCTAAATATGAATCTCAGAAATATATAACGATGGAATGAATCGAACAAAAGGACCGTTTGTGATGTTTATGGGACATATTGGAGTGCCAACAGAAAAAGCTTGTCAAAGGTACGGCATGATTTATATTTCTATTTCTGTGTTTTGTGTCGCGCCTGCAGGGTTGAAATATGTTTTCTCTATTTTGTTTACGGAGGTGCTATCCTCAGATAATAGCATCGCTTGCTTTCGCCGAAAAGCCTTTTTGAAATCTGACATGTTGGCTGGATTCACAAAACGTGTAGTTTTAATTTGGTATCTTACATGTGTGATTTCATGAAAGTTAGATTTTTATAGGAATCTATTTGAATTTGGTGCTCTGCATTTTCTCTGGCTTTTGGCCAAGTGGGACGCTACAGTCCCACATATCCCAGAGAGTTTAATGAACATGCACCTGTGGAACGGTCGTTAACCTCTCTATGGTATGTGGGATGTTAGCGTCCCATATGGCCAACATCCAGTGAGGTTGCAGAGTGCCAAATTCAATTACAGAAATGCTCATCATAAAAATTCAGAAAACAAAACATATTTTACATAGGTTTAGAGATGAACTTCTTGTTAAACCAACCCGAGTGTCATATTTATAAAATGCTTTTCGGCGAAAGCATACCTAGCCCAGAACATAGCCGAGTTGACAAATTATTACAAACATTAACCACCCAAGCAGAACCGTTACAAAACTCAGAAATAGAGATAAAATTAATCCCTTACCTTTGATGATCTTCATATGGTGTTAATCAGAAGATATTAATTTACTCAATAAATGTTCCTTTTGTTCGATGAAGTCTCTTTATATTCAAAAACGTCAGTTTTGTTAGCGCGTTTTCTTCAGTAATCCACAGGCTCAAACTCAAAACATTCAGACAAAAAAAAGAATTGTAGCCGTAAAGTTCATAGAAACATGTCAAACGATGTTTATATTCAACCCTCAGGTTGTTGTTTTGCCTAAATGATCTATAATATTTCAATCGGACAATAACGTCGTCAATTTAAAAAGGTAAACAAGAAATGCACATGCGCCTGAAAAAAACTCTGCGTCACTTTAGGGTCCACTCGTTCAGACTGGTCTTATTCCCTCATTTATAAGAATACAAGCCTGAAATGATTTCTAAAGACTGTTGACATCTAGTGGAAGGCTTAGAAATTGCAAATGGAGTCCTAAGTCAATGGATACTGTAATGGCATTGAATAGAAAACTACAAAACAAAAAAACTACTTGCCCACTACCCTAAACTACTTGCCCACTACCCTAGAGAGGTTAAGACTACAGACGGTAGGCAATTAAAGTCACAGTTACGAAAACGTAGGACACTAAAGAGGCCTTGCTACTGACTCTGAAAAACACCAAAAGAAAGGGTCCCTGCTCATCTGGGTGAACGTGCCTTAGGCATGCTGCAAGGAGGCATGAGGACTGCAGATGTGGCCAGGGCAATAAATTGCAATGTCCGTGCTGTGAGACACCTAAGACAGCGCTACAGGGAGACAGGACGGACAGCAGATCGTGCTCGCAGTGGCAGACCATGTGTAACAACACCTGAACAGGATCGGTACATCCGACATCACACCTGCTGGACAGGTACAGGATGGCAACAAAAACTGCCAGAGTTATACCAGAAACGCACAATCCCTCCATCAGTGCTCAGACTGTCCGCAATAGGCTGAGAGAGGCTGGACTGAGGGCTTATAGGCCTGTTGTAATGCTGGTCCTCACCAGACATCACCGGTAACAGCATCGACTATGGGCATAAACACACCATCGCTGGAACAGACAGGACTGGCAAAAAGTGTCAGTCACAAGTCGCGGTTTTGTCTCCCCAGGGGCAAAGGTCGGATTTGCGCTTATCTTCTAAATAATGAGTGTTACACAGAGGCCTGTACTCTGGAGTGGGATCGATTTGGAGGTGGCAGGTCCGTCATGGTCTGAGGCGGTGTGTCATAGCATCATCGGACTGAGCTTGTTGTCATTGCAGGCAATCTCAACGCTGTGCATTACAGGGAAGACATCCTCCTCAATAATGTGGTACCCTTCCTGCAGGCTCATCCTGACATGACCCTGCAGCGTGACAATGCCAACAGCCATACTGTTCATTCTGTGCGTGATTTCCTGCAGGACAGGAATGTCAGTGTTCTGTCATGGCCAGCGAAGAGTCCGGATCTCAATCCTATGGAGCACTTCTGCGTCCTGTTGGATTGGAGGGTGAGGGCTTGGGCCATTCCCCCCAGAAATGTCTGGGAACTTGTAGGCGCCTTGGTGGTAAAGTGGAGTAACATCTCACAGCAATAACTGGCAAATCTGGTGTAGTCCATGAGGAGATGCACTGCAGTACTTAATGCAGCTGGGGGCCACACCAGATACTGACTGTTACTTTTGATTTTGACCCCTCCCCCTTTGTTCAGGGACACATTATTCAATTTCTGTTAGTCACATGTCTGTGGAACTTCATGTTGTCTCAGTTGTTATGTTCATACAAATATTTACACATGTTAAGTTTGCTGAAAAAAAATGCAGTTGACAGTGAGAGGATGTTTCTTTTTTGCTGAGTTTACACACAAGCTAATAGGGGAGAGATGAGGTGTTGCTTTATCTGTTTTTTTAAACCAGGTTTGCTGTTCACTTGAGCTTTATGAGATAGAACGTTTAATGCAATAATGGCTCTATATAATATTGTACACTTTCTTGAATTTGATCTGGGTTTGAGGACAGTGAAGTGACTTATAAAAAGAAGTGATGCAGTCAGTCTCTCCTCAACTCTAAACCAAGAGAGACTGGCATACATAGTATTTATATCAGCCCTCTGATTATAATGAAGAGCAAGATGTGCCGCTGTGTTCTGGGCCAGCTGCAGCTGAACTTGGTCTTTCCGTGCAGTACGTGACCACAAGACTGGAAAATAATCAAGATAAGACGAAACTAGACTTGCTTTTTTTCAGAGCATCTCTTTATTACGAACAGACCTCTCCCCATCTGTACAACATTTTAATCTATATGTTTTCACCATGATAGTTTACAATCCAAGGTAACGCCAAGTAATTTAATCTCCTCAACTTGTTCAACAGCCACACTGTTCATCACCAGATTCAGCTGGGGTCTTGAATTTAGAGAATGATTTGTACCAAATACAATACTCTCAGATTTAGAGATGTTCAGGACCAGTTTATTTCTGGACACCCATTCCAAAACAGACTGCAAATCTTTGTTCGGGATCGGTGTGCCTTCCACGGGACGGTTGAGCTAATGTAGGCTAATGCAACTAGCATGAGGTTCTAAGTAACAAGAACATTTCCAAAGACATCCTGTATCTGATATTGGCAGAAAGCTTAAATTCTTGTTAATCTAACTGTGCTGCCCAATGTACAGTAGCTATTACAGTGAAAGAATACCACGCTATAGTTTGAGGAGAGTGCAGAATATTTGAACATGAAATTAGGCACATTTGGGTGGTCTTGAAACATAATTTTCAATAGAAATGCAATGGATCATTGGATCAGTCTATAACTTTGCACATACACTTATCTAAATTGCACCTGGGATGGAATAATACATTTTGGCCTTTCTCTTGCATTTCAAAGAAGATGGTACAAAAAAATTCAAAAGAACGGTTGTTTTTGTCTTTGTATTATCTTTTACAAGATCTATTGTGTTATATTCTACTACATTCCTTTCACATTTCCATAAACCTCAAAGTGTTTCCTTTGAAATATGACCAAGAATATGCATATCCTTGCTTCAAGGCCTGAGCTACAGGCAATTAGATCTGGGTATGTCATTTTAGGTGAAAATTTTAAGGGGTAATCCTTAAGAGGGTTTCAGTGACTGGCTGTGGTTGCTGATACCTATATGGTTGAATCATCAATATACATGGACACATTGTAACAGTTTTGACTTGAGATTATTGTTTGTAGGGGTGCCAAGTATGTTGTGCCTACCAGGGAAAATATTGATTTCTTATTTTTTAGGGGGTGGGAGTCCCGTCTGATCCATCAAGTCCACACAAATACGAAGGTCTCATGTGAAAGTCAAATCAAATCAATCAAATCAAATTTTATTTGTCACATACACATGGTTAGCAGATGTTAATGCGAGTGTAGCAAAATGCTTGTGCTTCTAGCTTCTAGTTCCGACAATGCAGTAATAACCAACAAGTAATCTAACTAATAATTCCAAAACTACTACCTTATACACACAAGTGTAAAGTGATAAAGATTATGTACATCAATGTAAATTGTCACGACTGTCTTCAGGTGAAAGAGAGGAGGACCAAAATGCAGCTTGATGTTAATCCATATTTTAATGGGCCTGACGTAGGAGGTTCCGGTCTGCGGCCCGTCGTAGGAGGTTCCGGTCTGCGGCCCGTCGTAGGAGGTTCCGGTCTGCGGCCCGTCATAGGAGGTTCCGATCTGCGGACTATCGCCGGACGCTCTGGACTGGGAACTGTTGCCGGACGCTCTGGACTCGGTACTGTTGCCGGACGCTCTGGACTGGCGAGGCACACCAAGTCTGGTGTGTGGTACCGGTACTGGTGGTACCGGACTGGACACACGCACCTCAGGGCGAGTGCGAGGAGCAGGAACAGCGAGTACTGGACCCTGGAGGCTCACTGGTGGTCTGATGCATGGTGCCGGCACTGGTAGTACCGGGCTGGAGACACGCACCTCAGGGCGAGTGCAGGGAGGAGGAACAGGATGTACTATGCTGTGCAAACATACGGCAGAGACAGTGCGCAACGCCGGCGCAGGATATCCTGGCCTGAGGAGACCCACTGGCTGTCTGGAGAGCAGGGCTGGCACCATCTGCCCTGGCTGGACCCTCACCCTAGCCCGGCAGATGCGGGGAGCTGGGATATAGCGCACCGGGCTAAGCACGCATACTGGAGACACCGTGCGTTCTACCGCATAACACGGTGCCTGACCAGTACGACGCCCTCTCTCTCCACAGTAAACACGGGGAGTTGGCGCAGGTCTCCTACCTGGCTTCGCCACACTCTCTGTGTGCCTCCCCCAATACATTTTTGGGGCTGCCTCTCGGGCTTCCAGCCGTGCTGCTTCTTCATACCGCCGCCTCTCCGCTTTGGCTGCCTCCAGCTCTGCCTTGGGGCGGCGATAGTCCTTCTCCAGGGTTCTTCTCCATCCAGTATCTCCTCCCAAGTCCAATAGTCCTTATTGTGCTGCTCCTCCTGCTGCTGCCCGTTACCACGCTGCTTGGTCCTTTGGTGGTGCGTGACTCTGTCAAGATTTTCTTTGGGTGAAAGAGAGGACAAATGCAGTGTGAAGATAATCCATATTTTAATGGGATACGTAAACCACGAACAAAACAATAAATCGACAAAAATCAACGAAGACGAAACAGTCCCGTAACGTGAACACTAACACATAGGAACACAGGTAACAGGAACAATCATCCACAAAATACCCAAAGAATATGGCTTCCTAAATATGGTTCCCAATCAGAGACAACGATAGACAGCTGCTTCTAATTGAGAACCGATCTAGGCAACCATGGACTTACAAAAACACCTAGATAGGAAAACACCCCCATAAACATACAAAATCCCTAGAAAAGACAAATAACACATACATCACTGATGTGACACCCTGACCTAACCAAAATAACTAAGAAAACAAAGAATACTAAGGTCAGGGTGTGACAGAAATACTATTTTCATAAACCATGAAAACATTGGAAATTACTTCAAAACAACTATGGTCTTTTGAGTTGGTTGTATTACCCAAAATAAATGATCACACATAATTCGCTGTCACAATGTACAGCTTGCTGTATGTTATATTGTATTAGGTAAACATGTATTTTCTCTTTGTGTAGTTATTCTTAGAATCGTGGTTGAACCTGTTGATACGTGGTTTTCATGCCTATCGAAAACTAAATAATAAATATTAAGGCTGCTTATTTACTCAATATTTTCAGTTGTACATTGTCACTCTCACATTCCTCATTGTTTAGTCCGTAGGCCGTGCCCTGATTCCCATTCCCCCATGCCAACAGTATTGCATCCCTTTATTTGGTCAGTTGAGACCTCAGGTACACCACAGGTTAGATGAGACCTCACAGGCAGTTATCCTCATGGCAGTTATCTGGGAAAACCATTCTACTTCAAAATATCCTCTTTGTAGTGTCACCCTTCTATTGACACACACAAAAAAGGAAAAAAATAAAAGCTATATCATACTACCAATAATCATCCTCTTTCATACTATCAGTTTTAATTCCGAGTTAATTTAGAGTTCTGCTACAAAACCTCCCCCACAGAGGCTACTATGTTTGTAGCAGCTTGACCGCTGAAAGCCTGAGATCCAACTCATTTCTAGTACACCCAACAGATAGTTTAGAACAAGCCAACTAATTTGGAAACGTGAAGGATAAACAATCAAAAATTATTTGCCAAACAACAATCAAGCAGTGGGTTGTTGAGGTTGCTTGCCTAATAATCAACATGCAAGCAGTCACAAATTGCAATTAAAAGCAAGTCCAAAAAAAACTATTAGTAGCTTCATTCTACCTGACCGTATCTCATCTCCTGGACTGCAAACATATCTTTATCATATCTTCATAAGAAGGTTCATCACAATAATCATTCCCCCCCTGCTTAATATTAATTTCCATGTTGTGCTGCGACCAAGCAGAGTATATTGCAGTGTGAAAACTAGTTTATTCTCTGGGCCTGGGTGGCCCATGCTAACATCTGCCTAATTTTATAGCCATGTTCATTTTTGTGGCTCAGTTGAGCTATTGGACATGACAATGCAGGAGTGTGAAAGAGAAGCCACGGCTGCTATCTTGGCATTTGTTGAAAAAAAAGGACCTCATTAAGGCTGCTTTCCAAATAGCACCCTATTCTCTATGTAGTGCATGACTTTTAAACAGAGCCCTATTGGGAATAGGGGGTCATTTTGGACCCAGGCCATCTGTGTCTCGGAGTGTAGAAACGTAACTATCTACAGTACGTACCCATCAATCATCACTCCTTCAGAGATGTTAAAGGCCTAACACAATCAAAAACTTGATTTCCTGTGTTTTATATATATATATATATCCACACTACGAGGTGAGAATAATACTATGAATGATCATGTCCTTTTAGTGTAAGAGCTGTTTTAAAATGCCACCTGAAATTTTGGCCAGTTTTGGTGGGATGGAGCTTTGGCCTGCCTGGTGATATCACTAGGCAGTAAATGAGTTAATAAGAAAAATTGTTTTAAACCTCTTTCAATAACAGCTAGTTTTCCTCTCCCCACTCAGACCACTCCCAGACAGTCCTAGCAAAAACACATCTTGAGAAATGGCTATTTGCTAAGAAGCTATTTTTGCTTATAGTTGTCCATTTGAATTTAAAACAGAGTAAGATATTTAATTGAGAAATAGATGGATGCTATATTGAGATGAAAACAGCTGCATTGGACCTTTGGGACATTCTAGACATTGATCTTGTTGTGTAGAGTTGTGGAGAGGGAAAAAAAGTACGCTAGATCTTCATTTAATTATGTTACATGGCTAGTGTAATGTGGTCTGTGTGTCGCTGGTGTAGTGGAGTCAGGCGCAGGACAGCAGATATGAGTAAATAAATGTACTTTACTCAACATATACAAATGCAATACAAAAAGAGAGCCCAAATAAACAGACCGTACTACATACAAACAGACATGGCGGAACAGAGGGTTAAATAATGAACAAGTAATTGGGGAATTGAAACCAGGTGTGTAAGACAAAGACAAAACAAATTGAAAATTAAAAGTGGATAGGCGATGGCTAGAAGGCCGTTGATGTCGACCGCCGCCCGAACTGGGAGTGGGACCGACTTCGGCGGAAGTCGTGACAGTACCCCCCCCTTGACGCCCTGCTCCAGCAGCGCGCCGACACCGACCTCGGGGCTGACCCGGAGGATGAGGTGCAGGACGATCCGGATGGAGACAGTGGAACTCCAGCAGCGAAGAAGGGTCCAAAATGTCCTCCACTGGCACCCAGCATCTCATCTACCCACCATACCCCTCCCACTCCCTGAGGTACTGAAGGTCCCTCGCCCAACGCCCCGAGTCCAGGACGGCTCGAACAGCACACGCTGGGGCCCTCTCAATGTGCAGAGGGGACAGAGGGACCTCCTGCACTTCAGATTCCCGGAGTGTACCAGCCACCACCGGCCTGAGGAGAGACACATGGAACGAGGGATTAATATGGTAATCTGGGCGAAGCTGTAACCTGTATCATACCTCGTTCAGTCTACTCAGGCCCCACAAACCGTGGACCCAGCTTCGGGTAGGGCAGGTGGAGGGGCAGAATTTGGGTCGAGAGCCAGACCCGGTCCCCGGTGCGAACACTGGGGCCTCATTGCGGTGAAGGTCTGCGCTCGCCTTCTGCTGCCTCACGGCCCGTTGCAGGTGCACATGGGCGGCGTCCCAGGTCTTCTCCGAGGGCTTAAACCATTCGTCCATCGCATTAGCTTCGATCTGGCTCTGATGCCAAGGTGCCAGAACCGGAGTGATACCCCAACACACACTGGAAGAGAGAAAAGTTAGTGGAGGAGTGGCAGAGTGAGTTTGGGCCATCTCTGCCCAGGGAATGAATGCTGCCCAATCCCCCGGCCGGTTCTGGTAATATGACCGCAGAAACCTAGCCACATCCTGGTTTACTCTCTACACCTGCCCATTACTCTCGGGGTGAAAACCTGACGTGAGGCTGACAGAGACCCCCAGAGGTTCCATGAACGCTCTCCAGACCCTGGACGTGAACTTGGGACCCCGATCAGAGACTATGTCCTCAGGTACCCGGTAGTACTGGAAGATGTCAGTGAACAGGGCCTCCGCAGTCTGTAGGGTCGTAGGGAGGAGACGGCAGGACTTAGAAAACCAATCCACAACGACCAGGATCGTGGTGTTGCCCTACGAGGGAGGAAGATCCTTCAGGAAGTCCACCAACAGGTGCGACCACGGCCATTGTGGAACGGGCAGGGGTTGTAACTTCCCCCTGGGCAGGTGCCTAGGAGCCTTGCACTGGGCGCACACCAAGCAGGAGGATACATAAACCCTCAACCTTGGTCAAGGTTGACCACCAGTACTTCCCACTAAGGCAGCGCACCATCCGACCGATGCCAGGGTGACCAGAGGAAGGTGACGTGTGGGCCCAATAGATCAAACGGTCACGGACAGCAGACGGAGCGTACAGGCACCCAGCTGGACCCTGGGGGGAGTGGGCTCTGTGCGTAATGCCCGCTTGATGTCCGCGTCCAGCTCCCACACCACCGGTGCCACCAGGCCAGAGGCCGGAAGTATGGGAGTGTGATCCATGGACCGCTCCTTTGTGTCATACATCCGGGACAGTGAGTCTGCCTTAAAATTCTGGGAACCTGGTCTGTAGGACAGAGTGAAAACAAAATGGGTAAAGAACATGGCCCACCTTCCCTGGCGAGGGTTCAGTCTCCTCGCCACCCAGATGTTGTCCAGATTGCGTTGGTCAGTCCAGATGAGATAAGGGTGTTTAGCCCCCTTAAGTCAATATCTCCACGCCTTCAGAGCCTTGACAACAGCCAACAGCTCCCGGTCCCACACATCATAGTTTTGCTTCGCGGGATGAGCTGCTTCGAAAATAAAGCACAGGGGCGGAGCTTTGGTTGTGATAGAGAGCACGGCTCCTATCCCAGTCTCGGACGCATCCAACTCCACTATGAATGCCAAAGAGGGATCCAGATGAGCCAGCACGGGAGTCGAGGTAAACAGAGCATTCAGATTACCAAAAGCCCCGTCAGCCTCAGCCGACCACTGCAGGTGCCACCTGACTAAAACCCTGGATAAACCTCAGGTCGTAGTTGGAAAACCCTAGAAACCGCTGCACTTCGGCCAATTACGCACGGCTGAAATGCGTTCACTCTCCCTCCATCTCTACCTCTGATGTGGAAATACAGTACCATAGGAAGGAGACAGACTGTTGGAAGAACAGACATTTCTCACCCTTGACGGACAGGTCATGCTCCAACAGTCGACCAAGCACCCTGCACACCAGTGATACATGCTCAGCGCGTGTCTCTGAATATATCAGAATTTCGTCGATATACACCACTACACCCTGCCCGTGCAGGTCCCGGAAAATCTCATCAACAAAGGCCTGGAAGACTGATGGATCATTCATCAACCCGTATGTCATGACGAGGTACTCATATTGGCCTGAGGTGGTACTGAATGCCATCTTCCACTCATCTCCCTCCTGGATAAGCACCAGGTTGTAAGTGCTCCTGAGATCCAATTGTGTGAAGAAGTGAGCCCCGTGCATTGAGTCGATCGCACTGGCGATGAGAGGCAGTGGGTAGCTGTACCTCATAGTGATCTGATTGATATCACAGACCTCCATCCATCTTCACAAAAAAGAAACTCGAGGAGGCAGGTGAAGTGGAGGGCCAAATGTATCCCTGCCCCAGGGATTCGGAGACATATGTTTCCATAGCCGCTGTCTCCTCCTGTGACAGAGGATTCACGTGACTCCTGGGAAGTGCTTCGTCTACCAGGAGATTTATCGCACAATACCCCTGCCGATGGGTTGGCAATTGAGTCGCCTTCTTCTTACAGAAGGTGAGAGCCAAATTGGCATATTCTGAGGGGATGCGCACGGTGTAGACCTGGTCTGGACTTTCCACCATAGTCGCACCGATGGAAACCCCTACACACCTCCCTGAGCACTCTCGTGACCACCCCTTGAGAGCCCTCTGTTGCCACGAAATAGTGGGATCATGACAGTCCAACTAGGGTAGGCCCAAGAACACGGGAAATGCAGGAGAATCAATAAGGAAGAGACTGATTCTCTCCTTGTGACCCTCCTGCGTAACCATGCTTAGTGGAGTGGTGGTCTCCCTAATCAGCCCTGAATCTAATGGTCGACTATCTAAGGCGTGCACAGGGAAGGGCATATCCACAGGAACAAGGGGAATCCCTAAACTATGGGCAAATGAACGGTCAATAAAATTCCTAGCTGCGCCTGAATCTATGAGCGCCTTATGCTGGGAAAACTCAGGAAATTTTATAAACACATACATGTGAGCAACGGGGCTCTGGGTGAGCCTTGTGCCGACTGCTGACTCACCTGGGGTGACACGATAGTGCCCTGCCTGCTGCCTCGACTCCCTGAGGAACCTTCCCAGCACCGACCAGCAGTGTGCCCTCTGCGGCCACAGATGGTGCAGGGAATGGCCCCTCCTCCGTTCACCCTAAGTGCAGCACCTCCCAGCTCCATGGGCGTCAGAATGGAGGTGCCGGGGTATGGAAGTGACAGGCCCCGATCCAGACGTCCGTGGGTAGCCAGCAGTTTGTCCAGCCGGGTGGACAGGTCCACCAGCTGGTCCAACGTGAGAGTGGTGTCTCGACAGGCCAACTCCCGACGGACGTCCTCGCACAGACTGCACCGGTAGTGATCGATCAGGGCCGTGTCGTTTCATCCCGCGCTAGCGGCCAGGGTCCGGAAGTCCAAAGCGAAATTCTCTGCACTCTGTGTCCCCTGCCTCAAGTGGAACAGACATTCACCCGCCGCTCGACCCTTAGGCGAGTGGTCTAAAACTGCCCAAAATAGGTGGGTGAACTCTGCATAATGGTCCAACGCTGCGTGTCCTTCAGTCCATACGACGTTGGCCCACTCTAGAGCTTTGCCTGAGAGGCAGGAGACGAGGGCGGACACGCTTTCCCATCCTGAAGGAGTCGGGTGGATGGTAGCCAGGTAGAGCTCTAGCTGGAGTAGGAACCCTGGCATCCGGCAGCCGTCCCATCATACTCCCTCGGGAGCGCGAGCCAAATCCCGCTGGGACCGGATGAAGGAGGGGTGGACAGTGGTGCCTGCTGTAGTGGGGCTGGTGGAGGTGCTGGACGACCTCCTCTCTCCCAAGACGTTGAAATGCTGCTGGACGCGCTCCTCTGTTCCAATGGCACGTTGCGTTAGCTAATCAAAGTTTATAATTTTAAAAGGCTAATTTATCATTAGAAAACCATTTTACAATTATGTTAGCACAGCTGAAAACTGTTGGCTGATTAAAGAAGCAATAAAACTGGGAGGCCCCGGTGCACAACTGAGCAAGAGGACAAGTACACTAGAGTGTGTAGTTCATTAAATATTACCCGCAAAACACCTGTCTCAACATAAATAGTGAAGAGGCGACTCCGGGATGCTGGCCTTCTATGCAGAGTTGCAAAGTTGCAAAGAAAAAGCCATATCTCAGACTGGCCAATAAAAATAAAAGATTAAGATGGGGAAATGAACAGACACTGGACAGAGGAACTCTGCCTAGCAGGCCAGTATCCCGGAGTCGCCTCGTCACTGTTGACTTTGAGACTGGTGTTTTGCATGTACTATTTAATGAAGCTGTCAGTTGAGGACTTGTGAGACGTCTGTTTCAATTGTCCTCAAAGAGTGGCTGATTCCCTCTTAATTTTGTACTTGAAGACCAATGCTTTTGTTTCTAAAAATTGTGAGAAGCCACATTTCTTTACCAGACAGTCACTGATGGTAATACTGCCACCTACAATTAAATCCTCTGTTTAATTTTGATATTTTAATCAGCAGACACAGGAACAGAAAAATAAGAGTAACTGAGGGAGGCATGTGTCTGATTGGTGATAATTAAGTGCACCATACAATACTTTTGGGTGTTCTAATACAAGGAAGGTACATTTGTGTCCATTTTCTGTGATCAAAGATAGTGATCTGAGTTCTTGTTTCATTTTTTCTATGGGACGATTCTGGTTTCTCATTATAAGTTGTTTTTCTTATCTTTTATAGTAACTTAATTACTGCCTGTGGAAACAGATGTCTCTACACCTTTCATTATGCAAGGCTAGGACGCAAGATCCAACACTCATACTCTGCAGGAGACTGCAACAGAATGTGCATTTCAATACACTACGAGCCAGCAAAAAAGGGTGATTCTATTAGATTAGAATCTAATCACTGGAGAAATAAAGTGATTTACTGGGACACAAAAATACACTTCATTTTGATTTCAACTTGGTCAACAACAATTGCATGCAGTTGGAACAGGAACTGCATAGGAAATTGCTTTCATGTTGTCGACGAAATGTGCTACTTTATTTATTCTGGCATTAAATACAATATATGTACTGTGGGATATGGTGGCGTGATGCTGTGATGAGCACTGCAGTGATCCTTGTATGAATACTCATGCTGAGAGCTTTGAACAGGAGAGCAATATTTACATATACATTAGATAATCTGATGAGATGAATCTGACTCAGATTGAAAAGGGAAGTAATGATCTTATTTCATTGTGCTTCACCAATGTAATGTTATGACTGCACAGTGAAAGTGTTGCGTGTCGAATGCATTGGGAGGACGTCATCAGTATCACATTGGCCTTTATAGTTGTCTGTAAGATACACAGTACATAACTCCATGTTTAACAGCATGGATTAAACAGCAAAGATAGTCAGATGAACCATTTTGTAGTATTGTCTCTGTTGAAGATAAACCAAAGATTTAGCCACCGACAGGCAATTACATGTAATAGGTCAAGAATAATGTATATATCATACAGTGGATTTGTGATCGTCTAATGCAGGTTGAGAAGAGAACAGACCTCGGTTCAAATACTATTTTGAAGCAATTTCAAAATGTAATCTGTGCTTGATTGAGTTTGCCTGGCTCAACAGACCAATAGAACAGTTGAGAAACTAGCCATGCCCGTTTGACACTACAGACTAGTGCAAAAGTGCGAATTCTTAAAAATATTTAAAATAGTATTTGAACCTACGTTTGGTAGAGATTCCATTGCATCATGACATGTTAGTTCATCAGTGGAGCTGTGCTTGTAGTAATTCTCTAACTTGAATAAGATGTATTAGACATGTGTTAGACATGCTGATGTTCTGCTTTTCAAGGCATGCATAACCTCCTTTGGTTCCAACACATGGGTATCATTGTCAAATCCCACAAGTCTGTCTGTTTGTGGCTTTGCTCAGACAATCCACATGTGCTCACTGTGTACTATGTGAGTGCAAGAGAGGCTTAAATGTGTAAATTATAAATTTAGCCAGTGTCGTAATCTTCCTATTTTGTATTCCTAGAGTAGTCCAACAAAGGCAGGGCTGACTCCGAAAATGGCACCCTATTGCTTAATTAGTACACTACTTTAGTGAGCTATATAGGGATTGGGACGCAAAACAGGTCCCAACTGATGGAGAGAGGGGTCAAATATGGCAGCATGAACAAAGTTGACTTGACAAGTGTGAAAGATTTATTGTAGAGCATTTAGAGTGATAGTTTCCCATTTTTCAGCAGGTAGAGAAATGTCTCTGCCCTTACAATGTTTTGTTTGATGGGATAAAGATGTAGAAAATCCTGACTAGATGGCTGTCTGACTGTATTACCTCTCCTGTTCTGGTACACATTTTAATAACTGTTATCGTTCAGTCCAAGCTTATTATAATCAATGTGAAGCAGGTAATGCAGAGATGCGGTCCACAGGGCATATATTCAGAAGGAGGCAGAAGGTTCAGGTGCGTAAGTATTCATATTTATCCACAGTGTTCAATACCCACTGGGAACACCACGTCATTTCAACATGGAAGTTTGTGAATTATTTGACCAATGAGATTTCAACCTTTTATTCACCCACTCAAAACGTAAAGCCAGAAATTTGTTGAACTCCCAACGTTTTATCAATATGCTTTTTAGCATCTAAAAGTACATCCAAATTCCAATGGAAAAACAATGTCATATTTTTGGTTTAGTTGTCATCTAAATGTTATTGCTGCATTTTTATTTAAAAGTTCAAATGCTAATACAATGTCAGATATTTGTATGCATACCAAAACTGAATGTGTTATTTCACTGTGCTTCATCTAATAGCTGTTACACCTATTCCCGCTCACCCATTACGGCTCTCGATGTCACCAGTCTACTAACCACCGGCCCTGGCAATCATCATTATGCACACCTGCTCCCCATCATTACACACACCTGGACTTCATCATCACCTTGATTACTCTCCCTTTATTTAGTCCTCTGTAGCCACAGTCATCAGGCAGTATTGGTTTGTGTTCATGTGCAGCATGCCACACCCATTTTATTTATGTACATTTTTTCTTATCATTAAATACTCAACATCTGCATCTTGTCGCGCAGCTTCTTCGTTACAGAATACTGCCTCGCAACAATGGAAGCAGCAGAAGGAAAAACATTGACGGTCGACGAATAGGGATAGCTACTCTGCCAACACCACGATCAGCTGGTACAACAGGGTTTGGCTATGGGTGAGATCCTCCACCGCCTCGATTCAACCTGGGAGAATTCACCTCAACTAGCGGAGGGCCCCCCACCACGAGCCCCATCAAGCCAGTCCCCCAGCCTACCCAGCAGTCTGACCAGGTCGTCAATGCCTGTCTGTCCGTCCTGGACAAGTATGACAGGACTTCATCCAAATGCCGTGGCTTCCTACTCCATTGCTCCCTCTTTCGCCCATCAGATGGGAGCCCCCACCACCGAGAGGTCCAAGGTTGTCAAAGTCATTTCCCTGCTGACTGGACGGGCTTTGGACTGGGCTACAGCCATCTGGGAGAGGAGGAGGAGGAGGAGGAGCTGGGCTCCTACGAGAGGTTCATGGCTCTGTTCCAGGCAATCTTCGACAATCCATTGGAGGGCAGAGAGGGAGGTGAGCGACTACTCCAATTCAGCAGGGTGCCCAGACCACTGTGGAGTACACCCTCACCTTCCGGACTGTGGCAGTCTCCATCGGATGGAATGAGCTGACGCTCCGCACCCTATTCCGTAGAGGACTGAGCAAGGAAGTCCAGATGGAGTCGGTGTGCCGGGAAAAAAAACATTCCTTGGACGTGCTCATCGCGATGGCCAGCCGACTGGACAAACTTCTTAGGGAACGTCTACGACCCCCACACCTCTCGCCCTCTTCCTTTGGCTGTCCTGACAGAGCCTGAACCCATGGAGGTAGGGGCCCACACATCTTTCCACGACCATTTGGATCCAGCACATTCACGCACATCACAGCATCACTCACCCACTCTGTGGGACCCATGCATCAGGAATGCCTTCCCTTCCTCAACACAAAGTCATCCTCGGCCTCCCGTGGTTCTAACATCATGACCCCATCATCATCATGTATTTATTTATTTCACCATCTCCTGGTTAAGGATGAAAATCACCTCCTGGGCACCCACATGCGGAGGACCTGTTTTGCCTTACTCTTTTTTAGCCATGCTGGTTAAGTGTGTCTTCTCAATAAATCACACATACTTTCACAAGCAAAGCACCCTCACACCATAACACCTCCATGATTTACGGTGGATAATACATACAAGGAGATCATCTGTTCACCCAAACAAAAACAAAGCGGTTGGAACCAAAGATCTCAAATTTGGACACCAAAGGACATATTTTCAACGGTTTATTGTCCATTGCTTGTATTTCTTGGCCCCAACCAAGTCTCTTATTATTGGTGTCCTTTAGTAGTGTTTTGTTTTGAGCAATTTGACCATGAAGGCCTGAACAGTTGATGTTGAGATATGTCTGTTTCTTGAATTCTGTGAAGCATTTATTTGGGCTGCAATTTCTGAGGCTGGTATCTCTAATGACCCTGTCCTCTGAAGCAGAGGTAACTCTGGGTCTTCCATTCTTGTGGCGGTCATCATAAGAGCCAGTTTCATCATAGCGCTTGGTGTTTTTTGTGACTGCCCTTGAAGAAACTTTTAAAAGTTCTTGAAATGTTCCATATTGACCTTCATTGCTTAAGGGCTGATCCAACCATTATGTACTAACTTGCCAGCTACTTCCAGACATCTAAGAGAGATGGGGAACAGGTCACTGAACATTACTCGCCCTATCGCTCTGTAGTTTCGTGTTCACAGTGCACACTGGACGCTCTGGCCAATAAGTAGGGTTGTTCTGAAAGTTCTGACCTCACTACTACAGTCAAACATCCAAGCTAACTGGCTAACGTTAGTTGTAGCTACTTCCAGGCACATAATGAGAGAACACCCCACTCTGATAGGCTTTTTTCATGTTATCCAGAGCATTGGTGACTAACTGTGCTGCTGGCAACAATTTAATTAAGTTTTGTTGACACCGGACATATTCAACGGGTGTTGAGCGTTCACAAATGCATCAGTTATTCTGCGCTCTGGCACACTAAAACGAGTCTTTTGTTAAGAAATGTAGCTAGATAGCTAGCTCGGTAAACAATGAATCCCAACACACGACGTAACATTAGTTAGCTAGCCAGGCAGCCAGCTAAAATTAGCTAACTAACAGAACACTTTTAACTTGAAATGTAAATACTTTGTCAAAATTAGAGTCTTTTGTTAGGACATGTAGCTAACTAGCTAGCTAAACAATGGACCATAATCACAACTCGTGATGTTACTACCCTGCATGGATCTGCAGGTAGCAAATGTGTCTGAGATACAAAGAATAAGATCATACACAACGTTAGCTAGCGAAGCAGCCAGCTAATGTTAGCTAGCTAACAGTACAGTTGAAATGAAACCACTGTCAAAATTAAGAATGCGTGATATCTGAAAATCTTATCAATATGTATCATGGTTGGATACATCTCCTGTCTGATGCCATGCATGGTTGCCTTAGTTTGACATTGTAATCCAGACTGGTGTTTTTCTCATCTCCTTAGCTATCATACTTAAACTCCACTGATTTCAAAAGTCGGTCCTCCAGAAAGTGGAGAGCATACACATACCGTTAGCTAGCTAACAGTACACTTTACCTTGACATTAGGTTTATGCCGTTTTACTACGCTAAAAAAAATGTAAAAGCCGCGTTCGACAAGATTACCTTGAGCCAGCCAGCTAACAGTGCACTTTAACTTCGATTTTGGCAGTTTTACTGCACAATACATTTTTTAAAGCCACTTTTGACACGATTACATAAACATACTGACCAACTCCAATTGACAGGCACATGCAATATTGCAGACCAATCCAAACTCATCTCGTCATGTCCAACCCACTCATTATCTCAGCCAATCATGGCTAGCGGGAAGGTTGCTCACTTTTTCTGTGGCTAAACCAACTAGGATCATAATTTAACAATTTTGTTTGTATTTACAGATGGCACACATTTTGTAGTAAGGCACATGCAAGTTGACATGTTTGAGAAGGCATTTCTGCCCCAAAAAAACACATTTAGATCAAAATATATATTTTTTAACGTTCTAACATTTCTCCTGTGAAGTCATGACTTGCGACATACGCATATTTTCCCTAATCGGGTCACATTGATTGTCTCCTGTAAGAGGTTCTGTCCAGCCTTTTATTTCTGATAGTGGAAATAACATTTACATTACATTTAAGTCATTTAGCAGACGCTCTTATCCAGAGCAACTTACAAATTGGTGCATTCACCTTATGACATCCAGTGGAAAAGTCACTTTACAATAGTGCATCTAAATCTTAAAGGGGGGGGGGGTGAGAGGGAATACTTATCCTATCATAGGTATTCCTTAAAGAGGTGGGGCTCCGCTGTCCTGGCGTCGTGAGGGAGTTTGTTCCACCATTGGGGGGCCAGAGCAGCGAACAGTTTTGACTGGGCTGAGCGGGAGCTGTACTTCCTCAGTGGTAGGGAGGCGAGCAGGCCAGAGGTGGATGAACGCAGTGCCCTTGTTTGGGTGTAGGACCTGATCAGAGCCTGGAGGTACTGAGGTGCCGTTCCCCTCACAGCTCCGTAGGCAAGCACCATGGTCTTGTAGTGGATGCGAGCTTCAACTGGAAGCCAGTGGAGAGAACTTGGGAAGGTTGAACACCAGACGGGCTGCGGCGTTCTGGATGAGTTGAAGGGGTTTAATGGCACAGGCAGGGAGCCCAGCCAACAGCGAGTTGCAGTAGTCCAGACGGGAGATGACAAGTGTCTGGATTAGGACCTGCGCCGCTTCCTGTAGATCTGACGTTGTTTCAAAGGTGCAAATTCAATGTTTGTCGATGATGAAAATTGTTTACCATGATGACAATCCTGTGGTTGAAATTTCACCCTCAAAACAACAGTTTGATTAGTTAATCGATTACTTTTTTTTACCCAATGTACACTTCCTGGAACATACCACCAACATCTGATGAATACAAATGTAACTGGCTTACTCCTAATAACCACACATACTGTATATTCTGTCTAAAACAGACGTGAGCACTTCCATGTCCACTTTAAAAAGTTGGAGACTTTTATCTCCCTCGCCAACTTCAAACATCTGCTATCTGAGCAGCTAACCGATCGCTGCAGCTGTACATAGTCAATCGGTAAACAGCCCACCCATTTTTACCTACCTCATCCCCATACTGTTTTTATTTATTTACTTTTCTGCTCTTTTGCACACCAATATCTCTACCTTCACATGACCATCTGATCATTTATCACTCCAGTGTTAATCTGCAAAATTGTAATTATTCGCCTACCTCCTCATGCCTTTTGCACACAATGTATATAGACTCCCCCTTTTTTTCTACTGTGTTATTGACTTGTTAATTGTTTACTCCATGTGTAACTCTGTTGTCTGTTCACACTGCTATGCTTTATCTTGGCCAGGTCGCAGTTGCAAATGAGAACTTGTTCTCAACTAGCCTACCTGGTTAAATAAAGGTGAAATAAAATAATAAATTGGGCACACGTTAAACATTAATCATGAATGGTTAGATGAATGGAACAAGCGAATCGCAGCAACTCAGTAACATATCGTGGTGCTCAAATGCGCACACGCATGGCACACAACCAAAATGACAGACAGACACACGGAGCTCAGGCACCGCGGGAAGTATGAACAAAGGAAAGCAAATTAACAGAATGAAATAGTTTCTAGCTTGTGAGTGTTACCATGATTTTGCCACCGAAACAACAGTTCACTCTTGAATAGGCAAGAGATATAAATAACCTATGGAACAGATTATATGAACATACCTTTCCACACAACTTTTTCCTACTGAACTGGGCATGAACTATAAAATTGTAGATTACTGATAACAAAGGAGCTAAATAATCATATATTCATGATCAGTTTAACGCATCTAGAAATAAATGGCAAAATGCATAAGGGAAACAGAACAATATATTTTAATATATTGGCAGATTAGACAGTGTGCGTGTTTGTGATGAGTGGCCATACTGTAAATCCACTTTATCACACACCCCTCCCCTTATGAAAAGCAATGCTACATTGCTGGCAAAATAAATGCATAGGAGCACAATGAGGGTCAACCTTTCAGAAACTGGTCATACACAGGGTAGCAAAGTAGCAGAAGAGAACAAATTATATTATCTCTCACCTAGAAGTAGAAGGCACAATGGGTCCGGTATGGTCAGAGGGGAGTCAATTGGAAGGGGTTATGGCAGAACTGTCAGCAGCAGACTGACTGTAACGGTTCTCTTGTGGTGAAGGAGAGTCGGACCAAAATGCAGCGTGTAGATTGCGATCCATGTTTAATAAACAAACGTAAAACACGAATCAATTACAAACACTACAAAACAAAGAACGTAATGAACATAACAAAAAAACGAAACAGCCTATACTTGTGCAAACTAACACAGGAACAAGGACATTAAGGACAATCACCCACGAAACACACAAAGAATATGGCTGCCTAAATATGGTTCCCAATCAGAGACAACGATAAACACCTGCCTCTGATTGAGAACCACTTCAGACAGCCATAGACTTAACTAGAACACCTCACTAAGCTACAATCCCAATACCAAAACACCACATACAAAAACCCCATGGCACACCCTGGCCTGACCAAATAAATGAAGATAAACACAAAATACCTCGACCAGGGCGTGACAGACTGTCTCTTGACTTGGGTCAGCTCTCTACCACCCCAGTCCAAGAGCACAAGAGCAACATTTTCCCCCTGGGGTTTGTCCAGCCCTTTCGCTGTAGCTCTGGAGTGAGCTCAGATACATTGATTAGCAACCGTCATTAAAATTGTTAGAAGGTTTTTAAAACAATTCTAATAAAAACAACAGTTCCACAATGGCTCAGGATACTCCAAGCTATTAGAATACAACAATTCCACCAGGACAGGGCTGCAAATTTTGCAGAATTTGACCTGTCTAGGTCTACCTGCACTCACTTGCACTGTCTAGACTGCCTCATTAATTATTGTTATTGTCATGTTTGTTGCATAATTTAACAAGTGTGTCAAAAGCAGGATACCCTCATGTTAAAAATGTTATTTGGCTATAGATTAAACCCATCTATATTAATAAAAATATATACATATTTATGTTTTAAGTGAAAATGTAGCTTTTGTCTTTCATTAATAATCTGTAGACACTAAGAGTATAGAAAGGTTCAGAACTTTTGTGAAACATCACAGCACAGTTGTATATGGCAATTAGAAATCAAAACTGGATGGTTTTCAGAGATACACTAAACAAAAATATAAACGCAACAATTACAGTGTTGGCCCCATATGTTTCATGAGCTGAAATACAAGATCCCAATGTTCCATAGGAAAAAAAAAATCTCTCAAATTGTGTGTACAAATTTGTTTACATCCCTGTTAGTGATCATTTCTCCTACTCCATCTTGTGCTGGAGACAATAAATGGCTACTCTAAAAAATGAATTTGTCACACAACACAATGCCACAGATGTCTCAAGTTTTGAGGTAGCATGCAATTGGCATGCTGACTGCAGAATTGTCCTCCAGAGCTGTTGTCAGAGAATTGAATGTTAATTTCTCAAGCATAAACTGCCTCCAACGGTTGTTTTCAATATTTTGGCAGTATGTTCGACCAGCCTCATAACCACAGACCACGTGAATGGCATTGTGTGGGTGAGCAGTTAGCTGATATCAACGTTGTGAACATAGTGCCCAATGGTGGCGGTGGGTTTATGGTATGAGCAGGCATAAACTATGGACAATAAACACAATTGCATTTTATCGATGGCAATATCAATGCACAGGGATACCATGACGAGGCCCATTGTTGTCCCATTCATCCACCACCATCACCTCATGTTTCGGGCATGATAATGCACAGCTCCCATTTTGCAAGGATCTGTACACAATTACTAGAAGCTGAAAATGTCTCAGTTCTTCCATGGACTGCATACACACCAGACATTTCGCCCATTGAGCATAGTTGGGATGCTGTGGATCGACATGTAAGACAGCTTGTTCCAGTTCCCGGCAATATCCAGCAACTTCGCACAGCCATTGAAGAGGATAATAACTGGGTTTCTGATAGACATATCTGACTTTGGCAGAAAGCTTAAATTCTTGTTTATCTAACTTCACTGTCCAATTTACAGTAGCTTTTACAGTGAAATAATACCATGGTATTGTTTGAGGAGAGTGCACAATTTTGAACATGAAAAGTTATTAATAAACACATTAGGCACATTTGGACAGTCTTCATACAAAATCTTGAACAGAAATGCAATGGTTCAACGGATCAGTCTAAAACATTGCACATACACTGCTGCCATTTAGTGGACAAAATCTAAATTGCACCTGGGCTGGAATAATACATTGTACATCTCAATAATACAATAATACAATCATACATATAATATAATAATGCATCTCTTGCATTTCAAAGATGATGTTTAAAACAAAATACAGAAGAAAGGTTTTTTTTTTCTTTTAAATGATCCTTTACCAGATCTTTTGTGTTACTGTATAGTCTCCTACATTCCTTTCACATTTCCACCAACTTCAAGGTCTTTCCTTTCAAATGGAACCAAGAATATGCATATCCTGGCTTCAGGGCCTGAGCTACAGGCAGTTAGATTTGGATATGTCATTTTAGGCAAGAATTGAAAAAAAGTGGCAGATCCTTATTAAGAATGATGGAGGCCGCTGTGTTCTTGGGGACCTTCAATGCTGCAGAAATTCCCTTCCCCAGATCTATACCACGACACAATCCTTTTTCGGAGCTCTACAGACAATTCCTTCAACCAGTATTTTTTTTTAACATAGACGCGTGTGTCTTTCCAAATGATGTTGAATCAGTTTAATTTGTGACCCAATTCAGGAAACTAGACGTATGTCGCAAGTCACGACTTCACAGGAGCAATGTTTGAATGTAAAAAAATTTTTGATCAAATTGTGTTTTTTGGCAGAAATACCTTCTCAAACATGTGAACTTTCATGTGCCTTTATGTCAAATTTGTGTGAAATCTGTAAATATCAATAAAATAGTTAAATTATGAGCCTAGTTGGTTTAGCCACAGAAACACTGAGCAACCTTCCCGCTAGTCATGATTGGCTGAGGTAATGAGTGGGCTGGACATGCCGAGAGATGAGTTCGGATTGGTCTGCAATATTGCATGTGCCTGTCAATTGGAGTTGGTCAGTATGTTTAGGTAATCGTGTCAAAAGTGGCTTTAAAAAATGTATTGTGCAGTAAAACTGCCAAAATCGAAGTTAAAGTGCACTGTTAGCTGGCTGGCTCACTAGCTAGTGTTATGTGTATGCTCTCCACTTTCTGTAGCATGATAGAGGATGAGATGGCGAAAACACCAGTCTAGATTATACCGTGCATGGTATCAGACAGGAGTTCTGTCCAACCATGATGTATACAGGTAAGATAGTCTAGCTTGCTACATTTTCAGATGTTTCACATTTCTAATTTTGTCAGAAAATGGTTTAATTTCAAGTATATTGTTAGCAAGCTAACATTAGCTGGCTGGGTCATTACCTAATATTATGCCCCATTCAAGAAATTTAGAACCAGGAACAGATATAGCCCTTGGTTCTCCCCAGACCTGACTGCCCTTAACCAACACAAAAACATCCTATGGCGTTCTGCATTAGCATCGAACAGCCCCCCGTGATATGCAGCTATTCAGGGAAGCTAGAAACCGTTATACACAGGCAGTTAGAAAAGCCAAGGCTAGCTTTTTCAAGCAGAAATTTGCTTCCTACAACACTAACTCAAAAAAAGTTCTGGGACACTGTAAAGTCCATGGAGAATAAGAACACCTCCTCCCAGCTGCCCACTGCACTGAAGATAGGAAACACTGTCACCACTGATAAATCCACCATAATTGAGAATTTCAATAAGCATTTTTCTACGGCTGGCCATGCTTTCCACCTGGCTACTCCTACCCCGGTCAACAGCACTGCACCCCCAACAGCAACTCGCCCAAGCCTTCCCCATTTCTCCTTCTCCCAAATCCATTCTGCTGATGTTCTGAAAGAGCTGAAAAATCTGGACCCCTACAAATCAGCCGGGCTAGACAATCTGGACCCTTTCTTTCTAAAATTATCTGCCGAAATTGTTGCCACCCCTATTACTAGCCTGTTCAACCTCTCTTTCGTGTCGTCTGAGATTCCCAAAGATTGGAAAGCAGCTGCGGTCATCCCCCTCTTCAAAGGGGGGGACACTCTTGACCCAAACTGCTACAGACCTATATCTATCCTACCATGCCTTTCTAAGGTCTTCGAAAGCCAAGTCAACAAACAGATTACCGACCATTTCGAATCTAACCATACCTTCTCTGCTATGCAATCTGGTTTCAGAGCTGGTCATGGGTGCACCTCAGCCACGCTCAAGGTCCTAAACGATATCTTAACCGCCATCGATAAGAAACATTACTGTGCAGCCTTATTCATTGATCTGGCCAAGGCTTTCGATTCTGTCAACCACCACATCCTCATCGGCAGACTCGACAGCCTTGGTTTCTCAAATGATTGCCTCGCCTGGTTCACCAACTACTTCTCTGATAGAGTTCAGTGTGTCAAATCGGAGGGTCTGCTGTCCGGACCTCTGGCAGTCTCTATGGGGGTGCCACAGGGTTCAATTCTTGGACCGACTCTCTTCTCTGTATACATCAATGAGGTCGCTCTTGCTGCTGGTGAGTCCCTGATCCACCTCTACGCAGACGACACCATTCTGTATACTTCCGGCCCTTCTTTGGACACTGTGTTAACAACCCTCCAGGCAAGCTTCAGTGCCATACAACTCTCCTTCCGTAGCCTCCAATTGCTCTTAAATACAAGTAAAACTAAATCCATGCTCTTCAACCGATCGCTACCTGCACCTACCCGCCTGTCCAACATCACTACTCTGGACGGCTCTGACTTAGAATACGTGGACAACTACAAATACTTAGGTGTCTGGTTAGACTGTAAACTCTCCTTCCAGACCCATATCAAACATGTCCAATCCAAAGTTAAATCTAGAATTGGCTTCCTATTTCGCAACAAAGCATCCTTCACTCATGCTGCCAGACATACCCTTGTAAAACTGACCATCCTACCAATCCTCGACTTTGGCGATGTCATTTACAAAATAGCCTCCAATACCCTACTCAACAAATTGGATGCAGTCTATCACAGTGCAATCCGTTTTGTCACCAAAGCCCTATATACTACCCACCATTGCGACCTGTACGCTCTCGTTGCCTGGCCCTCGCTTCATACTCGTCGCCAAACCCACTGGCTCCATGTCATCTACAAGACCCTGCTAGGTAAAGTCCCCCCTTATCTCAGCTCGCTGGTCACCATAGCATCTCCCACCTGTAGCACACGCTCCAGCAGGTATATCTCTGGTCACCCCCAAAACCAATTCTTTCTTTGGCCGCCTCTCCTTCCAGTTCTCTGCTGCCAGTGACTGGAACAAACTGCAAAAATCTCTGAAACTGGAAACACTTATCTCCCTCACTAGCTTTAAGCACCAACTGTCAGAGCAGCTTACAGATTACTGCACCTGTACATAGCCCACCTATAATTTAGCCCAAACAACTACCTCTTTCCCAACTGTATTTAATTTATTTATTTATTTTGCTCCTTTGCACCCCATTATTTTTATGTCTACTTTGCACATTCTTCCATTGCAAAACTACCATTCCAGTGTTTTACTTGATATATTGTATTTACTTTGCCACCATGGCCTTTTTTGCCTTTACCTCCCTTCTCACCTCATTTGCTCACATTGTATATAGACTTGTTTATACTGTATTATTGACTGTATGTTTGTTTTACTCCATGTGTAACTCTGTGTCGTTGTATCTGTCGAACTGCTTTGCTTTATCTTGGCCAGGTTGCAATTGTAAATGAGAACTTGTTCTCAACTTGCCTACCTGGTTAAATAAAGGTGAAATAAATAAATAAATAAATTACCTAATATTATGTTTATGATCTCATGCTTCATAACTCAGATACACTTGACTTGTGATTATGGTACATTGTTTAGCTAGATAGCTACATGTCTTCACAAATGACCACTCTAATTTGGAAAAAAAAAAATCATTTCAAGTTGGTGTACTGTTAGCTAGCTAGCAAATGTTAGCTGGCTGG
Organism: Oncorhynchus gorbuscha; assembly: GCF_021184085.1. NCBI lineage: Eukaryota > Metazoa > Chordata > Actinopteri > Salmoniformes > Salmonidae > Oncorhynchus > Oncorhynchus gorbuscha. The sequence continues at coordinate 36,117,051 of NC_060179.1, read as the reverse complement.
TTCACTAACAAACGTTACATCATGCTTTTGGATTCATTGTTTACCTAGCTAGCTATCTACCTACATTTGTTAACAAAAGACTCTCATCTTCGTGTGCCAGAGCGCAAAGTAACTGATGAATTTTTGAACACTCAACAACCTTTGAATATGTCCGATGTCAGTAAACGTCGGCAACAAAACAATTGTTGTCAGCAGCACTGTTACAGCCACCAACCCTCTGGATAACATGAAAATTGTCTAACCAGCTCTGCTAGGGGGAGTAAAATGGTCAGAGTGGGGTGTTCTCTCATTATGTGTCTGGAAGTAGCTAGCCAGTTAGTTTGGGTGCTTGACTGTCGTTGTGAGGTCAGAGATTTTGGGAACAACCCTACTTATTAGTCAGCATCCAGTGTGCGCTCTGAATGCAAAACGCTCTGAATTTACAAAAGGACAATCTGTCATCACAGTTGCAGTCACCAACACATTGGATAACATACTACCTTTTTTATTTTCGTTTTAGTTTTTTTGTTTAGTTTTCTTAATTTGGTTTGGTTTTTAACCTTATGGTCCACTTGGGAGCTTACAACAAGTCACAGTAAAACATGAACATTTTTAACCATAACATTTTTTGTTGTATACAATCTACATTACCTCTTAAGGTGTATGGGGCAGCATTCTCACTTTTGGATAAATAGCATGCCCAATTTCAACTTCCTGCTAGATGTGGATAGAAAACACTCTGAAGTTTCTAAAACTGTTTGAATCATGTCTGTGAGTATAAAATAACTTATGTAGCAGGCAAAACCCAGAGGACTAAGAGTTCAGATTTGTTATTTTTTAGGTCTCTGTTCACTGGTTTCTCATTGGCAAACGATATTTCTTAGGAACTTGTTTTCAGTTCCTACCGCTTCCACCGGATGTCACCAGTCTTTGGAATTTGGTTGAGGTTATTAATTTGTGCAATGAAGAAGTAGGGCCATCCTGGAAAAGGGTAACACTGTTGAGAGTTGTCCAAGACTTGAAAAGTAGCATTTGTTTCCTCTCGTCCTCTATTGAAAACAGATAGACCCATCTTCAATTTGATCGATTATTAACGTTTAAAAATACTTAAAGTTGGATTACAAAAGTAGTTTGAAATATTTTGGCAAAGTTTATAGGCAACTTTGAAATATTTTGTAGTGACTGTTTTTTTTTTGTTGATCAAATGCTCCAAATAAATTGACATTTTGGATATATATGGACGGAATTAATTAAAAAAAGGACCAATTGTGATGTTTATGGGACATATTGGAGTGCCAACAAAAGAAGCTCGTCAAAGGTAGTATATTTTTATTTCAGCGTTTTGTGTAGTGCCTGCAGGGTTGAAATATGCTACCCTCTTTGTTTACTGTTGTGCCTTCATCAGATAATAGCTTATTTTGCTTTCGCCGAAAAGCCTTTTTAAAATCTGACATGTTGGCTGGATTCACAATGAGTGTAGCTTTAATGGAGTATCTTACATGTGATTTAATGAAAGTTTGATTTTTATATCAATTTATTTGAATTTGCCGCACTGCATTTTCCCTGGTTTTTGGCCAAGTGGGACGCAAGCATCCCCTATACCATAAGAAGTTAACAAGTACATTAATGGGGTAGTTCTACTCTTAGAGTAAGTATTAGTCTGTTTGAGAGAAGGTTTGAATCATGATCAACCAGTTTGAATCATGAGCAACCAGGCTTCTCAGAGGAAGGAAGAAAATGGATTAAAGCAATGAAGGTCAACAGTAGCCTCAACAGCACTCTGTAGGGGAGCACCATGGGGTAGCTTCCGTCCTCCTCTGGGTATATTAAATTCAACACAAACCTAGGAAGTGCATGCTTCTCACCCCCTTCCAGACTTACACAGTATACAGTGGGGCAAAAAAAAGTATTTAGTCAGCCACCAATTGTGCAAGTTCTCCCACTTAAAAAGATGAGAGAGGCCTGTAATTGTCATCATAGGTACACTTCAACTATGACAGACAAAATGAGAAAAAAAATCCAGAAGGTCACATTGTAGGATTTTTAATGAATTTATTTGCAAATGATTTTTTATTGTTTTTACTTCACTTACTTACATTTACATTTACATTTAAGTCATTTAGCAGACGCTCTTATCCAGAGCGACTTACAAATTGGTGCATTCACCTTATGACATCCAGTGGAACAGCCACTTTACAATAGTGCATCTAAATATTTTAAGGGGGGAGGGGGTGAGAAGGATTACTTTATCCTATCCTAAGTATTCCTTAAAGAGGTGGGGTTTCAGGTGTCTCCGGAAGGTGGTGATTGACTCCGCTGTCCTGGCGTCGTGAGGGAGTTTGTTCCACCATTGGGGAGCCAGAGCAGCGAACAGTTTTGACTGGGCTGAGCGGGAACTGTACTTCCTCAGTGGTAGGGAGACGAGCAGGCCAGAGGTGGATGAACGCAGTGCCCTTATTTGGGTGTAGGGCCTGATCAGAGCCTGGAGGTACTGAGGTGCCGTTCCCCTCACAGCTCCGTAGGCAAGCACCATGGTCTTGTAGCGGATGCGAGCTTCAACTGGAAGCCAGTGGAGAGAGTGGAGGAGCGGGGTGACGTGAGAGAACTTGGGAAGGTTGAACACTAGACGGGCTGCGGCGTTCTGGATGAGTTGTAGGGGTTTAATGGCACAGGCAGGGAGCCCAGCCAACAGCGAGTTGCAGTAATCCAGACGGGAGATGACAAGTGCCTGGATTAGGACCTGCGCCGCTTCCTGTGTGAGGCAAGGTCGTACTCTGCGGATGTTGTAGAGCATGAACCTACAGGAACGGGCCACCGCCTTGATGTTAGTTGAGAACGACAGGGTGTTGTCCAAGGATCACGCCAAGGTTCTTAGCGCTCTGGGAGGAGGACACAATGGAGTTGTCAACCGTGATGGCGAGATCATGGAACGGGCAGTCCTTCCCCGGGAGGAAGAGCAACTCCGTCTTGCCGAAGTTCAGCTTGAGATGGTGATCCGTCATCCACACTGATATGTCTGCCAGACATGCAGAGATGCGATTCGCCACCTGGTCATCAGAAGGGGGAAAAGAGAAGATTAATTGTGTGTCGTCTGCATAGCAATGATAGGAGAGACCATGTGAGGTTATGACAGAGCCAAGTGACTTGGTGTATAGCGAGAATAGGAGAGGGCCTAGAACAGAGCCCTGGGGGACACCAGTGGTGAGAGCGCGTGGTGAGGAGACAGATTCTCGCCACGCCACCTGGTAGGAGCGACCTGTCAGGTAGGACGCAATCCAAGCGTGGGCCGCGCCAGAGATGCCCAACTCGGAGAGGGTGGAGAGGAGGATCTGATGGTTCACAGTATCGAAGGCAGCCGATAGGTCTAGAAGGATGAGAGCAGAGGAGAGAGAGTTAGCTTTAGCGGTGCGGAGCGCCTCCGTGATACAGAGAAGAGCAGTCTCAGTTGAATGACTAGTCTTGAAACCTGACTGATTTGGATCAAGAAGGTCATTCTGAGAGAGATAGCGGGAGAGCTGACCAAGGACGGCACGTTCAAGAGTTTTGGAGAGAAAAGAAAGAAGGGATACTGGTCTGTAGTTGTTAACATCAGAGGGATCGAGTGTAGGTTTTTTCAGAAGGGGTGCAACTCTCGCTCTCTTGAAGACGGAAGGGACGTAGCCAGCGGTCAGGGATAAGTTGATGAGCGAGGTGAGGTAAGGGAGAAGGTCTCCGGAAATGGTCTGGAGAAGAGAGGAGGGGATAGGGTCGAGCGGGCAGGTTGTTGGGCGGCCGGCCGTCACAAGACGCGAGATTTCATCTGGAGAGAGAGGGGAGAAAGAGGTCAGAGCACAGGGTAGGGCAGTGTGAGCAGAACCAGCAGTGTCGTTTGACTTAGCAAACGAGGATCGGATGTCGTCGACCTTCTTTTCAAAATGGTTGACGAAGTCATCTGCAGAGAGGGAGGAGGGGGGGGTAGGGGGAGGAGGATTCAGGAGAGAGGAGAAGGTGGCAAAGAGCTTCCTAGGGTTAGAGGCAGATGCTTGAAATTTAGAGTGGTAGAAAGTGGTTTTAGCAGCAGAGACAGAGGAGGAAAATACTTACTTACCTAGCAAATGCAGCTAGCTAGTTTAGCCTACTCAATCACCCGGCTCAAATAAAGGGATGTTATGTTAGCTAGTTGGCTATGACTATCCAACATAACACTGAAACTCTTCTAAGTCAAGGTAAGCTTTTGGTTTGATTAATTTATTGCCACCGGGGCCCGTTGATGTAACTTCTAAACTGCTTACTGACTGTACACTGTACTGCTTGATTGTAGAGCCTTTACTAACATGTTAGTTGTATTAGATATGTTGATTATGACATCACTTTAGCTCATATGGTAACAATGATATAGGCTGTGTGTAGCGGTTATGATATGGTTTGGCTTGGAAAGGTTTTTACGCATGGTCACAAGTGAAGGGGAAAGGTAAGACGAGGAAAGCACGTATATGCGAGAAGAAATACAACATAGCTGCTATGAAAGGGAACTGTGTGATCAGGGGTGAATTCATTCCACCGATTATGTTGAAAAATATATCTAAAAGCAAACGGAACGAAACGGGGATAAACATACCTGAATTTGTCCAATAGAATCTATTGTTTGCAACTGTTTGACAAAAACTATTTTAAATTGAGCTAGATGAAAGGAATATTAAGGACAGTCATCCAATATGCTGTAATAGAAATAAGGCCATGAATATGAAAAAAAATGATTGGATGGGTTGATTACAGTGGTGGTCAGTGCCATTTAAGATGAGGGAGAACAATGTGAGTACATCTGTTGTTGAAGCAAAGTAGATCAATACAGCTACCGTACTTCAGCAAGTGTCAAGGTGCTTATGCTGAAAATCCTTGTGCATGGGTCAAATTAGCTTCAGCGTTTTTTTGCGTGGAAGGGTCAGTTTTTCTCAATATTGTGTCATGCCAAACCATACAATTCACCTTTTCATTTGTTTATTTGGGTCCACATGAGCTTTTTCAGAAGCATCAGCTTTCTTCCTGGGGTCCACAAACACAAAACATGGCAAGTAGCAAAACACTGACACACTGATAGACGAGGACAGCCACACAAATTTAAAATACAACAATATACAAACAATAAAACACAAAATAAACCACCCGCAGGCCGCCAGTTTGTGAACCCTGATACACAGTCAAATTAGTTCAGACAGTATGACCGGGAGAGGTAAGTGAGGCTAAATGCAAGATTAGAGCCATTATGATAGATGTGTGGCAGAAGAAGTGGGACAGCGAGCCCGAGGGATGGCATTTAAATGCCCTTCCAAGAAAGGTTGGTGGACCAAGATTCAAAGGTCAGATTAGGATGCAGGATGTGGTGTTTGGTCGATTACCCTTATGACACTGTACAATGAACTCACTAATTATCAGCACAATTTAACGCACTGAGTGAAACTCCTGGACAGCAGTCGTGAGTAGCCTAATTTCATTCCATAGGCTAGTGTCCACTTTACTTTGATATGTCCTGTTTTTAAGATATGGTGTGTTTGTTAACATTTTAATTCATAGTCACATCGAAGCATTTTTTGTTGTTGTTGATAAGGCGCCATTTAGGATATTTGATGGCAAACATGCATGTTGTATAAAGTGTCTGTCTCATGACATTGGCATACATTTTGTCGCCCTGTAGACTACAGAAAAGGCCATTGAGGCTGTATACTCTTTCCACCCTATAGGCTACATGATTTGAGCAAGCATTGGTGGAGTGCCACAGTGCTGCGTTTCTCCAACAGCACCATGGAGAGGCGCGCTGTGCATGGACAAGATACACATGTTGCGCCCCTGCCTTTGGTAAAGTGGGCACTGCTTAAATGGGGCGGCATCAGCATTCACTTTAATAGCCCATATGCCACTGAGTGAGAGAAGTTTACATTGTTTTGGGGCAGAATAATATGAGGTGTTATGTGTTGTTGGAGGTGCGTCTCGGTCAGTTAACCTCGGAAAATAATGCCCTGTCAATAGACGGCTGCCTGATGTCTGGGCCGGGCCTGACTCGTAGTTGTATAGTTTGTTTTTTTGTGTTGTTGGTCTTTTCTAGCTTAATGTTCTGGTTGGTAGCTAGCTAGCACTCACTCACGTGGCTGCTAGCACCGTCATGAAAAGGGGCATTACATTTACATTTAAGTCATTTAGCAGACGCTCTTATCCAGAGCGACTTGAGGGAAGCCCTACATTATTATGTTTTTCAAAGTACTGAAATCACTTAGGGCAGGAAATGTGGAAAAGTAATCTATAGACATGTAGTTATGTAATTGACTAAAATAAGTAGACAACAATATATTTGCTTTTGAAAAATATAAATGATTTGCTGTGAGCCAATAAGGTAGTGGCAGTGTAGATCTGATGTGACGAAAAAAACAAATATATAATTCTAGGTCAAGGATATCCACCTGTTATCCGCCAACCCATTTGAAAATACAGTACAATCCCATTCAAAGTAAATATAAAATATATATATTTTTGTTACATTTACCCTTTTCTCAATACTGTAATATTTTAATAACATGATATTCTACTGGAAACTTTCTTTATATATGTACAGTATGAGGTTGTGTGTAATAATGTGTACACCTGCTACCAATGTGACACCTCCAGGTACGAGCCCACTTTGAGAAGGTTCTGAATGAGGTGACCCGCTACACCCCTCGCTACATAGATGGGATGAAGTCTATCGTTGACCAATCGCAGGCGGAAGGAAGAAGATCAGCAATGGACGTCACCGGCAATCAGAAGTAGGCTACACCTGCAGTCAGACTTAAGGTGGATGTGGATGGTCTTTCTTTATCTCATCTCTCACTTATCATTTCTGTCATGCCTTGATCGCTCATACTGCAATCTCTCTCCCTCCCCTTTCTATCGTTCTCTCTCCTTCTCTTCTCCCTCTCTCCTTTTCTCTCCCAGTGTGAATGCTGTGTGTATAATGAGCTCCACAACACTCTCATCACCATCAATGAGTAAGACAAACTGTGTGGTGGAATTACACTGGGCATGCCCACTGACAGGTCTCCGTTCCAGGTGCAATACACAGACACAATATGTTAATGGTGGTTAATGGGGCATAACGGAGTGTACTGTAATATGGGGTGATGTAGACTTCTCTATCTCAGTGACAAAAAAGGACTTTGCGGGCAGTCTTTTACGATTATCACGTCACAATGTGCAATGTTCCAAATTAACCTATTTATATCATGTTGGCCAGATTTTACGAATTGCTTCAGTTTTGTTGTCACATTCTACGATGGACTTGTAAAGGCTACGTCAGCTGACCTACGCTACATAGAATATTTATAAAAATGATAAACAGATATACCTATTTACATAAGTATTCAGGCCCTTTGCTACGAAACTGTCACGAATCCTGCTTCCTGAGTCTGTGTTTGCGTGTGTTTCTGTCCTGGAGTGTGTTTCCGGTGTCCTGGAACGCACCCTGTCTGGTTGCCGGGCGAATTAGCTTGTTGGGAGATGATGTTCACCCGCACCTGTATCCCATCAGTAATCTGCACACCTGTCCTGATCATCACCTCTCCCCTTCAAAAGCTCTGACCTGACATCCATTCCCTGCCGGATCGTTAGCCATGAACAGTATGTTGTGCCATAGTATCAGTCTCAAGTTGGATAGAATTTTTTTTTTTTTTTTTTTTACGTATTGCTTGCCTTAAACTTACCTCCGTTTGTTCTGTCTTCAGTTACTCACCCGGATCATTTACCCCATTCCCGTCTGGTCGTCGGAGGATTCCGCTACCCCATTGGATCCACCTATTTACTCCCATCAACTCACCACCGCTGCCCGCTACGCCACCTGGATATATCTACCCATTCACATTCACTTGTAAATAAATACTCACCTTCTTTCTACTCTCCTTGTCCTGGTCTGCTTCTGGGTTCAATTTTGAAAGAACGTGACAGAAACTCGAAATTGAGCTCAGGTGCATCCTTTTTCCATTGATCATCCTTGAGATGTTTCAACAACTTGGAGTCCACCTGTGGTAAATTCAATTGTATTGGACATGATTTGGAAATGCACACATCTGTCTATATAAGGTTCCACAGTTGACAGTGCATGTCAGAGCAAAAACCAAGCCATGAGGGTGAAGAAATCGTCTGAAGAGCTCCAAGACAAGATTGTGACAAGGCACTGATCGGGGGAATGGTACCAAAACATTGAAGGTCCCCAAGAACACAGTGGCCTCCATCATTCTTAAATGGAAGAAGTTTAGAACTACCAAGACTCTTCCTAGAGCTGGCTGCCTGTCCAAGCTGAGAAATCGGGGGAGAGGGGCCTTGGTCAGGGAGGTGACCAAGAACCCGATAGTCACTGACAGAGCACCAGAGTTCCTCTGTGGAGATGGAAGAAACTTTCAGAGGGACAACCATCTCTGCAGCGCTCCACAAATCAGGCCTTTATGGTAGAGTGGCCAGACGGAAGCCACTCCTCAATAAGAGGGACATGACAGCCAGCTTGGAGTTTTCCAAAAGGCACCTGTTGTGTCGTGACGATCATTAACGCGATGACGGCTATTCATTGAATAATTACATACCACATAAATTAGTCATATAACAATGAATTATGTAGTAATCTGGGACACCACTGGAAAAGTGAATTAACTCAAATAGTGATCAGAATATCTAAATATCATAGCCGTTATCCATCAATCATTTGCTAATTGTTACCTTATCAGTGTCATTCTGAATGTCGCAAAATTCTTGGATATCTGCACGAACCCTAGCATAAATGATGAATCAGCGATAGAATTTGGCTTAATTATTTATGTACTAAGTAAATAATCACACAGAAATACATAAACACACATGGTATAGTTACTGGTTACTAACAATGCAATGAAAGGTCCCGAGTGGACGAAACCAATATGATGACTTGTTACACAAAATGGCAGATTCAAAAGAGAGGGAAAGGGAGAGACAAAGGAAATCAAATATCGTACATGCAGCTGATAACTCTTCTAATGGAAATGTGAATATTTTGCACATCAATGGCCTCTCATTCGAAATAATTGCAATGTACATGTTTACGCGTGCTTGTCTTTGCTGTCTCTCTGTTGAAATTCGCCCGTCCGTCTGTGGAGAGTAGTTTGACAGAAGTCTTTGGTTTGTCCCCCAGAAGTATTAATGCCTTTCGTAGTTTTAGCTTCTCTGTCTCGGAGTGTCTGTTAGAACGGATCTTACAGATGTAACTGTCATGCAGGTGAATGAGGACCCAAAAGCGACTTGGCGAAAACAGAGTCTTTAATCCAGTAAAGTAATTCTACAAACATAAGACATAATTCCACTCGTAATGACGAGAACAGAATGGAGACTCGATCAAGAACTGCAGGTTGCCTCGGAAAGGCACTTGAACCTAGCAGACTCAGACACCTGCTCTCCACGCAGCATCTGAGGGAAACACGACACGACAGGGCGATACACAGACACAGCACGGTGAACAATAGACAAGGATCCGACAGGGCAGGAACGGAAAACAAGGAGAGAAATAGGGACTCTAATCAGGGAAAAGGATCGGGAACAGGTGTGGGAAGACTAAATGATTGATTAGGGGAATAGGAACAGCTGGGAGCAGGAACGGAACGATAGAGAGAAGAGAGAGAGGAAGGGAGAGAGAAAAAGGGGAACGAACCTAAAAAGACCAGCAGGGGGAAAATGAACAGAGGGAAAAGCAAAATGACAAGACAATCTAAGACAAAACATGACAGTACCCCCCCACTCACCGAGCGCCTCCTGGCGCACTCGAGGAGGAATCCTGGCGGCAACGGAGGAAATCATCAATAAGTGAACGGTCCAGCGCGTCCCGAGACGGAACCCAACTCCTCTCCTCAGGACCGTAACCCTCCCAATCCACTAAGTATTGGTGACCCCGTCCCCGAGAACGCATGTCCATGATCCTACGTACCTTGTAAATAGGTGCGCTCTCGACAAGGACGGGAGGGGGGAGGGAAGACGAACGGGGTGCGAAGAAAAGGCTTGACACAGGAGACATGGAAGACAGGATGGACGCGACGAAGATGTCGCGGAAGAAGCAGTCGCACAGCGACAGGATTGACGACCTGGGAGACACGGAACGGACCAATGAACCGCGGAGTCAACTTACGAGAAGCTGTCGTAAGAGGAAGGTTGCGAGTGGAAAGCCACACTCTCTGGCCGCAACAATACCTTGGACTCTTAATCCTGCGTTTATTGGCGGCTCTCACAGTCTGTGCCCTGTAACGGAAAAGTGCAGACCTCACCCTCCTCCAGGTGCGCTCACAACGTTGGACAAACGCTTGAGCGGAGGGAACGCTGGACTCGGCAAGCTGGGATGAGAACAGAGGAGGCTGGTAACCCAGACTACTCTGAAACGGAGATAACCCGGTAGCAGACGAAGGAAGCGAGTTGTGAGCGTATTCTGCCCAGGGGAGCTGTTCTGCCCAAGACGCAGGGTTTCTGAAAGAAAGGCTGCGTAGTATGCGACCAATCGTCTGATTGGCCCTCTCTGCTTGACCGTTAGACTGGGGATGAAACCCGGAAGAGAGACTGACGGACGCACCAATCAAACGACAGAACTCCCTCCAAAACTGTGACGTGAATTGCGGGCCTCTGTCTGAAACGGCGTCTAACGGGAGGCCATGAATTCTGAACACATTCTCGATGATGATTTGTGCCGTCTCCTTAGCGGAAGGAAGTTTAGCGAGGGGAATGAAATGTGCCGCCTTAGAGAACCTATCGACAACCGTAAGAATCACAGTCTTCCCCGCAGACAAAGGCAGACCGGTAATGAAGTCTAGGGCGATGTGAGACCATGGTCGAGAAGGAATGGGGAGCGGTCTGAGACGACCGGCAGGAGGAGAGTTACCCGACTTAGTCTGCGCGCAGTCCGAACAAGCAGCCACGAAACGGCGCGTGTCACGCTCCTGAGTCGGCCACCAAAAGCGCTGGCGAATAGACGCAAGAGTGCCTCGAACACCGGGATGACCAGCTAACTTGGCAGAGTGAGCCCACTGAAGAACAGCCAGACGAGTGGAAACAGGAACGAAAAGGAGGTTACTAGGACAAGCGCGCGGCGACGCAGTGTGCGTGAGTGCTTGCTTAACCTGTCTTTCAATTCCCCAGACTGTCAACCCGACAACACGCCCATAAGGAAGAATCCCCTCGGGATCAGTAGAAGCCACAGAAGAACTAAACAGACGGGATAAGGCATCAGGCTTGGTGTTTTTGCTACCCGGACGGTAAGAAATCACAAACTCGAAACGAGCGAAAAACAACGCCCAACGAGCTTGACGGGCATTAAGTCGTTTGGCAGAACGGATGTACTCAAGGTTCTTATGGTCTGTCCAAACGACAAAAGGAACGGTCGCCCCCTCCAACCACTGTCACCATTCGCCTAGGGCTAAGCGGATGGCGAGCAGTTCGCGGTTACCCACATCATAGTTGCGCTCAGATGGCGACAGGCGATGAGAAAAATAAGCGCAAGGATGAACCTTATCGTCAGACTGGAAGCGCTGGGATAGAATGGCTCCCACGCCTACCTCTGAAGCGTCAACCTCGACAATGAATTGTCTAGTGACGTCAGGAGTAACGAGGATAGGAGCGGACGTAAAACGTTCTTTTAGAAGATCAAAAGCTCCCTGGGCGGAACCGGACCACTTAAAACACGTCTTGACAGAAGTAAGAGCTGTGAGAGGGGCAGCAACTTGACCGAAATTACGAATGAAACGCCGATAGAAATTAGCGAAACCTAAAAAGCGCTGCAACTCGACACGTGACCTTGGAACGGGCCAATCACTGACAACTTGGACCTTAGCGGAATCCATCTGAATGCCTTCAGCAGAAATAACGGAACCGAGAAAAGTAACGGAGGAGACATGAAAAGAGCACTTCTCAGCCTTCACGTAGAGACAATTCTCTAAAAGGCGCTGTAGAACACGTCGAACGTGCTGAACATGAATCTCGAGTGACGGTGAAAAAATCAGGATATCGTCAAGATAGACAAAAACAAAGATGTTCAGCATGTCTCACAGAACATCATTAACTAATGCCTGAAAAACAGCTGGCGCATTGGCGAGACCAAACGGCAGAACCCGGTACTCAAAATGCCCTAACGGAGTGTTAAACGCCGTTTTCCACTCGTCCCCCTCTCTGATGCGCACGAGATGGTAAGCGTTACGAAGGTCCAACTTAGTAAAGCAACTGGCTCCCTGCAGAATCTCGAAGGCTGATGACACAAGGGGAAGCGGATAACGATTCTTAACCGTTATGTCATTCAGCCCTCGATAATCCACGCAGGGGCGCAGAGTACCGTCCTTCTTCTTAACAAAAAAGAACCCCGCCCCGGCCGGAGAGGAAGAAGGCACTATGGTACCGGCGTCAAGAGACACAGATAAATAATCCTCAAGAGCCTTACGTTCGGGAGCCGACAGAGAGTATAGTCTACCCCGAGGAGGAGTGGTCCCCGGAAGGAGATCAATACTACAATCATACGACCGGTGAGGAGGAAGGGAGTTGGCTCGGGACCGACTGAAGACCGTGCGCAGATCATGATATTCCTCCGGCACTCCTGTCAAATCGCCAGGTTCCTCCTGAGAAGTGGGGACAGAAGAAATGGGAGGGATGGCAGACAATAAACACTTCACATGACAAGAAACGTTCCAGGATAGGATAGAATTACTAGACCAATTAATAGAAGGATTATGACATACTAGCCAGGGATGACCCAAAACAACAGGTGTAAAAGGTGAACGAAAAATCAAAAAAGAAATAGTCTCACTGTGGTTACCAGATACTGTGAGAGTTAAAGGTAGTGTCTCAAATCTGATACTGGGAAGATGACTACCATCTAAGGCAAACATGGGCGTAGGCTTGTCTAACTGTCTGAAAGGAATGTCATGTTTCCGAGCCCATGCTTCGTCCATGAAACAACCCTCAGCCCCAGAGTCAATCAAGGCACTGCATGTAGCACCCGAACCGGTCCAGCGTAGATGGACCGACATAGTAGTACAGGATCTAGATGAAGAGACCTGAGTAGTAGCGCTCACCAGTAGCCCTCCGCTTACTGATGAGCTCTGGCCTTTTACTGGACATGAATTGACAAAATGTCCATCAAATCCGCAATAGAGGCACAGGCGGTTGGTGATCCTCCGTTCCCTCTCCTTAGTCGAGATGCGAATACCTCCCAGCTGCATGGGCTCAGTCTCTGAGCCAGAGGAGGGAGATGGTTGCGATGCGGAGCAGGGAAACACCGTTGACGCGAGCTCTCTTCCACAAGCTTGGTGACGAAGATCTACCCGTCGTTCTATGCGGATGGCGAGAGCAATCAAAGAGTCCACACTGGAAGGAACCTCCCGAGAGAGAATCTCATCTTTGACCACTGCGTGGAGTCCCTCCAGAAAACGAGCGAGCAGCGCCGGCTCGTTCCAGTCACTAGAGGCAGCAAGAGTGCGAAACTCTATAGAGTAATCCGTTATGGATCGATCACCTTGGCATAGGGAAGCCAGGGCCCTAGAAGCCTCCCTACCAAAAACTGAACGGTCAAAAACCCGAATCATCTCCTCTTTAAAGTTCTGGTAATCGTTTGAACAATCAGCCCTTGCCTCCCAGATAGCTGTGCCCCACTCTCGAGCCCGGCCAGTAAGGAGTGAAATGACGTAAGCAACCCGAGCTCTCTCGCTAGAGTATGTGTTGGGTTGGAGAGAGAACACAATATCACACTGGGTGAGAAAGGAGCGGCACTCCGTGGGCTGCCCGGAGTAGCAAGGTGGGTTATTAACCCTAGGTTCCGGAGGCTCGGCAGGCCAGGAAGTAACAGGTGGCACGAGACGAAGACTCTGGAACTGTCCAGAGAGGTCGGAAACCTGAGCGGCCAGGTTCTCCACGGCATGGCGAGCAGCAGACAATTCCTGCTCGTGTCTGCCGAGCATGGCTTCTTGGATCTCGACGGCAGTGTTACGAACGTCTGTAGTCGCTGGGTCCATTCTTTGGTCGGATCCTTCTGTCATGCAGGTGAATGAGGACCCAAAAGCGACTTGGCGAAAACAGAGTCTTTAATCCAGTAAAGTAATTCTACAAACATAAGACATAATTCCACTCGTAATGACGAGAACAGACTGGAGACTCGATCAAGAACTGCAGGTTGCCTCGGGAAGGCACTTGAACCTAGCAGACTCAGACACCTGCTCTCCACGCAGCATCTGAGGGAAACACGACACAACAGGGCGATACACAGACACAGCACGGTGAACAATAGACAAGGATCCGACAGGGCAGGAACGGAAAACAAGGAGAGAAATAGGGACTCTAATCAGGGAAAAGGATCGGGAACAGGTGTGGGAAGACTAAATGATTGATTAGGGGAATAGGAACAGCTGGGAGCAGGAACGGAACGATAGAGAGAAGAGAGAGAGGAAGGGAGAGAGAAAAAGGGGAACGAACCTAAAAAGACCAGCAGGGGGAAAATGAACAGAGGGAAAAGCAAAATGACAAGACAATCTAAGACAAAACATGACAGTAACCCTCTCACCAGGCTCGAATTTGACTCTCACAATATTAACATACGCAGAGTATCTCAACAGCATGGGATTGTTAGGTGAGAATGATAACTGTAACTGTTTCTTCATTTCAGATACATACGTTCTCTCTGAAGAGCTATCACTCGAGACTCCAAAACAGATAAATGGGCAATCTAGCTTCATGTCCAAACATAAAAAAATAGGGCGAGTAGCCAGTCGCTTGATTCCGAGTACAGTTATACGAGTCTACTAGATGCCAAATATACTGACTCCATTTGTTATTTTGTGTAGGAACAAGAGTTCCAAGCATGTTCAACAAGATTCGGTTGAATATCTCAGGTTGCGGATCTCCCTGAGGATGATATGGTGATGTCTTTGACTTCTCCACCCCAAGCATGTTCAGTACCTCACGGATGAGTTGACTTTCAAAATCTCTACCTTGAACGCTATGCATCCTCTTGGGTAGATCCATAATCCATAATACTTTGGCGACAGTGGATGCTTTCTGATCCTTTGTAGGAAAAGCTTGAGCGTATCTCGTGTAATGACCGTAATGACCAGGACATTCTCTGTGTTACTTGAGACAGGCTCAATGGACACGAAATCCAAACACACAAGGTCCATAGGTCCATCACCTTGCATATGACCAAGAGGAGCAGCTATCTTTGGAAGTGTTTTCCTCTGTACACAGGGAGCACAGGACTTAGAGTACTCCTCTACTTCCATCTTCATGCGTGGCCAGTAGGATCGGCCTCTGACAAGTCCATATTTCTTGTCAAAATATAAATTACCTGAGTCCTCATGCAGATACTTGAGAACCATAGTTCTGAACTTCTCTGGAAATAGTAACTGAGCACGACGAGTTTCGTTTGGCGGATGTGTGATCCTGTATATAACTCCATCTTCCATTTTTAGCTTCTCCCACTCTCTCAGGAGCAAAGAGATGAATGGATGTTTGGTCTTTGTCACCCTGGTAATATCATGTGTATTAAGAGCAACCCACATCTCTCCCAAACAAGGGTCTTCTTGTTGCAATGCAGAAAGTTCCATAGTGCTCAATCTGTGCATTTGAGACTCCAGCACACTCAGGTTACAGTATGCTTGAGGCACAGCATGCATAGAGGCTCGCTACTGATCACTAACTCTACTAGATGATCCAGGAGTTACTCTAACAACATTAGACATCTGGCACATGGCTTGAACAACAAATGCAGGAATGTCTCTCCAATCTTGTTCCACTGCAGATTGCTGATGAGAGCCGCGAGACAAATCATCTATGTTCTGCCTGCCAGGCCTGTACTTGAGACTAAAGTCATAGGTAGACAACTCAGCTAGCCAATGATGACCAGTGGCATCCAATTATGCAGATGTGAGGACATATGTCAATGGGTTGTTGTCTGTTCTAACCTCAAACTTGACCCCATAACCACGGCCCACTTCAAGAAACTCTAACTTGTGAGCTGGGTAGTAGCTTTCAAAAGCGGTTCAACTCACTAATGTCCACGGGATGCAGATCCTCACCTTGATCTTGGTATATTACTCCATCTAACCCTCCTCGGTTAGCATCTACATTTTTTTTCATTTTTTTTATTTCACCTTTATTTAACCAGGTAGGCTAGTTGAGAACAAGTTCTCATTTGCAACTGCGACCTGGCCAAGATAAAGCATAGCAGTGTGAACAGACAACACAGAGTTACACATGGAGTAAACAATTAACAAGTCAATAATACAGTAGAAGAAAGGAGTATATAGAATGGTGTCGTCTGCGTAGAGGTGGATCAGGGAATCGCCCGCAGCAAGAGCAACATCATTGATATATACAGAGAAAAGAGTCGGCCCGAGAATTGACTGTGGCACCCCCATAGAGACTGCCAGAGGACCGGACAGCATGCCCTCCGATTTGACACACTGAACTCTGTCTGCAAAGTAATTGGTGAACCAGGCAAGGCGGTCATCCGAAAAACCGAGGCTAGAGGTTGGAGGTTGGAGTAGCCAGGCGAAAGGCATGGCCAGCCGTTGAGAAATGCTTGTTGAAGTTTTCGATAATCATGGGTTTATCTAGCCTCAGTGCAGTGGGCAGCTGGGAGGAGTGTCATGTTTTGTCATTTATTATCTTGTCTTGTCCCTGTGCTTCCCATTCTATTCGTTTCCCTCTGCTGGTCTTATTAGGTTCTTTCCCTTTTTCTATCCCTCTCTCTCCCCCTCCCTCTCTCACTCTCTCGCTCTCTCTTCTCTCTATCGTTCCGTTCCTGCTCCCAGCTGTTCCTATTCCCCTAATCAATCATTTAGTCTTCCCACACCTGTTCCCGATCCTTTCCCCTGATTAGAGTCCCTATTTCTTCCTTTGTGTTCCGTTCCTGTCCTGTCGGTTCCTTGTCTAGAATTCACCGTGCTGTGTTTGTGTATCGCCCTGTCGTGTCGTGTTTTCCTCAGATGCTGCGTGGTGAGCAGGTGTCTGAGTCTGTCTGGTTCAAGGGCCTTCCCGAGGCAACCTGCTGTTCACCTGCTGTTCAAGATCGAGTCTCCAGTTTGTCCTCGTCATTTCGAGTGAAAGTTGTGTTTTTTTGTTTGTAATTACTTTACTGGATTAAAGACTCTGTTTTCGCCAAGTCGCTTTTGGGTCCTCTTTCACCTGCATGACAAGGAGGTGCTCTTGTTCTCCATGGACTTCACAGTGTCCCAGAACTTTTTGGAGTTGGAGCTACAGGATGCAAACTTCTGCCTGAAGTAGCTGGCCTTAGCTTTCCTGACTGACTGCGTGTATTGGTTCCTGACTTCCCTGAACAGTTGCATATCGCGGGGACTATTCGATGCTATTGCAGTCCGCCACAGGATGTTTTTGTGCTGGTCGGTGGCAGTCAGGTCTGGAGTGAACCAAGGGCTATATCTGTTCTTAGTTCTGCATTTTTTGAACGGAGCATGCTTATCTAAAATGGTGAGGAAGTTACTTTTAAAGACTGACCAGGCATCCTCAACTGATGGGATGAGGTCAATGTCCTTCCATGATACCCGGGTCAGGTTGATTAGAAAGGCCTGCTCACAGAAGTGTTTTAGGGAGCGTTTGACAGTGATGAGGGGTGGTCGTTTGACTGCGGCTCCGTAGCGGATACAGGCAATGAGGCAGTGATCACTGAGATCCTGGTTGAAGACAGTGGAGGTGTATTTGGAGGGCCGTCTATGAGGGTGCCCTTGTTTACAGAGTTAGGGTTGTACCTGGTGGGTTCCTTGATGATTTGTGTGAGATTAAGGGCATCTAGCTTAGATTGTAGGACTGCCGGGGTGTTAAGCATATCCCAGTTTAGGTCACCTAACAGAACAAACTCTGAAGCTAGATGGGGGGCGATCAATTCACAAATGGTGTCCAGGCCACAGCTGGGAGCTGAGGGGGGTCGGTAGCAGGCGGCAACAGTGAGACACTTATTTCTGGAGATAGTAATTTTCAAAATTAGTAGTTAGAACTGTCTGGGTATGGACCTGGAAAGTATGACATTACTTTGCAGGCTGTCTCTGCAGTAGACTGCAACTCCTCCCCCTTTGGCAGTTCTATCTTGCCGGAAGACGTTATAGTTGGGTATGGAAATATCAGAATTTTTAGAGGCCTTCCTGAGCCAGGATTCAGAAACGGCAAGGACATCAGGGTTAGCAGAGTGTGCTAAAGCAGTGAGTAAAACAAACTCAGGGAGGAGGCTTCTGATGTTGACATGCCTGAAACCAAGGCTTTTTCAATCACAGAAGTCAACAAATGAGGGTGCCTGGGGACATGCAGGGCCTGGGTTTACCTCCACATCACCCGCGGAACAGAGGAGGAGTAGTATGAGGGTGCGGCTAAAGGCTATCAAAACTGGTCGCCTAGAGCGTTGGGGACAGAGAGTAAAAGGAGCAGATTTCTGGGCATGGTAGAATATATTCAGGGCATAATGCGCAGACAGGAGTATGGTGGGGTGTGGGTACAGCGGAGATAACCCCAGGCACTGGGTGATGATGAGAGAGGTTGTATCTCTGGACAAGCTGGTTGTAATGGGTGAGGTCAACGCATGTGTGGGAGGTGGGACAAAAGAGGTATCAGGGGTATGAAGAGTGGAACTAGGGGCTCCATTGTGAACTAAAACAATGATAACTAACCTGAGCAACAGTATACAAGGCATATTGACATTTGAGAGAGACATACAGCGAGGCATACAGTAAACACAGGTGTTGAATTGGGAAAGCTAGCTAAAACAGTGGGTTAATCAGCTAGCATAACAACAGCAGGTGAGATGGCATTGACTAGGCAACTCGGCCGACAGATAAAACAAACAAGCAGAATGCAGTACCGTGATTAATGGACAGTCCAGCATGCATCAGCTATGTAGCCAAGTGATCAGAGTCCAGGGGGCAGCGGTGGATGGGGCATGGGGGCTGGGCTGGCGAGTGTTATCCAGGTTAAGAAAACTAACAATGACTAAATAGCTTGTAGCTAGCTAGCTGGTTAGCTTCTGGAGGTTCTTGAGTGTGTTCTAAAAATAAAGATAATAGCGATTCCGTATCACATTGGGTGAGGCAGGTTTCCGGAAGGTATAAACAAATAAATAAAAAATAGGGAAGAGATAGAGTACATATGGGGCACTGCGTTTTTGGGATGCGGCGATGCAGACGGTTAGCAGGCCTGTGCTAACAGATTAGCAGGCCGGGGTAAACAAGGTAGTAGTTAGCGGACCTGGGCTAAACAAGCTAGCAGTTAGCATGCCGAACTAACAAGCAAGGAGATAGCGAGTTAGCCTTTGGAGGACGTCGCGATGGGGTGAGTCTGTTTATTCCTCTTCACGCAGTGATATCGATAGACCGGTCGTAGTCAAGGTATTGTAGCCCAGGAGTATGCTAGGAGCTCTGGCCGGGCTAGCTTCAAGCTATGTGGGTGGAAACGCTAGCCAGGAGTAATCAATCAGGGTTGCTGTTTAGCTCGATAGCTAGTTAAGAAGATCCAGCAGAAGAATGTTCCGTTTGTGGTGGGAATCCGGGGGTAAGTTTTTTTATTTATTTTTTTAATAGGTCCGTTATGCTCTGGTTAGCGTCGCGTTGTTCGAACTGGTGAGAGCTTTCCGAGCTAAAGGTTAGTTGATGACCGGTTAGCTGAAGACCGCTAGCATAGCTGGTAGTTGGCTGGCTAGCTTCAGTTGATGGGGTCCGGTTCCGAAGTAAATATAACTACTTTAGGAAAAGTAGCTACATTGGCGGGTTGCAGAAGAGTATTTGGAAGCTTAGGTTTAGCGAAATGTTTTTAAAGATATGCGAAGAAAAACAATATCTAAAACGAAAAAGAGACGATATTTACAGAGAGACGATACGAGAGGACAACTTACTGCTACGCCATCTTGGATACTAACGGTTGATGCGCTTCTTTTGTTGGCTCTCCAATATGTCCCATAAACATCACAATTGGTCCTTTTGTTAGATTAATTCCTTCCATATATATCCAAAATGTCCATTTATAAAGCGCGTTTGATCCAGAAAAAAACAGCTTACAAAAAACGCAACGTCACTACACAATATTTAAAAAGTTGCCTATGAACTTTGCCAAAATATTTAGTTGGAAGTTTAATTAAATTAACCTCCATGGCCGAGCAGCCGCACACAACCCTCAGATCACCATGCGCAATGACAACCATCGTCAAGAGTGGTGTAAAGCTTGCCGTCATTGGACTCTCGAGCAGTGGACGCGTGTCGTCTGGAGTGATTAATCATGCATCACCATCTGGCAGTCCAACGGACAAATCTGCAAACAGGTTTGGTGTTTGCAGGGAAATTCTTGAGGGCAACCTGTTTCAGTCTTCCAGATATTTGAGACTGGGACGGAGGTTCACCTTCCAGTAGGGCAATAACCCTAAGCATACTGCTAAAGCAACACTTGAGTGGCTTAACGGGAAACATTTAAATGTCTTGGAATGGCCTAGTCAAAGCACAGACCTCAATCCAATTGAGAATCTATATATATATGAGCAGATTAAAGGATGCCTCCTACTGGCCCTCCAACACCACTTCCAGCAGCATCTGGTCTCCCATACAGGGACCAACCCTGCTAAGCTTCAGAAGCAAGCCAGCACTGGAATGCAGGGTGGTATGCTGTAGGCCATATTTGGGTATACGACCATAAAAAGACAGGTCATACCCCCAAGCCCATTTCAAGATGACTGCAACTCATGGTCCGTGTTGGGTCATTGCTCTGTTGAAAAACAAATTATAGTCCCACTAAGTGCAAACCAGATGGGATGGCGTATCGCTGCAGAATACTGTGGTAGCCATGCTGCTTAAGTGTGCCTTGAATTCTAAATAAATCACAGAGTCCCCCACACCTCCTCTTCCATGCTTAACCTGTTACTGCTACCCCCTACTTTTTCGAACATTCTGTTAAAAATCGCGCAACATTTCAGCGCCCTGCTGCTCATGCCAGGAATATAGTATATGCATATGATTAGTATGTGTGGATAGAAAACACTCAGACGTTTATAAAACTGGTTAAATCACGGCTGTGACTATAACAGAACGTGTGTTTCATCGAAAAGCGCAGGAAAATCTGATCACTGAAAATGGAAATATATATCCATTCGCCACTTCAACCCATTGATAAAGGCGAACCACAATATATGGGGCTGAGGTTGCAATACCTACAGCTTCCACACGATGTCAACAGTCTTGTCATTTGCCTAGGCTTTGTTTCTTGGTCAAACGAAGAAGAGACAAGCCATTTCTTCCAGTCTCCGACCAGATATTTTGGTTGAGGTTTACCCGGACATTATTTCCAGACGGACAGCTAAAGAATATACATCGCCTCTTGTTCAATTTGGTCGCTTATTAACGTGTACTAATACCTAAAGTTGCATTACAAAAGTATTTCGAAGTGTTTTGTGAAAGTATATCATTGACTATTTTAATTTTTAAAAATGACGTTACGTTATAAGATGCTATTTTTTTCCGTTTATCACACAGTCTTCATAGATCGATATCTGGGCTATATATGGACCGATTTAATCGAAAAAAAGACCCAATAGTGATTATGGGACATCTAGGAGTGCCAACAAAGAAGATGGTCAAAGGTAATGAATGTTTCATATTTACATTTACATTTACATTTAAGTCATTTAGCAGACGCTCTTATCCAGAGCGACTTACAAATTGGTGCATTCACCTTATGACATCCAGTGGGACAGTCACTTAACAATAGTGCATCTAAAACTTAGGGGGGGGGTGGGGTGAGAGGGATTACTTAACCTATCCTAGGTATTCCTTAAAGAGGTGGGGTTTCAGGTGTCTCCGGAAGGTGGTGATTGACTCCGCTGTCCTGGCGTCGTGAGGGAGTTTGTTCCACCATTGGGGGGCCAGGGCAGCGAACAGTTTTGACTGGGCTGAGCGGGAGCTGTACTTCCTCAGTGGTAGGGAGGCGAGCAGGCCAGAGGTGGATGAACGCAGTGCCCTTGTTTGGGTGTAGGGCCTGATCAGAGCCTGGAGGTACTGAGGTGCCGTTCCCCTCACAGCTCCGTAGGCAAGCACCATGGTCTTGTAGCGGATGCGAGCTTCAACTGGAAGCCAGTGGAGAGAACGGAGGAGCGGGGTGACGTGAGAGAACTTGGGAAGGTTGAACACCAGACGGGCTGCGGCGTTCTGGATGAGTTGAAGGGGTTTAATGGCACAGGCAGGGAGCCCAGCCAACAGCGAGTTGCAGTAATCCAGACGGGAGATGACAAGTGCCTGGATTAGGACCTGCGCCGCTTCCTGTGTGAGGCAGGGTCGTACTCTGCGGATGTTGTAGAGCATGAACCTACAGGAACGGGCCACCGCCTTGATGTTAGTTGAGAACGACAGGGTGTTGTCCAGGATCACGCCAAGGTTCTTGGCGCTCTGGGAGGAGGACACAATGGAGTTGTCAACCGTGATGGCGAGATCATGGAACGGGCAGTCCTTCCCGGGAGGAAGAGCAGCTCCGTCTTGCCGAGGTTCAGCTTGAGGTGGTGATCCGTCATCCACACTGATATGTCTGCCAGACATGCAGAGATGCGATTCGCCACCTGGTCATCAGAAGGGGGAAAGGAGAAGATTAATTGTGTGTCGTCTGCATAGCAATGATAAGAGAGACCATGTGAGGTTATGACAGAGCCAAGTGACTTGGTGTATAGCGAGAATAGGAGAGGGCCAAGAACAGAGCCCTGGGGGACACCAGTGGTGAGAGCGCGTGGTGAGGAGACAGATTCTCGCCACGCCACCTGGTAGGAGCGACCTGTCAGGTAGGACGCAATCCAAGCGTGGGCCGCGCCGGAGATGCCCAACTCGGAGAGGGTGGAGAGGAGGATCTGATGGTTCACAGTTCACAGTATCGAAGGCAGCCGATAGATCTAGAAGGATGAGAGCAGAGGAGAGAGAGTTAGCTTTAGCAGTGCGGAGCTCCTCCGTGATACAGAGGAGAGCAGTCTCAGTTGAATGACTAGTCTTGAAACCTGACTGATTTGGATCAAGAAGGTCATTCAGAGAGAGATAGCGGGAGAGCTGGCCAAGGACGGCACGTTCAAGAGTTTTGGAGAGAAAAGAAAGAAGGGATACTGGTCTGTAATTGTTGACATCGGAGGGATCGAGTGTAGGTTTTTTCAGAAGGGGTGCAACTCTCGCTCTCTTGAAGACGGAAGGGACGTAGCCAACGGTCAGGGATGAGTTGATGAGCGAGGTGAGGTAAGGGAGAAGGTCTCCGGAAATGGTCTGGAGAAGAGAGGAGGGGATAGGGTCAAGCGGGCAGGTTGTTGGGCGGCCGGCCGTCACAAGACGCGAGATTTCATCTGGAGAGAGAGGGGAGAAAGAGGTCAGAGCACAGGGTAGGGCAGTGTGAGCAGAACCAGCGGTGTCGTTTGACTTAGCAAACGAGGATCGGATGTCGTCGACCTTCTTTTCAAAATGGTTGACGAAGTCATCTGCAGAGAGGGAGGAGGGGGGGGAGGGGGCGGAGGATTCAGGAGGGAGGAGAAGGTGGCAAAGAGCTTCCTAGGGTTAGAGGCAGATGCTTGGAATTTTTATTTGTGCGGTTTGTGTAGCGACGACTATGCTAATTATTTTGTTTACGTCCCCTGCGGGTCTTTTGGGGTGTTACATGCTATCAGATAATAGCTTCTCATGCTTTCGCCAAAAAGCATTTAAAAACTCTGACTTGTTGCCTGGATTCACAACGAGTGTAGCTTTAATTCAATACCCTGCATGTGTATTTTAATGAACGTTTGAGTTTTAACTAGTACTATTAGCATTTAGCGTAGCGCATTTGCATTTCCAGATGTCTAGATGGGACGCCTGCGTGTCAGGTAGGAGCAAGAGGTTAACGGTTGGAACCACACATGTGGAGATCATCTTTTCACCTACACTGCAACTCACAAACACAAAAAATCTTACATTTGGACTCATTAGACCAAAGGACAGACTTCCACCGATCTAATGTCCATTACTCATATTTCTTGGACCAATTGGTGTCCTTTAGTAGTGGTTTCTTTGCTTTTTATCTTTGCTTAGTTGAGCTGTTCTTGCCATAATATGGACTTGGTCTTTTACCAAATAGGTCTATCTTCTGTATACCAACGGATAGTTTTAACTTTTTATGGCTGGGGGCAGTATTGAGTAGCTTGGAAAACATGTAACCCCACTTTTGAGAAAATGGGATTTGAATTATTTGTTACAAATACTGAAGAGCTGTTCTTTGTCTACACCTATTCAGCATCTTCACACCCTCTTTAGCCTTAGCCCCAACTATCTCTTTAAGGATTCATAGGTGAGGCCATGTGCTAAACAACCAAAGATTTCAAACTAAAAGTCATGAAAGTAGTCGCCTACAATAGTAAGTAAAAATAAAATGTATTTAGTCATTGGCTTTATCGGACTTTGATGCAGGCCATGTAATTCTTCACATTACCTTCTCTGATAAACACACACTATATACAATAAAGTGTATTTGTCACAAACACGATACAGAAGGTGTAAACTGCACAGTTAAATGGTTATTTGCATATTTGCATAGCAGCAATATAAAATAGAAAGTGTCCAGATAAAATGATTGTATAAATATTTTTTAATTATTAGATTACACTTACCCACATACTAGGAGTGTGCCGAGTAGTCGGACGAAGCTAGTACCGTAACAGTGATGGGCAATCTTCTGGATCCGATTACGATCCAAGTATTTTTTGTAATTAACAGCTAGCATGTTTCTCATGTGTCAGTCACAGTTTCTAAACCATACTGTACTGTCTTTGAGTCAGTTATGTGTATGGACTAAATAACAACTGGCTAGTTTGCTTGTCTAAGGAGAAGGGCGATCCTGCTGCTCTGATTGACACTGTACTTCTTAACCTGTTAAGACTCTAGGGGCAGTATTTCATTTTGGGATAAAAAGACGTGCCCGTTTTTAGCGCAATATTTTGTCACGAAAAGATGCTCGACTATGCTTGGAATTGATAGTTTTGAAAAGAAGACACTCTGACGTTTCCAGAACTGCAAAGATTTTCACTGTGAGTGCCTTAGAACAAAACCTACAGGCAAAACCAAGATGTTTGAGCGACCAGGAAATCAACAGGATTTCTGATGGCACGTTTTCCATGATCGCCTTATATGGCTGTGAATGCGACAGGAATGAACGGACACTTCCTATCGTTTCCCCAAGGTGTCTGCAGCATTGTGACGTATTTGTAGGCATATCATTGGAAGATTGACCATAAGAGACTACATTTACCAGGGGTCCCGCACGGTGTCTGTGTGGAAATTGGTGCGCAAAAGTCACCTACCAGTATTTTTCCATCCGAATCTGAGAACAATGCAGGCTTCCAGGAATGGCATTTCAATGAAGAGATATATGACAAAACACCTTGAGGATGGATTCAAACAACGTTTTCCATGTTTCAGTCGATATTATGGAGTTAATTCGGAAAAAAGTTCGACGTGTAGGTGACTGAATTTTCGGTTACTTTCGGTAGCCAAATGCATAGTAACAAAACGGAACGTTGTGTCCTACACAAGCATCTTTCAGGAAAAACTGGACATCTGCTATGTAACTGAGAGTCTCCTCATTGAAACATCTGAAGTTCTTCAAAGGTAAATTATTTTATTTGATCCCTTTGCTGGTTTTTGTGAATATGTTGCGTGCTAAATGCTAACGCTAAATGCTAAGCTAGCTATCACCACTCTTACACAAATTATTGATTTTCTCTGGTTCTAAAGCATATTTTGAAAATCTGAGACGACAGGATTGTTAAGAAAAGGATAAGCTTGAGAACAGGCATATTTATTTCATTTCATTTGCGATTTTTAGAAATCGCTAACGTTGCGTTATGGTAATGAGCTTGAGGCTATGATTACGCGACCGAATGCGGTGTGGGTCGGCCTAAGAGGTTAATCCACTCGCTTCATAATTTAAACCGATCACTTTTCCTTGCATGTTTTCGGTCTGATCATTTAGATTGTTGCTGCCGAGTGTTATGATAAATCACACGGCAAGGACATTTGCTGTCAAGCTATCAATGTGCATAATATCTAACAAGTAGTGCTAATGCGCATTCTTGACTGAGTGACAGCAAACTTGGCTGTCCGCTGCAAAATGAGGACACACAAACTCACTCACCCCTCCAAGCACTGATCCTAATCTTCAATTTTCTTGCAGTGAGAATGTGCAGGGAAGTATTTTGCAAACATCTGTTTCGGCATATTAAAACAATTTGGTTATTTCTGATCACGAGTACTATCCGATCCGAATATCAAAATGTACATTTATGGATATGGTTATGAATACGTCTATGGCCATGGCGGCACAACCCTAACCAGACACACTTATCTAAATTGATGTATCATGTGAAATAAATGCTGTAACCACTTCCCCCAGCTACGTGGATGGGTCACTGTTGTCTAGCCATGAAATACAATAGATGGCCATAATCACGCCCAGACATACCTGACTAACTAGATGGGTCATGTAATCATCTGGTGAAGAGGAGTTTAAACATGTAGCTAGCTAGCTAGCTAAACAATTAACAATCCCAACCCAACCCATACTACTAGCAATACAAATTGATTGTCATAGCTGGCCACTAGGCATGATATAAACTTAATATACAAAATTAGTGGATTAGGCTATTTAAGCCACACCGATTTCGGGGACGACCCGGGGGCCGAGGCGCAGGGCGATCCGGATGGAGGCGATGGAACTCTCTCAACATAGATGGATCCAGAATCTCCCCCAACGGAACCCAGCACCTCTCCTCCAGACTGTACCCCTCCCAGTCAATGAGGTACTGCAGGCCCTTCTTGAGTCCAGAATAGCTCGTATCGTGTACGCCGGGGACCCCTCGATGTCCAGAGGGGGTGAAGGGACCTCCGGAACCTCACCTTCCTGCATGGGACCAGCTACCACTGGCCTGAGGAGAGACACATGAAACGAGGGGTTAATGCGATAATACGAAGGAAGTAATAATCAATAACAAACCTCGTTTATTTTCCTCAGGACTTTAAATGGCCCTACACACTGCGGAACTATCTTCTGGCAGGACAAGTGGAGGGGCAGGTTTCGGGTCGAGAGTCAGACCCTGTCCCCTGGTGCAAACACGGGGTCCTCACTACGGCGACGGTCAGCGCTCTTCTTCTGCCGTCCACTCGCCTGACGTAATGACTGCTGGACGGCCCTCCAGGTCTCCTTAGAGCGCTGCACCCACTCCTCCACCACAGGAGCCTCGGTCTGGCTCTGATACCATGGTGCCAGGACCGGCTGGTACCCCAACACGCACTGAAACGGTGACATGTTGATAGAGGAGTGGCTTAGTCATTTCTGGGCCATTTCAGCCCAGGGGATGTATCTCGCCCACTCCCCTGGCTGGTCCTGGCAATACGACCGCAGAAACCTACTCACCTCCTGGTTCACTCTCTTCACTTGCCCATTACTCTCTGGGCGATACCCCGAGGTCAGGCTGACCGAGACGCCCAGACGTTCCATAAATGCCCTCCACACTCGGGAGGTAAACTGGGGACCCCGATTAGAAACAATATTCGCGGGCACCCCATAGTGCCGGAAGACATGGTTGAAAAGAACCTCCACAGTCTGCAGGGCCGTAGGGAGACCGTGCAACTGAATAAGATGGCAGGGCTTAGAGAACCGATCCACAACGACCAGGATCGTCGTGTTTCCCTGAGAGGGGGGAAGGTCAGTAAGAAAATCCACTGATAGATGGGTCCATACCGTTGTGGGACGGCAGGTGCCTAGGAGCCTTACTCTGGGCGCACACTGAACAGGAGGAGACATAGAATTGCACATCCCTCACCAAGGTGGGCCACCAGTACTTCCCCCTAAGACCTCGCACTGTCCTTGAAATACCCGGGTGACCCGATGAGGGTAGACTATGAGCCCATCGAATCAAATGATCACGAACATCAAGCGGCATGTACCTACGACCTTCCAGACACTGTGGAGGCGCAGGTTCCTCCCTTAGCGCCCGCTCGATGTCCGCGTCCACCTCCCATACTACTGGTGCCACCAGCTTAGCCGCCGGAATGATGGGAGTAGGATCGATGGACCGGTCCTCAGTGTCATAGAGGCGGGACAGCGCGTCGGCCTTAGTGTTGAGCGAACCTGGTCGATACGAGATCGTAAAACGAAATCTAGTGAAATACATGGCCCACCTTGCCTGATGAGGATTCAGTCTCCTAGCTGATCGGACATACTCCAGGTTACGGTGGTCAGTCCAGATGAGGAAAGGGTGCTTAGACCCCTCAAGCCAGTGTCTCCACACCTTCAGGGCCTTAACCATAGCCAACAACTCCCTGTCCCCCACATCATAATTCCGCTCCGCTGGCCCGAGCTTCTTCCAAAAAAAAGCACAGGGGTGGAGCTTCGTTGGCGTACCCGAGGGCTGTTAGAGCACCGCTCCAACCCCAGCATCGGATGCGTCCACCTCTACTATGAACGCCAAAGAAGCGTCCGGATGCGCCAACACCGGCGCCTCGGTGAACAGCACCTTCAACCTACGGAAAGCCTCGTCCGCCTCTGCTGACCACTGCAAACGCACTGCCCCCCCTTCAGCAGTGAGGTAATAGGAGCTGCTACCTGACCAAAACCCAGGATAAAACTCTGGGAGTAATTCACAAACCCTAAGAACCGCTGCACCTCCTTTACTGTGGTCGGAGTCTGCCAATTACGCACGGCCTTGACGCGGTCACTCTCCATTACCACCCCCGAGCTGGAAATGCGATAACCCAGGAATGCGATAACCCAGCTGCGCCTGAATCGACTAGCGCCTTATGCTGGAGAGAGGGAACAGATTTAAGGAAACAAATTAATAAAAACATGTGACCAACAGGAAACTCTGGGAGAGTGTGATGCTGACTCACCTGGGGTAACCGAGGAGTGTTCTGTCTGCCCTCTCGACTCCCAGATGAACTCCTCTAGCACCGACCTGAAGTGTGTCCTCTCCGGCCAATACTGGTACAAGAGGAGCCTCCTCCTCCGATCTCCCTAGATGTGGCCCCTCCTAGCTCCATCGGGATAGGAGCGGGAGGGTCAGGAGGTGGAACTAACAGGACAGAGCGCTGGCACCGGATCCCGCTGGAGGAGATGGTAGAGTTGCTGGTGGGAGGGTAGGTGGGGTAGTAGGGAGACCACTCCTCTCCCAACGGTCCATCCTCTCCATCATTTGATCCATCGCTGATCCGGGCTCTCTCCTCCATCGTGGGGAGAGGGATAGTCGCTGCTCCAGCTGACTCCATAAGATTGGTGCGGGCTTCTGTAACACTCAATGAGTGAATGGGTGTGGAGTCAGGCGCAGAGAGCAAAGGATGCGGGAAAAAACACGCTTTAATATCCAAAATCAAAAAGAACAAAATAGTTATAACCAACACAGGTGTAACTATTACTACAATAAGTACCCTTAGGTAAAAATACCAGGACAGTGAGAAAACACTTACATCTCTCACTAATACAGAAGAACAAGCCCGCACAAACAGAAGCGGGCTAAACTAACTTAAATAACACCACCCTAACAACCAAACAATGAACAGGTGAAAACAATTAGACAAAACCAAACGAACACGGAACAAAGGATCGGTGGCAGCTTGTAGACCGGCGACGACGACCGCCGAGCGCCACCCGAACAAGAAGGGGAGCCACCATCGGTAATATTCGTGACAGAAATATTATCCCACTCTCCTTCAATGGCTGTACAAAGTTGCTGGATTTTGGCGGGAACTGGAACACCCTGTCGTACACGTCAATCCAGACCATCCCAAACATATTCAATGGGTGATATGTCTGGTGAGTATGCAGGCCATGGAAGATGTGGTACATTTTCAGGTTCCAGGATTTGTGTACAGATCTTTGCGACATGGGGCCATGCATTATCATGCTGAAACTTAAGGTGACAGTGGAGATGAATGCCACGACAATGGGCCTTGCTGATGTCAATGTTGTGACCAGAGTTCCCCATGGTGGCAGTGAGGTTATGCTGCCATTCATCGCCACTGTCACCTTAAGTTTCAGCATGATAATGCACGGCCCCATGTCGCAAAAATCTGTACACAATTCCAGCATGGCAGAGTTGTGTGGGCAAGTGGTTTGCTGATGTCAAGGTTGTGACCAGAGTTCCCCATGGTGGCAGTGAGGTTATGGTGACGAGATCCTGAGGCCCATTGTTGTGCCATTCATCGCCACTGTCACCTTAAGTTTCAGCATGATAATGCACGGCCCCATACATTTGAAACCAGGATTCATCCCTAAAGAGCACACTACTCCAGCATTCCAGTGGCCGTTATTATTATTTTTTTAAATGTTCCCCCGTTATTCTCCCCAATTTCATTGTATCCAATTGTTTAGTAGCTACTATCTTGTCTCATCGCTACAACTCCCGTACGGGCTCGGGAGAGGCAAAGGTTGAAAGTCATGCATCCTCCGATACACAACCCAACCAAGCCGCACTGCTTCTTAACACAGCACGCATCCAACCCGGAAGCTAGCCGCACCAATGTGTCGGAGGAAACACTGGGCACCTGGCAACCTTGGTTAGCGCACACTGTGCCCACCCGCCACAGGAGTCGCTGGTGTGCGATGAGACAAGGATATCCCTACCGGCCAACCCCTCCCTAACCCGGACGATGCTAGGCCAATTGTGTGTCGTTACAACAGAGCCTGGGCATGAACCCAGAGTCTCTGGTGGCACAGCTGGCGCTGCAGTACAGCGCCCTTAACCACTGCGCCACCCGGGAGGCCTGTCCAGTGGCCATTGAAGGTGAGCATTTGTCCACTGAAGTTGGTTACGATGCT
The DNA here is from genome assembly GCF_021184085.1 of Oncorhynchus gorbuscha. Taxonomy (NCBI): domain Eukaryota; kingdom Metazoa; phylum Chordata; class Actinopteri; order Salmoniformes; family Salmonidae; genus Oncorhynchus; species Oncorhynchus gorbuscha. The sequence goes on along the minus strand of NC_060179.1, from coordinate 36,086,247 downwards.
GAATTGCAGTCAGGGCAAGACCCTGGTGAGGACGGCGAGTACGCCAATGAGCTTCACTGAGTCGGTTTCTGACAGTTTGTGCAGAAATTATTTGATTGTGCAAACACACAGTTTCTTCACCTGTCCGGGTAACTGGTCTCAGATGATCCTGCAGGTGTAGAATCTAGATGTGGAGGTCCTGGACTGGTATGGTTACACGTGGTCTGTGGTTGTGAGGCCAGTTGGACATGCTGCCAAATTCTCTAAAACATTGTTGGAGGTGGCTTATGGTAGAAAAAAACATACATTTAATTAGCTGGCAACAGCTTTGGTGGACATTCCTGCAGTCAGCATACCAATTGCAAGCTCCCTTAAAACTTGAGACATCTGTGGCATTGTGTTGTGTGACAAAACTGCACATTTTAGATATACCCTTTATTGTCTCACTGGTGGATAGGGAAGGCCCATCCTCTCCTCCAGGAAAGGACAGCAGCAAAGGGGACACATCAGGTAGAGACCGGAAGGACAGCTCCTTGTCAACAGGGTCAGGTTGTGGGGCCTACACACAGGTGATACCACATCAGGCACCTCAGCTGACCCCACGGCTGGTGAAACACGCATGTCGACACCCTGTGTATGGTAACATAAAATCTAAATCTGGCTAATACAAATGTAACTGGCTATATCCTACTTACCACATTACACATATTCCATTTAAAACAACATTAATCGTGAATGGTTATATGTATGGAAATTGCGGCAATCCAGTAACATATAGGCGCACACGCTACCACTAGCGGTGCGTGGGTAAAATCACTGCGGAAGCCAAGCCTTGGAAAAGAAAGGCAACGAATGCAGCGCATTCGAAATATCACTATAATATGGTTTTTAGCCTACAGCCTTTACATCAGCCTTCAGATAGGTTTACCCTCATGTTTCTGTTATTCACCCAATGTTCGCGGGTCTGATGGACCCATAACATTATTGGGTTTTTACAACAATACAGCCATATCAATTTACGTAAAAATATGTCATACTTAAAACTTAGATGTTGACAGCATAACCCCATTATTAATTTTTGCCATTTACATCCGCTATATCACATTTATCAATAAAAGCACAATTTTTCTTTTTTTTTACAATAATCAATTATAATCAAGACATGGGTCGAATCAATCATGTTTATCTTCAATCTATAAAAATGAAACAAGGTTTTCATCACTATCAATGTGTTGTGCTTCGAACTGAACAAATTGGAAGTACAAGTTTTACATACTGAATGATAAATGAGCCCCATTGAACACAAATTAAGGCCGGTCAACACATCACATGAGGGACAAAGTTTTACTGTGTGTGTGTTGGCAAATGTATTTCTGGCACATGATGCATGTACTGTGTTTTTCTGTCCTCATTGTGTCCATAAACATTGCAGCACTTCTTGTTGCTACCGGCTGCAATCTAGTATGATGCAAACACTTAGTTCAGCCATTTTACTAACATCCCCCTCATTCACTCACATATATAGTTACAGCAGGCCAAGGTAGGAGAGTCAGACACACACACATGCAACAACATTACTCACACTTACTTCCGGTATTGGAGTTGTTGGTTCTATGGGTCGGCAGATGGGGCACCAGCATCCTCCTCCTGAATCCTCCTCACGATGGCTGCAGAAGCTGGCGTCCTTGGGATATGTTGCCTCCTCTGGATTTGAGGTCTTACCAATGCCTTGCCCAGCTCCCCGAGAAAGAGCTGTCTCCTCCGGAACTTCCCTCTGTTCCTATCTGGGTTAAACACCATCCAGATGACAAACAAGTTCTACACTAAGATGTCAAAGATGTTGAAGAACATCACAAGCGGCCAGCATAGGGTTCTAATTTTGAAGCTGTATCCAGTCAACAGATTGTTTACATTTTCCAACTCTCCTTTTGTGACGTTGTAATACATGACGATTTCTGTTTATTGATGTTCCTGGCCACAGATGCTCCCATCCTTATGCAGCGTACTCACGAGAACCATAAACTTATTAATGCAATGCAATAATCTGAGCACAGCCTTTAGACAACAAAGCAGCCAAAAAGATACCCGACATATCAAATCAAATGTATTTATATAGCCCTTCGTGCATCAGCTGATATCTCAAAGTGCTTTACAGAAACCCAGCCTAAAACCCCAAACAGCAAGCAATGCAGGTGTAGAACCACGGTGGCTAGGAAAAACTCCCTGGAAAGGCCAAAACCTAGGAAGAAACCTAGAGCGGAACCAGGCTATGTAGGGTGGCCAGTCCTCTTCTGGGTGTGCCGGGTTGAGATTATAACAGAACATGGCCAAGATGTTCAAATGTTCATAAGTGACCAGCATGGTCAAATAATAATAATCACAGGCAGAACAGTTGAAACTGGAGCAGCAGCAAGGCCAGGTGGACTGGGACAGCAAGGAGTCATCATGCCAGGTAGTCCTGAGGCATGGTCCTAGGGCTCAGGTCCTCTGAGAGAGAGAAAGAAAGAGAGAAAGAGAGAATTTGAGAGAGCATACTTAAATTCACACATGACACCGGATAGGACAGGAGAAGTACTCCAGATATAACAAATTGGCCCTAGCCCCCGACACATAAACTACTGCAGGCTGAGACAGGAGGGGTCAGGAGACACTGTGGCCTCATCCGATGATACCCCCGAACAGGGCCAAACAGGAAGGATTTAACCCCACCCACTTTGCCAAAGCACAGCCCCCACACCACTAGAGGGATATCTTCAACCATCAACTTACTATCCAGAGACCGAGTATAGGCCGAGTATAGCCAACAAAGATCTCTGCCACGGCACAACCCAAAAGGGGGCGCCAACCCAGACAGGAAAATCACATCAGTGACTCAACCCACTCAAGTGACGCACCCCTCATAGGGACGGCATGAAAGAGTACCAGTAAGCCAGTGACTCAGCCCCTGTAATAGGGTTAGAGGCAGAGAATCCCAGTGGAAAGATGGGAACCGGCCAGGCAGAGACAGCAAGGGCGGTTCGATGCTCCAGAGCATTTCCGTTCACCTTCACACTCCTGGGCCAGACTACACTCAATCATATGACCCACTTAAGAGATGAGTCTTCGGTAAAGACTTAAAAGTTGAGACCAAGTTTGCGTCTCTCACATGGGTAGGCAGACCATTCCATAAAAATGGAGCTCTACAGGAGAAAGCCCTGCCTCTAGCTGTTTGCTTAGAAATTCTAGGGACAATTAGGAGGCCTGCGTCTTGTGCCCGTAGCATACGTGTAGGTATGTACGGCAGGACCAAATCAGAGAGATAGGTAGGAGCAAGCCCATGTAATGCTTTGTAGGTTAGCAGTAAAACCTTGAAATCAGCCCTTGCCTTGACAGGAAGCCAGTGTATGGAAGCTAGCACTGGAGTAATATGATAAAAATGTTGGTCAGGATTCTAGCAGCCGTATTTAGCACTAACTGAAGTGTATTTAATGCTGTATCAGGTAAGCCGGAAAGTAGAGCATTGCAGTAGTCTAACCTAGAAGTAACAAAAGCATGGATACATTTTTCTGCATCATTTTTGGACAGAAAGTTTCAGATTTCTGCAATGTTATGTAGATGGAAAAAAGCTGTCCTTGAAACAGTCTTGATATGTTCGTCAAAAGAGAGATCATGGTCCAGAGTAACGCCGAGGTCCTTCACAGTTTTATTTGAGACGACTGTACAACCATTAAGATGAATTGCCAGATTCAACAGAAGAAGAAAGTATAAAGTTTGCAGCCATCCACTTCCTTATGTCTGAAACACAGGCTTCCAGCGAGGGCAATTTTGGGGCTTCACCATATTTAATTGTAATGTACAGCTGTGTGTCATCCGCATAGCAGTGAAAGTTAACATTATGTTTTCGAATGACATCCCCAAGAGGTAAAATATATAGTGAAAACAATAGTGGTCCTAAAACGGAACCTTGAGGAACACCAAAATTTACAGTTGATTTGTCAGAGGACAAACCATATTGGGTAGTAAACATTACTCAGAAATAGCATTTTAAATATTCACTTACCTTAATGATCTTCATCAGAATGCACTCCCAGTAATCCCAGTTCCACCATAAATGTTTAATTTGTTCGATAATGTCCATCAGTTATGTCCAAATATCTTCTTTTGTTAGGGCGTTTGGTAAACAAATCCAAAAGCGCGTTCAGGTTGCGCCGAACGTCGGACGAAAAGTTCAAAAAGTTCCGTTACAGCCTGTAGAAACATGCCAAACTAAGTATGGAATCAATCTTTAGGATGTTTTTAACATAAAACTTCATTAATGTTCCAACCGGAACATGTCTGTACAAATGAAGTGGAACGTAGCAACCTTTCACTTGAGCGCGCCAGACCCCTACCCCAAATAAGTTAAGGTCCAGGGCAGAACGTAGGGACAGAAGAGTCCCCACTCCGACATCCGAAGCATCATCCTCCAGCACGAACTGACGGGAAGGTTCCGGAGGACCAGGATCGGAGCCATGGTGAAGCGGTGTTTAAGGTCCGGGAATGCCCAGTCAGCGGCCGTGAACCACGTGAACGGAACCTTGGTTGAGGTGAGGGCAGACAGGGGGTAGGCCAGGGTGCTGTAACCCTGGATAAAGCGGCGATAGAAGTTGCCGAACCCCAGGAAGTGTTGCAGCTGCACCCTGGACGTAGCCTGGGGCAAATCCATCACCGCTTTCACACTTCTCGGGATCCATCTTGACGCTCCTGGCACAGATGATGTAGCCCAGAAATGGGATGGTGGAGCGGTGGAACTTTTCCGCCTTAACAAAAAACCTGCCGGACATGGGGCACGTGTTCTTGGGGGGGGGCGCGAGAAGACAGGGATGTCATCAATGTAGACGAAGACGAACCGGTTTAGCACAAACCGTGATGTCGTTGAATCACCGGTAGTCAATGCATTGGTTCAGGGTCTTGTCCTTCTTCTCCATGAAAAAGAACCCTGCACCAGCGGGAGAGGAGGAGGGACGGATAAATCCGGAAGCTAGGGAGTCCACCATGTAGTCGTCCATAGCTTTGGTTTCAGGTCCCGGCAGCGAGTACAGACACCCCCGGGGTGGCGTGGTGCAAGGGAGAAGGTCAATGCCGCAGTCATAGGGTCGGTGTGGCAGAAAAGATGTGGCCCAGGACATGCTGAACACCTCCCGGATATCTGGAACCACCTCTGAGGACCCAGGCAGACGTCCCGGGGACGGTTGCGCCGACTTCAGACAATGGGCGTGGCAGAACAGATTCCAGTCCATGATAGCACCCATAGACCAGTTGATGAGTGGGTTGTATCGCTGGAGCCAGAAGAATCCCAACACCACAGGAATCTGAGGGGACTTGATTAGCAGGAACTGAATCGTCTCGCTGTGATGCCTGACACACGTAGGTTGATGGGAGTGGTGTTATGGGTGACCCGACCTTTAGAGCATCTAACGCTCTAACCTCCACGGGAATGGAGAGGGGCTGAGTGGAGATGTTCAGCTCAGAAGCCAGTGTTGCGTCCAAAAATCTCTCATTGGCCCAGAGAGATTTGGACTGGTCTCCCCACAGCAGAATGACATGAAAAGGGGTGCGAGTAAGGGAAGCAGAAAAGTTCCCCTTATGGCCCACCAGAGTCCTCGCTCCCTGTTGAGCCTGGTCCTTCACCGGGCACGAGGACACAAAATTACCAAATGTCCCGCAATACAAACAGCTCCTTGTGCTGATCCTGTGTTGCCGTTCCGCTGGTGACAGCCCAGGTCTGCCTAGTTGCCTGGACATGGGTAACAGTGCCTCAGCCCTCTTCAGTGACTCTCGAGGAAGGTTAGGAAACCTTGGGTGCTCTCGGCCACGGGACCGTCGGGGACTTCCGGAATGGCTCGGAGACGAGGTGGAATCACTGGACGTGCGAGTGACATCGAATTCCTTCTTCATCCGTCATTCCCACAAACGCCCATTTATGGGAATGGTCAAAGCAATGAGGGAGTCAAGATCCATGGGCAACCCCTGAGCCACAAGCTCGTCCTTAACCTCAGCCGAGACGCCCTGTAGGAACATGTCAAACAATTACTCCGGGTTCCACACACTCTCCGCTGCCAATGTGCCAAAATCCACCGCTGAGTCTGCCACTGTCCGGGCAACCTACAGGAGCTGGATTAGCTTCTGTGCAGCTTCTCTCCCAGAGAGCGGGGCATCAAAAACCTATCTCACCTCTCCTACGAACCCCTCCAGGTTCATGCATATGGTCGGCTGCTGTTCCCATACGGCGGAAACACAGGTAAGAGCCCTTCCAGACATCAGCGTGATGAGGTAGGCTATTCTGGAGCCTACCACTTAAAAATTGTAATGCAACAAAATTGGAAAAAACACCAAGGGGAGGAATACTTTTGATAGGCAATGTACTTGTTTTCACCTACACACAATTTCCATACTTTTATTACGCTCGGGTTCAGTGGACCCGGACACCACATTTGTTATATACATGTGTAAGGGGGTGCACAGTGTGCCCTCAATGATAATGTGTTATTTTACATGTTTTTTACAGAAAATGAGCCAAACGCAATGAGTCTCAGGTTGAATTTTTTTAATTATTTTATTTTAGTATTTTAGTAAAAATTAAAAATTGGTCCCACAGACCGGAACACCACACAGGGTTAAACGAGTTTCCCAGACAGCTTTTCTAATGGTGAGAGAGCATTTACAGGCAGGCATGCACGGATAAAAAACTTAGCTGACAGGGAGTTCCATGAAGGAGCAGCGTTTGTGCTCAAATCTTTGGTCTGTGAATTTGCTGGTTTTCCCTTTATAATCTGTGATTGTCTGAAGTTTCTGCCACGTCTCATGTCTGAGTCATTGATGTGTGACTCCACTTTGTCCCACAAATGTATTTTTGCCTCTTTAATTGATTTACAGAGGTAATAGCTGGTCTGTTTGTACTCGTCCATGTCACCAGTCACTTTACCATGGTAAATAGAGCCGGCCACAATGCAGATGTTGGCTGCAGGATGAAGTTGGTGACGAGCAACTGATTTGCATTCAAATCTTCTTGACCTTTGATAACATGATTTTTGTAAAGTTCATGCAGTTGACATGTAGGCGCAATCCTGAAAATGTTTATCCCCAGAATGCAACACACTTTGAAAGGCAGTGACCAACGATTGTCACAGACTCGACAACAGTAATCAACACGAACGTGCCCATTCAGATGAACATGATGCAATAATTTGCTCTCACACAGTCACACAGATAATCTGTGTATGTGCATAGGTGCGCTTCACGCTCCTACAACATGGTATTTACGGGACCAAACAGCGGAGAAATGTAGCCTCTGGCTTCAATGCTCCTGGTTGTCAAGGAAATTGGCCCACTACAACTGTTTACATTGTGCATCAAGTCATCTAGCTGAGTATTCCTTTAAAGTGGTGGGAAAAGTATTCAATTGTCATACTTGAGTAAATGTAAAGATACTTAAATAGGAAATGTTACAGTAGAAGTGAAAGTCAACCAGTAAAATACTACTTGAGTAAAAGTCTAAAAGTATTTGGTTTTAAATATACTTAAGTATAAAAGTAAAAGTATAAATCATTTCAAATTCCGTATATTAAGCAAACCAGACCAAACAATTTACTCTTTTTTTTATTGATGGATAGCAGACTCCAACCCTCAGACATACTCGATAATCAAATAATTTGTGTTTAGTGAGTCGGCCAGATCAGTGAGTAGGGATGACCAGGGATGTTCTCTTGATAAGTGTTTGAATTTGACAATTTTCCTGTCAAAATGTAACGAGTACTTTTGGGTGTCAGGGAAAATGTATGGAGTAAAACTTATTTTCTTCAGGAATGTAGTGAAATGTAAAAGTTGGCAAAAATATAATAGTAAAGTAAAGTACAGATACCCCAAAAAACAACTTAAGTAGTACTTTCTAGTACTTTACCCCACAGTCTATGGCCTGACCCATCACCTTATGCATTACTGCCCCACAATGGCAAGAAGTGACATCTCCAAAACCACGAAAACTATAAAACATATACAGTACAGTGTCTTCAGAAAGTATTCACACCCCTCGACTTATTCTACATTTTGTTGTGGTACAGCCTGAATTTAAGCCTAAATAGATTCAAGAGTAAAAAAGAGCTTTAACAAGTCACATGACACGTTGCGTGGACTCACTCTGTATACAATAATAGTGTTTAACATTATTTTTGAATGACTACCTCATCTCTGTACTACATACACTGTAAGGTCCCTCAATTGAGCTATGAATTTCAAACACAAATTCAACCACAAAGACCAGGGAGGTTTTCCAATTCCTCACAAAAATCGGCACCTATTGGTTGATGGGTAAAATAATTATATTGAATATCCCTTTGAGCATGGTGAATTACACTTTGGATGGCATATAACTACACCCAGTCACTACAAAGATACAGGCGTCCTTCCTAACTCAATTGCCTGAGAGGAAGGAAACCGCTCAGGGATTTCAACGTGAGGCCAATGGTGACTTTAAAACAGTTACAGATTTCAATGGCTGTAATAGGAGAAGAATGAAGATGTATCATTAACATTGTAGTTACTCCACAATAGTAACCTAAATGACTAAGTGAAAATAAGGAAGCCTTTACAGATATTTTCTCTCCAAAACATGCATCCTGTTTGCAATAAGGCGCTGAAGTAAAATTGCAAAACAATGTGGCAAAGAAATTAACTTTATGTCCTGAATACAAAGTGTTATGTTTGGGGCAAATCCAACACAACACATCACTGAGTACCACTCATCAAATGTTCAAGCATGGTGGTGACTGCATTGTGTTATGGGTGTGCTTTTCAAAGAAATAGAATAGAGCTTACTCACAGGCAAAATCCCAGAGGAAAACCTGGTTCAGTCTGCTATCCAACAGACAGTGCAAATTCACCTTTCAGCAGGACATTAACCTCAAAAACAAGGTCAAATATACACTTAGTTGTTACCAAGACAACATTGAATCTTCTTGAGTGGCCTAGTTACAGTTTTGACATAAATTGGCTAGACAATCTATGGCAAGACTTGAAAATGGCTGTCTAGCAATGATCAACAACCAACTTGACAGAGCTTGGAGAATTTAAAAAAAGAATAATGTGCAAATATTGTACAACTCACATGTGCAAAGCTCTTAGGGACTTACCTAGACAGACTCACAGCTGTAATTGCTGCCAACGGTGATTCTAAGGGGTGATAATTCATATGTAAACGAGATATTTCTGTATTTAACTTTCAACATATTTGCAAACAATTATAAAAACATTTTTTCACTTTGTCATTATGGGTATTGTGTGTAGATGGCTGAGATTTTTTTTTTATCAATTTTTAATTCAGGCTGTAACACAACAAAATTTGGAACAGTGGCCAAAAGTTTTGAAAATGACACAAATATTAATTTTTACAAAGTCTGCTACCTCAGTTTGTATGATGGGAATTTGCATATACTCCAGAATGTTATGAAGAGTGATCAGATGAATTGCAATTAACTGCAAAGTCCCTCATTGCCATGCAAATGAACTGAATCCCACTCTCTTCTCCAGACCATTTCCGGAGACCTTCTCCCTTACCTCACCTCGCTCATCAACTTATCCCTGACCGCTGGCTACGTCCCTTCCGTCTTCAAGAGAGCGAGAGTTGCACCCCTTCTGAAAAAACCTACACTCGATCCCTCCGATGTCAACAACTACAGACCAGTATCCCTTCTTTCTTTTCTCTCCAAAACTCTTGAACGTGCCGTCCTTGGTCAGCTCTCCCGCTATCTCTCTCAGAATGACCTTCTTGATCCAAATCAGTCAGGTTTCAAGACTAGTCATTCAACTGAGACTGCTCTTCTCTGTATCACGGAGGCGCTCCGCACCGCTAAAGCTAACTCTCTCTCCTCTGCTCTCATCCTTCTAGACCTATCGGCTGCCTTCGATACTGTGAACCATCAGATCCTCCTCTCCACCCTCTCCGAGTTGGGCATCTCCGGCGCGGCCCACGCTTGGATTGCGTCCTACCTGACAGGTCGCTCCTACCAGGTGGCGTGGCGAGAATCTGTCTCCTCACCACGCGCTCTCACCACTGGTGTCCCCCAGGGCTCTGTTCTAGGCCCTCTCCTATTCTCGCTATACACCAAGTCACTTGGCTCTGTCATAACCTCACATGGTCTCTCCTATCATTGCTATGCAGACGACACACAATTAATCTTCTCCTTTCCCCCTTCTGATGACCAGGTGGCGAATCGCATCTCTGCATGTCTGGCAGACATATCAGTGTGGATGACGGATCACCACCTCAAGCTGAACTTCGGCAAGACAGAGCTGCTCTTCCTCCCGGGGAAGGACTGCCCGTTCCATGATCTCGCCATCACGGTTGACAACTCCATTGTGTCCTCCTCCCAGAGCGCTAAGAACCTTGGCGTGATCCTGGACAACAAACTGTCGTTCTCAACTAACATCAAGGCGGTGGCCCGTTCCTGTAGGTTCATGCTCTACAACATCCGCAGAGTACGACCCTGCCTCACACAGGAAGCGGCGCAGGTCCTAATCCAGGCACTTGTCATCTCCCGTCTGGATTACTGCAACTCGCTGTTGGCTGGGCTCCCTGCCTGTGCCATTAAACCCCTACAACTCATCCAGAACGCCGCAGCCCGTCTAGTGTTCAACCTTCCCAAGTTCTCTCACGTCACCCCGCTCCTCCGCTCTCTCCACTGGCTTCCAGTTGAAGCTCGCATCCGCTACAAGACCATGGTGCTTGCCTACGGAGCTGTGAGGGGAACGGCACCTCAGTACCTCCAGGCTCTGATCAGGCCCTACACCCAAATAAGGGCACTGCGTTCATCCACCTCTGGCCTGCTCGCCTCCCTACCACTGAGGAAGTACAGTTCCCGCTCAGCTCAGTCAAAACTGTTCGCTGCTCTGGCTCCCCAATGGTGGAACAAACTCCCTCACGACGCCAGGACAGCGGAGTCAATCACCACCTTCCGGAGACACCTGAAACCCCACCTCTTTAAGGAATACCTAGGATAGGATAAGTAATCCTTCTCACCCCCCCCTTAAAATATTTAGATGCACTATTGTAAAGTGGTTGTTCCACTGGATGTCATAAGGTGAATGCACCAATTTGTAAGTCGCTCTGGATAAGAGCGTCTGCTAAATGACTTAAATGTAAATGTAAATGTAAAAAACATTTCCACTGCATTTCAGCCCAGCCACGGATAGACCAGCTGACATCATGTCAGTAATTCTCTCGTTAACACAGGTGTGAGTGTTTACGAGAACAAGGCTGGAGATCACTCTGTCATGCTGATTGAGTTCGAATAACAGACTGGATGCTTCAAAAGGAGGGTGGCGGTTAGAATCATTGTTCTTCTTCTGTCAGCCATGGTTACCTGCAAGGAAACATGTGCCGTCATCATTGCTTTGCACCAAAAGGGCTTCACAGGCAAGGATATTGCTGCCAGTAAGGTTTCACCGAAATCAAACATTTATCGGATCACCAAGAACTTCAAGCAGAGTGGTTCAATAGCTGTGAAGAAGGCTTCAGGGTGCCCAAGAAAGTCCATCAAGATCCAGGTCTCCTAAAGTTAATTCAGCTGCGGGATTGGGGCACCACCAGTACAGAGCTTGCTCAGGAATGACAGCAGGCAGGTGTGAGTGCATCTGCACGCACAGTGAGGTGAAGACTTTTGGAGGATGCCCTGGTGTCAAGAAGGGCAGCAAAAAAAACACTTCTCTCCAGGAAAAACATCAGAGACAGACAGATATTCTGCAAAAGGTGCAGGGATTGGACTGCTGAGGACTGGGGTAAAGTCATATTCTCCCCTTTCCGATTGTTTGGGGCTTCCGGAAAAAAGCTTGTCCGGAGAAGAAAAGGTGAGCGCTACCATCAGTAACAACACATCCTCTGAGAGCAACTTCTCCCAACCATCCAGGAACAGTTTGGTGACGAACAATGCCTTTTCCAGCATGATGGAGCACCTTGCCATTAGGCAAAAGTAAGTAGCTTGGTGAACAAAATATTGATATTTTGGGTCCATGGCCAGGAAAGTCCCCAGACCTTAATTCCATTGAGAACTTGTGGTCAATCCTCAAGAGGCGGGTGGACAAACAAAACTCCACAATTTCTGACAAACTCCAAGCATTGATTATGCAAGAATGGGCTGCCATCAGTCGAGATGTGGCCCAGAAGTTAATTAACAGCATGCCGGGGCGGATTGCAGAGGTCTTGAAAAAGAAGGGTCAAAACTGCAAATATTGACTCTTTGCATCAGCTTCATGTAAATGTCAATAAAGCCTTTGAAACTTATGAAATGCTTGCAATTATACTTCAGTATTCCATAGTAACATCTGACAAAAATATCTAAAGACACTGAAACAGCAAACTTTGTTTCATATTTGTATCATTCTCAAAACTTTTGGCCACGACTGTACATTCAGAAGGTAGTGTAAATGGCTCCTAACCTCCCACAAATGGGCTACTTTCTGTCCTCTAACAATAAACTGAAAGTAAATGACAAAATGTTTTTATAAAACTTTAACTATATAAAAACTCAAAGTTTTTCTGAAAACTAACTGAAACTAAACTGAATTTCAAATAAAACTAATAGATATAAAAACGAATATAGAAATCCCAAACTACAATAACAGTGGTTCAATCTGAAGGTGTGGTTTAGAATTTACTTGTCCCAACAGCTCTGATGTATTATCTGACCCAAATCCAATGTTACACAATGTCAGAGAAAGGTACACAAATATTTTGAATTCATGTATATACTTTACTGCAGATGGGTTATCAATGTCAAAACTCCTTAAATAAATCACAGTATTAAAAGGGAAACATTGTCTTTTTTAAAAATGGTTTCTTCCACTTTCTTACTATTTAATTTGTCCCTACTCTTGCAGTTCCTTCGCTGTATTTAACGGCTTAATTTTCCTGAAGAGCTGGAAATGTCACAATTCAATAGTGTTGTAAGGACTTTTTAAATCCAACAGTTTTTGCTTCATTTCAGTAAAATTCCTAAATTTAAAATGACCCCACCTGTGTGAATTGGATTTAAATATCAGAAATGACATCTGCAAATTAATTTAAAAAGTACATTTTAACTGATGTTGCTACCTCCTTGTAATTAGGTTATTAGTGACAGTAAGATTCTTCATCATCCACCCCAGCGGTAGACAGAAATACATGATGCTGGAGATACATACCATGGAGTTATCTTCACACACCAGAAAGATACAACACTCCTTTCCCTCCCCTCTCACTGACAATTATCGAGATATTGTATTGTGGTCTGTAAGCTTTGACTGAATATTCAGATGAAAAAAATGAAGTTCTGGTAAATGTTATGGGTGGCCATCTTGTTGAGCTGTATCAAGGAACGACAACGGTCAAATAAGAAAATCTAAGCCACTACTATGTCATACTGCTTGGCTTGAAGATGGAGCAAAATGAAATTAAAACATGTTTAAGTGTCTAACATGAAAACATTCTATGGCCTACAGGGGTTGTGTTCCAAATGGCACTCTATTCCCTATGTAGTGTAGTTTTTTTTGACCGGTCAAAAGTACTACATCACATAGGGAATATAGGGTGGCATTTTAGAACACTAACCCAATAGGCCATAGAAGGTTTTCATGTTAGACACTTACACATGTTATCATTTCATCTGGCTCCAGCTCCAAGCCATAGGGTGCCAGTTTTGACACATCCTGTGAGTAGTGTGTGTCCTGGCCTCTGGACATATTGGGTTCTGCATTCCAAATGGCACCCTATTCCCCATATAGTGTATTAATTTTGACCAGTCAAAAGCAATCTATTATACAGTTGAAGTAGAAGGTTTACATACACCCTAGCCAAATACATTACAACTCAGTTTTTCATAATTCCTGACATTTAATCCAAGTAAAAATCCCTGTTTTAGGTCAGTTAGGATCACCACTTTATTTTAAGAATGTGAAATTTAATTTAAATGTACATTTATTTATTGAAGCTTTTATTAATTTTATCACATTCCCAGTGGGTAGGAAGTTTACATACACTCAATTAGTTTTTGGTAGCATTGTCTTTAAATGGTTTAACTTGAGTAAAACGTTTCATGTAGCCTTCCACAAGCTTCCCACAATTAGTCAGGTGAATTTTACCCATTTCTCCTGACAGAGCTAGTGTAACTGAGTCATGGTTGTAGGCCTTTGCTGGCACACACTTTTTCAGTTCTGCCCACAAATATTATATGGGTTTGAGGTCAGGGCTTTGTGATGGCCACTTCAATACCTTGAATTTGTTGTCCTTAGCCATTTTGCCACAACTTTGGAAGTATGCTTGGGGTCATTGTCCATTTGGAAGACCCATTTGCGACCAAGCTTTAACTTCCTGGCCGACTTCTTGAGATGCATCCACAGAATTTTCCTCCATCATGATGCCATCTATTTTGTGAAGTGTACCAGTCCCTCCTGCAGCAAAGCACCCCCACAACATGATGCTGCCACCCCCGTGCTTCACGGTTGGGATGGTGTTCTTCGACTTGCAAGCATCCCCCTTTGTCCTCTAAACAATGGTCATTATGGCCAAACAGTTCTATTTGTGTTTCATCAGACCAGAGGACATTTCTCCAAAAAGTACAATATTTGTCCCCATGTGCAGTTGCAAACCATAGTCTGGCTTTTTTATGGCAGTTTTGGAGCAGTGGGTTCTTCCGTGCTAAGCGGCCTTTCAAGTTATGTCGATATAGGACTCGTTTTACTGTGGATATAGATACTTTTGTACCTGTTTCCTCCAGCATCTTCACAAGGTCCTTTGCTGTTGTTCTGGGATTGATTTGCACTTTTTGCACAAAAGTACGTTCATCTCTAGGAGACAGAACACGTCTCCTTCCTGAACGGTATGACAGCTGCATGGTCCCATGGGGTTTAAACTTGCATACTATGTTTAGTACAGATGAATGTGGTACCATCAGGCATTTGGAAATTGCTCCCAAGGATGAACCAGACGTTTTTTAAACAATTTTTTTGCGGAGGTCTCGGCAGATTTCTTTAGATTTTCCAATGATGTCAAGGAAAAAGGCACTGAGTTTGAGGGTAGGCCTTGAAATACATCCACAGGTACACCTCCAATTGACTGAAATTATGTCAATTAGCCTATTAGAAGCTTCTAAAGCCATTACATAATTTTCTGCAATTTTCCAAGCTGTTTAATCTATTTTAAATGCAGGCTGTAACACAACACAATGTGGAAAATGTCAAGGGGTGTGAATACTTTTTGAAGGCACTGTCTTGCTTGTCAGCAATTAAGTTTCAAGATATGTAACTTTCAAAATACAGAAATTTTCAGCGGATTAATTAAAATGCATTTGAATCATACATTAACTGGGATGAGATTCCCTCTCATGATAGACCAAAATTAGCTAGCTGAATGCTGGGCTTCCAATAAGCCACGCCTGCAATATTTTAATAGGCTGCCACTGTGACAGTTATCAACAGAAGAGTCAGTGAAGGCCCAGTAGGCTACTGGCATGTATTGCTAGTGGCAGCAAATTTCCTGATGGACACTGGCAACATTTTGCCAGTAAGTTCCTGATAATTTTATAATAACTTACCGACAAATGGTTTCCAGTTAATAGGGATCCCTTAAAGCACCAATCCCGTAAGCAGGATATATTTGACAACATCCAGTGAAATTGCAGAACGCCAAATTCAAACTACAGAAATAACAATATTCAATATTCACAAAAATATAAGTGTGATACAACAAAATGAAGCTTAACTTCTTGTTAATCCCGCCACTGTGTCAGATTTCAAAACGGCTTTACGGTGAAAGCACACCATACGATTATCTGAGGACAGCTCAGCTCAACCAGGCAGGTGCGACACAAAAATCAGAAATATCGATATAATAAATGCCTTAATTTGAAGATCTTTTTTTCCAATCCCAAATGTCTCAGTGACACAATGAATGGTCGGTTTGTTCGATAAATTCCTTCTTTATATCCCCAAAATGTCAATTTATTTGGTGCATTTGATTCTGAAATACACCAGATCCAACTCGCCCAATATGACTACAAAGTATCTAATAAGTTATCTGTAAACTTGGTCCAAACATTTCAAACAACGCTCCTAATCCAACCTCAGGTATCCTGAAATGTAAATAATCGATAAGACGGGATAATCTGTTTCCAATACCGAAGAAAAATAACACGGAGCGCGCTCCTGTTCACACACACCAAAATACTAGAGACCTTCAGAGTGACATGTACAAAGAACAACACTACTTCTTCATTTCTCAAAAGATAAACATTGGCCAATTTCTAAAGACTGTTGACATCTAGTGGAAGCCATAGGAACTGAAATCTGGGCCATAATAAATCAGGTTTCCCATTGAAACCCATTGGAAAACACAATGACCTAAAAAAAAATATTCCCTGGATGGATTGTGTTGGGGTTTCTCCTGCCAAAGCAGTTCTGTTTTACTAACACACATTATTCTAACAGATATTCCAAAGTGTTTTCTATCCAAATCTACTAATTATATTAATATCCTAGCTTCTGGGCCTGAGTAACAGGCCTTTGGCCACGCTTTTCATCAGGATGTGAAAATACTGCCCCCTATTCCGAAGAAGTTTTAAGAAATGACATATTTGGAGCAACTTCTAGCAACAAGTTGCTGTTAAATTACCGGAAAATTCATGATAACCTCTTTACAATACAGCTCATTAGTGAAACAGAACAGACCGTGTTGACGGAGGTGCTTTTAGCAAATTACAGGAATGTATTATTGCCAAAAAGTCTGTAGCCATATATCAGCCTCATTTATAAATGTTGTGTGGGCAAAAAAGAAGGGGTACACCACTTTCACAAACTTGACAGAAGAATGTGCGGTCGTCCACAGACACTTTGACCCATACATAAACTGGAGAAATGAGAAACTGCGACTCCGGTGGCAGAAAGATGAAACTCGAGAAACGCTTTGAAATTGATACTATTGTGTAAAATAAATGTAAATATTACCTCTCACGTATTATATACTGTATGAAGAGTTCCCTGGAGTGCACACAAAAAAAACACACAAAAAACATGATTTAGGATAAATACATACAAACAGAGATATCTGTTTTTGCAAATGAACCCCTCAAATATGTTGTCCAGTTCAATCAGGAATCATATTTAATTGGATCTGTAATTATTAAACAATCCTTGCATGTTATGAAATGTATTCCCATCAATAATAAGGTGAACAGTAGAACAAATTAAGTTTAAACTGATGCCGCTTTCGATGCCTCGGTCGGGCAGATACGAATGCGCAGTTTCATGTATTGTTATCACATGTTCGTTGCACAGAACTGTCAATGTGTTAATGGCCCTGTCTTTGTCAGTTACAATAATGGTAATTACCGCACATTGAAGGTGTTACGCAATTGGGCAGCCTTGACAATCAAATGGAAGGGTATAAAAAGGCATGCAATTACAATGTGTAATGACACACAATGGCTGCTTTGGCTCTGTTGGAAGATTTGGCGAATGGATGAATTATGAGAGAGCAAATTTTCTAAGACCAGAAAGATTTACTGACCAATGAAGATGGGTGGCTTATGAGCCGGTTCTGATTACTGTTCTATTGGATCTCTGTGCTGTAGAGGGCCCAGCTTTACAGAGAAGCAGCCACAAAACCAAGATGAGTTGTTTTGGAGACACTGGAGCTAAAACAATAGACAATGATACAATTGTTTGTGTAAATAAATGTTTAAACACAACTTGAATGCATTTGGTTTACTCTTTTCAAACGAGGGAATATTAATTACATACCTGGATAATCCGGTGTGTCTTGCATGTCCATGTCCCCCTCCACCTCTGTCACTATTCCACTCAGGAGGGATTCCCCTATAATACCACGAAGTTGCTCATCAAGGTGGTTGAGCTCCAGTGTCCACTTTCCCCCGCTGTGGCACAAACACTTTGTCTGTGTAAGGCTATGTGCCTTTTGACCTCCTCTTTTTGGTCAGACCATTTATTTTATTTCTGAGAGGGTTCGAACTTCTGAGCCAGCAGCATTCACAGCGTCCGCCACATGCTGCCACTCTAACGCCTTTTTGGCATTTGCAATGCCAACACTGTCCACCAAACACTGTATTTTCTTGTAGCTTCAACGTCCCCTACAGGAACTTCCATTTCACACTGGGTGAAATGTATTTTTTTAGCCATTCTGTTGGGATTTGCCATCATGCAGTCAGTATGGATGAATTTTAATTAGCGGCATTTCACTGACTATCTATAGGCAACTATGGGCGTTAAAAGGGTGGGACAAGACGCTCACTCACATGTGCCAAATTTCAAGTTGATCGTGATTTATAAAGGGAAACCGGTGTGGGACGTGCGTGCGTACTGTGTTATAAATATTAATATTTTTATATTGTTGTGCGTAAGCACTTTCTGTGTTTAGTCCCTATTAGGCAGTTTTATAAATGAGGCCCCTGGTGTTGTAGAAGGACATGTAGCAGGAAATTTCAAGTTGCTCCCGGCCGAGAGATTATATGTTCTGTCATGTTTTGTCTTATTTTGTCTTGTCATTTTGCTTTTCCCTCTGTTCGTTTTCCCCCTGCTGGTCTTTTTAGGTTCGTTCCCCTCTTTCTCTCTTCCTCCCTCTCTCTCTTCTCTCTATCGCTCCGTTCCTGCTCCCAGCTGTTCCTATTCCCCTAATCAATCATTTAGTCTTCCCACACCTGTTCCCTATCTTTTCCCCTGATTAGAGTCCCTATTTCTCCCCTTGTTTTCCGTTTCTGCCCTGTCGGATCCTTGTCTATTGTTCATCGTGCTGTGTCTGTGTATCGCCCTGTCGTGTCGTGTTTCCCTCAGATGCTGCGTGGTGAGCAGGTGTCTGAGTCTGCTACGTTCAAGTGCCTTCCCGAGGCAACCTGCAGTTCATGATCGAGTCTCCAGTCTGTTCTCGTCATTACGAGTGGAATTATGCTTTATGATTGTAGATTTACTTTACTGGATTAAAGACTCTGTTTTCGCCAAGTCGCTTTTGGGTCCTCATTCACCTGCATAACATGTTCAAATCCCAAGTGTAGTCACAGTACAACATTTTACACTAATTCATGACATCAGATGTTGAAATGTTGCATTCCCATGACATCACATGTATTGTATTTCACATGAGACGTCACATACAATCATGTGATCACATGAAATTCATGTGTTTTTTCCACAAGGGATTTATCCAGCACAGCATGCACCAAGGTGTCTCTAGCTGCAGCAATACTTTTTTCTCAGTGAAATACAGTCACATTTATAGCGTGAAGCAGTAAGAAAATAAATGGCACGGTTTTCTCTGTGGTCAAATTATCCTTAGGAGTCGCTGTTTACCATTTCTTTCCTCAGAACACTTCCAGGTGAAGAGAAACATCAGTCCCAAAAGCGTCACATTACAAATATCATTACTAATATATTTTCATAAGGACGCTAGGTCCTTGATGCATGTGTCTATTGTCCACGTCAGGAGTTTCCATATTAGAAATATAGGGCAGATGTGGGAAACATACACTTTTCATTCTCTCTCTGATGACTTTGTAAAATGTTGGACGTCAAAGAACCCTGATAGGAAATAGTATTTTTATGCTTTTGAAAGGGTAAGAGAAGTCAATGAAGATGTGCATATCTCTTATTCCATGTCCAATTTGTAAAAACATCCTTTAGTGAAGTGCATTCCAATGTAATTCCTACTTAGATAAATGAAGGTAGTATTGGGCTTTGATATAAATGTTTGCAAACAATTCAGACATGATTTCATGCGTTTTTTATTCTGTTTACTTGTAAGCACCTCTACCTTTTTAATGTAAGTTTCCTATATTTTAACCAACTGAAATACCCTCATATTATTTATTGTGATGTCCCATGGCTAATATAGAAATAAAACATTATGTTTCCATCAACTGGACCCAAGTCGGAGTCAGTCCCACAGTTTTAGAATCACTTGATTGTAAACGGCCATTTAGATTTATTTCACAACGAAAGAGGGAATTATAATCTTGAAACACTAAAGCCAGATGGGCTTAAGCATTTTTGTGTGACCCATGGGCCTCTTCATTGTTTTTTTGCAGTAGCCTAGGCTATACCTTTTTCTCTGTTGACATAATCTATCAGTTTTTTTCTATTGGGCCGTGGTAGTAGGGAACGGCTACCCTACCAAGATGGGCCTACATTCTCTATTCCCTTACCGGTTAAAAAATGAAAAGCTGGTCCTGAGAACTCTCAAGATGGGTGCAGCAAAACATTAAACAGGTTTGATGAGTGTTAAAGAAGTAAAAGTGAGCAACGATTGCGAGGGAGAGGCTGCTAACTGAGCCAGTCAAATAGGGATGATACGGATTAAGAACGTGATTCTTGGCGCACAGACAGTTCAACTTCAACCAAAGGAATGGAGGACAATGCAGTTGAGGTAGAAAACTGAGAGACTCAGTGACAGATGTACAGGCCTACTCAACTCCTTGATCTTTTGGCTGCATATGTTGCCTAATAATAAGCTTAATGAATATATCAAATCATATAATAAATCATATCAGGGACTCATTTGCAATATATGTAGCCTAGTTTGTTTAGAAAATTAATTTCCTAAATGTAGGCCTATTCAACTAATTAGAATTCATTAGTTTGCACAAGTCATGTGACATGAAAATAATTCATCTAAAGTTTTCTAAAGAAGCAACATCATGCATGTGTGTGTGTGCAGTCAGTTAGTGATAGTGTACTAATGATACTGCATCTGTCTTTTTTGGAGCTTGGATGGAAAGCCTTTCCCCAAAAAATTACATGTTACCTACAAAGTAGGCCTATACCTACCTGGCAGAATCATATCATGACTATTGTTTGTTTAAATTATGTGGGGATTTGTTTTGTAAACTCTCCCACCACCGTAGCCTACAGAAACATTGCTAGGCTAGACAAACACAGTCCTGTCTCGCTAGGTGCCCAATGTAACAGGAATTACATAACAATTCCAACAAAAAACAGACCTCAACTACAATATATATATATATATATATATATATATATATATATATATATATATATATATATATATATATATATATATATATATATATATATATATATATATATATATATATATATATATATATTATGTGATGTTTGCAGTAACATGGACTTAGAACATCCAATGTAGCTGTTTATCTATAAAAAAAATTAAAGTGTACTTTTGAGAGTTAAAACTGAAACAAATCTGAAAACTAGGTTATGAATAAATGAAATCCAATTTTATTTGTCATTATTTATTTATTTATTTGATTTATTTCACCTTTATTTAACCAGGTAGGCCAGTTGACAAAAAGTTATAATTTACAACTGTGACCTGACCAAGATAAACGCAAAGCAGTGTGACACAAACAACAACACGGAGTTACACATGGAATAAACAAACATGCAGTCAATAATACAATAGAAAAGGCCTATATAACGTGTGTGCAAATGAGGTAGGATAAGTGAGGTAAGGCAATAAATAGGCCATAGTGACAAAATAATTACAATATACCAATTAAACACTGGAGTGATAGATTTGCAGAAGATGAGTGTGCAAGTTGAGTTACTGGGGTGCAAAAGAGCAAAATAAATAAAATACATAACAGTATGGGGGATGAGGCAGTTGGATGGGCTATTTCCAGATGGGCTATGTACAGGTGCAGTGATCTGTGAGTTGTTCTGACAGTTGGTGCTTAAAGTTATTGAGGGAGATATGAGTCTCCAGCTTCAGTGATTTTTGCAGTTTGTTCCAGTCATTATCAGCAGAGAACTGGAAGGAAAGGCACCCATAGTAGGAATTAGCTTTGGGGGTGACCAGTGAGATATACCTGCTGGAGTGGGTGCTGCTATGGTGACCAGTGAGCTGAGATAAGGCGGGGCTTTACCTACCAAAGACTTATAGATGACCTGGAGCCAGTGGGTTTGGCGATGAATATGAAGTGAATACAGGTATTCGAGCCCCAACCATGCAGTTTTAAGAAAAATTAATGTTAACAAAGTATTTACTGAAATAACCTGAATAAAAAATATATAAAACAATTAAATAATAATAATAATAATTAAAGAGCAACAATATAATAACAGTAATGAGGCTATTTACAGGGGTTACTGGTTCAGAGTCATTGGGGGTAGAAGCTGTTAAAAAGCTTTTTGGACCAAGACTTGGCACTCCGGTATCGCTTATGTATTAGCATGACTAGGGTAGCTGGAGTCTTTGGCATTTTTAGGGCCTTCCTCTGACACCAACTGCTATAGAGGTCCTGGATGGTAGGAAGCTTGGCCTCAGTGATGTACTGGGCCGTACACACTACCCTCTGTTGTGCCTTGCAGTCAGAGGCCAAGCAGTTGCCATACCTTGTGGTGATGAAACCAGTAAGGATGCTCTTGATGGTGCAGCTGTATAACTTTTTTAGGATCTGAGGACCCATGCCAAATCTTTTCAGTCCCCTGAGTCGACTGTCTGTTCACGACTGTCTTGGTGTGTTTGGACCATAATTGTTAATTGATGATGTGGACACCAAACTCTCAACCTGCTCCACTACAGCACAGTCAATTAGAATTGGAGCGTGCTTAGCCCTCCTTTTTCTGTAATCCACGATCAACTCCTTTTTCTTGATCACTTTGAGGGAGAGGTTGTTATCCTGGCAAAACACTGCTAGTTCTCTGACCTCATCTCTATAGGCTTTCTCATCTTTGTCTGTGAACAATGTTGTGTAGTCGGCAAACTTAATGATGGTGTTGGAGTCGTGTTTGGCCATGAAGTCATGGGTAAACAGGGAGTACAGGAGGGGACTGAGCACACCCCTGAGGGGCCTCCGTGTTGAGGATCAACAAGGAAGATGTGTTGTTACCTACCCTTACCACCTGGGGGCGGCCTGTCAGGAAGTCCAGGATCCAGTTGCAGAGGGATTTGTTTAGTCCCAGGGTCCTTAGCTTAGTTATGAGCTGTGATGGCAACTATAAGGTGTTGAACGATGAGCTGTAGTCAATGAATAGCATTTTCACGTAGGTGTTCCTTTTGTCCAGGTGGGAAAGAGCAGTGTGCAGTGCAATAGAATTGTGTCTTCTGTGGATCTGTTGTGGCGGTATGGAAATTGGAGTGGGTCTAGGGTTTCTGCAATAATAGTGTTGATGTGAGCCATGGCCAGCCTTTCAAAGCACTTCATGACTACAGACATGATTGCTACACGTTGGTAGTCATTTAGGTAGCTTACCTTGGTGTTCTTGGGTACAGGGACTATGGTGGTCTGCTTGCAACATGTTGGTATTACCGAATCGTTCAATGAGTACACACCTGGTAAGTACACATCCTGGTAATCCGTTTAGCCCTGCGCCCTTATGAGTGTTGACCTATTTAAAGATCTTACTCACACCGGCTACAGAGAGCATGATCACACAGCCGTCCAGAACATTGTGCTTGTGCTCTCATACATGCTTCAATGCTGCTTGCCTCGAAGCGTGCATAGAAGTCATTTAGCTCATCTGGTGTGCTCGTGTCACTGGGCTGCTCACTGCTGTGATTCCATTTGTAGTCTGAAATAGTTGGCAAGCTCTGCCACACCCGATGAACATTGGAGCTGGTGTAGTAGGATTCAATCTTAGTCCTGTGTTGATGCTTTGATGTTTTTAAGGTTCATCGGATGGCATAGAGGAATTTATTTTAAGCGTCCAGGTTAGAGTACTGCTCCTTGAAAGCGTCCGCTCTACCCTTTAGCTCAGAGCGGATGGCATCTGTAATTCGTGGCTTTTTGGTTTGGGTGTATACGTATGGTCACCGTGGGGATGACATTGTTGATGCACTTATTGATGAAGCCGGAGACTGATGTGGTGCATTCCTCAATGCCATTGGAAGAATCCCAGAAAGTTTTCCAGTATGTGTTTCAAAACAGTCCTTTAGCTTAGCATTTGCGTCATCTGACCACTTCCTTATTGACTGAGTCACTGGTATTTCTTGCTTTAGTTTTTGCTTGTAAGCAGTAATCAAGAGGATAGAGTTATGGTCAGATTTGCCAAATGAAGAATAAGCGAGAGCTTTGTATGCATCTCTGTGTGTGGAGTAAAGGTGGTCGAGAGTTTTTTTCCCTCTGGTTGCTGTTTCCATGCTTTAAAGTCCCCGGCCACTAGGAGTGCCGCCTTTGGATTAGCATTTTCTTGTTTGCTTATGGCCTTATACAGCTCATTGAGCGCAGGTCTTAGTGCCAGCATTGGCTTGTGGTGGTAAATAGACAGCTACAAAAAATATAGATGAAAAATATCTAGGTAAATCGTGTGGTCTACAGCTTATCATGATCTATTCTACGTCAGGCGAGCAAAACCTTGAGACTTGCTTAATATTAGATTTAGTGCACCAGCTGTTATTGACAAATAGACACAGACCACCACTCCTTGTTTCACTGGAGGCAGCTGTTCTATCTTGCCGATCCATGGAAAACCCTGCCAGCTGTATGTTATCCATGTCGTCGTTCAGCCACGAGTATTACAGTTTTTAATGTCCCGTTGGTACGATAGTCTTGATCAGAGCTCATCCAGTTTATTATCCAATGATTGCACGTTGGCTAATAGTATAGACGGTAGAGGCATGTTACTCACTCGCCGTCGGATTCTTACAAGGCACCCTGACCTACGTCCCCTATAGCTCTGTCTCTTCTTCTTGCGAATGACATGGATTTTGGCCTTCTCTGATGTCAATCCTTTGCGTCTTACTCGTTGAATATTTTTTTTTCATCCTGTATGAGGTGAGTAATCGCTGTTCTTATATCCAGAACCTATTTTCGGTCATAAGAGACGGCAGGCAGAAACATTATGTACAAAATAAGTTACCAATAATGCGAAAAAACACACAAAATAGCACAATTGGTTAGCAGCCCGTTAAACGGCTGCCATCTCTTCCGGCACCATTCTGTGTACACGATGTAGGCCTAAATTCTTTTAGGCCTTTTCAGATTTTACGGGGTTAAAAAGTTCACCCTTTCACCTCTTTATGAGTGTTTTTCTGACACAACTGTAACATCTAGTGGTTTGACTTAAGTTCTTTCCACAATTTTGTCTTTCCAGCAATTTACTCCAGCATCTGGACTACAGTAATAGCACTTTCTTCACCAGCAGTAGATTGTTGCCAAGTATTGCTATAAATCTTGTCCATACAGACGCTTCATGACCACATGACCAGACACTTCATGATCAAACATGGTTCTGAAGGCTCTTATACCCTGTTTAGTCCAAACCTATGTCAGTATTGAATCACCGTCGGTGTAGTTTTCAACGATTTATGGTTACCGAGGATTCAAAGAATCCCTGTTCAATACTGGTTAATGTGGATTCTATCATCTGAGTAAAGCAATAGCAAATCACTTTACTGTTCTACTGTAAAAGGGAATATTTATTGTTTGGCTATTTATTTCAGCCATGCTTTGTCATTGATGTATTTGCTAAATAAAACCCAGGAAATGTCAGTGTTGTTGTTATACCAGAGTTTTCCTTATAAAAGGCCTCGGGTGAGAGATCATGACACAATTATTGCCTGTGTTTTTCAGGGCCAACTGAAAACTGTCTGGACTTGATTTACTCGACTGTACATGGCAACCCCTACTGCGACCAACCACTTTACCACCGGAGAGATTATGTCCAGAAAGAGATTGCACGGAAAACACTCTCTCTGTGAATTTAACCCATGGGTAAAGAAAGCAATTTAGGAAACACACTTATCTCAGTAGGGTAGGAATTTTGATATGAACAATCAATATGGAGTTTTATTTCCAAAAAGTAAACAGTTTGTTCTTTCCTCCTTATAAGGAATGAGGTTTATATGGGAATGAATCAGGGCAGACCACCCATCACATTCTGGCTATGTGCTGCATGATGTTTAGTAAAAACAACAACAATGGGTTAGTCGCGTAGCCCCTACGAAACTATTCCAACGTTACTAGTGTTATTACAGTGTAACTAGACAGATAACATGTTTATGTGTATTCACTTATTGACATTTATATACTTAAAAAATACATTATGTCATTATGCTGTTCAGCACATACACTACCGGTCAAAAGTTGTAGAACACCTACTCATTCAAGGATTTTTTTTTTCTTTATTTTTACTATGTTCTACACTATAGAATAATAGTTAAGTCATCAAAACTATGAAAGAACACATATGGAATCATGTAGTAACTAAAAAAGTATTAAACAAATCGAAATATATTTATATTTGAGATTCTTCAAATAGCCACCCTTTGCCTTGACGACAGCTTTGAACACTCTTGGCATTCCCTCAACCGGCTTCACCTGGAATGCTTTACCAACGGTCTTGAAGGACTTCCTACATATGCTGATCACCATCTCAATTTGGTGGAAGTCGGGGGAATGTGGAGTCCAGGTCATCTGATGCAGCACTCAGTCTAATGTCCATTGCTCATGTTTCTTGGCCCAAGAAAGTCTCTGCTTCTTATTGATGTCATTTAGTAGTGGTTTCTTTGCAACAATTTGACCATGAAGGCCTGATTCCCGCAGTGTCCTCTGAACAGTTTATGTTGAGATGTGTCTGTTACTTGAACTCCGTGAAGCATTTATTTGGGCTGGAATTTCTGAGGCTAATGAACTTAACAGGGCTATATTCTGTATACACCCCCCCCCCCCCCCCACCTTTGTCACAACACAACTGATTGGCTCAAACACATTAAGAAGGAAAGAAATTCCACAAATTAACTTTTAAAAAGGCACACCAGTTAATTTAAATGCATTCCAGTTGACTACCACATGAAGCTGGTTGCGAGAATGCCAAGAGTGTGGAAAGCGGTCATCATGGCAAAGAGTGGCTATTTGAAAAATCTCAAATACAAAACATATTTTGATTTATTCAACACTTTTTTGGTAGCTCCATGATGCCATGTGTTATTTCATAGTTTTGATGTCTTCATTATTACTCTACAATATAGAAAATAGCAACAAAAATAGAAAAACCCTTGAATGAGTAGGTGTTTTAAAACTTTTGACCAGTAGTGTATACTTACAGACACACATAAAATATGTCATAAATTTTTATATTTACATTGATCCATTCTTAATGCAATGCAGGCAGGTTCAAAGTGACAACATACAATGTCAGAAACAGGTCCTATACTGTATACTTGCTTGTCCTATACTGTATACCTGCTTGTTGCTCTCACACAGAAAAACACCTGCAGGGTATTATCCGTCATTCTACCTGCTCATGCTGTTGTTGTCAACTGCAGGTTTTGAGAAGAGAGGGATATTTATATTCTAACTGCTCCTTAACTGCACCCGTTCCTCCCATTACCCACTGTGGGTCTCTCTCTCACGGCTCATTTATCATACAAAACCCAATAGTGTCTCTACTTTAAATTAGCCCTTCACCACACTACTGACTGAGTAATGGTGGAAGGGGGAAATGTAACATTTTCTGCCTTTTGGAAGAAAAAATAGCTTTTGCCTATAATGAACCTGGATTCCCTTACTCTTAGGAGAAAGATCGGCATTGGCCAATTCCTTAAAAGTTTTCCCTGATGTTCAATTTAAAAAGGCGCCCGGTTTGGCCTCTGAAGCCCTTCTAAATGTCTTGTGAAATGCAAGTATATTTTTCATGCAATAAAGGGAAATACCCATTTGGAACAAAGAGGCCATTTATTGTAGATACTATTAAAAGCGATCTATCATAATCTGTTTGATGGAGGTCCTGATTTTATGCCAGCCAGACTTCAACCTGGAGAGAACCAATAAAAGTAGATGACTTGGAAATATCACAGAATCAATATTTTGTTAGAAGTGCTCATACACATTCAGTATACTGTTACGTTAATGGTTTTCCACAATGATTTGTGCCAATACGCAGCATACATCGAAACTACATGATTTGCGCGTACAAAGCATATAGTCATGACTCTCATGTAATTTATCCAAACCTTACATGGATATTGTCACGTGTATGTAGGTGGCAGGGAAGTCAAGCGCAGGAGAATCAAACATGGTATAATGGAGTATTTTAATAGCTTAAAACACAAACTCCAAGACCAAAATCCATTAAAAAAAAGAAATGTGGGTACAAGAACCCGTCGCACACCAATCCATAAAACATGATCATAACAAAATACAATCTCTGACAAGGACATGAGGGAAACAGAGGGTTAAATACACAACATATAATGAATGGGATTGGAACCAGGTGTGTAAGAAGACCAGACAAAACCAATGGAAAATGAAACATAGATCAATGATGGCTAGAAGACCGGTGTCGTCGATCGCCGAGCACCACCCAAACAAGGAGATGCATCGACTTCGGCAGAAGTCGTGACAGATATATGATTAGCAATACCAAATTATACTGTATTTATGTCTGACCCACACCCATTCTGACCATGCTAACATCAAATCCAATTGAGGCTTAACAATGCATTGAATAGGCCTTGATGAAAATACAATTCATCATAGCTAAATTATTCTTGGAGATTTGACACTTTGTCATGACAATGGGGGTTGAGAGAGAGAGGGATATAGAGAGAGAGAGCTCAAACTTGGCAGAGCCCTGGACATCTGGTGTCCAGCAGCTGACCATTAAATCTGTGATCATGGATGGACATGCATCATATTGCAAGAGATCTTTCTCTCACTCTCTCTCAACCCCCCCATTGTAGTGACAAAGTGTCAAATCTCCATTGATACAGTGCCTTGCAAAAGTATTCATCCCTTTGGCATTTGTCCTATTTTGTTGCATTACAACCTGTAATGCAAATGGATTTTGATTTTGATTTCATGTAATGGACATAAACAAAATAGTCCAAATTGGTGAAGTGAAATTTAAAAAATAGCATGTTTCAAAAAAATTGAAAAAATTAAAAACGGAAAAGTGGTGCGTGCATATGTGTTGACCCCTTTTGCTATTAAGCCCCTAAATAAGATCTGGTGCAACCAATTACCTTCAGAAGTCACATACTTAGTTAAATTAAGTCCACCTGTGTGCAATCTAAGTGTCACATGATCTGCCACATGATCTCAGTATATATACACCTGTTCTGAAACACCACTAAGCAAGGAGCATCACAAAGCACAAGGAGCTCTCCAAACAGGTCAGGGACAAAGATGTGGAAAAGTACAGATAAGGGTTGGGTTATAAAAAACATCAAAAACTTTGAACATCCCAAAGATCACCATATTTTTATTTTTATTTTACTAGGCAAGGCAGTTAAGAACAAATTCTTATTTACAATGACAGCCTAGGAACAGTGGGTTAAATGCCTTGTTCAGGGGCAGAATTACATATTTTTACCTGGTCAGCTGGGGGATTTGATCCAGGAACCTTTCGGTTACTGTCCCAACACTCTAACCACTAGGCTACCTACCACCAATTAAAACCATTATTAAGAAATGTAAAGAATATGGCATCACAACAAACCTGCCAAGAGTGGGCCGCCTACCAAAACTCAAAGACCAGGCAACAAGGGCATTAATCAGAGAGGCAACAAAGAGACCAAAGATAGCCCTGAATGAGCTAAAAGCTCCACAGCAGAGATTGGAGTGTCTGTCCATAGGGCTACTTTAAGCCGTACACTCCACAGAGCTTGCCTTTGTGGAAGAGTGGCCAGATAAAAGCCATTGCTTAAAGAAAAAATTAGCAAACATGTTTGGTGTTCGCCAAAAGGCATGCGGGAGACTCCCCAAACTAAAATGGACCTTTTCGGCCATCAAGGAAAACACTATGCCTGGCACAAACCCAACACCTCTCATTACCCCGAGGACACCATCCCCACAGTGAAGCATGGTGGTGGCAGCATCATGCTGTGGGGATGTTTTTCATTGTCAGGGACTGGGAAACTGGTCAGAATTGAAGGAATGATGGATGGCGTTAAATACAGGGAAACTCTTGAGGAAAACCTGTTTCAGTTTTCCAGAGATTTGAGACTGGGATGGAGGCTCACCTTCCAGCAGGACAATGATCCTAATCATACTGCTAAATCAACACTCAATTGGTTTAAGGGGAAACAATTAAATGTCTTGGAATGGCCTAGTCAAAGCCCAGACCTCAATCCAATTGAGAATATGTGGTATGACAAATATTGCTGTACACCAGCGGAACCCATCCTACTTTAAATGACTGGAGCAGTTTTGCCTTGAAGAATGGGCAAACATCCCAGTGGCTAGATATGCAAGCTTATAGATACTTACCCCAAGAGACTTGCAGCTGTCATTTCTGCAAAAGATGGCTCTACAAAGTATTGACTTTGGGGTGGTGAATAGTTATGCACACTCAAGTTTTCTGTTTTTTATTTGTCTTATTTCTTGTTTGTTTCACAATAAAAAATATTTTGCATCTTCAAATGATACAACCCCCCCCCCAAAAAAAATGTAATTCCAGGTTGCAAGGCAATAAAATAGGAAAAATGCCAATGGGGTGAATACTTGCATATGCCGCTGTAATTTAGCAATGGTGAATGTCATTGTCATCAAGTATTCACACAACTTGACTTTTAACACATTTTGTTGTGTTCCAGTCTGCATTTAAAATGGATTCAACTGTTTTTTTTTGTTACTGGCCTATACACAATACCCCATAATGTCAAAGTGGAATTATGTTTAAAAAAATAAAAGGATGAAATGTCTTGGGACAATAATTATTCAACCTTTGCCACATTTATGCAAGCCTAAATAAGTTCAGGAGTAAAAATGTGCTTAGCAAGTCACACAATATGTTTCATGGGTTAACTCTGTGTGCAATAATAGTTTAACCCACACATAAAAAATTTTGTAAGGTCCCTCAGTCAAACTCTTATTTAACCACAAAGACCAGGGAGGATTTCCAATGGCTCGCAAAGAAGGCTGCTTATTGGAGGATGGGTAAAACAAAAGAAGACATTGAATATCCCTTTGAGCATGGAGAGGATATTCATTGCACTTTGGATGATGTATCAAGCACTACAAATCAGTTACCAAAAAGATATAGGCATCCTTCCTAACGCAGTTGCCGGAGAGGAAGGACTCACTCAGGGATTTCTCAAAGAGTCCAATGGTGACTTAAAAATAGTTGCAGCGTTTAATGGCCATGATAAGAGAACTGAGGATGGATCAACAACATTGTAGTTTCTCCACAAAACTAATCTAATTGACAGAGTGAAAAGAAGGAAGCCTGTGCAAAATACAAATACTCCAAAACATGCATCCTGTTTGGAACAAGACATTACACTAAAGAAATATATCAAAAAAATGTGTCAAAGCAATTAACGTTTTGCCCTGTATACAAAGTGTTATGTTTGTGGCAAATCCAATACAACACATTCCTGAATACCACTCACCATATTTACAAGCATAGTGGTGGCTGTCTGCATAATGTTATGGGTATGCTTGTAATCGTTAAGGATTGGATAAAATAAGAAATGGAAAAGAGCTAAGCACAAAGTACTTGAGGTCCTAAAACCTGGTTCAGTCTGCTTTCCACCAGACACTGGGAGATTAATTCAAATCAAATCAAATTACATTTAATTATATAGCCCTTCGTACATCAGCTGATATCTCAAAGTGCTGTAAAGAAACTCAGCCTAAAACCCCAAACAGCAAGCAATGCAGGTGTTGAAGAACGTTGCCTAGGAAAAGCTCCCTAGAAAGGTCCAAATCTAGGAAGAAACCTAGAGAGGAACCAGGCTATGAGGGGTGGCCAGTCCTCTTCTGGCTGTGCCAGGTGGAGATTATAACAGAACATGGCCAAGATGTTCAGAAGGTTCATAAATGACCAGCATGGTCAAATAATAGGTCTGGGACAGGTAGCACGTCCGGTGAAAGGGTCAGGATTCCATAGCCGCAGGCAGAACAGGTGAAACTGGAGCAGTAGCACGGCCAGGTGGATGGGGACAGCAAGGAGTCATCATGCCAGGTAGTCCTGAGGTATGGTCCTAGGGCTCAGGTCCTCAGAGAGAGAGAGAGAGAGAGAGAGAGAGAGAGAGAGAGAGAGAGAGAGAGAGAGAGAGAGAGAGAGAGAGAGAGAGAGAGAGAGAGAGAGAGAGAGAGAGAGAGAGAGAGAGAGGGAGAGGGAATTAGGGAGAGCATACGTAAATTCACACAGGACACTGGATAAGACAGGAGAAGTACTCTAGATATAACAAACTGACCCCCCCCCGACACATAAACTACTGCAGCATACATTTTTTTATTCATTAATTCACATGTCAGCAGGACAAGAACCTAAAACGCAAGGCCAAATCTACACTGGAGTAGACCACATTATATACCAAGAGAGATCACATCTATATTATTCGTAGCTGTCTATTTACCACCAAAAACCACACTCAACGAGCTGTATATGGCCATATTCAAACAAGAAAGCGGCACTCCTAGTGGCCAGGGACTTTAATGCATGCAAACTTAACTCCATTTTACTTCATTTTTACCAGCATGTCACAAGTGCAACCACGCTCGTCGGATGTGGCAGGGCTTGAAAACTATTACGGACTACAAAAGGAAAACCAGCCGCGAGCTGCCCAGTGACCGAAGCCTACCAGACTCGCTAAATGCCTTTACAGTTTTTCTCAATTGCTAAAACACCATTTCTGAAACCTTGCTCCTTTTTCCTGAAAACATTAAACACAAAACCTCATCTTCAAGCACTATTTACATAACCTCTGACTCCTCTCGCAAAATGTCTGTGATACTGTAATTCTTGTTCTTTGTTGATATGAACCTGCAATCAGTCAAAATCTATGGAGCAGTCAGTACTGTCAATAAATGTACAGCACAATGTTCAGGGCCATACAATGTCTCCATTGTACTGTATACAGCCTACAATGCACTGTACTACAGTATACCATACTAAAAGGGACAAAAATCAAAGGAGTAAACATGTGATCAATGTGCTTCTTCTTGTATTTGGGCTGGGTCAGGCCAGAGCACTTCGTCGACATCACAAGCAATATTGTCCCTCCTGAGGCAACGGGGGGAAGAAGCCTCTTGTGTGCCGTATCCAGCCCTGACATGATTCCTCACCTATATCACCACAGGCTAAATCCATGGCTTGCAGCAGATTTACTCTGGTGTAGGGTTGTCTATCATACACTTTCCATCTCCAAGAGGAGAAACAGTCCTCAATCGGATTCAGGAAAGGCGAGCATGGAGGGAGGTACAAGTTCATAAACTGCCCATTGATGTTTAAACCATTCCCTTACCTGAGCAGCTCGGTGGAAACTGACATTGTCCCACACATTCACATAGGTGGGAATGGGATTCTCATTTAGCTCTTGACCCTGCTGCTCTTGATCCTGCTGCTCAAATAAAATATATCTTAGATTGGCAATAAATCTTAGAAGGTGCTGGGTGTTATATGGCCCGAGTGTAACATGGGGATATAGAACACCATGGTTGCTGATAGCAGCACAGATTGTGACATTGCCACCTCGTTGACCAGGGACTTCAACAATGGCCCGCTGTCCAATCATGTTTCGGCCTCTCCTTCTCCTCTTTGTTAGATTGAAGCCTGCTTCATCGACAAAGATGAACTCATGGGGTCTGTCCAAGGATTCCAAGTCAAATATTGTCTATGTAGAAATACAATGTACAGTATGTAGGATTTTGTAAGTCGTAAGGAGACAGTGTTATACTGTAGAGTGCAATTATGCTTCTGATTCACATACATTGTATGTACTGAAGAGTAATGCCATTCACATAGTATGTGTTAGTACTGTAGACAATCTGAATTAATTACAGTAAATGTTTCTGAATGTACACTTACTTGCACATACTGAGTTAGCAGTTCTTTCACCCTTGGTGAGTTGCGCTCAGAAGGTACACTGTATACTTGTTTCATTCGCATCCTGTTACAATGGAAATGCTCACACTGTCGATTCCCTGGAAGTGTGTGTTGTCTTGTATCACTCGTTCCTGGATATCTCTGAGTCGTATTGCATTATCTTGAAGGACCATGCCAACTATAACGGCCTCTTGCTCCCGAGTGAATATAGCTGTCCTTTCACCTGCATGTGGCAGCCTTGCAATTCTACAAAAAGTAGTTGTGCAGTTACAAAACATATTCATACAGTACAATACATACAGTGATTAACTTTACAAATGTCTATTAAAACAGATGCATATAGTGTAGTACAGTAAATTTGCAATTACAAAAATACGGTATTATACTGTACCTGTTCTCTTCTCTGAATGTCCTTACTATGATGGACACAGAAAATCGGCTCAAATTGGGTTGCACTCTAAGTCCTGCTTTCCTCATTGTCAGTCCATGGACAAGAACATGCTCTATAACTGTTGTTCGAATTTCATCAGATATTTCCACTCTGTGTCTTCCTCTTCCTCTTCCTCTTCGTCCTCCTCTTCCTCTTTCTTGCCCTCCTCCGCCTCCTCTTCCTCCTCGTCGCCCACCTCGCATACGCACTTGTCCTTGTCCTCTCACATTGTTTCTTCTCAGACTTTCTCCTTCCCACCTTCAACAACCTGTTTGCTCTCTGAACTGGCTTATATTGGTTGTGTTGCATCGTTTGAAACAGGTTAAATCAATTTTGAGTGGTTGTGTTCAATCAATGACACGTGTTCTCTATTTGTATTTCATTGTTGCCACTTGTGTTTACCAGTATGGATGACATGTGCATTGGAGTGCAGAATGTATTTTGAGAATGAGAATGTGTTTAGAGTTTTGCTGAAAAGTCTATGTGAGATCTGCAAATTGTGTTTTACCATGTGAAATGGTTTCAGGTATTGACAACAGACTGCATAATTAGCTAAATGAGTCCAGGCAACTGAGAACTTTGTTCAGCCAATGGGTTTTAGTGTTTTCGCAGTTGAGAAAAACTTTAATGCTTGCTTCGAGGCAAGGAACACTAAAGCATGCATGCGAGCTACCAGCTGTTCAGGATGACAGTGAGATCATGCTCTCTGTAGACGATGTGAGCAAGACCTTTAAACAGGTCAACATTCACAAACCTGCGGGGCCAGATGGATTACAAGGACGTTTACTCAAAACATGCGCTGACCAACTGGCAAATGTCTTGACTCTCCATGGCAGAGTATGTAATGCCTACATGTTTCAAACAGACCACCTTAGACCCTGTGCCCAAGAAAGCGAAGGTAAGCTGCCTAAATGATTACCACCCCATAGCACTCAAGTAGCCATGAAATAGACATGAAGTGCATTGAAATGCTGGTCATGACTCACGTCAACACCATCATTCGAGAAACCCTAGACCCACTCCAATTCGCATACCGCCCCAACAGATCTACAGATGACACATTCTCAATCGCACTCCACTCTGCCTTTTCCCAGCTGCCTTTTCCCATGGCAAGACCTGAAAATGGTTGTCTAGCAATGATCTAAAAACTATTTGACAAAGGTTGAATAATTCTGATAATAATTATGGGCAAACATTGCACAATCCAGGTGTGGAATGCTCTTAGAGACCCAGAATGACTCACAGCTGTAATCACTGCTAAAGGTAATTCCAACATATGTTGACTCAGGGGGTTCAATACGTATCTAATCAAGATATATTAGTGCTTTATTTTTCATGCATTTTTTACAAGTGTTACAATTTTTCCTCCAATTTGACATTACAGAGTATTTTGTAAAGATCATTGACAAAAAATGACAATTAAATCAATTTTAATCCCACTTTGCAAAACAACAAAATGTGGAAAAAGTCAAGGGGTGTAAATACTTTCTGAAGGGACTGTAGCATTCAATCCATCAGGCTAGAGAAATACTGGGGATGACAGGATATTCATAAGTTTTTCCCTCTTTCACTAGTCACTGACCCAACCCCCTGAACTAACCATCCACAGCAACCCAGAAATTATTTAATTTTGAGAGAAGGCATGGACAAGCTGTTTCAGATAGAACTGCTATCTGTGTTTTGTTACAGTTCTGGAATATGGGATAAATACTGTAAAAACTGTTAGATTTTAGAAGGACAGTTGTTATTGGCTTCGTTACTTATAAAAACTATTTTTATTTTCATACTCAATATATTTGAATGTAACCTTTGTGACAATTTGATCAATTTAGTTCTCTCCGCTAAGGAAACCTTGGAGGCTTCTCTTAGAAAGCTACACAAGCAGCACAATAGACCAATGATTAGAATGTCTTTAAATGACTGTGGAGGTTCAAATTCCTTTATGCTTATGTTTTCCCCATTTGTAATTCCATTTCAAAAAGACAAGCCTAAGACCTTCAGAGTGTACACAACAATTATGCCTCTTTTTTTCGAAGCCTGGTTTGTTTGATGAGCGAATCCTCTGTGGCCGCTCCTTTGTACCAACAAAAAACAAAGCACAATTTAAATTAGTTCCTGTTTTTTTCCCTTTCTCTCTCATGTCCTGCACATTACATGTGTCTCTCCTTTCCTCTTTAAAATGTATTTAAAGCAGAGCAGGTGGTCTGACTTTACCTTACGATTGTTCGCACCCCTTCATCTTGTCTCCCTTGTTCTCATCCTTCTGTAGCACAGCTGGTAGAGCATGGTGCTTGTAACGCCAGGGTAGTGGGTTCGATTCCCGGGACCACCCATACGTAGAATGTATGCACACATGACTGTAAGTCGCTTTGGATAAAAGCGTCTGCTAAATGGCATATATTATTATATTATTATTTTTGCACTTTGTGGTTCCGGAGGCTTGTTTTGCTGTCTGCTTATTCTGGCAGCTTGTCATTGGACCCCCTGACCTGCCTATCAGGTTTTATTTCGGTACAAGGATACTGTTAAGATACTCATGTCACGATGTGACATCTATGTTATGCTATTTTCTATCTCTCCAAAGCACAGATGGTTCCAAACTTCATACTGTACTGTAAGTCATTTGAAGTGGCGTCTTTCTAGGTAATTTTGTGATATTTTCTTGATATTCTTCCTTGTTAGAGGCAGGGCCGTAGCCAGGGTCTGAGTTTTAGTGTGTTCCGGACGATTTACTTAACGAAAGGCACATCTCAATAGGTGGTCCAGGTAAGTCATGACATAGCACAAGTGGTGGGTGGGATGGGGGTGCCTTTCCTCTTTTGTTGTCCCCCACGATGGGGACAGTTTATTTAGTAAATGTTTTTATTCAACTGCATTGTTGGTTAAGGGCATGTAGGTAAGCATTTCACAGTAAGGTCTACACCTGTTCTATTCGGCGCATTTGACAAATACAATTTGATTTGATTTGTAACATCTTCAAACTAAGGTCAACCATGTCATCCGTGACAGAGAGGGAGAAGTGTCAATCCATGTATATGGGTAAGATTGTCTAGCTAGCTAAATTTTCAGATATTACACATTTTTAATTTAGTCAGAAAGAGGTTTATTTCACAATAATGCATACTGTTAGCTAGCCAGCTAACATTAGCTGGCTGGTTCGCTAACATTACATTACGTGTATGATCTGTGTAGTAATATCATTCGTATCAATGACCATTTGCATTGTTAGCTAGCTAGCTAACATTGAACCTGGTTGGTTAGTTACCTGCAGATTTATGCAGGGTGTAAGGTTATGAGTTTAGATTATGATTAATTGTTTAGCCAGCTAGCTACATGTCTAAACAAAATGCTCCACCATCCAAGTAACCTTTTCAATAGAATGTTCATGCTGCCACTGTGACAATTGTTGATAGACATAGCAGAATAACTGACAAATTTACAAATGCTCAACACCCGTTGAATATGGCCGGTGTCAGTAAACGTTGGTTAAAAAGCGTAATTAAATTGTTGCCATGCAGCACAGTTATGGTCACCAACGCTCTGAATAATATAAAAACAGCCAAACCAGCTCTACTAGGGTGGGTAAAATGGTCAGAGTGACCTGTTCTCTCATTTATGTCTGGAAGTAAAATAGCAAGCTCGCCAATGTTAGCCAATTAGCTTGGGTGCTTGTTAGGGTCAGAAAGCTCGGATTAACCCTACTGCTCAACCGGAGTGTCCAGTGTGTGTTCTGAACAATCCGAGAGTGAAATGCTCTGAATTTTAGAACAGACAATCTGACAAAGCTCTAAGTTTACGAATGTCCTGAACACACTGAGTGCACTCTGGCACTCCAGATGGATATTCCGAACACCCCAGTAGTATAAACCAGCTTTTAGTCTTGACATCTTTGGGTGTTTAGTACATGGCCTCACATGCAAATCGATAAAGAGATGGCTGAGGCTAGGGCTTAAGAGGGTGTGAACGATTCTGAATGGGTGTAGACAAAGATGAGCTCTCCAGTAGGTGTACCTGTTATGCAGGTGAATGAGGACCCAAAAGCGACTTGGCGAAAACAGAGTCTTTAATCCAGTAAAGTAAATCTACAATCATAAAGCATAATTCCACTCGTAATGACGAGAACAGACTGGAGACTCGATCATGAACTGCAGGTTGCCTCGGGAAGGCACTTGAACGTAGCAGACTCAGACACCTGCTCACCACGCAGCATCTGAGGGAAACACGACACGACAGGGCGATACACAGACACAGCACGGTGAACAATAGACAAGGATCCGACAGGGCAGAAACGGAAAACAAGGGGAGAAATAGGGACTCTAATCAGGGAAAAAGATAGGGAACAGGTGTGGGAAGACTAAATGATTGATTAGGGGAATAGGAACAGCTGGGAGCAGGAACGGAACGATAGAGAGAAGAGAGAGAGGGAGGGAGAGAGAAAAAGGGGAACGAACCTAAAAAGACCAGCAGGGGGAAAACGAACAGAGGGAAAAGCAAAATGACAAGACAATCTAAGACAAAACATGACAGTACCAAAACATTCAAGGGCCATTTTCTCAAAAGCGAGGTTGAAAGTTTATCAACTTTCAAAACGGAATTACTTTCCCATTGTTCGTCAACTGCAGTGTATGATATACATGTTCTAGCTCTGAGTCTGTACTTTTATCCAATGTAAAAAAAAACAAATTCAAATTTTGCTACATAAGACCGATTCGAGCGTGTCGGTCACATATCGCTTTTCATCAGTAAAAGTTGGAGAACAGGAAAAACAATAAAATAATCACCCCAGCCATTAACACATCAGGTAACCTAGGCTGAGAGCTCTGTAAATGTTGGAAATAATTGTTATTTTTTTGTATAATTTTGGGGGGTTTGACTGCTCTGGGGGTTGACAACTTACATCTCGTGGTCCTGATTCTCAGAGTTATTTAATTGGGATAAAAAAGTCTATCCATGTAGATGGCTGTTGGGATTCAAAATAGTGCAGCTCCGGCTTTATTGTTTCATCTGTCGGGAAGAATTACAAGTAACTGCATGCTGTGTCTAGAGATGGCAGAAGAAGCTCAGAGATTGTTCTTAATAACCACTACCAAGATCTGTTGGCTTTTTGTGCGCTTTTCAGCAGTCATGGCATCACCCAGGTGGGTGCTACATGTTCCGCAATGGAGAACCAGTACCTATGGAGGAGCGGATCCTACAAAGGAACTGATCGTTGGAGAACCAGATGTGGTGCACTGATGAAGCGCTCCGGGCCTGTTTGTCAGACTGTCTTTGTTTCTCTCTGGCTGTACCATCAATGCCCCTCTCCGCTGAAGCTACACTGCCTTTCCAAACTGCCTCAACACACATCCTTTCACCAGAAGCCAAATAGAGACATTCAATCTCTATCTCCACCATTTCAATTAAAATGTGGTGTTTGGTGTGCTTTTTATGTGCTTTGAGGTTGTCTGTAATGAAAAGCGCTATACAAGTGAAATGTATTACTATTATTATTATTATTAACAAAAGGTAAATTAATACATTTTCTTTACAGATTTTTTGTTGTAGCATTTTACAGTTAATGTCCTGCAATTCTATAAATGTTGCCATGACTTATGCCATGTTACTATGATATCTGAGTGAGAGTGACAAACAAAATCAATGGGGGCGCCCTAGAAGTTGTGGGCTCTGGGCACGTGCCCTGTGTGCCCAGTCTGTAATTTTCACATGATGACTACAAGGCTAGACTTACTAGACTAATTTACCAATCAAAAAATTACCTGACATATAACAAGAGGAAAACTGATGATGATGCACGACCAAGTTTCGAAATTGCACTTTGTGGATTCTACTATTGTTACCCTCAACAGTAAGTTGAGATCCCATCTGAGCTCCTAAAATAATGATACTGTATTTTAATACCTTCATATGTAGCTACTGCCCTTGTGAGAGGGATACAATATTTTTGTTGTTGTGGGGGTGTGTTTTGTTTTTCAATTATTATAATTATAGGATCTGTAAGCCATGTCCCTTCAAATCAAATCAAATGTTATTTGTCACATGTTTCGTAAACAACAGGTGTGGAATAACAGTGAAATTATTATAGAGAAATAATAGAAAAGTAAAACACATTATAATAAAAGTAATAATAGATACACAACGAGTACTGATAACTTGGTTATATACAAGGGGTACTAGTACAGAGTTGATGTGCAGGGCTATGAGGTCATTGAGGTAGAGGTGTACAAATACTGTAACTAGGAATAAAGTGACAGATAGTCAACAGTAGCAGCAGTGTATGTAATGAGTTAGTGCAATGCAGATTTCCTTCCCTCCCTATTCCTTCCCTCCCTATCTCCTTTTTACAGACAACTGTCTCCTGCTTTTCCAATTTTACCCCCTAAAAGCCAACAACAACACACTTTACACATCACTGACATACAGTTTTGGCCTGGCCTTGCGTGTTCTCTCCAGCACAGTAGACTCTCCAGTTGTACTGCCTTCCCTTCTGTTACTACAGTTTATAGGATGTAGTCCCGGACTTTCTTGACTGTCTCTTTTGCTCTCACCGCGTGTCAAGATGTTTATGCCAATCAGTTTCCACCTACAACTCTACATTTTTTTTATAATCAAACTTCAACGTAACTGACACAAGTCACCTGCCAGTGGGTTGAGTTTGCAGTGCACGTACGCTTTGAGCTCCTTCAAGTGTGAGAGTACATAACCTGTTCAAAGAGTTGAGGTCTCGGAATGGTTTACTCCAGTAGGTTGAATTACAAATAGAGTAAAACATGTTAAATGCATAAATCCTATCAAAATGCTGAAGGCTTCAGAGAGACACTGTACAAGGCACTGTACGAGGCACTGCAGCAAAATCGACACTGCTCACTAGATGTGAGTGCATCGAAGGGGAGCTCAGGATACAGCTTACAGTATGTAAGTGAGTGCGGTGAAGTAAGAAGCACAAGTTTACAGTCCCTGGGTTGTCTGGGGTGCTATGTGTGATATCTCTGCTACTCAGACTGCCTGGGCCTCAACGGTGAAGTACACGTCCTGGGTCACTGGGCAGCAAGATGTTGATCATACACGACTGGCCAGGTAACGTGATGGGAGAACAAATTGAGTGTCATTTCTCACCACAAAACTACTCAACAGTCTGGAGTTCAGCAGCAGCAGCAACTGTCTAGTCTTTTTTCTAGAAATCATTGGTAGTGTACCAAATGGCACCCTATTCCTATATATAGTACACTACAATATGGGACTGGTGAAAAGTAGTGCACTATAAAGGGAAAATGGAGACATTTGGGATGCAGACCTTGTGTACTACCACCACCTCACAAACTGGGCAGGGTAGCAGGAGAGACATGTCAATTATTGAGTACACGGAAAAGTGGACATTGATAAATGGTCAGGGAAATGTTCCCTTATGGGACTGTGGTGGACATCATTATCTTGAGCTGACCGCAGTAGGTAATGTTGTGGGGTGGATCCGGAGAGTCAACGGATGCATGTACCATATTGCCATTTGGGGACTAGGCAATAGGAGGACAAGGTAGGCAAGGCTCAATATCCTGTTGGACTGTGGGGGTGGACAGAGAAAACGACAGAACATTCACAAAAGATATTCTAATTTAAGTTCTCTAATAAAGCACACGTGAGGACAGTTATGATCTGCTTCATTATCCACTACAAAGCACACACCTCTCCACTGTACAGCATGTTCGAAAATGTACTACACAGAGAGCAAATGAATGAGTGGATATGGATTGTGCAGGTGTTGGAAACAAACACTCCCTCTCTCTCACTCTCTCCCTGACCTCTTTCATTTCACATCCTTCACCACTATGAGTGATTTGCAAATAGTCCTATTTTCCCTGAGTGACATGTTCTATAAAATTATTCTCCCCATGGTTACAAAGCTCATGGACACATCTCTGTTTGACCTTCTTTTGTCACCATTCATTGTAGATACAAGCATTTTCATTCAGACAAAGACCATCAGGGATAGTGGCCATCCCTGCCTATGCCCCCCCCCCCCCCCCCCCCAGGCATGGGGTGCCAACCTGGCCTTTGAGATGTTAAGTGGGCTGCAGTGTGAAAGAAGAGCGCTCAGTGGCTACACCCTCCAAATGTCCATATCTTAGGTCCCTGGTCAAAAGTAGCGCACTATACAGGGTAAAGGGAGCCATTTTGGATGCAGACCACATCTCCTTATGGCTTCCGTATGGCTGTGGCTAAAGCATGATAATGGAGATGATCTAATTGCCTAAAGGCTAATCAATGTGTTTCTCGTATTGGGTAGGACAGCGTGAATGCCCCTGTACAAGGCTATACTCTGAGCTATTGTCAAACTGCCCCGTTGTTATGACAACCGCTGTGCTGTAAATAATACCAC
Organism: Oncorhynchus gorbuscha; assembly: GCF_021184085.1. Lineage (NCBI taxonomy): Eukaryota > Metazoa > Chordata > Actinopteri > Salmoniformes > Salmonidae > Oncorhynchus > Oncorhynchus gorbuscha. The sequence continues at coordinate 36,043,720 of NC_060179.1, read as the reverse complement.
CCCTCAACATGACAGTCACAGTAGTCATCAGTATATCTACAAAAATAGGGGAAACTGGTCGGTAGTTAGATTTCAATCAATGAGAACATTGTGTCCTATTTTGTTCAATTATAAAGATTCAAGGTAATTTATTTGACATTTTGGGGATAATATGGAGGAGAACAGACTATATATTTTATGATCTCATTTGAGCTTCTCTATGTCTTCCTTTTAATATAGAGGCCCCTCAGGGCATCACCTCCCAGTTTCACGATCCATACAGTATGTCAAGATCGGAGATAGGCGGGTGGCATTTTGTATTAATTTCTTTCTATCTCAATCTGCCATCTTTCTCTCCAACCTTTCATGCTTTTATTCTCCCTGCCTCTCTTGTTTTCATAAACTTCTAGATATGCTTGTTTGATCTCAGCACTTCTTAATTTCCACACATCCCACGCCACCACTGCACCGCACAGCACCGACATCAAACCATATTCCCCATGTGTGTACACATGCGCAGTCGATTGCTCTCTCTCACATCCACACACACACACGTACACACACACAAACACAGAGAGAGAAACACACAGTCTTGTGAAGCCTACTTTCTTTGTGCTTTTGAGATTTATTGAATAGAAGTGAGATTACGACAATGATTTGATAGATCAGGCGCACGCAGATACCCCTGTGCCAATAGAGGTAAGGGCGGGGCGTGGGTGGCTGAAAGTTGGGGAGGCTGAGTTCAAGGTGGAGAGGGTTATAAGAACAGAATCAACAACTCTCTACTTGTACCCCTTCAATGCAAAACATAGTTTTGAGCATGAGGATATACACCACATGGCCAAAAGAATGTGGACATCTGCTTGTCGAAAATCTCATTCCAAAACCATGGGCATTGATATGTAGTTGGTCCCCCGTTTGCTGCTATAACAGCCTCAACTCTTCTGTTAAGGCTTTCCAATAGATGTTGGAACATTGCTGCTGGGCTTTTATTCAGACACCAGCATTAGTGAGATTAGGCCAAGCTCGCCGTAAACCTTTCAATTCATCTCAAAGGTGTTCAATGGGGTTTAGGTCAGGACTCTGTGCATGCCAGTCAAGTTCTTCAACACCAATCTCAGCTAACAATTTCTATATGGATCTCACTTTTTGCATGGGGGCTTCATGCTGAAACAGGAAAGGGCAACAGGCATAGCTGTAACCACTAATTTGAAGGGGTGTCCACATACCTTTGTATTTATAGTGTATTTTTTCTGTAAAGTGCTCTTTTTTTAATCCCTTAAACGTGGGACACTTTTAATTGGAGCAGCTATGTTTAAAGATTATGAGGAGGAAGGTCTTATCAGTGAAATGCAGCTGGATATGCAGCAAACTTATCTGGGTTTCTCACATCTAGTCGATAATGGTGCCTCCTCAACCTTGTGTATATTCAAATAAGAAAGCGAACTGAGCCAGGCTTCTGTCCTTAAGCTCTCTGACAGGTTGTTTTTGTCAACAGACTGGAGCAACCACGTGCCTGAGTCATACCTTACCTCTCTACACAGAGAAGGGAAAAAAACACATGTTTCCCAGATACCATACTGTCCATATTACGTTAGATATCTATGACATTGTGGATGTTGAAGTTGATGTCAGAGAAGGCTGGTGGGCAGAAATATATCGCAGGGATTGTTAAACTTTTTCGGTCTGGGTCCCAAATTAGAAATTACTTTTTCCAAGGACCCAACCTTAGGAACATATGCGACTACATGTAAATATTGGTACATTTCATTGCCCTTATGCCTAAAACAAATGCAATATAGAAAAAAAATAACAATGAAATTAAATAGCCATATAAATAGCTGTTCATGTTTATTTTCACCCATTAAAAACTTGTACATATTATTCTAGGTTGGAACTGTTGCTGTTAAAATTCAATATATTGTTTTAATTCTGAACTGGAACAAACTGATGCATAACAGAACAGACACCCAAGCTTTTTGATAGTGCAACTCTAAGTAACAGTACAACACAAAATGATGAGGCCTACTGTTCCCCTTACTGTAGAAATTATTGTAGAAAGAAAGTCTAGGTTGGAGCTGTTGCTGATAAAAATAAAAGTCGTCATTTGTATTCTGAACTGGAATAAACTGATTGAACAAGGCTGTATCACATCCGGCCGTGATTGGGAGTCCCATAGGGCGGCACATAATTATCCCAGCGTCGTCCAGGTTTGGCCATCATTGTAAATAAGAATTTGTTCTTAAGTGACTTATCTAGTTAATTAAATGTTAAATTTAAATAAAACAGAGTCCTAATGAGAGGTGTGTTGCTGGTTGAAGTTTTCGACAAACATGTCTATTCTGGGATCAGTTTTTGACAGTTCAACACTTGAGGTCATGCTCAATATAGAGACTTTCTGTACTTGTTTTTAATAAATCCCCTCTAGGGGTAGTATTTTCATTTTTGGAAAAAAAGGTTCACGTTTTAAACGTGATATTTTGTCAGGATAAGATGCTACAATATGCATATAATTGACAGCTTCGGATAGACAACACTCTAACGTTTCCAAAACTGTAAAGATATTGTCTGTGTGTATAACAGAACTGATGTTGCAGGCGAAAGCCTGAGAAAAATCCAATCCGGAAGTGCCCCAGGTTTTGAAAGCGCTGCGTTCCAATGAGTCCCTATTGAGCTGTGAGTGTGCCATCAACGAGCTTACGCTTTCTACGTATTCCCCAAGGTGTCTAACAGCATTGTGACGTAGTTTTACACATTTTTGTTGAAGAATAGCCGTAGGCGGCCACATTGAGTAAGTGGTCACATGGTGGCTCCGAGAGAGATTCTCGCGTAAAATACAGAGGTAGCCATTACTCCAATCGGTCCTACTGAAAACGAATTGTCCCGACGGTTATATTATCTAATAGATATTAGAAAAACACCTTGAGGATTGATTATAAACAACGTATGCCATGTTTCTGTCGATTTTATGGAGCTAATTTGGAATATTTTTCACCGTTTTCGTGACTGCTATTTCCGGGCGATTTCTCAGCCAAACGTGAAGAACATTTTGGGAAAAAATGAACTTTGGCTATCTACCTGGGAGTCTCGTGAGTGAAAACATCAGAAGTTCATTAAAGGTAAACGATTTAATTTGATTGCTATTCTGATTTTTGACATAGTTGCCTGCTGCTAGCAAGGCATAATGCTATGCTAGGCTATCGATAAACTTACACAAATGCTTGTCTAGCTTTGGCTGTAAAGCATATTTTGAAAATCTGAGATGACAGGGTGATTAACAAAAGGCTAAGTTGTGTCTCAATATATTTCACTTGTGATTTTCATAAATTGGAATATTTTCTAGGGATATTTATGTCCGTTGCGTTATGCTAATTAGTTTCAGGCGATGATTACGCTCCCGCATGCGGGTTTGGGAGTCACAAGAAGTTTTAAGTAATCCAGACGTTCCCCAGTTTCTGTGGTGTAGTTTGTTATGTGTGTTTCAGAATGGCTTCCTGAAATCCCCCAAGCAGCTGATTGGTCGACTCCATGGCTAATTGGAGCTGACCCCGCCGCCTCGTCAAGATGCAGCTGTCTCCAATTACCCATTCCTTCTGAAGCTATATAAAAGCAAGTGGTCTGTTCAGAACAGAGATAATTCCTGGGAGGTCATTGAAGAAAGATGATTCCTTGGAGAGGAGGCTGATAGCTCATGATACAAAATGTTGGTTGTTTCTCATGCAGTTGGTATGTACTATGTTAGTTTGGTATGTTCTGTGTCAGTTTGTTGCTCACTCAGAGCCTATTTGATGACGTGTTTCTCAGTATGTTTGAACTTTTTAATAATATTCTGTTTAATTTGTTCCCAGGGGGTAAGGGGAAGGCACCTAGTGAGGGCTTAGGCAAGAGGCCCGCAGTCATACATATACCCATATTATATTTACTGTCTAGGCACACTAGGTAAGACCTGGGTGGACCACCCCTGTATTTTGGTTAGGGCACCAGGTGGTGCTAAATTAGGTAAGTAGTCATTAGTCAGGTAAAATAGGAGAGGGGAATTTGATGATATCTTTCTTTGTTTTGCTTCCGTCTAGCCCCTTTTACCCATATTACTGAGTGAAGGAATTACATTCCTAGTAAATGGTAAATTCTCTATCTTTTGTCATCCTTACTCACACCTACATTCCATACCTCTTTCGATTCACAGAGTTGAGTTGTAGCAGGGTGTTGCGTTCCCTCATTATAGAGGTGTGTGTAAAAATGTGTATGTGGTGCCAAACTGGCCCAGAACATCTACTACTTTCTCAGTTGGGCAGGAGACAGCTTCCTACTGTAGATGAGCAACCCAGAACTGTTTGCCTCAAAGTATCATGCTTCAATCAGTTTATTCCAGTTCAGAATAAAAATTATGACTTGTATTTTAACAGCAACTGCTCCAATCAAGACTTGTTTTCAACAATTTCTACAGCAAGATGTATAGTAGGCCTGATACTTTTTCATCTTCACCTGTAATGTTACTTAGGGTTGCTAGCTAGCCTGCTTTGGCTAACATTAGCTATTAGCTGTGTACAAGGCCAGGGGATTGTTTAAAATAGAAACTCACATATACTACTCTTAATTCTAATGCCAGCAGCATACCACCCTGCATACCACTGCGGCTTGCTTCTGAAGCTAAGCAGGGTTGGTCCTGGTCAGTCCTTGGATGGGAGACCAGATGCTGCTGGAAGTGGTGTTGGAGTGCCAGTAGGAGGCACTCTTTCCTCTGGTCTAAAAAAATATCCAAATCCCCCAGGGCAGTGATTGGGGACATTGCCTTGTGTAGGGTGCCATCTTTTGGAATGGACGTTAAGCTAGATCTACTGTCTCTATTATATTATGACACACCAGCTAGATCTACCGTCTTTATTATATTACAACAGACCAGCTGTATCTACTGTCTCCACTGTCTCCATTCCACTTTGGCCATTGCTGTGGGCCTACCCTCCCCCCTATTTCATGTGGGGTGGCAGACACACGCATCTCACATTTCATTACATAATTTTTTTATATTGCTTCTAAAATGTAAAACAAAAATCACAAATATTATATATTATTAATTACAAACAAGGCCATTTGCATGAGAAGAACTTACCAGTCCAAAACATGTCCTCTCCGTTCAAAAAAACATAAATTGCCATTATAAAAGTGGCTGGAGTTGAGTCAGTATGTTGGCAACAGCCACTCAATGTTAGTGGTGGCTGTTTAACAGTTTTTCAGGCTCTCTGTCCCTGCTTTGATGCACCTGTACTGACCTCGCCTTCTGGATGATAGCGGGGTGAACAGGCAGTGGCTCAGGTGGTCATTGTCCTTGATCTTTATGGCCTTCCTGTGACATTGGGTGGTGTAGGTGTCCTGGAGGGCAGGTAGTTTGCCTCCCCGGCAACGCGTTGTGCAGACCTCACTACCCTCTGGAGAGCCTTACCGTTGTGGGCGGAGCAGTTGCCGTACCAGGCGGTGATACAGCCGGACAGGATGCTCTCGATTGTGCATCTGTAGAAGTTTGTGCATTTGGTGACAAGCCGAATTTCATCAGCCACCTGAGGTTGAAGAGACGCTGCTGCGCCTTCTTTACAACGTTGTCTGTGTGGGTGGACCAATTCAGTTTGTCCGTCATGTGTACCCCGAGGAACTTTATATTTATTTCTCTCCACGACATTCCCGTCAATGTGGATAGGGGGGTGCTCCCTCTGCTGTTTCCTGAAGTCCACAATCATCTCCTTTGCTTTGTTGATGTTGAGTGTGAGGTTATTTTCTTGACACCACACTCCGAGGGCCCTCACCTCGTCCCTGTAGGCCGTCTCGTCGTTGTTGGTAATCAAACCTAACACTGTAGTGTTGTCCGCAAACTTGATGATTGAGTTGGAGGCGTGCATGGCCATGCTTAGTTTTTAACTTGTCACGCTCGTCGAAATGATTGGACCGCAGCGTGCGTAGAATTCCACATGTTTAATAGTTAATAAACTCACCAAACAAAACGGAAGAGAAACGTGGCGTTCTAGGATGCTCACAGGCAGCTACACAAAAACAAGATCCCACAAAGGGGAAATGGCTGCCTAAATATGATCCCCAATCAGAGACCACGATAAACAGCTGGCTCTGATTGGGATCCATACCAGGCCAACATAGAAATATATATCACCTTGATAACTCACCCGAGTCACACCCCGTCCTAACCAACATAGAGAATGAAAAGCTTTCTATAGTCAGGGCGTAACACTTGTGCAGACCTTGGAGCATTTTCTAGATTCAATTAGTTTAAATAAGCCTAAAGATAAAAAACAATGTTAAGTAAAAACGAATAAGATAATGGTTTTGTGTTATTTCCACCATACTTAAGTTTGTAGAAATGTCATTTCCATCACAGTTTATGGAGAAATTTGACAGACGGCTTAGCATGCTTTGATTAGTATTGCAGCTAGCATATCGTTTACCTTAAAAATACATAAAAGATTTTTAAAAATGCAAAAGTTCTCTACACAAGCAATATTTACCTTGACATTTCTTAAACTTATGGACATCACATCTGGAACAACTGTCCACTGCAGCCATGTTCTTCAGTGTCACAATATGTTTCCATGGTAACTAAATTAACATTCTCTTGAGAAATGTATTAATGAGGAATTTGTCCTCAGTGATGGAAATGACACCACTCCCAAAGGACAGGTATATTTTGTGTAAAAAAACAATATAAAGGGCATACTCACAATAAATATTGATATAGATTGTATTTAATTCACTCTTTCTGTAGTACATAACATTAATAATTACGGTTTATATAATGTTTTCTCATAGAAAAAATAGTAGAACCTTAAGTCTGGGTCAGGGACAAGGGTAAAACAGTGACAATTAGGTATACAATGCATCTAAAAAGTAGCTAAAGTACTTGATAGACGTGTTTAAAAAAAAGTATGGGATGATTCCAGTGTGCACTTAACATAAAAGTATTTATTTTGTATAAAATCCCCAAAATTGACCCGAGGACATGGAAGTGCCCGTAGTTGCATAATCACCAAGTAAGTACTTTACACCACTGCTGGTCTTCATTAAAGGTTCCTTGCAGGCTGGTCAGTGTAAATATGGATAATAACTGTTCCTTGCAGGCTGTTCAGTGTAAATTGGGGTAGTAAAGCTTCCTTGCAGGATGGTCAATTGAAATGGGGATAACATTTCCTTGCTGGCTGGTCATTGTAAATAGGGGCTTCCGAAGCTGTTCTATAATAAAGCCATCTTGCAGACTGGTCAGCTTAAATAGGAGCTTGCTGGCTCATACATAATGATGCTTCCTCTCTTTTATAAAGCATTGCCTGTTCAACATGAATGATAACAGTTTCATCATTTTCATTTGACAATCTACAGGATTAAGAAGTTCTGGCTAGAAACATTGAGGACTCATTGTAAAAGGAACTTGACCCCGATCCTCTGTCTTCCACTTGCTTCCTTGGAGGATTGGGGGAGAAGATCCAAAGGGGGAAGCTAGATCTTATTGTCCCTCAATGCAATTTCAGGAAGTAGCGGGTGGAGGACAGAGGAGAGGATGTGAGGTATCGAGTTCATTACAATTGAGAAAGGGCCATGGTTCTATGGACAAGATGGCTTTCATAGGCAGCCCATGTGATCAGATCTTATAATTATAAACAGACACGATCAGGTCAAGATCAGGATGAAAGGTAGAGGTCAATCACTTTGTGAAATGAGGAAAAATGTAAATCTACTTTATATATTTCTCTCTCTCATATCTACACACTTTTCAAAGAGTTAGAGTTTCATGTTCCTGAATGACAGACAGCATTATTTTTTAAATCTTGAACCTCAAGGCAATAAATTAATAATAAAAAAGAGTGAGTGAGGGCTTATCAAGTAACACATTTTGAAATCGCTGACTTTAAGTATATTTGAGAATTTCAAACAATACAATGTTCACTACCACTTCAGCGTGGAGAACTCCATCAAAGACCTGCTTAACATCCTCCGTTTAGTGCAGATATGTCTCCGTCTTCTAAGAAGTTTTAAAAAAATCACTGTCTGGGCAACTTTCTCTCCTGATATACAAGTATTTTGTGCTGAATATGACAATGATGGCTGCTCACATACTGATAGAGCCAGTGACTGGGCTGTACACTACTAAGCCTAAAGTGCTGTGAGATTTGTAAGGTGTCAAGTGTCTAATAAAACAGCTACCTTGGCAATCTATCAGCATTGGAAATATAACAGCTCTTATGATACTGACACTATTTACACTGGTACTGATTCTGTTCTTACACAACCAAACAAAGCCAGGTATTGAAGCTTTATTGCATCTTATCTCTCAAAATGTCAATTTAAAGCCACTATCCGGTTGCCGTAGTATTCTCTGTCTGCAGTATGATTTCTATCCCAGTGTCTCGATGATCCTATAACCCCAGACCTGTGGCACAGGGATGGACCTTGGCCTGGGTCAAAAGTAATGAGCTATAAAGAGAATAGGGTGCCATATGTGACGCATGCAGTAACTAGGTCAGACTCCTATCTGAGAAACCCAGTATCAGCATTACAAGACTGGCTGTCCTGTTTCACTGACCTTACCACATATCTTACTCTAACATCAACACTGCACAGATAGCTGCAAAAAGGAAATAGCATAGTGGGTCAATTTCCGCAACAATTTGTGCACATGCGCAAATACTGCGCAAATACTGTCTGTGACTGTGTGAGAGCGAAGTCTTGCATCTAGCTCAGCTCAAAACACCACTGTAACATGTTGCTGCACAAGGTCTCACAATAATTAATCATTCAAAGTGTACAGCGAGCCGGTGTAGCTCGACTTACCATGCTGTGGCAGATGTAAACCAACGGAAAGACGTTTTGCTCTGCATCTGAGTATCCAAACCGTATCATGTGAGAACCACTTTATTTGACTAACTTATCCAGTTGAGCTAGAACAGTATGTCAGTTGGGACGCTATCAATTAATGAGATGTCAACAATTGTTTAGTGTTACATTATTCATGTCAGTGCAGTAATGAGACAGGTAAATTGACAAAACTCATCGCTCAAGAGGCTTTTCCCCTGAGCTTTTCTGAACTTATAACCTCTAAGACGGTGTCATTTCATCCTGTCCAACTAGACTCCTCCAGTTACTAAGACGAGCAGGATCCCCGAACAGAGCAACATTATGGGGCTCAGAAGGACTGAGGCTCCGTCCCAATTGGCACCCTATTACCTATTTAATACAATACTTTTGACGAGGTAGTGTACCAAATTATAGTTGACTATATAAAGAATATAGTACCATTTGGGACTCACGAGAGAGAGGAGACAAGGCGAGAAAGATGAGGACAAGGTGGCAGGATTGTGTTAGCTGAAGATTAAGGCCATCCAGGCCTTCAGCGTGGTGCGATGATGGATGGACGGCACTCCTTCATCCATCAGAGCCTGTTTACATCACCTTTAAACAGCCACGGCCATGCCAACCCCGCGATCCATCCTCTTCTCTCTCTTAAAGGGTCCAGGCCCCTGGTTTGAACCAAGCTTCTACTCATGGCTCTGGCTTTACACATGATAGTCATCATTCATTAGGTTGTGGTTGGTGAGGATGCAAAGGAGTTGATGTGTATTCATTCCGTAATTCATTTATTTTATTTATCCTTAATTTAACCCTAACCAGGAAGTCCCTATTGAGGTTAAAAACCTATTTTACAAGTGAGACAATTGTGATCTGTTTGGCATATCTGAAGTTGGTATGGTATACACAGTGCATTCAGAATGTTTTCAGACCCCTTCACTTCTATCCACATTTTGTTAAATTACAGCCTTATTCCAAAATTGATTAAACATTTTTGCAAATGCAACGCCCTGAAAAAGTGGATTTTCCTCAATAATTAAGGTCACTGCTCGGGCTCTGAATGACCTATCTAACCGAAACTCGGGATTCGTAGCTAGGCCTACACATAATGTCAGAATTGGACCCCCAGCTAGAACGCAACTACGTATTTTTTTTACATTTTATATTATGGTTTAAACAGAAGACGCTGTGAATTTTGGGCCTGCTTTGAAATATGTGATAGTTGGCTTCTTGACGTGTTGGACAAAGTGGGTTTGGTTTCAGTATGTATCAGTTTGGTGTCAGAATGATATCTTATTGACTGACGGACGCTGATTTGATGGCTGACTTTTGTCCATTTGCAATAAGTTTAAACAACGATGATCCATCTCCAAATTGACTTACTTAAATCAACACCAACGAGCGATGGAGAGGAAACACTATCACTGCCCGGCCATCCCGAGTTCAATGGGCCAGTCAATTGGGTATTTCTGCAATATATATTAGAGCATGTCAAATTCGTAATGGTAGATGCCCATTGTAAGACATTGCAAATGGACAGCTGTGCGCCTGGTTACCTAAATGGGTTACCAGTAGCACATTTTCCAAATGTTTTTAATGCCTTTAGGGGGGTGCAAGGGGTCCATGGCTGGGTAGGCAGCATCCCCTAACCCATGCCAAACAGAAATGGGGCGCCCCTGGTCATTTTGGACATTTTTAAAAAAATGAGTTCCACTTCTCTCTCATTGCACCAATGAGCGATGGAGAGGAACCACTATCACTGCTCGACCATCCCGAGTTCAAAGGGCCAGTCAATTGGGCATTTCTGCAGTACATTAGAGCATGTCAAATTCGTGATTGTAAATGCCCATTGTAAGACATTTCAAATGGACTGCTGTGTGCCTGGTTACCTAAAAGGGTTACCAGTAGCATTATTTAAAAAAATGAATGCCTTTAGGGGGTGCAAGGGGTCCATGGCCGGGTAGGGAGCACCCCCTACCCATGCTCAACCAATAGAGGGCGCCCCTGGTTATTTTGGACATTTTTCTAAAACAAATATTTAAAAACGAGAGTCCCACTTCTCTTTCGTTGTACTAAATTCTTACTTCATATAACTTGCTATGATCACAGAAGACAAATAGACCTTCTAGGTTGATTCAGGGCTTAACATAGTGATACATATAATTTGGTCAGTGGCGCCCTCTATTGGACATTCCTTATGCCATTTGGACATGTTTTACTGACTTTTGGGTTCGGAAGCTGACTGCCTATGATCATATATGGCAAAGGGACATAACATCCTGATTTGGTACTTTCAATACTTATGTATGGCATTTGGACATGTATTATGCCATGGTTCACTGTCTTTTGGGTTCGGAAGCCGACTTCTTATGATCATAAATAGCAAATGGACAAAACATAGGCCTTATGGACAAACTCAATAAAATAAGACAAATGTATGTTCATACGGGTATAAATACCGGTTGCATCACCGCCTGGTATGGAAAATGCTCATCATCTGACCGTATGGCGTTACAGAGGGTAGTGCGTATGGCCCAGTACAACACTGGGGCCAAGCCTCCTGCAATCCTGGACCTATATAATAGGCTGTGTCAGAGGAAAGGCCATAAATTGTCAGACTTTCTGAACAATTAATCAACTGGCCACCGGACTATTACATTGACCCACCTTCTCCTCCATTTGTTTTGTACACTGCTGCTAGTCACTGTTTATTATAGTCACTTCACCCCTACCTACACGTACAAATGAAGTACTCGGTACCGGTACCCCCTCGGTACCCCTTCTTCTTGAACTGTTGGTTTAGGGTTTGCAAGTAAGCATTTCATGGTAAGGTCTACACTTTGGCGCATGTGACAAATCATGTTTAACTTCTTGGATATAGGGGGCGCTATTTGAATTTTTGGATGAAAAACGTTCCCATTTTAAACAAGATTTTTTTGTCACAAAGATGCTCGACTATGAATATAGTTGACAGCTTTGGAAAATACTAACATTTCCAAAACTGCAAATATATTGTCTGTGAGTGCCACAGAACTGATGTTACAGAAAAAAACTGAAAAATCCAATCAGGAAGGTTTCAGAGTGTAGCGTTAAACATGCTCGCTGAATATTATGCCACTGAATTATTCCATGTATTTTTGTAGAGACTGTATGTATTCTTCCCTATGTCTGTTTGGATAAAAAATCACAATAATTCAACTGTTAAAATAAACAAGCTTAATGTGTAACCTTTTTCCAAAGTGGATCACTGACATTTGTTTATTTACGAGGCTATCGAGTACCTTACTGCATGTTTTGTTTTTACTCGGCAGTTCAGACCACAATAAAGAAACATTCCTCTTCTGAATTAGAAGATGACAACATGTCTTCTGAAAGGGATGGGTTAGGGAACAGAGACAGAGTGATGTGCTCTTGGTTTCTTCCTGGCGATGCTGTAGATTTTTGAACTGTGAGAGATGATCCAGGCAGCTTGACAGGCACTTCAGGCTGCAGTGTCATGATGATGTCTTGCCAACATCAAGGACCCACAACTTACTCACTCAGCACCATGGCCCCACACTACTTCCAGTGTGTGTCCCTATTCCCTATGTACAGTTGAAGTTGGAAGTTTGCATACACTTAGGTTGGAGTCATTCAAACTCGTTTTTCAACCACTCCACACATTTCTTGTTAAGGAGAGGTATATCTATAATTCCATGTGTATAACCTGTATTATCATCTACATTTGTGATGAGTATTTCTGTTGAAATGTTGCTATGCAAAATCACTGCATGTTTTTGGACTAGTGAATGTAACGCGCCAAAGTAAACTCATATTTTGATAAATATGAACTTTATCAAACAAAACATACATGTATTGTGTAACATGAAGTCCTATGAGTGTCATCTGATGAATATCACCAAAGGTTAGTGATTAATTTGATCTCTATTTGTGCTTTTTGAAACTCCTCTCTTTGGCTGGAAAAAATTGGCTGTGTTTTCTTTGGCTTGTTGGTGACCTAACATAATCGTTTGTGGTGCTTTCACTGTAAAGCCTATTTGAAATTGGACACTGTGGTGGGGTTAACAACAAGATTACCATTAAAACGGTATACGACATTTATGTTTGAGGAATAGTAATTACAAGTATTTCTGTTTTGAATTTGGCGCCCTTTACTTTCAATGGCTGTTGTCATATCATCCCGTTAACAGGATTGCAGCCATAATATAGTTTTGTCAAGTCGGTTAGGACAACTACTTTGTAATGACACAAGTCATTTTTCAAAAAGTTGTCTACAGACAGATTATTTCACTTATAATTCACTGTATCACAATTTCAGTGGGTCAGAAGTTTCATACACTAAGTTGACTGTGTCTTTAACCTCTCTGAACCACCCATACCGGATCCGGGATAGTTGTCATCAGCAACTCTGAATAGTATAGCGCCACAGTCAATTAATATTACTAGAAAATATTCATGAAATCACAAGTGCAACATTGCAAAACACAGCTTAGCCTTTTGTTAATCCACCTGTCGTCTCAGATTTTGAAATTATGCTTTACAGCGAAAGCAATACAAGCGTTTGTAAGTTTATCGATCGCTCGACAAAACAATAAGTACACTTAGCATCAGGTAACTTGGTCACAAAAATCAGAAAAGCAGTCAAATTAATTGTTTACCTTTTGATCTTCGGATGTTTTCACTTACGAGGCTCCCAGTTAGACAACAAATGTTCCTTTTGTTCCATAAAGATATTTTTTATATCCAAATACCTCCGTTAGTTTGGTGCGTTATGCCCAGGAATCCACAGGAAAGAGCGGTCACGACAATGCAGACAAATTCCAAATTATATCCATAATGTCCACAGAAACATGTCAGACATTTTTTATAATCAATCCTCAGGGTGTTTTTCAAACATCTATTCGATAATATATCAACCAGGACAGTTGGGTTTTCACTAGGACCGGGAGTAACAATGGCCACCTTTTCTCTTTTGCGCACAATTCACTCTGAGCCCCCACCTATCCACGTACGCAATGTGGTCGTTCACGCTCATTCTGTCATGTTTTGTCTTATATCATCTTGTCATTTTGCTTTTCCTTCTGTTCGTTTCCCCCTGCTGGTCTTATTAGGTTCGTTCCTTTTTTTCTATCCCTCTCTCTCCCCCTCCCTCTCTCTCCTCTCTCTATCGTTCCGTTCCTGCTCCCAGCTGTTCCTATTCCCCTAATCATCATTTAGTCTTCCCACACCTGTTCCCGATCCTTTCCCCTGATTAGAGTCCCTATTTATTCCTTTGTGATCCGTTCCTGTCCCGTCGGTTCCTTGTTTTGTATTCACCATGCTGTGATTGTGTTTCGCCCTGTCCTGTCGTGTTTTTTTGCCTTCATCAGATGCTGCGTGTGAGCAGGTGTCTCTGTCTACTACGGCCTGCGCCTACCCGAAGCGACCTGCAGTCTGTGGCCGCTTCTCTTGTCATTCCCCTCTACAGACTAGAGGATTTCTGTTATTCCCTGTTTGGACTTGAATAAACTCTGTTTCTGTTAAGTCGCTTTTGGGTCCTCTATCACCTGCATGACAGAAGGAACCGACCGAGGAATGGACCCAGCGACTTCAGACGCTCGTTACACTGCCGTCAAGATCCAAGGAGCTATGCTCGGCAGACACGAGCAGGAATTGTCTGCTGCTCGCCATGCCGTGGAGAACCTGGCCGCTCAGGTTTCCGACCTCTCTGGACAGTTCCAGAGTCTACGTCTCGTGCCACCTGTTACTTCCTGGCCTGCCGAGTCTCCAGAACCTAGGGTTAATAACCCACCTTGCTACTCCGGGCAGCCCACTGAGTGCCGCTCCTTTCTCACGCAGTGTGAGATTGTGTTCTCTCTCAACCCAACACATACTCTAGAGAGAGAGCTCGGGTTGCTTACGTCATTTCACTCCTTACTGGCCGGGCTCGAGAATGGGGCACAGCTATCTGGGAGGCAAGGGCTGATTGCTCTAACAAGTTCCAGAACTTTAAAGAGGAGATGATTCGGGTTTTTGACCGTTCAGTTTTTGGTAGGGAGGCTTCTAGGGCCCTGGCTTCATTATGCCAAGGTGAACGGTCCATAACGGATTATTCTATTGAGTTTCGCACTCTTGCTGCCTCTAGTGAGTGGAACGAGCCGGCGCTGCTCGCTCGTTTTCTGGAGGGACTCCACGCAGTGGTTAAGGATGAGATTCTCTCCCGGGAGGTTCCTTCAGATGTGGACTCTTTGATTGCTCTCGCCATCCGCATAGAACGACGGGTAGATCTTCGTCACCGGGCTCGTGGAAGAGAGCTCGCATCAACGGTGTTTCCCTGCTCCGCATCACAACCATCTCCCTCCTCTGGCTTTGAGACTGAGCCCATGCAGCTGGGAGGGATTCGCATCTCGACTAAGGAGAGGGAACGGAGGATCACCAACCGCCTGTGCCTCTATTGCGGAGTTGCTGGACATTTTGTTAATTCATGTCCAGTAAGAGGCCAGAGCCCATCAGTAAGCGGAGGGCTACTGGTGAGCGCTACTACTCAGGTCTCTTCATCTAGATCTTGTACTACTATGTCGGTCCATCTACGCTGGACCGGTTCGGGTGCTACATGCAGTGCCTTGATTGACTCTGGGGCTGAGGGTTGTTTCATGGACGAAGCATGGGTTCGGAAACATAACATTCCTTTCAGACCGTTAGACAAGCCTACGCCCATGTTTGCCTTAGATGGTAGTCATCTTCCCAGTATCAAATTTGAGACACTACCTTTAACCCTCACAGTATCTGGTAACCACAGTGAGACTATTTCTTTTTTGATTTTCCGTTCACCGTTTACACCTGTTGTTTTGGGTCATCCCTGGCTAGTATGTCATAATCCTTCTATTAATTGGTCTAGTAATTCTATCCTATCCTGGAACGTTTCTTGTCATGTGAAGTGTTTAATGTCTGCCATCCCTCCCGTTTCTTCTGTCCCTACTTCTCAGGAGGAACCTGGCGATTTGACAGGAGTGCCGGAGGAATATCATGATCTGCGCACGGTCTTCAGTCGGTCCCGAGCCAACTCCCTTCCTCCTCACCGGTCGTATGATTGTAGTATTGATCTCCTTCCGGGGACCACTCCTCCTCGAGGTAGACTATACTCTCTGTCGGCTCCCGAACGTAAGGCTCTCGAGGATTATTTGTCTGTGTCTCTTGACGCCGGTACCATAGTGCCTTCTTCTTCTCCGGCCGGGGCGGGGTTCTTTTTGTTAAGAAGAAGGACGGTACTCTGCGCCCCTGCGTGGATTATCGAGGCTGAATGACATAACGGTTAAGAATCGTTATCCGCTTCCCCTTATGTCATCAGCCTTCGAGATTCTGCAGGGAGCCAGGTGCTTTACTAAGTTGGACCTTCGTAACGCTTACCATCTCGTGCGCATCAGAGAGGGGGACGAGTGGAAAACGGCGTTTAACACTCCGTTAGGGCATTTTGAGTACCGGGTTCTGCCGTTCGGTCTCGCCAATGCGCCAGCTGTTTTTCAGGCATTAGTTAATGATGTTCTGAGAGACATGCTGAACATTTTTGTTTTTGTCTATCTTGACGATATCCTGATTTTTTTCTCCGTCACTCGAGATTCATGTTCAGCACGTTCGACGTGTTCTACAGCGCCTTTTAGAGAATTGTCTCTACGTAAAGGCTGAGAAGTGCTCTTTTCATGTCTCCTCCGTTACTTTTCTCGGTTCCGTTATTTCCGCTGAAGGCATTCAGATGGATTCCGCTAAGGTCCAAGCTGTCAGTGATTGGCCCGTTCCAAGGTCACGTGTCGAGTTGCAGCGCTTTTTAGGTTTCGCTAATTTCTATCGGCGTTTCATTCGTAATTTCGGTCAAGTTGCTGCCCCTCTCACAGCTCTTACTTCTGTCAAGACGTGTTTTAAGTGGTCCGGTTCCGCCCAGGGAGCTTTTGATCTTCTAAAAGAACGTTTTACGTCCGCTCCTATCCTCGTTACTCCTGACGTCACTAGACAATTCATTGTCGAGGTTGACGCTTCAGAGGTAGGCGTGGGAGCCATTCTATCCCAGCGCTTCCAGTCTGACGATAAGGTTCATCCTTGCGCTTATTTTTCTCATCGCCTGTCGCCATCTGAGCGCAACTATGATGTGGGTAACCGTGAACTGCTCGCCATCCGCTTAGCCCTAGGCGAATGGCGACAGTGGTTGGAGGGGGCGACCGTTCCTTTTGTCGTTTGGACAGACCATAAGAACCTTGAGTACATCCGTTCTGCCAAACGACTTAATGCCCGTCAAGCTCGTTGGGCGTTGTTTTTCGCTCGTTTCGAGTTTGTGATTTCTTACCGTCCGGGTAGCAAGAACACCAAGCCTGATGCCTTATCCCGTCTGTTTAGTTCTTCTGTGGCTTCTACTGATCTCGAGGGGATTCTTCCTTATGGGCGTGTTGTCGGGTTGACAGTCTGGGGAATTGAAAGACAGGTTAAGCAAGCACTCACGCACACTGCGTCGCCGCGCGCTTGTCCTAGTAACCTCCTTTTCGTTCCTGTTTCCACTCGTCTGGCTGTTCTTCAGTGGGCTCACTCTGCCAAGTTAGCTGGTCATCCCGGTGTTCGAGGCACTCTTGCGTCTATTCGCCAGCGCTTTTGGTGGCCGACTCAGGAGCGTGACACGCGCCGTTTCGTGGCTGCGTGTTCAGACTGCGCGCAGAAGAAGTCTGGTAATTTTTTTCTGCTTCTGCTCCTGGTCTTGCTGGGTCTCAGTCTGTTCCCTGCCATCGCATCTCTCCTGTTCTTGTCCCTGCCCTTGCTGTGTCTCAGTCTGTCCCTAGTTCTCATTTTTTTTTTAGAGTAGTACCCTAGTTTCCCTTTTTATCGTTTTTCGTTACGGTCCTGAGGAGAGGAGTTGGGTTCTTTCTCGGGACGTGCTGGACCGTTTGATCTATGATTTCCTCCGTTGCCGCCAGTGTTCCTCCTCGAGAGCGCCAGGAGGCGCTCGGTGAGTGGGGGGTACTGTCATGTTTTGTCTTATATCATCTTGTCATTTTGCTTTTCCTTCTGTTCGTTTCCCCCTGCTGGTCTTATTAGGTTCGTTCCTTTTTCTATCCCTCTCTCTCCCCCTCCCTCTCTCTCCTCTCTCTATCGTTCCGTTCCTGCTCCCAGCTGTTCCTATTCCCCTAATCATCATTTAGTCTTCCCACACCTGTTCCCGATCCTTTCCCCTGATTAGAGTCCCTATTTATTCCTTTGTGATCCGTTCCTGTCCCGTCGGTTCCTTGTTTTGTATTCACCATGCTGTGATTGTGTTTCGCCCTGTCCTGTCGTGTTTTTTGCCTTCATCAGATGCTGCGTGTGAGCAGGTGTCTCTGTCTACTACGGCCTGCGCCTACCCGAAGCGACCTGCAGTCTGTGGCCGCTTCTCTTGTCATTCCCCTCTACAGACTAGAGGATTTCTGTTATTCCCTGTTTGGACTTGAATAAACTCTGTTTCTGTTAAGTCGCTTTTGGGTCCTCTATCACCTGCATGACACATTCTTCAAAATAAAAACCCTGAAACTTCTGAAGACTGACACCTTGAGGAAGCGATAGGAAAAATACATCTGGTTGATATGCCTTTTAAATGGAGCAATGGCAGGCTATGGAACATGGAGTTTTTAAAATAGAAGCCACTTCCTGGTTTGATTTTTCTCAGGGTTTCGCCTGCAATATCAGTTCTGTTATACTAACAGACAATATTTTGACAGTATTGGAAACGTTAGTGTTTTCTATCCTAATCTGTCAATTATATGCACATTCTAGCATCTGGTCCTGAGAAATAGGCCGCTTACTTTGGGAACGTTATTTTTCGAAACATAAAAATAGTGCCCCCTAGCTTCAAGAGGTTAAACTGATATGTTGTTTCACTGGCCTACGCACAACACCTCACAACGTCAGTGGAATGATGTTTAGACATTTTTACAAATTAACTAAAAATGAAAAGCTGAAACCCCTTATGTCAAGCCTAAATAAGTTCACAAGTAAACATTTTCTTAAAGTCACATACGTTGTATGGATTCACTCTGTGTGCAATAATGGTGTTAAACATTATTTTTGAATGACTACCTCATCTCTGTACCCTACATGTACCATTATCTGTAAGGTCCCTCAGTCAAGCAGTGAATTTCAACACAAAGACCCAGGAGGTTATCCAATGCCTGGCCAAGAAAGGCACATATTGGTAGATGGTTAAAAAAAATTACAAGCAAAAATTGAATATCCCTTTGAGCATGGTGAAGTTACTAAATACACTTTGGATGGTGTCTCAATGCACCCCCTACAAAGACACAGGATTCTTTCCTAACTTGCCAGAGAGGAATGAAACCACTCAGGGATTTCACCATGAGGTCAATGGTGCCTTTTAAAATAGTTAGAGTTTAATGGCTGTGATATGAGAACTGATGATGGATCAACAATATCATAGATACCCCACAATACTAACCTAAATGACAGAGTGAAAAGAAGGATAATAAAAAATACAAATATTCCATCCGATTTGTAATAAGGCATTAATAAAGTAAAACTGCAAAACGTTTGGCAAAGAAATTGTATTCAGGACATGAAATGAATGTGTTACGTTTGGGGAAAATCCAACACATCTCCAACCATGGTGGTGGCATCTTGTTATGGGTATGCTTGTCATCTAAGTTTTTAGGATAAATGAAATGAAATATAGCACAGGCAAAATTATTTTCAGTTTGCTTTCCAACAGACACTGGAAGACAGACTCGCCTTTCAGCTGGATAACAACCTACAACACAACAACCTACAACACAAGGCCAAATATACACTAGAGTTGCTTACCAAGATGACATTGAATGTTCCTGAGTGACCAAGTTCACTAAAATCGGCTTGCAAATCTTGAATCTTGAAAATGGCTGTCTAGCAATGATCAACAACCAGCATGACAGAACTTGTATAATAGTTTAATAATAATGTGTGAATATTGTACAATCCAGGTGAGCGAGGCTCTTAGAGACTTACCCAGAAAGACTTACAGCTGTAATCACTGCCAAAGTTGACGCTAATATGTATTGACTCAGGGGTGTGATACTTATGTAAATTAGATTTTTCAGCGTCATAAAACATAACACAGCCATAACCCTGTCATAACAGCTGATATAACTTGTCATAATATGGTCATAACACTGTCATTACATATATAGAAGACCTGTTGTGACACATATTGTGTTCCTTTATGACTGGTTGTGACACCTACATAAGAGTGTCAAAACATATGACACTGAAAAATCATATTATGACACCATAGATTACACCATAGTTTACTTGTCAACAGTATGTTTGTTATTTAACAATTTCTGAAATGTACCATATTAAATTGTAATTGTGAACACATTAACGTCAGACATGCACCTACACCAATGCTCTGTTGCTGATGACTGGCATTAATGCAGGAGCAGATTTCAGGAGCAGGACCAGACTGATAATTGACATAAGGGCATATACGTGATAGGCCTATCTGGACTACAGTGGTGTAAAGTACTTAAGTCATTTTGGGTGGTGTCTGTACTTTACCATTAACATTTTTAACAACTTTCACTTTTAGTCCACTACATTCCTCAAGAAAATATGTACTTTTTACTCCCATAACATTTTTTCTGACACCAAAAAGTACTCGTTATATTTTGAATGCTCAGGCAGGACAAAGTTATGGTCCATTTCACAAACCTATAAATACAACCTGTTGTCATACCGACTGCCTCTGATCTTGTGGACTCACTAATGACAAATAGTGTGTTTTATAAATTATGTCTTAGTGTTGGAATGTGCCCCTGTCCTTTCCTTATTTTAAAATAAAACCAGATATTTTTAGACTTCTTTTACTCAGTGTTTTTTAAAAACTTTTACTTGAGTCATTTTTTATTGAGGTATCTTTTTAATTTTACTCAAGTATGGCAGTTGAGTACTTTTTTCCACCTCTGCTGGCTTATGATCATGATGGTCATAATGCTTCTTGACAGTGTCATAAAGTATATTTTCTACAAGCTAATTAAAATATGCTGAAAATATATATGGACTATATGATGACTGGAAATAATGGATTACAACAACAACAACAAAGGACTTAAGAAAAACATTTTCAAACAAAAGGAAACTTCTTGGCAGGGAAAAAAACTATTTGAATAAATGTGGGTTTTGACTCTTAAGTAGGTGTCATGACCAGCCATAAACCAATGTGATGTCACAACAGGTGTAAATATGGATCATGACAGTGTTATGACCATGTTATGACAAGTTGTCAGCTGTTATGACATATTATGACATGGTTATTATCGTGAATATAACTTATGATTCTGGGTGTTTAAAAGTTGATCGTCGTAGTGAGGAGACCAAAGCGCAGCGTGATGTGAATACATCTTTTAATGAAAAGACGGAAAAACACGAAAGTACACTAACCAAACAAACAAAATAACAAGACGAACGTGACCGCTATCAAAACTGAGTGTAAACATGCAACATCACAAAGACAATAACCCATCAAATACCCAAAGAAGATGGCTGCCTAAATATGGCTCCCAATCAGAGACAACGATAAACAGCTACCGCTAATTGAGAACCAATCTAGGCAACCATAGACATACATAAACATCCCGACGGTAACAACCCCATGAACCTACAAAACACCTAGACAGTACAAAAACACATACATCACCCATCTCACACCCTGAACTAACCAAAATATATAAAGAAAACAAAGAATACACAAGTCAGGGCATGAGGGGCAGCTCCGGACTGGCTGATGACTCCAGGCTGGTTGACGGCTCTGGCGGCGGCTGGCTGGCTGACGGCTCTGGCGGCTCCTGGCTGGCTGATGGCTCTGGCGGCTCCTGGCTGGCTGACGGCTCCGGCGGCTCCTGGCTGGCTGGCTGACGGCTCTGGCTGCCTCTGGCTGGCTGTTGGCTCTGGCGGCCCCCGACTGGCTGACGGCTCTGGCAGCCCCCGGCTGGCTGACGGCTCTGGCAGCTCAGGACAGACGGGAGACTCTGGCGGCTCAGGGCAGACGGGAGACTCTGGTGGCTCAGGGCCGACGGGAGACTCTGGCGGCTCAGGGCCGACGGGGGACTCTGGCGGCTCAGGGCCGATGGGAGACTCTGGCGGCTCAGGGCCGACGGGAGACTCTGGCGGCTCAGGGCCGACGGGAGACTCTGGCGGCTCAGGACCGACGGGAGCACCTGTAGGGATGAGACGGAGAGACAGCCTGGTGCAGGGGGCTATCACCGGAGGGCTGGTGCATGGAGGTGGCACAGGATAGACCGGACCGTGCAGGTGCACTGGAGCTCTTGAGCTCTGAGCCTGCCCGGTTGAATGCTCCCAGTCGCCAGGCCAGTGCGGTGAGGTGGAATAGCCCGCACTGGGCTGTGCTGGTGAACCGGGGACACCATGCGTAAGGCTGGTGCCATGTATGCCGGCCCGAGGAGACGCACCGGAGACCAGATGCATAGAGCCAACTTCATGGCACCTGGCTCGATGCCCACTCTAGCCCAGCCAATACGAGGAGCTGGAATGTACCGAACCGGGCTATGCACACGCACCGGGGACACAGTGCGCTCCACCGCATAACACGGTCCCGCTCTCTCTCCGGTAAGCACAGGAAGTTGGTGCAGGTCTCCTACTTGGCTTCGCCAAGCGGTCTAAGGCTCTGCGCAGCGGTCTAAGGCACTGTATCTCTAGTACAAGAGGTGTCACTGCAGTCCCTGGTTTGAATCCAGGCTGCATCACACCCGGCTGTGATTTGGAGTCCCACAGCGTCGTCCGGGGTAGGCCGTCATTTTAAATAAGAATTTGTTCCTAACTGACTTGCCTAGTTACATTTTTAAAAGTTAGTAGTACGCTGTTCAGCAAAAGTATGACTTCACAAGGGATTTGCACTTACAACCTATGGAATTGAGGTGCACTGACCTTTCTGCTGTGCCACAAAGTATCTAGTATTCCCATACACATGCATTACCTTACATCTCTGCACTTAGCAAAATAGTGCTACATTCACTGCTATTTTAGTTACTAATTAATCAGACTATTCTCTCTTCATTGATTTAATTTACTTTTTCAGTTTTTCTGTATAGTTGTCTAATGTTGGTGGGGCATAATATTTGTTTCACTATTACTCCTGAATTATTATGATAAATATAATACTTTTTTTCAGTTTATTTTTTAACAAAGCTGAAATTCACTATGAAGTCCATAAGTGTAGGAATACAGGTGTAGTTATCAGTTAACTCAAGCGTGGTGGTGTAGAATAAAGATTGGAATGCCATGAACCAGGAGGTTGTGAGTTCAAATCTCAGGTGAATTACGTTGAATAATAATGACTGTATAAATGTGTTTATCAAAGTGTGTAAAATATGTAAGTTGAAAACATTATGTTAAAAGCACTGTCTGTATCATAAACATAATACAATGTGTTCCAAACCCATGGTTTCATGTGATGTTAAAAAAAAAACATGTTTTGGTATGTGAAGTGTTCCAAAACTGACATTTTCCACATGTGAAATCATGTTTTTCTATAAGGGATTTTAACTTGACTACACCCCTACATACACATTTTAGGGATGGTTTCTCAGACACAGATTAAGCCTAGTCCTGAACTAAATATAATTTTAGATTTATTTTCTTAATTGAGCTTGATTTTTAGTAAACAAAACTAGGGTTAATATGTGTCCAGGAAACTGCCCCTTACTGTACTGAAGTTCTAGCACTGATGATTGAGGTGCTCAGGATGTCATATTTGAAAGCAGAACAGAAATACTATGCTGCAACACTATCTATCTGTCACGTTCGTCGTAATGAGCGGACCAAGGAGCAGTGTGAGTGAAGTTCCACATCTTTATTTCGGTGAAACTGAAAACAAAAACAATAAACCAATAACGAAACGTGAAGAAGTGGTGCACATGTACAAAAACAAAACAATATCCCACAAACACAGGTGGAGAAAATGGCTACTTAAAATGATTCCCATTTAGAGGCAATGATTACCAGCTGCCTCTAATTGGGAACCATACAAAACACCAACATAGAACATTTTAACTAGAACACGCCCTAGTTACACCCCTGACCTACTACACCATAGAGAATAAGGGTCAATGCGTAACACTCAGTATTTTGACAATGCTTCATTCAATGTTATGTTTTTTTTACCCACTAAACACTGTGCCGTGACGGATATCTTTGTGGGCTATACTTGGCCTTGTCTCAGGATGGTAAGTTGGTGGTTGAAGATATCTCTCTAGTGGCTGTGCTTTGGCAAAGTGGGTGGGGTTATATGCTTCCTGTTTCGCCCTGTCCGGGGGCCCTTCTGTCTCAGCCTCCAGTATTTATGCTGCAGTAGTTTGTGTCAGGGTGATAGGGTCAGTTTGTTATATCTGGAGTACTTCTCCTGTCTTATCCGATGTCCTGTGTGAATTTAAGTATGCTCTCTCTAATTCTATCTTTCTTTCTCTCTCTCGGAGGACCTGAGCCCTAGGACCATGCCTTGGGACTACCTGGCATGATGACTCCTTGCTGTCCCCAGTCAACCTGGCTGTGCTGCTGCTCTAGTTTCAACTGTTCTGCCTGTGATTATTATTTGACCATGCAAGTCATTTATGAACATTTGAACATCTTGGCCATGTTCTGTTATAATCTCCACCCGGCACAGCCAGAAGAGGACTGGCGACCCCTCATAGCCTGCTTCCTCTCTAGGTTTCTTCCTAGGTTTTGGCCTTTCTAGGGAGTTTTTGCTAGCCACCGTGCCTCTACACCTGCATTGCTTGCTGTTTGGGGTTTTAGGCTGGGTCTCTGTACAGTACTTTGAAATATCAGCTGATGTCACGACTTCTACCGAAGTCGTTGCCTCTCCTTGTGCGGGCGGTGCTCGGCGTTCGACGTCACCGGTCTTCTAGCCATCATTGATCCATTTTTCATTTTCCATTGGTTTTGTCTTGTCTTCCCACACACCTGTTATCAATCCCATTCATTACCTGTTGTGTATTTAACCCTCCGTTTCCCCTCATGTCTTTGTCAGAGATTGTTTTATTGTCGTTGGTGCGCGACGGGTTCTCATACCCATGTTTGTTTATGTCTGTACTTTTAGTATTATGGAGCATGTTCCGTGGACATTTATCCACTTACACTCCATTTTGACTCTCCTGCGCCTGACTTCCCTGCCACCTATACACGCGACGCTGACAGCTGATGTACGAAGGGCTATATAAATACATTTGATTTGATAATGTGTCACTAACAACTACAGTAAACTGTACACTACATATTTGGAATGTATAAAGGGCAATGTTTACTTTAATAGTACTGTTAATCTGGCAGATGTTTCATGATTTCATATGTTTCAACTGCTTCTCTTGCCTTGTGTTTTATAGGAGTTGTTCTACTTAGAGGTGTGAGCTGATAGCAAACTCCTATAGTACACTAACCTGGAAGTCAGATTTAAGCCCACTCCACACATTATGACTACACAATAACACATTGCAGGGGGTGTTGACTTGCTGGTACAATAAGTAAATATGCTCATGTATCTTGTTGGCTCACCTCAATTCAATCATTGTTGTTTACACTATAGTCCTTGTTGCAATACATCTTCCCTCTGTACAGAGAACGGAAGGTTGTTGTTGTTGTTGTTAGGGTTTAATGTGGCTCATTTAGTTGTTGATCTTTTATAATCAAGACACTGTTGATCCAGAATGGCCAGCAGGGCCCTTAAATCAAATCAAATCAAATGTATTTATATAGCCCTTCGTACATCAGCTGATATCTCAAAGTGCTGTACAGAAACCCAGCCTAAAACCCCAAACAGCAAGCAATGCAGGTGTAGAAGCACGGTGGCTAGGAAAAACTCCATAGAAAGGCCAAAACCTAGGAAGAAACCTAGAGAGGAACCAGGCTATGTGGGATGGCCAGTCCTCTTCTGGCTGTGCCGGGTGGAGATTATAACAGAACATGGCCAAGATGTTCAAATGTTCATAAATGATCAGCATGGTCGAATAATAATAAGGCAGAACAGTCCTGCTATCAAACTGTCTCTACTGCTCACTGTATAGATGCCTCAAGTCACTGCAAACAATAAACAAAACCCCAGCAATTATTATTTTTTGTTTTTACCTCTCAATCAACTCTCTGATTTATTATCAGATTTAACAGTTTTCAAAATAATACAATTTGAATGATGGTTGTGTCACGACTTCCGCCGAAGTTGGTCCCTCTCTTTGTTCAGGCGGCGTTTGGCGGTCGAAGTCACCGACCTTCTAGCCATCGCTGATCCTCTTTTCATTTTCCTTTGGTTTTGTCTTGTCTTCCATCACCCCTGATTCCAATCCCATCAATTACATGTTGTGTATTTAACCCTCTGTTCCTCCTCATGTCCTTGTCGGTGACTGTTTATTGTAAGTGCTTGTGGACGGCTGTCCTGGAGTGTGGCGGGTTATGTACCCATTATTTGATTGTTCTGTTTTCCGGTGGGTTTCCTGTTATTAAACTGCGCCATTTGGAAACACCAGTTTTTGCTCTCCTGCGTCTGACTTCTCTGCAACCAGTACACACTCCCTGCAGGTTGAATCTTAGTGTGTAACAATCTAAAAATGTGCACAACTTTGTTGCCTGAAACTTGAAATATTGACATTAGAACTGGAAGGAGAAGTAGAGGATAATAGAGTTGAGCTGACCAGCACAGAGTAGAGCTCGTCAGCAGTCAAGTGTTATGTGGCAGAGAATTGGATCCCTGCCTAAGGAGCAAATTCTTCTCACTTCCAACACCTCGAAATAAAGGAAGGAATGTCTGTTTTTGTTTATATAGAGTCACATTTTAATCACCTAGCAATTCAAACCTGTTTCTTCATGTGTTTGTACAAACCTGACACAATATGCAAATACAAATAAAGTTTGAATTAAATTTTAATGAGTAACCTAACAAAAGGGCCAAAGCTAATTATATAAATCCATTTGAAAATCAGGTAACACTGCAACCCTGCTGAATATAAAACAAAGCTTAATGCATTAGAATATTCATTACAAAACATATGATGAATATGTGACCATATGTTCCATGGGGACAGAATGCTAATTGCTGGGGTGGAAATATAGAGTTAAAGCTTCAAAGCACAATAAGGTCTATTGTATTAATTAATTCTGCTGCGGCTTCAGGGTCTAATAGAAATGCAGTACAATAAAAACAAATACATGTATCTGTAATGATCTTTGTCTGTTGTTTGTAGAAAGTCAGACCGAAATGCAGCGTGTAGGTTACTCATGACTTTTAATAAAGCTAATACGGTACATGAAATAACGAAGAAGAAAACAACAAACGAATGACACTAATACAGCCTATCTGGTGACTAACACTAAGACAGGTACAATCACCCACGAAATACAACGCGCACTCAGGCTGCCTAAATACGGTTCCCAATCCGAGACAACTAGAATCAGCTGACTCCAATTAGGAATCGCCTCAGGCAGCCAAGCCTAACTAGACACACCCCTACTAATACACACTCCTAATTAATACAAACCCCAATACGAAATACAACATATAAACCCATGTCACACCCTGGCCTACCCAAACATATAACAAAAACACAAGATACAATGACCAAGGCGTGACAGTATCTATAATCTATAGCCTTGATGTTATTATTGTTTCCAATGCTATTACTGATATACCATGTCATGTCTGTTTGAAAGTTCTCAGTTTGTTTGCAATTCTTCCGATGGTCGTTGTATAGTTGGCAAGAGCATTGAGTAAGTGCACACTCAGAAATCCTTAGCTTAAGTGCCAACTACTTATGTTGTCATATACCAATCTCAAACAGTAGGCTTTATAACTGTAATGAAATGAGGAGAGACATGATGGCAACCAACACATTGTGCATGACCTTTGTGATGAGCCATTACCAAACCTCACAGGAGAAGTTGGAATAGAGTTGAATGATCTGGTTAGGAGTAAGTCCTGGCTAGACTCACATTTACATGAAATACTAACAACGTTGTGCACTCCCAAAAAGCTCTTGGAGTTAATGTTTTAGGGGGACTATTATTGAATCATTTCCACAATGACACCATAAGTGACCTTCAACATTGAAGAAATATGAAAAAATATATAATAATAAACTTTGCACACATCTCTGCCAAAACAGCAGCTTTCAAGGACATGAAAGCCTGTTCAGCTATTTCCTAGAATTCTTTCATGCCAATGTGAATATGAGAAATTGGTACTTTATGAAATAGCAGTTCTGTGCAACCTTACACCTTATAAAACATGAATGAATGGTCAAAGGTAACAATGTGCACCATAGTCAAATAGCCAGTAAAATGACTTCCATTGGGCTCTACTTATCAGTGGTGGAGGAGGTCACCATTTCCCCCTACCCTGGCAGTCTGATGGAAAACAACCATACAATTTATTTCAGTTCAGATTATCATTATTTTTCACAGACATCGAAGTGAAAAAACACAAAGTTAAATCTACTCTTAAAGTAACTGTCCATGTCACGCTCTGACCTTTAATATCTCTTGTTTTCTTTATATTTTGGTTAGGTCAGGGTGTGACGAGGGTGGGTATGCTAGTTTTGTATTGTCTACGGTTTTTGTATGTCTAGGTGTTTAGTAGGTCTAGGTATTTGTATGTCTATGGTGGCCTGATATGATTCCCAATCAGAGGCAGATGTTTATCGTTGTCTCTGATTATGGATCATATTTAGGTAGCCATTTTCCCTTTTGTGTTTGTGGGTTCTTATTCTATGTTTAGTTGCCTGTCTGCACTACTCATATTAGCTTCACGTGTTGTTATTTTGTTAATTTGTTCTTAAATAAATAAGAATGTACGCATACCACGCAGCACCTTGGTGTCCTTCGTATGATGAACGTGACAGTCCAGTTTTCTATGGAGCATAGTATGTTAAAAATGTTTTTCTGTGTTGGAATGGTGGGGGCATACTCCAACAATAGAATGGTTAAAAATATGAACGAGATTAGACCACTGATATACCAGCTCATTCTCCTCAGGAGGATGACATCATCCTCTATGAGGAAATAGCAAACATCAAGATGAGTCATCAACATTATTTGGGTATGAGTTAACATAATATGTACTTTTAAAAGTGAGATTTTCACTGGACAGTTACTTTAATATCCATGATATACGGCAGGTAGCCTAGTGGTTAAAGCATTGGGCCAGTAACCGACAGGCTGACAAGGAAAAATCTGTTGCTCTGCCCATGAACAGTTTTGGCAGTTAACCCACTGTTCCTAGGCCATCACTGTAAATAAGAATTTGATCTTAACTGACTTGCCTAGTTAAATTAAAATAAATATAATTTCACAAAAAATAAATTCGTACATAAAGTAAAAATTATGGTAGAATACTCTAATATCGAGGCTATAATATTAAAATCTCCAGTCAAAACAAGGACCTGGAACCTGACTGTCAGCCCTGCCACACGTCCTTATTGCCACAGCCCATACTAGGATTTTCAATTACCCTGGTCAAATTAGCCATTATGAATGTCAGTGAAAAGAACCATGGTAACGGCCTCCATCGATTCCCCATAAAATGAGCTGAGCCTAATAACCTGAATGAGAGCAGCATTTTATGCCCGTTTATTGTAATTACTGAATGAATTAAATAGAGCGGAGCTCCAAAGCACCAAATAAAACATGATGAGATGCTAAGTGGAGACAAGAGGAGAGAGGATGGAAAAACAGGAAGGAAAACTCTAGAAGCACAAGAAAATCAGTAGTTCTGAGGAGCCATTTTGTGTTAAGACTAAGTATTAAGTATCCTCCGACGCCATATGTGTAGGTGTAGTTACTGTAGGTGAAGAAAAAGAGAGCTGCTTCTGTCCTGGCTCTGTCATATCTGATGCATTTGTGGCAAGCTTGGTGGAAAGTTTTGCCCTAGTTCTGACAGTCCAGAGGTCCTGAGGTGAGGAGGGAGAGGTTTGCCTGAGGCGTGTACAGCTGGTCTGTTCTGTGATGGTTGGTTACAGGGAGTTTATCCAGCCCTACAGGGACACAACAACTCTCTGGTCAGTCTGAATCTTTGACCTACCTGGCTGAGCTAGAGAAACCAGTGCAGAATCCTTTTATTTATTTATTTATTATAGCAGAAATCCATCCCTCTATACAATAAAACCCCCCAATAAAAAACACCTGTTTCTGGTAGATCCCATATGATCTATTTGTTATCATTCAGGTGTTAAGACAGATTAACTATTAAATGCTGCTGTGTTGTTCTCCAGTGGGTATGACTCAGTAGGAACATGGAATGGAAAAATCAATGCAGGTTTTTTGGGGTATTGTTCCAATTTCCCGTTGAGTCACGTAGGCACCCAAAGTGATATAGAGAGCCAGCTCAGAACACACTACCATCTTCAGTCTGCACGGAATCCCATTTCTCTCTTGAAGTACTATTCTAATATTTACCTGTTTTTGACCTGGTATGCATACCAAATGGCATCCTATTCCCTATGTAGTGATGTCACATCCTGATCAATTTCAGCTGTCCTCGTCATTGTCTCCATCCCCTCCAGGGGTCGCTTGTTTTCCCCAGTGTATTTATCCCTGTGTTTCCTGTCTCTCTGTGCCAGTTTGTCAACCAGTGGTTTTCCCCATTCTCCTGATTTTTGCATTCTCCTTTTTCTAGTCCTCCCGGTTTAGATCCTTGCCTGTTTTCTGGACTTTGCACCTGCCTGCCTGACCATTCTGCCTGCCTTGCCCACGAGAATGTCTGCTATTCTGTACCTCCTGGACTCTGATCTGGTTCTGACCTTTTTGCCTGTCCATGACCATTCTCTTGCCTTGCCCACGAGAATGTCTGCTCCTCTGTACCTCCTGGACTCTGATCTGGTTCTGACCTTTTTGCCTGTCCATGACCATTCTCTTGCCTACACTTTTGGTTTAATAAACATTGTAAGACTCCAACCATCTGCCTCCTTTGTCTGCATTTGGGTCTCGCCTTGTGCCTTGATAGTGCATTACTTTTGACCAGGGCCTACATTGTCCATGTCTTTATGAGCATTGCATTCAAAACGTTATATTTTTCAAACTCATTGCCACAGCATCACAGCCATCCCATACATGGACTTGTCAAGCCTGGTCTGTTTTTCATGTCTGCTGTTGCGTTCATCAGGGGAGCCAGATAATAGAACACCAGAGGACATATAGTGAACATTGACAAAAGTCCTATTCGGACAGAACTAGTATTACTAGAGACATTTGTTTGGTAATTATTATCCCGTTATTCTAGAGGATGATTCGCACAGGATACAGTTTACTAACCTGCACCCCTGTAATTATTAATGTTTTGCAAGTTGACTTATGACGGAAACCTGGAGGTTTTTCTTTTAGGCATGAAGCTATTTCTATATCATGTCTACATGATAGTCTACACTGATAACTCAGGCTTGGCTACCAAACTATACAGTGCCTTCAGAAAGTATTCACACCGCTTTACTTTTTTTCCCTCCACATTGTTACAGCCTACATTTTAAATTAGAGATATTTTGTTACTGGCCTACACACAATACTCAAAGTAAAAGTGGAATTATGTTTTTTCTAACTTTTTACAAAAAAATTGTAAATGTCTTGAGTAAATAATATTTCGTCCCCTTTGTCATTGCAAGTCTAAATAAGTTTAGGGGTAAAAATATTAATAACAAGTGCAGTAGTGTTCAACGCATTTTTTTTTAACTACCTCATATCTGTACCCAACACATAGAATATGTAAGGTCCCTCAGTTGAGCTGTGACTTTCAAACACAGATTCAACCAGAAAGACCAGGGAGGTTTCCCAATGCCTCGCAAAAGGCACAATGGTTTATGGTTAAAAAAAATACAAAAACAGACATAGAATATTCCCTTGAGAGCTACAAAGATATAGTCCTCCATCTTAACTCAGTTGCCGGAGAGGAAGGAAACCACTCAGGGATTTCACCATGAGGCCAATGGTGACTTTAAAACAGTTATAGTTTAATGGCTGTGAAGGAGAAAACTGAGGATGGATCAACAACATTGTAGTTTCTCCACAATTACTATCCTAATTGACAGAATGAAAAGGAAGCCTGTATTATAATAATTTGTTATATATAGTACCAGTCAAAAGTTTGGACACACATACTCATTCAAGGGTTCTTTGTTTTCTATATTGTAAAATAGTGAAGACATCAATACTATGAAAAAACACATATGGAATAATGTAGTAACCAAAAAAGCATGAAAACAAATCAAAATACATGTTATATTCTTGAAAGTAGCCACCCTTTGCCTTGATGACAGCTTTGCACATGTTTGAGAGAATGCCAACCAGCTTCACCCGGAATGCTTTTCCAACAGTCTTGAAGGAGTTCCCACATATGCCGAGCACTTGTTGGCTGCTTTTCCTTCACTCTGCGGGCCAACTCATCCCAAACCATCTCAATTGGACTGAGGTCGGTTGATTGTGGAGGCCAGGTCATTAGATGCAGCACTCCTTCACTCTCCTTCTTGGTCAAATAGCCCTTACACAGCCTTTGAGGTGTGTTGGGTTATTGTCCTGTTGAAAAACAAATGATAGTCCCACTAAGCGCAAACCAGATGGGATGGCATATTACTGCAGAACGCTGTAGTACTCATGCTGGTGAAGTGTGCCTTCAATTCTAAATAAATCACAGACAGTGTCTCCAGCAAAGCACCCCCACACAATCACACCTTCTCCTTAATGCTTCACGGTGGGAAACTAACACATGCAGAGATCATCCATTTTCCTACTCTGCGTCTCACAAGGACACTGCGGTTGGAACAAAAGAATCTCAAATTTGGACTCAAACCAAAGGATAGATTTCCACCGGTCTAATATCCATTGCTCATGTTTCTTGGCCCAAGCATGTGACATGGTGAGGTTGGCCCCAGGTGCAGAGAAGAGACCAGATGCGGAATCAGTGATTAAGGATAAACATAATACTTTACTGAGAAACGGTAATGGAATTGTCACAGTAACACTGGGAAAATAAACTCTTAAGTCTCAAAAACTCACTCAGGAGACAAACTCACATGGCACACAATTCAAGCTTCAGCAAAGGATAACAGAAAACACACCTCTTTTAACAGAGAAATCATGAGTAAATTTGACACACCTGAGTGTTGTTAATGTCTCTTGGACGGTCTTTGCCACCCTCTTGTGACATGTGGGACCATGACAAAGTAAGTCTCTTCTTGTTATTGGTGTCCTTTACTATTGGTTTCTCTGCAGCAGTTCGACCATGAATGCTTGATTCACACAGTCTCTTCTGAACAGTTGATGTTGAGATATGTCTGTTACTTTAACTCTGTGAAGCATTTATTTGGGCTGCAATTTCTGAGGCTGGACTTGGTATTTTATTAAATAGGGCTATCTTCTGTATACCACCTCTACCTTGTCAAAAACAGAACTGATTGGCTCAAATGCATTAATAATGAAAGAAATTCCACAAATTAACTTTTAACAATTAATTAATTGAAATGCATTCCAGGGGACTACCTCATGAAGCTGGTTGAAAGAATGCCAAGAGTGTTCAAAGCTGATATCAAGGCAAAGGGTGGCTTATTTGAAGAATCTCAAATCTCAAACATATTTTGATATGTTTAACACTTTTTTGGTTACTACATGATTCCATATTTGTTATTTCATGGTGTTGATGTCTTCACTACTGCTTTAAATGTAGAAAATTAGTAGGTGTGTCTAAACATTTGACTGGTAACGGATATGTTAGGTTATGCTTGTAATCGATACGAACGGGATGAAAAAAAGAAACGGAATGGAGCTAAGCACAGGCCAAATTCTTTAGGAAAATCTGGTTTAGTCTGCTTTCTCAAATCAAATCAAATCTAATTGTATTTGTCACATACACATGGTTAGCAGATGTTAATGCGAGTGTAGCGAAATGCTTGTGCTTCTAGTTCCGACAATGCAGTAATAACCAACAAGTAATCTAGCTAACAATTCCAAAACTACTACCTTATAGACACAAGTGTAAGGGGATAAGAATATGTACATAAAGATATATGAGTGAGTGATGGTACAGAGCGGCATAGGCAAGATACAGTAGATGGTATTGAGTGCAGTATATACATATTTATTTATTTTTTATTTTATTTCACCTTTATTTAACCAGGTAGGCTAGTTGAGAACAAGTTCTCATTTGCAACTGCGACCTGGCCAAGATAAAGCATAGCAGTGTGAACAGACAACACAGAGTTACACATGGAGTAAACAATTAACAAGTCAATAACACAGTAGAAAAAAAGGGGGAGTCCATATACAATGTGTGCAAAGGGCATGAGGTAGGCAAATAATTACAATTTTGCAGATTAACACTGGAGTGATAAATGATCAGATGGTCATGTACAGGTAGCGATATTGGTGTGCAAAAGAGCAGAAAGTAAATAAGTAAAACAATATACTGTTCCATCGATGTGGATAAGGGGGTGTTCCCACTGCTGTTTCCTGAAATCCACAATCATCTCCTTAGTTTTGTTGACGTTGAGTGTGAGATTATTTTCCTGACACCACACTCCGAGGGCCCTCACCTCCTCCCTGTAGGCCGTCTCGTCGTTGTTGGTAATCAAGCCTACCACTGTTGTGTCGTCCGGTAGGGTGGAGGTGATATGGTCCTTGACTAGTCTCTCAAAGCACTTCATGATGACGGAAGTGAGTGCTACGGGGCGGTAGTCGTTTAGCTCAGTTACCTTAGCTTTCTTGGGAACAGGAACAATGGTGGCCCTCTTGAAGCATGTGGGAACAACAGACTGGGATAGGGATTGATTGAATAAGTCCGTAAACACACCAGCCAGCTGGTCTGCGCATGCTCTGAGGGTGCGGCTGGGGATGCCGTCTGGGCCTGCAGCCTTGCGAGGGTTGACACGTTTAAATGTTCTCCTCACGTCGGCTGCAGTGACACTGTATTGTCCTCAAAGCGGGCAAAAAAGTTATTTAGTCTGCCTGGGAGCAAGACATCCTGGTCCGTGACTGCGCTGGTTTTCTTTTTGTAATCCGTGATTGACTGTAGACCCTGCCACATACCTCTTGTGTCTGAGCCGTTGAATTGAGATTCTACTTTGTCTCTATACTGACGCTTAGCTTGTTTGATTGCCTTGCGGAGGGAATAGTTACACTGTTTGTATTCGGTCATGTTTCCGGTCACCTTGCCCTGATTAAAAGCAGTGGTTCGGGCTTTCAGTTTCACGGGAATGCTGCCATCAATCCACGGTTTCTGGTTTGGGAATGTTTTAATCGTTGCTATGGGAACGACATCTTCAACGCACGTTCTAATGAACTCGCTCACCGAATCAGCGTATTCGTCAATGTTGTTGTCTGACGCAATACGAAACATATCCCAGTCCACGTGATGAAAGCAGTCTTGGAGTGTGGAATCAGATTGGTCGGACCAGCGTTGAACAGACCTCAGCGCGGGAGCTTCTTTGTTTTAGTTTCTGTCTGTAGGCAGGGATCAACAAAATGGAGTCGTGGTCAGATTTTCCGAAAGGAGGGCGGGGCAGGGCCTTATATGCGTCGAGGAAGTTAGAATAGCAGTGATCCGAGGTTTTTCCAGCCTTGGTTGCGCAATCGATATGCTGATCACATTTAGGGAGTCCTGTTTTCAGATTAGCCTTGTTAAAATACCCAGCTACAATGAATGCAGCCTCCGGATAAATGGATTCCAGTTTGCAAAGAGTCAAATAAAGTTTGTTCAGAGCCATCGATGTGTCTGCTTGGGGGGGAATATATACGGCTGTGATTATAATCGAAGAGAATTCCCTTGGAAGATAATGCGGTCAAAATTTGATTGTGAGGAATTCTAAATCAGGTGAACAGAAGGACTTGAGTACCTGTATGTTGTTATGATTACACCACGTCACGTTAACCATGAAGCATACGCCCCCGCCCCTCTTCTTACCAGAAAGATGTTTGTTTCTGTCAGAGTTTGTTTGTTTCTGTCTTAACAGACACTGGAAGATTAATTCACATTTCAATTGGATAATAACCTAAAACATGAGGCCACATCTCCTCTACAGTTGCTTACCAAGAAAACGGTGAATGTTCTTGAGTAGCAGAGTTACAGTTTTGTTTTAAATAATTTGGCAGTTTTGTCATTAATAATTTGGCAGAGCTTGAATATTAGAATAATGGGCAAATGTTGCACAATCCAGGTGTTGAAAGGTCTTAGAGACTTACCCAGTAAGACTCACAACTGTAATCGCTGCCAAAGGTGATTCTAACATGTATTGACTCAGGGGGTTGAATACTTATGTAATCAATATATATCAGTGTTTCTTTATATATATTTTTTGTACAAATGTCAGAGTTTTTCTTCCACTTTGACATTACAGAATATTTTCGTTGATCGTTGACAATGAAAAATAGGAAATCCATTTTAATCCCGATTTTTAGCACAATAAAATGTGTAAAGAGTCAAGGGGTGTGTGTCACGGGGAACTAGGTGTGTGAGGAATGGAATCAGGCACAGAGAGTTCCACAGGGAAAAGTGCACTTTAATATGGCACAAACAAACAAGCCCACAAAGCAGAGCGTGGAAATATATGGACCACCCAAAAACACAGGGTACCAGGTCCAGAACACGAACACACCTAACTAACGCACACGCGTAACACAAAATTAATCCCGCACAAAACAAGGGTGGGTAAACCTACTTTAAATAAGGAAGCCCATCAAGCACACACAAATAGACACAGGTGTAACTAATAAGACAAAACAAACAGACAACGAAAAAGGGAACGGTGGCGGCTAGTAGCCCGCTGACGACGACCACCGAGCACCGCCCGAACAGGCAGGGGATCCAACTTCGGTGGAAGTCGTGACATTTTGAAAACTGAAGGCCCTGTCCACATTGGCCCTGGTCAAAATTAGCACACTAAATAGGGATTAGGGTGCCATTAGGGACAAAGTAATTGTGTCTGTGGGGGTGAGGTGGCTTTCTGGCTTTTCTATTTCCTCCTCTAGTGTGGAAGAGTGGTGTGTGACCTGCATAGAATAAGACATGTCCGGTCCTGTAGTGACAGATGGGATTGACTGACAGACAGAATGTGTTTGTCTGTTCACTGATGGTGCAATAATGGAACCACCTCCTACAGAGCCCTCAATCCTTTGGTCACCTCCAGTGGCGGTTCTAGCTTGTATGGCTCCCTGGGCGAACCCCCACTTCAGCCCCCCCCCCCCCCCAAGTACCATTCTGCACATACTGTAATTTTTATTCAGACAATTGGAACAACACAAATATATAATCGCAAAACGTAAAACTATATAAATATATATACAAAAAGAAGACTCACACATATCAAAAAGAAGTAATCTAATTATTACACTATTACCCTATTGCTAACAAACACACAAATAAAACCAAATTGCACAAATCCTACATCACACAAATAGAATAACACACTTATAAAGAAGAGAACCTGATTATTACACTATTGCACTTCAAACAAGAAACACAAACTAAATTGCACAACTAATTGCATTACTAATTGCATTAGTACTGTACAAAGATAGAGGTGCGCTATTTGATGGATTCCCCCACTGCCCCTAACTCTGGCTTCTAGTGGGGAGACCCGAGGTTAACCTAATGCCACCCCCTCCCCATCTCGTACTTCTGAGTGGGAGACCTTCCCAGGCAGTAGCCTGCTAGCTCAAAAACTAGAATCAGGGCACCCACTCCGGCAAGGTTAATTGACCCAGAGTCCCACACGGTGACATTATATCATTGACGTGATGTGCAAATGAGCGATAGAAAACCGATCGAGTAAATGTCACCATTCGGAATATATATATTTGCGAGGGTGCCCCCTGTCGCCTATGCCTAAATCTGCCACTGGTCACCACCACCGGTCTGGTCCACATAATGGCCCAGACACCCTAAGGCTCTGTGTGTGTGTGTGTGTGTGTGTGTGTGTGTGTGTGTGTGTGTGTGTGTGTGTGTGTGTGTGTGTGTGTGTGTGTGTGTGTGTGTGTGTGTGTGTGTGTGTGTGTGTGTGTGTGTGTGTGTGTGTGTGTGTGTGTGTGTGTGTGTGTGTGTGTGTGTGTGTGTGTACTAAATGCCTTTTACTTCCATTGGAGCAGATCTGTGTCAGAAACAATGTATTCCATCATTCCCTAAGGGTTATCCCCCAGCACTCACTAGAATAGAATAGTCTGTACAGTACCAAATAGCAAAACCCTATTAAGTTACATATTGAGCACGTGATTGTATCGCAGATTATTAGTTTGATGACAAGACAAAGTTTGCAATGAAATACAAATATATAATATCAATTAGGGGAGAACTATTCTGTGATCAATGGTGTTTGTAGTGGGTGCTCTGTCTGTTTTAGAAACCTTCACTGTCATTTCCCTCAGACAATCATTTTATCATGAGCATTGTCTGCTTAACCTCACCTTCCTTTTTCATTTTTTAATTTCACCTTTATTTAACCAGGTAGGCCAGTTGAGAACAAGTTCTCAATTACAACTGCGACCAGGCCAAGATAAAGCAAAGCAGTGTGACAAAAACAACAACCCAGAGTTATACATGGGATAAACAAACGTAACACGATATAAAAATCTATATACAGTGTGTGCAAATGTAGTAAGATTAGGGAGGAAGGCAATAAATAGGTCATAGTGGTGAAATAATTACATTTTAGCATTAACACTGGAGTGATAGATGTGCAGATGTTGATGTGCAAGTAGAGATACTGGGGTGGAAAGAGCAAAAATAAATAACAATATGGGGATGATGTAGTTGGGTGGGCTATTTACAGATGGGCTGTGTACAGGTGCAGTGATCGGTTAGCTGCTCTGACAGCTGATGTCTCCAACTCCAGTGATTTTTGCCTAAGAAAGAACAGAGCTTAATCAATAGTCGGACTCTTTCACTCACTCATACTCTGTCTCTCATTCACAAACACACACGACACACGTTCTCGCATGCACACACACATTCTCTCTCTCACACAAACACATACTGTACACATTGTACGCACACATACACACACGCGCGCACAGTAAGATAATCCATGTAATGGATTTCTGCCTGAGTTGATTCCGTTTACAGGTTTACCTGGCGCCTCTGGCAAACGGTATTATTTTACATTCTAATATTGTCATAACCGTTTCCATTTCCACCTGGCTGGCTGCTGGTGACAGGTCAGTCAGGGGACTCTGCTCAAGGACAGGAGGGTTTATTATTGGATGATGCATGATGAAGGATGCGTTTTCACTATATTGACAGGTACACCAAGGTTATTCCACTACCCCTTCCTTTTCCCAGTCACTCTCAATGGTCTGTCTCATAACAAGGTTTCCCAACGAGATAATCTCTGGTCTGGTTAGGTGATGGGATGGGATGACTGTGACAGTTATGGTCCAGGGCTGAATATATATATTTTTTCCCCTATTGACATGTACACCAAGGTTACTTACCAACTCTTCCTTTTGTAGTCAGTAACTCTCCTTGCTCTCTGTACCAGCCATCATCAACACTCAGGGTGACAGTAGACCAGGTGGGTGGCAAGATGACTATGACATTTTTGATACATTTTTGATACATTCATCAAGGTTTGTTCACCAACTATTCATTTTCCACTCACTCACATCTCTCTCTCAAACTCTCTTTAAATTAGTGCTTCCCAAGCTGTGGGTGATGGTGGTCAAGGTGGGTCATGGAATAAGTTATGAATATTATTCCAGGCCAAAAGATTTTGACCATGAAGTTCATAGATTGAAATATAAAGATTGATATTCTCAATTTGCATATTTTCCTATTAGCTGATGTGATATCTTTACCTTTATTTCACTCTCCATTCTTCTTTTCATTTTCTCACATCTACTATATATATATCTCTTTTTGTTTTACACTGCAGTACTATTACACCAGATAAAGAATCTTGCTAATCCAACTGCGTTGTCAGATTTAAAAAAGGATTTACTGCGAAAGAATACGATGCGAGGATAGAGCCCCATAAAAAAAACTATTTCAACCAGCACAGGTTAACAAAATCACAAACTGCATTAAAAAAAATGGTTTACCTTTGACGATCTTCGTCTGTTTGCAATCCCAATGCTCATTGTTACACAATGAATGATCTTTTGTTTGATAAATTTGTTTTTTTAGCCTAACACGAAACATTTTGTTTGTTTTGTGTCGTGAATTCCGTCTCGTTCCATTTTCGACACATTCGAGGGTAAATACCAACACAGACCGTGTCTTTTCCATTCATGTTTGGTTTCATTGTAATCAACTGGTTTGTTTGTAACACAACCAAACTGATGGGCCATTTCGTGGGATGTATTGACGGAACGAAACCGGTTTGAAGACAACAAGTAATGACATCACTGTGCACCAATGATATGACCACTGTTTCGTTGATTGACTGTATTTTAACCCAATGACCACTGATCGTCTTGAAATCTAGCTGGGTAGATAGACAATGAGCTGAGGTAAACATCCAATATGCAATGGTTATGTGTTGGAAGACCAACCCATGTAGTAAACTCTGACGTAAAGAGAGTCATTCGCTATTGACATTTTATACCGGAAGGAGCTACGCATATTACGCACAGTATTGTTTGGTAAAAGCACAGATTTAGCTGTTTATATATCAATCAGTATGGCCACTAAGTCAGGGAGAGATAAATTGAAGTCTAGATATTAGGTGTACACACAATTTTAGAAGAAATTGATCGGAAAGTGAGACAGAGATTGTTGTAGGACGATTCATTTAGCGATTCCCAAGTGGAGGAATATTTTTTGAACGGAGAGGACATGTTTTGGAGTTCTTCTCATGCAAATGGCCTTGTTTGTAATTAATCATATATAATATTATTTGTGATTTCTTTTCAATTTTAGAAGCAATATATAAAAAAATTATGTAATGAAATGTGAGATGCGTGTGTCTGCCACCCCACCCCAACCCACATGAAATAGCCTATTTGAGGCTGTTGAGGGGAGGACAGACCCACAACAATGGCCAAAGTGGAATGGAGACAGTAGATACAGCTGGTCTGTTGTAATATAATAAAGACTGTAGATCTAGCTGGTCTGTCATAATATAATAAAGACTGTAGATCTAGCTGGTCTGTCATAATATAATAGAGACTGTAGATCTAGCTGAAATGTCATAATATACAAGATACAGTAGATCTAGCAGGTCTATAATAATATATTAAACCTTATGTTCCCTGTGCTCAATATATACAGTATATCTGTTTATTATACCTGTTGATACTCACTTTACAGCAGAAAGAGACTGCTATGGCACCTGGCATCAGCAGCACAATATTGTGTAGAGCTTTGGCAAAGTGGGTGAGGTTATATCCTTCCTGTTTGGCCCTATCCGGGGGTTTCATCGGATGGGGCACAGTGTCTCCTGACCCCTCCTGTCTCAGCCTCCAGTATTTATGCTGCAGTAGTTTGTGTCGGGAGGCTAGGTCAGTTTGTTATATCTGGAGTACTTCTTCTGTCTTATCCGGTGTCCTGTGTGAATTTAAGTATGCTCTCTCTAATTCGCTCTTTCTCTCTCTCATAGGACCTTTATTTAACCAGGTAGGCAAGTTGAGAACCAGTTCTCATTTACAATAGCGACCTGACCAAGATAAAGCAAAGCAGTTCGACACATACAACGACACAGAGTTACACATGGAGTAAAACAAACATACAGTCAATAATACAGTATAAACAAGTCTATATACGATGTGAGCAAATGAGGTGAGATAAGGGAGGTAAAGGCAAAAAAAGGCCATGGTGGCAAAGTAAATACAATATAGCAAGTAAAACACTGGAATGGTAGATTTGCAGTAGAAGAATGTGCAAAGTAGAAAGAAAACTAATGGGGTGCAAAGGAGCAAAATAAATAAATAAATCAAATAAATACAGTAGGGAAAGAGATATTTGTTTGGGCTAAATTATAGGTGGGCTATGTACAGGTGCATTAATCTGTGAGCTGCTCTGACAGTTGGTGCTTAAAGCTAGTGAGGGAGATAAGTGTTTCCAGTTTCAGTTTCAGCTTTGCTGCTGTTCCAGTTTCAACTGTTCTGCCTGCGACTATGGAACCCTAAACTGTTCATATTTACTCTTCGGTGTTGTCCTGTTGCATCCTCTACAACTACTGTGATTATTATTATTTGCCCCTGCTGGTCATCTATGAACTTTTGAATATCTCCGCCATGTTCTGTTATAATCTCCACCCGGCACAGCCAGAAGAGGACTGGCCACCCCTCATAGCCTGGTTCCTCTCTAGGTTTCTTCCTAGGTTTTGGCCTTTCTAGGGAGTTTTTCCGAGCCACCATGCTTCTACACCTGCATTGCTTGCTGTTTGGGGTTTTAGGCTGGGTTTCTGTACATCACTTTGAGATATTAACTGATGTACGAAGGGCTATATAAATACATTTGACTTGATAGAGGACTGAGGGACTTCCAAATATTGAAAGTGTATAAATAGTTACCCATGTTATTTTGTAAATGTATATTTTTTTTTCTTTTTTTTTCCATTTTTGAGGGGGTGTGTTAGAATACCATTTTGGTATTTCGTATATAGTTATTTGTTTAAAAATGTATACCTTCATCAATTTGGCCACTTGGGTACATTTGGGCTACTTGTGTGGGACACATGGGTGACTTCATTATAAATGTCATGTAGCACACTCATTTTGGAAGTTATCATTCTGAAACTGTCATGTTTGTCATTTATTATCATGTCTTGTCCCTGTGCTCCCCATTCTATTCGTTTCCCTCTGCTGGTCTTATTAGGTTCTTTCCCTCTTTCTATCCCTCTCTCTCCCCCTCCCTCTCTCACTCTCTCGCTCTCTCTTCTCTCTATCGTTCCGTTCCTGCTCCCAGCTGTTCCTATTCCCCTAATCATCATTTAGTCTTCCCACACCTGTTCCCGATCCTTTCCCCTGATTAGAGTCCCTATTTCTTCCTTTGTGTTCCGTTCCTGTCCTGTCGGTTCCTTGTTTAGAATTCACCGTGCTGTGATTGTGTATCGCCCTGTCCTGTCGTGTTTTTGCCTTCATCAGATGCTGCGTGTGAGCAGGTGTCTCTGTCAGCTACGGCCTGCGCCTACCCGAAGCGACCTGCAGTCTGTGGCCGCTTCTCCTGTTATTCCCCTCTACAGACTAGAGGATTTCTGTTATTCCCTGTTTGGACATTTCCTGTTAAGGATTCAGGATTTGTCGTTTTCTGTTTGGACTTGAATAAACTCTGTTTCTGTTAAGTCGCTTTTGGGTCCTCTTTCACCTGCATGACAGAAGGAACCGACCAAGGAATGGACCCAGCGACTTCAGACGCTCGTTACACTGCCGTCGAGATCCAAGGAGCCATGCTCGGCAGACACGAGCAGGAATTGTCTGCTGCTCGCCATGCCGTGGAGAACCTGGCCGCTCAGGTTTCCGACCTCTCTGGACAGTTCCAGAGTCTACGTCTCGTGCCACCTGTTACTTCCTGGCCTGCCGAGCCTCCAGAACCTAGGGTTAATAACCCACCTTGCTACTCCGGGCAGCCCACTGAATGCCGCTCCTTTCTCACGCAGTGTGAGATTGTGTTCTCTCTCCAACCCAACACATACTCTAGAGAGAGAGCTCGGGTTGCTTACGTCATTTCACTCCTTACTGGCCGGGCTCGAGAATGGGGCACAGCTATCTGGGAGGCAAGGGCTGATTGCTCTAACAAGTTCCAGAACTTTAAAGAGGAGATGATTCGGGTTTTTGACCGTTCAGTTTTTGGTGGGGAGGCTTCTAGGGTCCTGGCTTCCTTATGCCAAGGTGAACGGTCCATAACGGATTATTCTATTGAGTTTCGCACTCTTGCTGCCTCTAGTGAGTGGAACGAGCCGGCACTGCTCGCTCGTTTTCTGGAGGGACTCCACGCAGTGGTTAAGGATGAGATTCTCTCCCGGGAGGTTCCTTCAGATGTGGACTCTTTGATTGCTCTCGCCATCCGCATAGAACGACGGGTAGATCTTCGTCACCGGGCTCGTGGAAGAGAGCTCGCATCAACGGTGTTTCCCTGCTCCGCATCGCAACCATCTCCCTCCTCTGGCTTTGAGACTGAGCCCATGCAGCTGGGAGGGATTCGCATCTCGACTAAGGAGAGGGAACGGAGGATCACCAACCGCCTGTGCCTCTATTGCGGAGTTGCTGGACATTTTGTTAATTCATGTCCAGTAAAAGCCAGAGCTCATCTGTAAGCGGAGGGCTACAGGTGAGCGCAACTACTCAAGTCTCTCCATCAAGATCCTGTACTACTTTGTCGGTCCATCTACGCTGGACCGGTTCGGGTGCTACATGTAGTGCCTTGATAGACTCTGGGGCTGAGGGTTGTTTCATGGACGAAGCATGGGTTCGGAAACATGACATTCCTTTCAGAGAGTTAGAGAAGCCTACGCCCATGTTCGCCTTAGATGGTAGTCATCTTCCCAGTATCAGATTTGAGACACTACCTTTAACCCTCACAGTATCTGGTAACCACAGTGAGACTATTTCTTTTTGATTTTCCGTTCACCGTTTACACCTGTTGTTTTGGGTCATCCCTGGCTAGTATGTCATAATCCTTCTATTAATTGGTCTAGTAATTCTATCCTATCCTGGAACGTTTCTTGTCATGTGAAGTGTTTAATGTCTGCCATCCCTCCCGTTTCTTCTGTCCCTACTTCTCAGGAGGAACCTGGCGATTTGACAGGAGTGCCGGAGGAATATCATGATCTGCGCACGGTCTTCAGTCGGTCCCGAGCCAACTCCCTTCCTCCTCACCGGTCGTATGATTGTAGTATTGATCTCCTTCCGGGGACCACTCCTCCTCGAGGTAGACTATACTCTCTGTCGGCTCCCGAACGTAAGGCTCTCGAGGATTATTTGTCTGTGTCTCTTGACGCCGGTACCATAGTGCCTTCTTCCTCTCCGGCCAGGGCGGGGTTCTTTTTGTTAAGAAGAAGGACGGTACTCTGCGCCCCTGCGTGGATTATCGAGGGCTGAATGACATAACGGTTAAGAATCGTTATCCGCTTCCCCTTATGTCATCAGCCTTCGAGATTCTGCAGGGAGCCAGGTGCTTTACTAAGTTGGACCTTCGTAACGCTTACCATCTCGTGCGCATCAG
This sequence comes from Oncorhynchus gorbuscha, assembly GCF_021184085.1. NCBI lineage: Eukaryota > Metazoa > Chordata > Actinopteri > Salmoniformes > Salmonidae > Oncorhynchus > Oncorhynchus gorbuscha. Next base: position 35,998,797 of record NC_060179.1, on the reverse strand, counting down.
AGAGGGGGACGAGTGGAAAACGGCGTTTAACACTCCGTTAGGGCATTTTGAGTACCGGGTTCTGCCGTTCGGTCTCGCCAATGCGCCAGCTGTTTTTCAGGCATTAGTTAATGATGTTCTGAGAGACATGCTGAACATCTTTGTTTTTGTCTATCTTGACGATATCCTGATTTTTCTCCGTCACTCGAGATTCATGTTCAGCACGTTCGACGTGTTCTACAGCGCCTTTTAGAGAATTGTCTCTACGTAAAGGCTGAGAAGTGCTCTTTTCATGTCTCCTCCGTTACTTTTCTCGGTTCCGTTATTTCCGCTGAAGGCATTCAGATGGATTCCGCTAAGGTCCAAGCTGTCAGTGATTGGCCCGTTCCAAGGTCACGTGTCGAGTTGCAGCGCTTTTTAGGTTTCGCTAATTTCTATCGGCGTTTCATTCGTAATTTCGGTCAAGTTGCTGCCCCTCTCACAGCTCTTACTTCTGTCAAGACGTGTTTTAAGTGGTCCGGTTCCGCCCAGGGAGCTTTTGATCTTCTAAAAGAACGTTTTACGTCCGCTCCTATCCTCGTTACTCCTGACGTCACTAGACAATTCATTGTCGAGGTTGACGCTTCAGAGGTAGGCGTGGGAGCCATTCTATCCCAGCGCTTCCAGTCTGACGATAAGGTTCATCCTTGCGCTTATTTTTCTCATCGCCTGTCGCCATCTGAGCGCAACTATGATGTGGGTAACCGTGAACTGCTCGCCATCCGCTTAGCCCTAGGCGAATGGCGACAGTGGTTGGAGGGGGCGACCGTTCCTTTTGTCGTTTGGACAGACCATAAGAACCTTGAGTACATCCGTTCTGCCAAACGACTTAATGCCCGTCAAGCTCGTTGGGCGTTGTTTTTCGCTCGTTTCGAGTTTGTGATTTCTTACCGTCCGGGTAGCAAGAACACCAAGCCTGATGCCTTATCCCGTCTGTTTAGTTCTTCTGTGGCTTCTACTGATCCCGAGGGGATTCTTCCTTATGGGCGTGTTGTCGGGTTAACAGTCTGGGGAATTGAAAGACAGGTTAAGCAAGCACTCACGCACACTGCGTCGCCGCGCTTGTCCTAGTAACCTCCTTTTCGTTCCTGTTTCCACTCGTCTGGCTGTTCTTCAGTGGGCTCACTCTGCCAAGTTAGCTGGTCATCCCGGTGTTCGAGGCACTCTTGCGTCTATTCGCCAGCGCTTTTGGTGGCCGACTCAGGAGCGTGACACGCGCCGTTTCGTGGCTGCTTGTTCGGACTGCACGCAGACTAAGTCGGGTAACTCTCCTCCTGCCGGTCGTCTCAGACCGCTCCCCATTCCTTCTCGACCATGGTCTCACATCGCCTTAGACTTCATTACCGGTCTGCCTTTGTCTGCGGGGAAGACTGTGATTCTTACGGTTGTCGATAGGTTCTCTAAGGCGGCACATTTCATTCCCCTCGCTAAACTTCCTTCCGCTAAGGAGACGGCACAAATCATTATTGAGAATGTATTCAGAATTCATGGCCTCCCGTTAGACGCCGTTTCAGACAGAGGCCCGCAATTCACGTCACAGTTTTGGAGGGAGTTCTGTCGTTTGATTGGTGCGTCCGTCAGTCTCTCTTCCGGGTTTCATCCCCAGTCTAACGGTCAAGCAGAGAGGGCCAATCAGACGATTGGTCGCATACTACGCAGCCTTTCTTTCAGAAACCCTGCGTCTTGGGCAGAACAGCTCCCCTGGGCAGAATACGCTCACAATTCGCTTCCTTCGTCTGCTACCGGGTTATCTCCGTTTCAGAGTAGTCTGGGTTACCAGCCTCCTCTGTTCTCATCCCAGCTTGCCGAGTCCAGCGTTCCCTCCGCTCAAGCGTTTGTCCAACGTTGTGAGCGCACCTGGAGGAGGGTGAGGTCTGCACTTTGCCGTTACAGGGCACAGACGGTGAGAGCCGCCAATAAACGCAGGATTAAGAGTCCAAGGTATTGTTGCGGCCAGAGAGTGTGGCTTTCCACTCGCAACCTTCCTCTTACGACAGCTTCTCGTAAGTTGACTCCGCGGTTCATTGGTCCGTTCCGTGTCTCCCAGGTCGTCAATCCTGTCGCTGTGCGACTGCTTCTTCCGCGACATCTTCGTCGCGTCCATCCTGTCTTCCATGTCTCCTGTGTTAAGCCCTTTCTTCGCACCCCGTTCGTCTTCCCTCCCCCTCCCGTCCTTGTCGAGAGCGCACCTATTTACAAGGTACATAAGATCATGGACATGCGTTCTCGGGGACGGGGTCACCAATACTTAGTGGATTGGGAGGGTTACGGTCCTGAGGAGAGGAGTTGGGTTCCGTCTCGGGACGTGCTGGACCGTTCACTCATCGATGATTTCCTCCGTTGCCGCCAGGATTCCTCCTCGAGTGCGCCAGGAGGCGCTCGGTGAGTGGGGGGTACTGTCATGTTTGTCATTTATTATCATGTCTTGTCCCTGTGCTCCCCATTCTATTCGTTTCCCTCTGCTGGTCTTATTAGGTTCTTTCCCTCTTTCTATCCCTCTCTCTCCCCCTCCCTCTCTCACTCTCTCGCTCTCTCTTCTCTCTATCGTTCCGTTCCTGCTCCCAGCTGTTTCTATTCCCCTAATCATCATTTAGTCTTCCCACACCTGTTCCCGATCCTTTCCCCTGATTAGAGTCCCTATTTCTTCCTTTGTGTTCCGTTCCTGTCCTGTCGGTTCCTTGTTTAGAATTCACCGTGCTGTGATTGTGTATCGCCCTGTCCTGTCGTGTTTTTGCCTTCATCAGATGCTGCGTGTGAGCAGGTGTCTCTGTCAGCTACGGCCTGCGCCTACCCGAAGCGACCTGCAGTCTGTGGCCGCTTCTCCTGTTATTCCCCTCTACAGACTAGAGGATTTCTGTTATTCCCTGTTTGGACATTTCCTGTTAAGGATTCAGGATTTGTCGTTTTCTGTTTGGACTTGAATAAACTCTGTTTCTGTTAAGTCGCTTTTGGGTCCTCTTTCACCTGCATGACAGAAACTTTGCACAAGTACTGTTGCCCTCTTGTTTTTCACTGAAATTGTCCCCATCATCCTATCTGAATGTTTGTTTTATCTTTTTCACTTTAATGATGATACAACTATAAAAATAAGAAACTTATCGTTTTTTTAACCAGATCTATTGCGTTATATTCTCCTACATTCAATTCACATTTACACAAACTTCAGAGTTTCCTTTCAAATGGTACCAAGAATATGCATATCCTTGGTTCTGTGCCTAAGCTACAGTCAGTTAGATTTGGGTATGTCAGGCAGAAATTTTAAAAAGTAGGGAGGTAGCTCTAAGAGGTTTTTAAAGAAGCAATAGAACTGGCCTTCTTTAGACTAGTTGAGTATCTGGAGTATCAGCATTTGTGGGTTTTGATTACAGGCTGAAAATGGCTAGAAACATAGAACTTTCTTCTGAAACTCTTGATCTGAGAAATGAAGGCTATTCCATGTGAGAAATTGCGAAGAATGCTATAGAAAATAGTAAAAATGAATAAAAACCCTTAAATGAGTCGGTGTATTCAAGCTTTTGACAGGTACTATATATATTATTTTGCCTGGATAGTGCTTTAAAAAATAGCATTATTTCGAGAGTAAAGTGACAATACTTCGAGAATAAAGTGTCAATATTTCGAGATTACACAAAAACGTTTATTTTGAGAATAAAGTCAACATTTTGAGAATAAAGATGACATCTTGAAAACAAAGTCACAGTTATATTTTAAGATTAAAGTATAGAATTTGGTTATGAATTGCATGTCTCCCTGGCTCCCTGTTGTTGTGCGTGCCACCGTTGAAACGCCTGAGTTAGACTGCTAGTTATACTATACCTTAGAATTGGCTTTGTTAACAAGGAAATCCTTTCTCTTTTAGCAACATAATCACCATATTGTAATAATTATTAGGACCTGGAAGAGGTTGTTCCATGGATTGAGTCTTTTCAGAAGGAGGAACCACATCGACTTGGATGAGGTATTTCAATCAAGTCTGTGTGGTTACATGCATAGGTAGAGACGGGTGAGTTGTGCGTGTATGCTGGTGTGTGTCTGTGTGGGGGGGGTCATCATACTCATTCAAGCAGGCACCACTGCACGCGTGCACACACATGCACGCACACACGTGCACACATCCCCAAAGAAATAGCATTCTAATGGCCATGGTGCGTTGTCTTGAGTTGTGTGCATCAGTCCCTGTCATGGTGCCCTTCGAATTCTCTACAATGTTATCCTAAATCCCCTGAGTATGCTAACACCTTGCATATTATCTTAGAGAGTAACAGCTAGGCCAGCATTCTATATGCCAAAAGGAAAGGTTAACTTACACATTTGTGTGTTAAAGGCATGGTGTTTTATGTACACTTCCAATGATGGAACCTCATGGCCTATTCTTATTATCTTGTAAATGTAAGTCACGGATTGTGTCGAGAAGGATAGCACATCCCTGTCGGGCTCATGTGCTGCCCCCAAACCCCTGTCATGGTCTTCCGTCTGAGACAGCAATTTTACGGTCCATTATTATTTGCTTACTGGTCTAGCCACTAGCTTCTAGTCACAAGCGATAGCCTAAGTTATTAACGGTATAGCTGAGGCAAAAAGTCTATAATACCTTTTGTGGGATAACCTATACATCCTTCATTCCTCCCATCCTTGAAGACATCTCCGATAGATGGATAGTGAAAAGACATTTTACAATAGGCTACCAATGAAGTCATGTCAGATCAGTGATAATTTCCTTATAGCCTGTATTGACTATCATCATTTATCTAATAGGCCTACTGTATATTTAGCTCAATGATTATTTCAAGAAAGGGAGAATCCATCCTTGAATATATTCAACCAGCTCCTCAGTTTAGCTGCTTTACAAATTTTTAGCCCAGAAATGTTTTTGTCTTATTACATACAGCCGGGAAGAACTATTGGATATCAGAGCGACAGTAACTCAACAGCAATGCCAGCATTACGACCAGGAATAAGACTTTGCCAAAGCGGATTCTTTGTTTGCAACCCCCAAGAAAATTGAACTGATTCCAGAGGCCGATCCAAATCACAGCCAGCGGAGGAGAGGTACTCGGAGTGGTCTTCTAGTCCAATTTAGGAGGCGCACACACCACCCAATGCTTCCGAGTATATTACTCGCTAATGTTTTTCAGTCTCTGGATAATAAAGTTGACAAGCTCAGGGCAAGGGTTTCTTTCCAGAGAGACATCAGGGATTGTAACTTACTCTGTTACACGGAAACATGGCTCTCTTGGAACATACTGTCTTAGTCGGTCCAGCCAGTTGGGTTCTCAGTTCATTGTGCAGACAGGAATAAATATCTCTGTGGGAAGAAGAAGGGCGGGGGTGTATGTTTCATGATTCACAACTCATGGTATGATTGTGATAAAAGACAGAAACTCAAGTCCTTTTGTTCACCCAACCTAGAATACCTCACAATCAAATGCCGACCATACTATCTCCAAAGAGAATTCTCTTCAGTTATGGTCACAGTCGTGTATATTCCCCCTCAAGCCGATACCACGATGACCCTCAAAGAACTTCAATGGACTTTATACAAATGTATACATATCCTGAGGCCGCATTTATTGTAGCTGGGGAAAAGGCTTCCGAAGTTCTATCAACACATTGACTGTAGCACTCGCATTGCTACTCCAACTTCTGGGATGCCAACAAGGCCCTCCCCTGCTCTCCTTTAGGCAAATCTGACGATGACTCCATTTTGTTCCTCCCTTCCTATAATCAGAAACTCAAACAGGAAGTACCCGTGCTAAGTACCCATGACTATTCAACGCTGGTCTGACCAATCAGAATCCTTGCTTCAAGATTGTTTTGATCACGCAGACTGGGATATGTTCTGGGTAGCTTCCGAGAACAATATTGACAAATATACTGATATGGTGACTGTTTATCAGGAAGTGTATAGGAGATGTTGTACCCACTGTGACTATTAAAACCTACCCTAACCAGAAACCGTGGATAGATGGCAGCATCTGTGCACCGCATTTAATCATGGAAAGGTGACTGGGAATATGACGGACTACAAATAGTGTAATTATTCCCTCTGCAAGGCAATCAAACAGGCAAAACATCAGTATAGAGACAAAGTAGAGTCACAATTCACCGGCTCAGACATGAGACATATGTGGAAGGGTCTACAGACAATCACGGAATACAAAAGTAAAACCAGCCACGTCTTGCTTCCGGACAAGCTACACCTTCTTTGCACACTTTGAGGATAACACAGTGCCACCGACGTGGCCCGCTACCTTCTTAACCAAATCCAATATTTTAATCTTGAAATATAACTGTGACTTTGAATGTTGACTATATTTTCAAAATGTTGACTTAAATTCTTAAATTAAAATGCCAGTTGATTCTCACAATATTGGCACTTTCTTGAAATATTGCAGGTTGATTCTCAAAATATTTCCACTTTTATAAAGTACTATCATGCAAAAAAAATCAATCTAAATACCACCAAGTGACCATGCACAGATGATAACAACAGAGAATAGCAGTGGTGTAAAAGAGGGGGAAGGTTGGGGGCAATGCAAATAGTCTGGGTAGCCATTTGATTTGGTGTTCAGGAGACTTATGTTTTGTCTCCTGTCTCTTGTTTAAGTCTCTTGTACCTAATTCTTGTGGTGTTCTGTGCAGTGCGCACCACAGAAAAAATGAAAAATAAATCAATACATAATAGTTATCCAAGCAGTAACAATAATCCTAGAGCAGTACAAGTTTTTTGTAAAAACAATTCAACTGTAAACATGCTGTCCCCCACGAATGTTGTCCCCCCTTGAGCCAATTAGTGACAACAATTTAAGGTCAAACGGGAAGGAAGATAATGTTATGCTTGTTCAAGGTTTGTAATTTCAGTTGATTACTATAGCAAGTCGTTGGGCCTATCAGTGTAATTGTGTAAATGCTGGATATTACAAGACACTTCAGTCACCCAAGTTTCATCAAATTCGAGCCAGTGATGTCTGATATAATCCGTATGAATAACTTTTGAATGGATGGAGAGAGATCCATAGTCCCCCCTCCAATTTCACCGTGGGGGACAATAACAATGTTTAGGCCTCCACCGTGAAAATAGAAATAAAAAAGAAATAAGCAAAAGAAAAAGGACAGAGCCCTCCACACAACATCTCCAAACAGTCTTGAGAGAGAGAGCTTGGTGACCTCTTGGTAAGTAAGTTCTGTCTCATATGACTGCTGGGTGGCATCACTAACCATGATTTTTTTAAAGGCAACAATAAACATGTAGTCCCCCACGAGTGATGCAGCACCCCCCTTTGACCAATCACTTTAATTTTGTACATGGATCTCTATGGAAAGACTCATTCATCCAATTAAAGTCAAAATTGTGCCAGTGATATCTGAGATATTGCATGTGACTAACATACATACAGTTGATTACTATAGTGCCCCGTTTGGGCGAAATAGTGCAATTGATTGGCCCAACTTTATGGCAATGCATCTTTCACCAAGATTTTGTCAAAATTGGACCAGTGGTGTCTGAGATATTGTGTAGGTTATCTAGACTCATATCCCTGAGCATGTGTGCCAAATTTCAGCACTCTGAGTCAAACAGATCAAGATATAAACAAGTGCCTGTTATAGTGCCACCAAGTCGTAGATATCAATGTTATTGCAGATCTTGAGTCTTGAATGTGTTTGCAACATGTGTACCAAATTGTGTTGCAATACCAATATCCTTGATTGATTTATATGCATTTGTGTGCAAGACCACACCAACTTGATTGTTTATTGGTCAATCATTGGTGAATGTTACTTGTTTTAGGTAGTAGTCTGGAAAATATTGCTTTGAGAGACCTTCGTCCATAGATGCCACATATTTGTTTTGTGCAGATCGGTCATTTTGTGCCAGAAGAGTAGTTTGAAGAGTTTAATAAGTTGTGTCGAAATCGGGCCAGCGATGTCTGAGATATCACTTGTGACCACCAAAATAAAGAAAGTCGCACACTCCATGTCTAATCTCCCAACAATTTAATGGGTATTTACGTATCTCGGCATCACTGTGCCACTGTGCCTAAAAACAGGTAAATTAATGTGCATGTCCCATAACGTATGACATTGAATATTCTTATTTACATGTTTGATGTGAAGTTATGTTGAGATGCCCGATGATATTGTAATCTAGCTGTAGTGTTCGATTGCGGCGGTTACACTATGTGACTGTGTCCACATAGATCTTTGGCTCAGGTTTTGTTTGCAACATTTTTGATTGGTATCTGATATCTACAGAGAGAGTATTATTGACCCTAACAACACTGTGGCAGGGAAACTGTCAACCCAAGCATCAGACCCAATGACCAAAGGCTTTACATAGACATTCTGTCTCAGGCCCAGTACATTCTCAGGCTGTACAACTCATGTACAATAGATTTGGTTGTGATCAATCCAAGAGTTTTTCTGAAATAAAGTACGTACACAACAGTTGTCTAGACAGTGCCTGCAGAAACTATTCACACCCTTTACTTTTTCCACATTTTATTGTATTACAGCTTGAATTTAAAATGTATTCATTTGAGATTTTGTGCCACTGGCCTACACATGATACTGTCATGCAGGTGAAAGAGGACCCAAAAGCGACTTGGCGAAAACAGAGTCTTTAATCCAGTAAAGTGAATACAAACAAAAAAACACAACTTTCACTCGAAATGTCGAGGACTAACTGGAGACTCGATCTTGAACAGCAGGTGAACAGCAGGTTGCCTCGGGAAGGCACTCGAACCAGACAGACTCAGATACCTGCTCACTTCTAAACAAGGAACCGACAGGACAGGAACGGAACACAAAGGAAGAAATAGGGACTCTAATCAGGGGAAAGGATCGGGAACAGGTGTGGGAAGACTAAATGATTGATTAGGGGAATAGGAACAGCTGGGAGCAGGAACGGAACGATAGAGAGAAGAGAGAGCGAGAGAGTGAGAGAGGGAGGGGGAGAGAGAGGGATAGAAAGAGGGAAAGAACCTAATAAGACCAGCAGAGGGAAACGAATAGAATGGGAAGCACAGGGACAAGACAAGATAATAAATGACAAAACATGACAGTACCCCCACTCACCGAGCGCCTCCTGGCGCACTCGAGGAGGAATCCTGGCGGCAACGGAGGAAATCATCAATGAGTGAACGGTCCAGCACGTCCCGAGACGGAACCCAACTCCTCTCCTCAGGACCGTAACCCTCCCAATCCACTAAGTATTGGTGACCCCGTCCCGAGAACGCATGTCCATGATCTTATGTACCTTGTAAATAGGTGCGCTCTCGACAAGGACGGGAGGGGGGGAAGACGAGGGAAGACGAACGGGGACAGGATGCGAAGAAAGGGCTTGACACAGGAGACATGGAAGACAGGATGGACGCGACGAAGATGTCGCGGAAGAAGGTTGCAGTCGCACAGCGACAGGATTGACGACCTGGGAGACACGGAACGGACCAATGAACCTCACCCTCCTCCAGGGAGTCAACTTACGAGAAGCTGTCGTAAGAGGAAGGTTGCAGAGTGGAAAGCCACACTCTCTGGCCGCAACAATACCTTGGACTGTTAATCCTGCGTTTATTGGCGGCTCTCAGTCTGTGCCCTGTAACGGCAAAGTGCAGACCTCACCCTCCTCCAGGTGCGCTCACAACGTTGGACAAACGCATTCTCGAGCGGAGGGAACGCTGACGGAAGGAAGTCGGCAAGCTGGGATGAGAACAGAGGAGGCTGGTAACCCAGACTACTCTGAAACGGAGATAACCCGGTAGCAGACGAAGGAAGCCAGCTAATTGTGAGCCCACTGAAGAACAGCCAGACGAGTATTCTGCCCAGGGGGATAAGGCATCAGGCTTGGTGTTCTTGCTACCCGGACGCAGCTGTTCTGCCCAAGACGCAGGGTTTCTGAAAGAAAGGCTGCGTAGTATGCGACCAATCGTCTGATTGGCCCTCTCTGCTTGACCGTTAGACTGGGGATGAAACCCGAAGAGAGACTGACGGACGCACCAATCAAACGACAGAACTCCCTCCAAAACTGTGACGTGAATTGCGGGCCTCTGTCTGAAACGGCGTCTAACGGGAGGCCATGAATTCTGAATACATTCTCGATAATGATTTGTGCCGTCTCCTTAGCGGAAGGAAGTTTAGCGAGGGGAATGAAATGTGCCGCCTTAGAGAACCTATCGACAACCGTAAGAATCACAGTCTTCCCCGCAGACAAAGGCAGACCGGTAATGAAGTCTAGGGCGATGTGAGACCATGGTCGAGAAGGAATGGGAGCGGTCTGAGACGACCGGCAGGAGGAGAGTTACCCGACTTAGTCTGGGCGCGCAGTCCGAACAAGCAGCCACGAAACGGCGCGTGTCACGCTCCTGAGTCGGCCACCAAAAGCGCTGGCGAATAGACGCAAGAGTGCCTCGAACACCGGGATGACCAGCTAACTTGGCAGAGTGAGCCCACTGAAGAACAGCCAGACGAGTGGAAACAGGAAACCTAAAAGGAGGTTACTAGGACAAGACACGTGACGGCGACGCAGTGTGCGTGAGTGCTTGCTTAACCTGTCTTTCAATTCCCAGACTGTTAACCCGACAACACGCCCATAAGGAAGAATCCCTCGGGATCAGTAGAAGCCACAGAAGAACTAAACAGACGGGATAAGGCATCAGGCTTGGTGTTCTTGCTACCCGGACGGTAAGAAATCACAAACTCGAAACGAGCGAAAAACAACGCCCAACGAGCTTGACGGGCATTAAGTCGTTTGGCAGAACGGATGTACTCAAGGTTCTTATGGTCTGTCCAAACGACAAAGGAACGGTCGCCCCTCCAACCACTGTCGCCATTCGCCTAGGGCTAAGCGGATGGCGAGCAGTTCACGGTTACCCACATCATAGTTGCGCTCAGATGGCGACAGGCGATGAGAAAATAAGCGCAAGGATGAACTCAGAACTGGAAGCGCTGGGATAGAATGGCACGCCTTAACTAAATGCTAGTGACGTGAGTAACGAGGATAGGAGCGGATGAAGATCAAAAGCTCCCTGGGCGGAACCGGACCACTTAAAACACGTCTTGACAGAAGTAAGAGCTGTGAGAGGGGCAGCAACTTGGCAATGAAACGCCGGAAATTAGCGAAACCTAAAAGCGCTGCAAAATGGAACGGGCCAATCACTGACAGCTTGGACCTTAGCGGAATGAATTAGCGGAAATAACGGAACCGAGAAAAGTTTTCCATCGTCAATGCCCCTCTCTGAACATGAATCGCGGAAAAGATGGATAAGCGAGACATCATTACGAAAGCGCTCACTTACCTAGGAATTGTCTAGTGACGTAAAACGTTCTTTTAGAAGATCAAAAGCTCCCTGGGCGGAACCGGACCACTTAAAACACGTCTTGACAGAAGTAAGAGCTGTGAGAGGGCAGCAACTTGACCGAAATTACGAATGAAACGCCGATAGAAATTAGCCCTCCTTCAGCGGAAATAACGGAACCGAGAAAAGTAACGGAGGAGACATGAAAAGAGCACTTCTCAGACTTTACGTAGAGACAATTCTCTAAAAGAACGAACGTGCTGAACATGAATCTCGAGTGACGGAGAAAAATCAGGATATCGTCAAGATAGACAAAACAAAGATGTTCAGCATGTCTAGAACATCATTAACTAATGCCTGAAAACAGCTGGCGCATTGGCGAGACCAAACGGCAGAACCCGGTACTCAAAATGCCCTAACGGAGTGTTAAACGCCGTTTTCCACTCGTCCCCTCTCTGATGCGCACGAGATGGTAAGCGTTACGAAGGTCCAACTTAGTAAAGCACCTGGCTCCCTGCAGAATCTCGAAGGCTGATGACATAAGGGGAAGCGGATAACGATTCTTAACCGTTATGTCATTCAGCCTCGATAATCCACGCAGGGGCGCAGAGTACCGTCCTTCTTCTTAACAAAAAGAACCCCGCCCCGGCCGGAGAGGAAGAAGGCACTATGGTACCGGCGTCAAGAGACACAGACAAATAATCCTCGAGAGCCTTACGTTCGGGAGCCGACAGAGAGTAAAGTCTACCCCGAGGAGGAGTGGTCCCCGGAAGGAGATCAATACTACAATCATACGACCGGTGAGGAGGAAGGGAGTTGGCTCGGGACCGACTGAAGACCGTGCGCAGATCATGATATTCCTCCGGCACTCCTGTCAAATCGCCAGGTTCCTCCTGAGAAGTAGGGACAGAAGAAACGGGAGGGATGGCAGACATTAAACACTTCACATGACAAGAAACGTTCCAGGATAGGATAGAATTACTAGACCAATTAATAGAAGGATTATGACATACTAGCCAGGGATGACCCAAAACAACAGGTGTAAACGGTGAACGAAAAATCAAAAAAGAAATAGTCTCACTGTGGTTACCAGATACTGTGAGGGTTAAAGGTAGTGTCTCAAATCTGATACTGGGAAGATGACTACCATCTAAGGCGAACATGGGCGTAGGCTTCTCTAACTCTCTGAAAGGAATGTCATGTTTCCGAACCCATGCTTCGTCCATGAAACAACCCTCAGCCCCAGAGTCTATCAAGGCACTACATGTAGCACCCGAACCGGTCCAGCGTAGATGGACCGACAAAGTAGTACAGGATTTTGATGGAGAGACTTGAGTAGTTGCGCTCACCTGTAGCCCTCCGCTTACAGATGAGCTCTGGCTTTTACTGGACATGAATTAACAAAATGTCCAGCAACTCCGCAATAGAGGCACAGGCGGTTGGTGATCCTCCGTTCCCTCTCCTTAGTCGAGATGCGAATCCCTCCCAGCTGCATGGGCTCAGACTCTGAGCCAGAGGAGGGAGATGGTTGCGATGCGGAGCAGGGAAACACCGTTGATGCGAGCTCTCTTCCACGAGCCCGGTGACGAAGATCTACCCGTCGTTCTATGCGGATGGCGAGAGCAATCAAAGAGTCCACATCTAGTAAAGTGAATACAAACAAAAAAACACAACTTTCACTCGAAATGTCGAGGACTAACTGGAGACTCGATCTTGAACAGCAGGTGAACAGCAGGTTGCCTCGGGAAGGCACTCGAACCAGACAGACTCAGATACCTGCTCACCACGCAGCATCTGAGGAAAACACGACACGACAGGGCGATACACAATCACAGCACGGTGAATTCTAAACAAGGAACCGACAGGACAGGAACGGAACACAAAGGAAGAAATAGGGACTCTAATCAGGGGAAAGGATCGGGAACAGGTGTGGGAAGACTAAATGATTGATTAGGGGAATAGGAACAGCTGGGAGCAGGAACGGAACGATAGAGAGAAGAGAGAGCGAGAGAGTGAGAGAGGGAGGGGGAGAGAGAGGGATAGAAAGAGGGAAAGAACCTAATAAGACCAGCAGAGGGAAACGAATAGAATGGGAAGCACAGGGACAAGACAAGATAATAAATGACAAAACATGACAGATACCCAATAATGTCAAAGTGGAGTTATGTTTTTCGAAATGTTTACAAATTAATTAAAAATGAAACTCTGAAATGTCTTGAGACAATACGTGTTAAATCCCTTTGCTATGGCAAGCCTAAATAAGTTCAGGAGTACAAAATTACTTAACTCACATAAGTTGCATGGAGTGATTTTTGAATGACTATCTCTGTACCCCACACATACAGTTATCTGTACAGTCCCTCATTTGAGCAGTGCTCAACCAGAAAGATTCAAGGGAGGTTGGAAATTATCGCAAAGGGCCCATATTGGTATTGGAATATGCAAATATTTGGGGGAATTATTTTTTTCCTTAGTTTATATAAATCTATATTTAAATAAATGTTTGATATTCAACTGCAATTTTGTCTCATTGCTGCAACTCCCCAAGCGGGCTCAGGAGAGTTGAAGGTTGAGTCATGCATCCTCCTAAACATAACCCGCCAAACCTTCTTAAGGCTAGGGGGCAGTATTCAGAAGTTCAGATGACTGACGTGCTCAATATAAACTGCTTGTTACTCAGGCCCAGAAGCTCGGATATGCATAGTATTGGATAGAAAACACTCTGAAGTTTCTAAAACTGTTAAAATAATGTCTGAATATAACATAACTGATATCGCAGGCAAAAACCCAAAGAGCATCCATATGGAATTTTTCTTTTGAGGTCACCACCCATTGAAAATGCTTGTCTATGGGAAATTAGAAGGACATTCTCCCAGATTGCAGTTTCTATGGCTTCCACTAAATGTCAACAGTCTTTAGAAAGGGTTTCAGGTTGTTTTTTGAAAAATTAGCTAGAATTTGTAGTTTTTCAAGGTGGCTCTCGTCTGGACTTTAGTCTTGTGGCGCGGCGCGTGTGGATGATAGCGGCGCACTTCGTTATTTATCTCCGGTATTAAACATACTTTTCTCCGTCTTAAATTTTATAATTTATTTACTTATTAGGATACCTGGGGATTGATTAGAAACATTGTTTGACTTGTTTGGACAAAGTTTATTGGTAACTTTTGGGATTGCTGTGTCTGCATGATGAACGACTGGAACGGGTGGATTACTGAATCAAACGCGCCAACCAAATATACTTTTTTGGGATATAAAGGACTATTTCGAACAAAACAACCATTTGTTGTGTAGCTGGGACCCTTGGGATTGCAAACAGAGGAAGATATTCAAAGTGATTTATTTTATCGGTATTTCAGATTTTTGTGATGCCTCTGCTGGTTTTCCAAAATGATTTTGTATGCGGGGCGCTGTCCTGAGATAATCGCATGGTATGCTTTCGCCGTCAAGCTTTTTTATAAATCTGACTGTGGCTGGATTAACAAGAATTTAAGATTTTAAATTATGTATTTTCATCAATGTTAAATATTACGATTTTTGTATTTTGGATTTCGTGGTCTGCAATTTCACAGGATGTTGGCGAGGTGGGTCACTAGCACCCCACCGAGCCTTAAGTTAACACCCGCCCGCTTAAACTGAAAGCCAGCTGTACCTATGTGTCTGAGGAAACACCATTCAACTGATGACCGATGTCATCCTGTAGGCACCAGTCCCGCAACAAGGAGTCACTAGAGTGCAATGAGCCAAGTAAAGCCCCCCCAGCCAAACCCTACCCTAACCTGGATGATGCTGGGACTCCCAGTCATGGCCGGTTGTTAACCAGCCTGGGATCGAACCCAGGTCTGTAGTGATCTCTCAAGTGCCATTGACTGCTGCACCATTCGTGAGGAACTGAATATATTCTGAATATATATTACACTTTGGATGGTGTATCAATACACCCAGTCGCTACAAAAATACATGAGTCCTTCCTAACTTAGTTGCCGGAGAGGACAATGGTGACTTGAAAACAGTTAGAGTTTAATGGCTGTGTTAGGAAAAGACTGAGGATGGATCAAAATCATTGTAGTTATTCCACAAAACTAACTTAACTGACAGAGTGAAAAGAGGGAAAACATACATGCCTGTTTTCAACAAGGTACTAAAGTAATACTGCAAAAAATGTGTCCAAGCAATTAACTTTATGTCCTGAATACGAAGTGTTATATTTGGGGCAAATCCGATACGAAACATTACTGATTACCACTCTCCATATTTTCAGCAATATTGGTCGGTGGATCATGTTATGGGTAAGCTTGTAATTGTTGAGGACTGGGTAGTTGTTCAGGATAAAAGAAGATGCAGAATGGAGCTAAGCACAGGCAAAATACTATAGGAAAATATTTTTCAATCCGCTTTCCACCAGACACTGCGAGATGAATTCACCTTTCAGCAGGACAATAACCTAAAACACGACCAAATATACACTATAGTTGCTTAACAAAAAGACAATGAATGTTCCTGAGTGACCAATCCACTTGAAAATCTATGGCAAGACCTGGAAATTGTTGTCTAGCAAAGATCAACAACCAATTTGACAGAGTTTATACGGTATCTATTGAACGGCAACCTTGAACCTAGCAATGTTATCCAATATGTAAGCATAAAGCCGAGAATATGCCTTATTTCTTTCTGTTAGACAAAGGCCCACGTACACACGTTGTACAATTGATTCATTTCATACAATGGTTGTGATACAAGGACTGCAGCTTGACTCCCACCCTCTTCAACATATACAGTGCCTTCAGAAAGTATTCATATCCCTTGACTGATTCCACAATTTGTTGTGTTACAGCCTGACTTCAAAATGGATTCAGTAGATTTTATTTTTCTCTCACCCATCTACTGTACACAAAATACCCCATGATGACAAAGTGAAAACATGTTTTTAGAAATATCAAATTTACATAAGTATATACTCTCCTGAGTCAAAACTTTGTAGGAGCATCTGAGGCAGCGATTACAGCTGTGTCTTTATGAATATGTCTCTAAGAGCTTTCCAACCTGGATTGTGCAACATTTGCCCATTTTATTATTTTCAAAATCCTATAACACACACTTTACAGCTGTTGTGTCAATTAGTGAATCCTGAATCCTATACCTATCCTATATTAAAGTACATATCTTTGTGGGATTAACTAGCATGGGCAGAATGTACAGGAGCCTGGAGACTTATAGGTTTGAAGGTGAGATGGCCATGACCTTGTCCCCCCTCCCCTTTGGAATTCAGAAAGCTGTGTCCGACAATCTATTCATTAGCTCAATGTTATCCATGCCACTGAAGGTACACATCTCTCTCCCTGTCTCAGACAGAACTATAGAAACCAATAAACTAAACCTGATTGCTCCAATCATCTCCCCTTTTATGGGAATTAGAGGAGGACATGACAGCATGGGACAAGGTCAGGCAGGCATACTGCTCATGCACCACAGCACAGGGACTACTTCCCAAATGGCGCCCTAACCTACATAGTGCACTGGGCCCTGGTCAAAAATAGTACACTATGTAGGGAGCCATTTGGGAAGCATCCAGGGACTGACAAATAAAAGCAGTGATCTGTTGTAATATTGTAAGAACACTGAAACCTTCAATTTAGGAAATTGTTTGTGATGTTCAAAGAGGTCAAACTTTTTATTTTGTTATCACTTCAGTAATAATAGCTACATACTGTTCCAATCTACAGTAGGTACGTCATCTGTCTTGTTTCTATACCTAATTAACACGAGATTGGAGGTGAAAGAATAAAAGACATACCCAGAGAGTCTGGAACCTTAACCCTTAACCTTAACTTTTAACACAAACACTCATTTATTTGCACATTGTTAGACATAAAGTAGCCACATTTAGGTGCTATAGGCCTAGTGGGAGTGGGTTCAGAATGAGGGAGTAGGGAGTATCGGGGTGTCAGAATAGATATCTAACATGTGAATCAGCGAGGCGGTCATGTGGGAAATAAAGAGGTGAAGAGGGGAGGAGAGGGAAGGATAGAGGTGGGAATGTGAATGAATGGAGGTGTAGAGGGGTGTGTGTGTGTGTGTGTGTGTGTGTGTGTGTGTGTGTGTGTGTGTGTGTGTGTGTGTGTGTGTGTGTGTGTGTGTGTGTGTGTGTGTGTGTGTGTGTGTGTGTGTGTGTGTGTGTGTGTGTGTGTGTGTGTGTGTGTGTGTGTGTGTGTGTGTGTGTGTGTGTGGAGGTGGTGAACAGGAAGGCTTGCATAAAGAGAGTGAACACAGGGAGTGAACCATTCATGTCACGGTTCACAGACATGGAAAATGAAGTCCTGCTGCTGAGAGACTCAACCATTAACATATTAACACTCCCTGTTAGGAACCACACAGAACATATCTTTAGAGTGTGTGTTCATATGTGTGTGAAGGGGGTGAGTGTGTCTGTGTGTGTGTTGAGAATCATGTGGAATCATACCCATAACATATTTGTTTTTTTCCCCATTCAATAAAGTGTCTGGAACTGTCATGGATTGGATGAGCACACCAATCAATATTTGCATTGGAAATATCAATCAGGCTTTAAACTGACTGATAAACTCATTGTAGCAGGATAGCCTGTGATCAAATACAAAATAAAACCAATGTGTAAACATACTGACAATAGACAGCAACTCAGAGAGAAGGCAATGAGCAGTTCCCTGGATTTACCGCGTACCTCAATTTAGTGTCTTGCACTCTATCAGGCCCTATAAAATCAGACCTAAAAACCTAAAATCAGAAGTCACATACAATGATGCAAATGTATTGATTTAAATGTTCCAAGTAATAGGCATGGAGGTCCTATGAAAACAGATACAGTAAGCCAAAGTCCTCCCACTAATTACCCAGAGAAAGAGAAGGGCTCATGCATTCATTTTACTGTTGATTAAAGTTGCTTCGATTTATGCTAAAGAGCACCCTGCTATACAAATGCGAAACAGATTGCATTTGACAACAGAGAGAGATGATATAGAGAGAGGGAGGGAGAGGCAGGGAGAGAAAGGAAGGAAGAGAGAGCGAGAGAGGAGACAGCAAAAGACAGTGTGTGTGTGTGTGTGTGTGTGTGTGTGTGTGTGTGTGTGTGTGTGTGTGTGTGTGTGTGTGTGTGTGTGTGTGTGTGTGTGTGTGTGTGTGTGTGTGTGTGTGTGTGTGTGTGTGTGTGTGTGTGTGTGTGGGGTTTAAAGCTTGAAAGCTTCAGCACCATAGGCACCATAATAAGTATTGACCTAAGAAGCCTTCCCACAGCGGAATCAGCTTTTTAAAGTCCCCTTTAGGGACCCCCTCTGGGGATTAATACTGTTTAGGTGTTTGGGTTGGTGTGTGGGTGTGTGTGCCTGACTCTGTGAAATAAGAAAAAAAAAGTTTGTGTAAGTGTGTGTGCGCACAAATGTGTGTGTGTGTGAGAGAGAGAGAGTTGTGTGAGCTAAGTGTCTCATTTCCACAACCCCTCTCCTCTCACATGAGTTTGTAGGACAGGGGACTGAAATGGTAAGTAGAGTGTGTGTGTTACTAGGACAGCGTAGTGAAACGGTTAGCTAATTAACACTTATAACAGACGTCACATCAAACAGGGATCATGCTTCCTTTACCAGGGCTCAGCCACATCTACCCTGTACATACCATCCCGGATGCCAGATTACTTCTGACAGAAAACATACAAATAAAAGACTACCACGGCTTAAGGTCAGGGACTGAAGAGGTCCCCACTGCGTAAATTATTCATACTTTGACATACTAAAGGAATAAAAGCTTCTGTCTTTTTCTCTAATCCCCCAGTAAATCTTTCGGTAATGTTGTGGCGGGCGCTCAAGTTGCCTAGCTCTCAAAAGCCTCCATTCATCAAACTTTTCTTATGTATGAAATCAGTGTCGGACAGGCTTTTGAAATCCTTTTGCTCTGTGTTATTATAACGTTTAGGCTCAAACAGCCTTTCAATCTAACGACTTCTCTCTCCGAGATGGTGATTGCTTTGATTTTAATTGGAATGTTTCAGGGGCGCTATGACAGCTAATCCAGCTGGCTCCCACCAGTCAAACAAGGGGTGCTCATGGTGATTATTTTTTTTCCCAAAAGCCACCCTATTCCTTATCTATCCTTTCTTATCTATCCTTTTGACCAGGGCCCATAGGGAATAGGGTGACAATAGCATGCCTGCAGGGTGTCATTTGGGCTCCAACCTATGAAAACAACTCATCAAGGGTGGTAACGGTTTTCCCGTTACATGGCTTCTGGGAAAATAATAATAATAATAATAATAATATATGCCATTTAGCAGACGCTTTTATCCAAAGCGACTTACAGTCATGTGTGCATACATTCTACGTATGGGTGATCCCGGGAATCGAACCCACTACCCTGGCGTTCCAAGCGCCATGCTCTACCAACTGAGCTACAGAAGGACCACATTATTTCACCGATAGGGGTGGGGCATGTATTACTTTCCAGTTGGAGTGCTAGCTGCGTAATTGAGAAGTAAAGTCAAGAAGTCGTTGATGTGGGAAAATGAAGTCACAGAAGCAAAAAAACGCCTGATGTCCCCTTTGAATAGGAATGTGGGTAGGTCCCTACTATTCATGTTGTCCAACCTTCAAAGACTAAGTCATGACCTTTCAACCAAATATGTAGTGGATGTAGAACTTAATCCCTTTTGTGTGTGCTCTTTCCAATTGGTAACCTTTATTCTACACTTAGAAACCTGAGATATAGGCTAGAAAATAATTTCCTTTTCAGGTATCTGTCTTTCTACAGACCTATAGCTAAATTTTTATTTCAGATTTTTCTTGTTTTCTGTCCCAGGTTTTCCCTCTTTCTTCACCTTTCATTTCACCTGTCTGCTAGGTTAGCTTTTGGAAAACATTAATTCAACTCTAAATATCCTGTATTCCCAAGTCCAGTTTTACTTGACCTAGTTCCAAAAGAAAGAACAAATATACAGTACCAGTCAAAAGTTTGGACACACCTACTCATTCAAGGTTTTTACTTTATTTTTTATTTTTTCTACATTGTAGAATAATAGTGAAGACATCAAAACTATGAAATAACACATATGGAATCATTCAGTAACCATAAAAAGTGATAAACAAATTAAAATGTTATATTTGAAATACTTCAAAGTACCCTCCCTTTGCCTGGATGACAGCCTTGAACACTCTTGGCATTCTATCAACCAGCTTCACCTGGAATGCTTGGAATACTATGCCAGTGACAATGAATTTGCCAGCATTTTTATCCTTTTTTGATATTCCCCTGTTCTCTGGAAGATCATTAATTGGAAATGGAATCACCAGATTGCTTTCAATGTTTTTAAAACACAGCTCAATTAAGTATGAGTAAATACACAGCTGTACTTTCCTACTTCATGAGACATCTTCTGTCAGAAACCATGTAAAAGAGTACAGGGAAAGGAGGCCCAAATCGATCAGGGCCCATAAGGCACTACCCAAAGTAGTGCACTATACAGTATATGGAAAAGGGTGCCATTATGACAATGCCACAGACTTCCCTTACGCTCTTCTCTTGTCTTGTCTTCTCTACATCTTCCCTGCTCTAAAGTAATGCACTCTATAGGGAACAGAGTGCCATTTGGGTCACATTCTAGATCTTGCAGGGTTGAAGAAGCTGAAGTGAAGTTTAGTGAATTTCAAATCCATCCATGCAGTTTAATAGCTTTCATAAATGACTCAGCACATTATTTCAATTTGCACGGTAGTCATTACACTGTGCATGACGTTACACTACACGGTTTTGGCAGGTTTGGGCCTGGACCGTGCCGGTCCCCATTCCTTCCCTCTCCCAATTTGGGCTTGAAAACCAAATGAACTCTCTCCGAGCCATTATTTTAAAGACAATTCAATCTCTTTACTGCTACTGTAGGGGAAAGACTGAGGTTTCAATGAATCCCACACTTTGCTCCTTCCTATGAGCTCAGATGGTGTGATAAGTGATATGGCTAAAAATATGTTATAGTATGAGATACTACATAGCAGAGAAAGAGAGAGTCTTGCTATCACCCTACTGTAATTTGTTGGCCCACAATCCTTGAAGGATAGAGCCCATCAATCATGTTAATCACCCATTGTTACGTGATAAAGATAACCCACCAGTGTGGTTAACATTTTCTATATAAACACCTTAAACTGACAAACCTGGGATATATTGTCGACTTACTCTACTCTTTATGTCTGATATACTGTATAATGAGTGGATGAATATATTATAATCTCAACCCGGCACAGCCAGAAGAGGACTGGCCACTGGCCTGGCCTGGTTCCTCTCTAAGTTTCTTCCCAGGTTTCTGCCTTTCTAGGGAGTTTTTCCTTCTACATCTGCATTGCTTGCTGTTTGGGGTTTTAGACTGGGTTTCTGTATAGCACTTTGTGACATTGGCTGATGTAAAAAGGGCTTTATAAGTACGTTTGACTGATTGATGAATGAAAGATACATACAGTACATTTCCAAGTGCTTTAGTAAAAAATTTATTTAAAAAACACCCGCTATATCCACACATTTTTCACGGAAATATTTCTTATGGGTACCTTCATGTGTGTGTAAAATATATCTGTTCTCGGACTTTTAATTCATAGATTTTAGATGTGTATTAAAAGTTTATTCATATCGTGTATATTTGACTGTGTTGTCTCGCCTAGCTATCTTAAGATGAATGCACTTCCTGTAAGTCACTCTGGATAGGAGCATCTGCTAAATTAATAAAATGTCAAATTTAAAAAGTAAATATTGGACATATTAAATAGATGTCAAATGTATCATCTGTACAGTTTTTTTATATTAGTTTTGTTACATTTGTTACATTTGACTGTGTAAAACCTAGCAGTACTACTTATTTCTCTGAGACTGAGGCGGATATACTGTAGCATTTTATATATGCCATTTAGCAGACGCTTTTATCCAAAGCGACTTACAGTCATGTGTGCATAGATTCTATGTATGGGTGGTCCCGGGAATTGAACCCACTACCCTGGCGTTACAAGCGCCATGCTCTACCAACTGAGCTACAGAAGGACCGCAAAAAAATAAGATTGTCTTTGTGAAATGAAATCATTAAGTGATAGATTTTAAACAAATACATGCCTCGTCATTGAACAATCCCATTCGATGATTAGATAGTGAAAAAAAACATACCAATCTCTTTCATAATTTCTTTAAAACAATAAAAGCAAATTTACCAACATTTAATAAAATGTATTTATATTTATTTTGGAATGAAATTTCTCAATTCTGCTTTCAATATTAGAAGCAAAACAACGGTACATGATGCAATTGATCAATTAAGGTGAATCTGATTCATATTCTGATGGTGTTTAAGTAACAAGTGGTGTAGTGGGGACTCTTTCACACCTTTATTTTATTAGAATTTACCTATACCTATCGTGGATTTGTTTTTGAAAATATAGGGACCGCTACTTTATTCAGCGTTGATCAGCTTTAACCCACCAAAATTTTTACATCACTGCAAGTAACTTCTCATCAGTGAAAATCAGATGAGTGGAAGCTCTACTCTCTTGCATTGCATCATCTGCCTATCCATTATATTACCTGTCTGTTCCAGACATTGAATGCTTGCTTAGTGCACTGTTTCAAAGCTTGAGTCAGCTATACTCTGAGAGACATGAAATAAAAGCATATGAGATTCCCGCCATGAAATGTATACATTGGGTCCTGTGACTCTGAGCTGGTCTGTCCTTGAGGTGTTTTGTACTTAGTCACTGGGGAAGGTTGATCAGATAGAAATAATGATGTGTACTGTACCAAGTCTTGCCCTGGCTCGGCCCTCCAGGCTATGTCTAGGTCCCAAATGGTACGCTCTCCCTATATAGTGCACTACTTTTGGTCAAAAGTAGAGCTCTGGTCAAAGGAAGTGCACTATATAGGGAATAGGGTGCCATTTGTGGCACATCCCTAGACTGGATGACCGCCATGCATTCAGCTACAGACCAAAATAATCCAGCTGTGAGCTCACATTCATCTCTCTGTCAGCCACCATATCTACATCTCTCTCTACCACTTGTGCTACCTCTGTCATAACACCTCTATCTCATAGGCAATTCCATGTTAAAAGAATTACGCTGAGACTCCAATGTTTCAATTTGAAATACATGCCACACAAAATGTAATGATTTCAAACTACTTTGAGCAATTGACAGTTTATATAAATACATTTTCCAAAAATCATCAAAATCATCCAAACCACAAACTAGAATGACCACATTTTCATTTCACTGGTAGAATCGGTAACACAGTAATCTCAACTTCAAAAGGTAAGATTTTTTAAACTATTTACAAAAAAACAAGTGCCAAGTGGTGTTGTTCCGTGTCATGTTCTGCCCGTGTGGTGTATTGTGCCTGGCTGTGCTAATTACAAACAAGCATGGAAATTAGTTATCTTTTACCATTCTACCTACCAGAGATTTACCCAGATGCTGACAGTGACTTGCAGCTATCAAGAATGATGGTTACAGGGGAGTGTACACTATTTTAATACTAACTCAAACAGAGAACTGGGTATTCAACAAGAATGTTATATGGTAGAATAAAAAAAAGATAGTGTAGTACAGTTCAGTGTGAGTGTGTTTCAGGTGGATTAAAGTGTAGAGAACTGTAGCTACAGATTGTTACACCAGCTAATGAGATTTAACAAAGGGTATTGGTATATATTACTGGTAGTTACAGGATAGGTACTGTTTGGTGTAGAACAGATCATGTTTAACCAACCTTATCTTGGCAATACTGTCTGTGTCCTCTATTACTTCAAGTTAGCAAACAGAACAATTATTTGATTTCGCACCACTGTAACAAAATAGATATTAGCCAGCAATACATAATATAAACTAAAGTTAGCTAGCGAGGTGGCTTGCATTTAAAAAAGTACTTCGCTAGCCATCGTATTTGTCAGCTGCCCTCTTGGTGCTGGCAACGGCTGTAGCTGAGCTTCTAGCTAAATCCAACTCTTTGTTTTGAATACTATTTGAAATATTCCAGTTGAAACATAAAAAATGCTACATGGTTGAATTTGTGTTGATGAGAGGAATCACTTGAAGCAATTGTGGTCTGGTCAGTTCTTTCAGTTTCGCCCAATGGATTTTGTGTTAGTGTCCGCCTCCCCTTCAAAAAGCCTGCTTGGGGAGGGACGAAGTACCACAAAGTAGGAATAGATTTATTAAAAAATCTCACACTTTCAACATGGCACTGTCATTCACAGGATTCCAACAAGTCAGTTCATCAACTTTCTGCCTTGCTCGAGCTGAACCCAGTCAACTGTAAGTGCTCTTATTGTGAAGTGGAAACGTCTAGGAGCAACAACGGCTCAGCCGCAAAGTGGTAGGCCACAAAAGCTCACAGAACGGGACCAAGTGATGAAGCGTGTAGCATGTAAAAATTGTCTGTCCTCGGTTGCAAGACTCACTACCGAATTCCAAACTGCCTCTGGAAGCAACGTCAGCACAGTAACTATTCATCTGGAGCTTCATGAAATGGCTTTCCATGGCCGAGCAGCAGTACAAGACTAAGATCACCATGCGCAATGCCAAGCGTCGGCTGGAGTGGTATAATACTGGAGCAGTAGAAACGTGTTCTCTCGAGTGATGAATCACGCTTCACCTTCTGGCAGTCCAACGGACAAATCTAGGTTTGGCAAATGCCAAGAGAATGCTACATGCCCTTAATTCCAGTGAACGAGAGCCAGTCAGCCTGAGTATGCGTGTGCCGAGCGATTTGCCAAATGCAATTCTTGATGTGGAATCATAGACGCCCATGTTTCACCAGCAGAGAAGAGTACAGCACACTGCAGGACCACTGGCATAGTGGAAACCCCGGCGCGGGGGGAGTAGACAATATTGTTTAAATGTATCTAATTAGCCTATTTCTCAGTGATGCCAGCAGTAGCCCACCTCGGCCTCCTCACCTAATTGGCTATCAATTATTTAAAAAGTTAGGTGAGTCAGGTCGGACAGAGAAGGAGTGCATTGTTCAAGATGGATAAACAAAAGGCCAAGTGGTGCACAAAAACCCTGCAAAAAAATTGACAAAGCCCGTGCCAAATTATCGAAAATAGAGCTAACACTTCGCTCTCTACTGACGAAACACCATCGCAGGTGAAAGCTAGTAGTCCTACTTATGCAGCAGCTAGCACTAGCAGCCTCCCAGTCATGACAGATACCTCACTGTCCAGGCCGACAATGACCTTGCTCCTTCTCTTCTTCCAACCCTCGAGAATAGTGAGTTCCACGAGTGCCGGCCCAACATCTCTTCCTGTCCCAGAAAACCAAGCTGATGAGTGCCAGAGACCCCCAAAGTTCATGAGAGCGACCCCACTTAACACTGGTAAGCCTACAAGTGATGAGACAGATAGCCCCGACAGCGTGGATTCCGAGTTCCATTGTGTAATATGAATAGGGTACCATCTAATTACTATATATGCCGAAGTTATAGATGGCCTACTAGCCTGGACTGCATTGTCTCCATAATAAAACAATGACTAGTAGGCTATTGTTTTGACGATGAACTGGTTGAATTATTTGACTGGTTTTACGCAGCCGCGTAGATGACGCATTTTCAGAACCACGGACAGCGATCGGTAGTCTATACTTTGTGTGGCTGACACTTTAGAATCTTTTTCAACTTTGCTGGGGAGTACAGAGAAACTGCACTACTCAAAAACACAGAACAGCAGAGTACCGCACAGTACAGTATAATACAGAGTACAGTCCATACAAAGTGCAGTAAAGTATAGTTCAGTAGAGTAAAAGGCAATACATTATAGCATAATCATCTCATGTGCTCCACTGTGTAATGTAATTTATTGAACTATACTCAACTTTTATTTTACTGTAATGTGCTCTCCTGTAATGTATTCAAACTTATGAAACAGACATCCATTGGTTCAGATTTGGTCCGGTCCACACTGGACCAAATGTGAAACAATCATAAGCGTCTATTGTTACACACACCTCTTGGAGGAGGGAACGCAACACTGTGGAGTGAAAGAGGTATGTGACTGTAGGTGCAGGTAAGGATGACAGAGGCAGAGAAGTTTACCGTTAACAGGGAATTTATTCCGTCACAATTTGGGGAAAAGGGGCTGGATGGAACCAAAGCAAAGAAAGTAAAAGAGCCCCCCCCCTCTTACCTACAACGTATCTATTCTTAACGCCACCTGGGTGCTAACTAAAATTCAAGGAGTGGTCAGCTCAAGTCTTACCTAGTGTACATAGACAGAGTACATACTATGGTATATGTATGCCCGCAGGCCTCTTGCCTAAGTACTCCCAAGGTGCTTTCCCCTTCCCCCTGGGAACAAATGAAACAAAAAAATACAAACAATTTCAATAATCAAAACCGTCCTTTTGACATAAACATACCGCCTCAGGACCGGCTAGAAAATACTTCAAAAGCTGTCTGAGCAGCAACTAACACATGACATCAAAGACTCCCTGAGCAACACCCAATACTGGAGCATACCCAGTAGCTCTCTCACTGAGCAAAGGAACACAGGATTATATACAGCTGGAGAAGGAGTCTAATGGGATACAGCTGTATACTCTGATGAGAGGGCGGGGTCACCTCCAATTAGCAATGGGGCTGACCAATCGGCTGCTTGGGTGAATCCAGGAAGCCATTTCCTGGAATACATACACACAAACCCACAACACAAATGTGGGAACATAACACACCCACCCCAAAACTTAGTTTGCAATAACAAAACCCAACACGCATCCCTAGTTACTGAACCCATGATAGAGCCTCTGCAACCACATTCCCCGAACCCTTCGCATAGTGAATTTGTACATTGTATCCTTGTACAATCAGAGCCCACCGCATAAGGCAGTCAAAGAATTATAGTCCGTGAAGACCAGTACAGGCAAGGAACTGGATCCCACATTTCTCAAACTGTAAGGCTAGCAAGAAAGCCAGCATCTCTTGTTCAATAGTGTAGTACCTTGACTGACATGAGTTGAACTTACAGAAGAATCTGCAAGAGAACCGCAGCCACCCCTACTATAATAGCGTCTACCTCAAAACTTAAAAGGCTTGTCAAAGTTGGAGGCGGCAAGCATTGGGGCACTACAACGTAGCGCTTTAGCGGAATCAAAAACATAGTTACATTCTTCAGACCACTTTAACCTCTTTGGGCAGGGGGGCACTATTGAGTAGCTTGGATGAATAAGGTGCCCAGAGTAAACTGTCTGCTACTCAGGCCCAGAAGCTAAGATATGCATATTATTAGTAAAACTCTGAAGTTTATAAAACTGTTTGAATGATGTCTGTGAGTGTAACAGAACTCATATGGCATGCCAAAACCTGAGAAAACATCCAACCAGGAAGTGGGAAATCTGAGGTTTGTCATTTTTGAACTCAGTACCCTATCGAATACATAGTTGGATATTGGTCATTTTGCACTTCCTAAGGCTTCCACTAGATGTCAACAGTCTTAAGAAATGTGTTTGATGCTTCTACACAAAGGAGGGGGGAATGAGAGGGGGATGGTTCAGAGGTCTGCCAGCAGCAACAAGCTCAGTCTCACGCGCTCACGTGAAAGGTAGCTGCGTTCCACTTAATTTCTGAAGACAAAGGAATTATCCAGTTGGAGCATTATTGAAGATTTATGTTAATTCTTGGAACTACCCATCCCGGATCCGGGAGAATTGTCATCAACTCCACTAGTTAGCATAGTACAATGGCCAAATAATCTTTCTAGAAAATATTCATATTCATGAAATTACATGTGAAATATAGCGAAACACAGCTTAACCTTTTGTTAATCACCTTGTTGTCTCAGATTTTGAAATTATGCTTTACAGCCAAAGTAAGACAAGTGTTTGTGTAAGTTTATCGATAGCCTAGCATGCATTATGTCCAGCTATCAGCAGGAAGCTTGGTCACGAAAATCAGAAAAGCAATAAAATTAACCATTTACCTTTGATGATCTTTGGATGTTTTCACTGACGAGACTCCCAGTTAGACAACAAATGTTACTTTTGTTCCATAAAGATTATTTTTATACCCAAAATACCTCTGTTTGTTTGTCACATTATGTTGAAAAATCCACCGGAAATAGCTGTCTACTACTTCTAACACAGGAGTGACGTTACCACCAGCGATATCGTTCACTAGTAACAATGTGACTCCTTTTACTGGCAGTGTAGACACTACACCAACACGGAAACATCCTGATACCAAGTCTGACACTAAGTGGACCCAGTGTAATAGTACAGGTACGGTTTGCCTCTATACCCTGTCATATGACATGTGAGCCACAATACGTTTCAGGAGACCAGGGTAAAGCGTCACTAATGATTACTGACTATGCCGCCCCGGTGTCTTGTAAGATTTGTATGAACCTTTGATCCGCTTGTTCTCCAGTTAAGGAAACAACCGGCAGAGATAAACTGAGCATAGAAACGATTTGGTTTCCCAAATGCTAAATCAATAACTGGGTCCAACGGATGAGCTAGACTGAACGAAACCAACGCTTTTCAATTTAGGGGATGGTGACAGGGACTGTGTCGCTTTATTTTTTTTAACCGGGTAGTCCGCAATCATGTGACCCTTTTGGTGAGAGTAAAAACATTCACGGATCTCGTGCGAAGGCTTAGGGTTGTCAGAGGAACCTTAAGAACCCTAAAAACCTCCAACAGAATCAACACCAGAATATCAGCAAAGGTGTTAGCTTTTAAACAGACACTTTGTCCCTAGCAAACTCAACTAAAGTACGGTGAGAGGGTTTTTTGTGGTTCCTGAAGTGCTGCCTATACGCTTCAAGCACCAATTTATAAACCCGCAACACAGTTGTTTCAATTATATCATACTGTAAAATGTCTTCCAGGGAGAGAGCAGCTACTACTTCCTGGGCTTTCGCATACCATTTACATTGTAAGAGAAGCAGCCAAACCTTGAGTGAAAAAATGCAGCGCAGTGACCACATGCTCAAACGCAGAGAAATAGGAATTGACTCCCCGAAACGGAGGAACTGAATCAATATTTTTACTTACAACAAAGTGGGCTTAATGATGAGCAGGTTGTGGAGTCACACTGGAGCCAGCATCTAGCTCAAGTTGTCAGATCCTACCCTCCTTGTTGATTTCCATTTTCCTAAATAAAACTGTCTCTCGCTCTTTATCTTTTTGTACCATTTCCAAACGGGCCTGCCATACCTTCAGCCTTGCGGTCCAGTCTGAACAACCCAAAGCAGAACATAAAGGGTCGAATTGGGGCAATGTAAAGGGGGGTACGAGCAACCCCTTCCTCCGACATTGCATCACAAAGTCTACCCATCTCCTCTCCTGAAGCCTCCCTCATCTTTCAATGAGAAAATGTGTTCTTTAAATCGTCCCGGAGTTCAGCCTTTACGGCTTTCTCAGGGACAAAGAGTCCATAATGGTCAGCTATAGCGCAAAGGTCTACTTTTCACAACCAACACTCGATCAACAGAGGGCACTTCCATAAACTGGGAGACTGCTGTGTACAAAATGCCTGCCCAAGCAGCCTACTTAACACACCCAAACCAGTCAACCAACGTCACAACCTACCACCACACCTCAATCATCAATCACAGAGAACTCAGAACAGCAGGGTCCAGTGGGTTTAAAGATGCCGGACGGGCCCCCATTATGTTACATACGCCTCTTGGAGGGGGAGGGGGGGGGCAACAACACCCTGCTACACTCAACTCCCCGTGGAGTGAGAGGTATGTGACTGTAGGTGCAGGTAAGGATGACAGAGGCAGAGTGGTTTACCGATAACAGGGAATTTATTCAATCACAGAGTAATTTGGGGAAAAGGGGCTGGATGGAACCAAAGCAAAGAAAGTAAAAGTTAAAGAGCCCCCTCTCCTACCTACCCACAACGTATCTATTCTTAATGCCACCTGGCGTGCTAACCAAAATACAAGGGGTGGTCCTCCCAGGTGTTACCTAGACAGAGTACCTACAACGGGCATATGTATTCCCGCAGGCCTCTTGCATAAGCACTCCCAATGTGCCTTCCCCTTCCTCCATGGGAACAAATGAAACAGAAAAATATAAACAATTTCAATAATCATAACAGTCCTTTTGACATAAACATACCTCCACAGGACCAGTTACAAAATACTTCACAAAAACTGTCTGAGCAACAACTAACACAGGACATCAACACCACTCTCCCTGAGCAATAAACAATACTGAGGCATACCCAGAAGTTCTCTCACTGAGCAAAGGAACACCGGCTTATTTTCAGCTGGAGAAGGAGTCTGTAATTGGACACAGCTGTATCCTCTGACGAGAGGGTGTGGTCAGCTCCAATTAGCAATTGGGCCGACCAATCAGCTGCTTGGGGGAATCCAGGAAGCCATTTCCTGAAATACATACACATACGTAACACTATGTTTGGGCCAAATAAAGGGAGAGAGAGAATTGTAAATACAACCCATATTTATTTTCCCATTTGTATTTCAACTATTTACACACAATATGACATTTGAAATGTCTTTATTATTTTTGAACTTTGGTGAGTGTAATTTTTACTGTAAATAATTATTTTATTGTTTTTTATCTATTTCACTTGCCAATAAAGCCGCTTAAATTGAAATAAGATAGAGAGGATATCCAGACTGTTTTCACACTTGCTTTGACCACCAGAAGACAGAAAGAGAAGGAAAACAGTTATAAATTGAACATAACCGTATGCCAGAAATATGGACACACAGTAGCAGGTGACCCAAATGTGGTTTCTAACTTCTATGATTTCCTATTGTAGCCAATTCAATTGCAGTAATAACTGATTTTGGGGGAATTCGGTTACGAGGTCGGTAACATATTTTTTTGTGTTAATCACTTACTAAATTCTAAACAAATTAGATATCAGTAAAAACACTATTTTGGCAGGGTTGCTTATTTCAACATTATTGTGCTTTGATGTTTATCTAATACATTTAAAGATATTTTTAAGATCCTTTTCCATCTGTTTGACCATAAGTATTTGCTTATTCCTAATATTTAGAATATAATTGAAATATTTATATATGCCTTAATTTCTCAAAAATATACTCTTAGCTTTCATTTGACACACTGCTAACAATTTGGGGGTGGAAACCCATTACATTGAACCTTTCTAGTAATCCAACTCAAACTCAAACTATTTCAGTGTTCAAAACTTAAAGTAATAAAGTGACAATACCCATGTGGTTATCTGCATTATGTATTCAGAACTACTTAAGTAGCTCTGATTAGTCATTTTTAGTGGTTGTATCTTAATGTTTAACATCATTTTACATATTTTAACAACTTGTTATTTTTATCCACCTTAGCAGGCATTGTTGAGCACAGTACTCATTCCTTTAGCAATAAGTGCAGGTAGAACTATAAGCATTACAGGCTGCTGTATTCGCCTTTGTCATTAAGAGTGGCAGTCATGACCTTGTTGATGGTGGGAATGGCTTTCCTCATTACTGAACGTCAATTTGTCCAATGGTTTTGATATCCGTTCATTATGATCAATTACACCTCATACCACAACAAACGGCATACTACTATTTCAGAAATATACTTTTATTTATTCCAACATGCATACAATATTGTGTAAAAGTATCAAGAAGTCAAATATATTTGTGAATTACCCACAGTCCTTTAAAAACAGAGTCACATAACGCTATTAAATATTCATATCTTGCAAGAATGTAATAATTCCATATCAGCACAGCACAGATAAATAAACCATTTTTTACTCAAATATCAATGTGTCTGACTACAAATGTTTTACTTTAATTAAAGATATAAAACATAATTTTATAAAGTAAGAACAACATATTTCATAAACGTTAGATATACTTATAAATATTAAACAATCGTAAATTGTAAAAACTTAGCAGAACACAAATAAGTAAAGTTATGTTTACGCAACAACCTAATATTTGTTAAGAGTACTGAAAAACATTAAGGGATAATAAATCATATTGGCATATGAAATAGTACTACTTGTATTATTTGTTGGAGATGTTAGAGTAGTAACTATCTATTTTCTGAGTTAGGTAGTTCCGTTTTACAGTGCACCAGATTTGACATTTGCTCTTTTGAACTTTGAAACTCATGAGTCCTTTAAATGGAAATGCCCTTTACCTTTATCTCCACCTTTGTCTTCCTACATCTCTTTCCTTCTCTCTACATATACCTCGCTCTAACCTCTACTCCTGTCTGTACCTCTGTTTCTACCTACCTCTCTACCTCTAGCTACTACTCTCTCTACTTCTCCCTGGCACACTCATACTATTTGTCTCGTAGTCCTATACCGTGCCTTACTTTCACTCGTCCTCTTCCCTTTCTCCTCTCTTTTGCTCTCTAGCGAGAAGGCATGCAGTCATACACTAGGTCTGACACTGGTTGGGTGCGATCGTGCCTTCCTCAAGGTCAAGAGTGCTTAGTGGATATAAAAGAGACAGATGAGCGGAGTCCAAGCAGGATGACAACACAATGCAATTACCGTTGTGGCACAATCTTGTCGTCCACTACAGAGCAATAGAGATAGAGAGCAGAGGGAGTTATAGAGAGAGGGAATTAAAGTGATAGGGAGGGAGGGAGGGAGGGAGGGAGGGAGGGAGGGAGGGAGGGAGGGAGGGAGGGAGGGAGGGAGGGAGGAGGGAGGGAGGGAGGGAGGGAGGAGGTGAGTGAGTGAGTGAGTGAGTGAGTGAGTGAGTGAGTGAGTGAGTGAGTGAGTGAGTGAGTGAGTGAGTGAGTGAGTGAGTGAGTGAGTGAGTGAGTGAGTGAGAAAGAGAGGGAGAGAGAGACTAATATCTCACAAACTCAATTTGAACAATCTGGTATCAGCATGAGTGTAACCACGTGATGGGTAGAGACGTACATGCACACACAACTTCTACACACACACACACACACACACGCACGCACGCACGCACGCACGCACGCACGCACGCACGCACACACACACACACACACACACACACACACACACACACACACACACACACACACACACACACACACACACACACACACACACACACACACACACACACACACACACACACACACACACACACACACACACACACACACACACACACACACACGGGAGCGACACAGATTGTCTGATAGGAATTGAAATGGCTCATTAAAGCACCAACGTGATCCAGTGGTTGGCTACAGGAGGAGGAAAACAGAGTGAATGATTGATTCAGTGATACAGAGCGAGCTAGCTTCTTCTCCTTCTCTCTCAGCTCATTAGAAGTGATTTAGAAAGACTACCGAGTGCTGATGCTGGAATAAGAAGGACCCTCTCTTTTGGTGCCTTTCATTCAAACCCTCCCCAGTGACTAAGCATGAAAATGAGACTAAATGAATGTGCATGTTTTTCACGATGTGAAGAGAGATGATACAGTACATGGTAATTTATGAGGGAAAGGGAATAGGTATAATCTCCATCTGGTGTTTTTTTTTCATTCAGGATTTCATTAGAGTTTGTGATATGTGACATGCCTAAGTGAAGTAATCAGATAAAATTAAATTGTAAAGATCAAAGCACAGCCTTAACATGTTCTAAAGAAGTGCACTACATTGGGAATAGGGTGCCATTTGGGAGACAAATAATTTAATATGGATGGCTCAGCATTCACTCCATGTAATGATGGTTTTAAAGCCACATATTTCTACAGATTTTATTACTTTATCTCATATGTTAGATGTCATTTATTGGATTCCAATGTTGTAAATAATCTTGAAAGCCTTTATATTGTAACATATCAATCCAATCCATATATGTTTCCATTTCACAAGTGACCATTGGGGAAAACAATACGGTTTGCCTCCCAAATGGCACCCTATTCCTTATATGGTGCACTAATTTTGACCAGAGCCCTATGGGCCCTGGTGAACAGTAGTACACTGTATAAGAAATAAGGTGTCATTTGGGACTCATCCTTAGGAACACGCAGACCATAGAGTCATTCCATTCAACTCCCATGAAGGGAAATGGCCAATGCCCTGAGGTTATGTCTAATGATGGATTTTATAGGACAGCTTTGAAGTTGAAACCTTCCCTTTTATGGACCCTACTCTCCTCTTACAAATGTCCCTCTTCATTGGGGTGGTGATGGATGATTTTAAGTGGCTATTTTTTCAACAAAAGAGAGAGTGTTTGTTGCAATCCGGGACCTGCTCTTGTTAATTTCCGCTCAACGTGTGCGGACACAGAGCCACACGTGTGTATAGATGTTTTCTAAGACCCCTTTTCCATCTGTTTGACCAGAAATCAAAGCCTTTGCTTATTCCTAATATTTAGGATAGAAAGTTTCAGATTTTTTTATATGCTTTAATTTCACACACACAAATATATAGACTATTAGCTTTCATTTCACACCGGATTGTACACGCTCCTATGAACTTCATGTTGGTGCTCATGGGTAATTTTACATGGAAATAACCACAAGTAAGCCTGAACCTAAGTGGAGTCACAAGGTTGCGGTAATGCAGGGTAAAGAATAAACATTCACGCACCATTGTTGTGTGTCGTGTAGAACATTCTTTTCATTTAAAATATTGAATTATTCAGATTTTGTTACATTACAGTCTTATTCTAAAATTAACAATTGTTTTTTTCCCCTCATTAATCTACACACAATTTCCCATAACGAAAAAGCGAAAACTAGTTTTTAGATATTTTCTACATATAACTTATTTATGTAACTATTCAGACCCTTTGCTATGTATGAGACTAAAAATTGAGCTCAGATGCATCCTGTTTCCATGTTTCTAAAACTTGATTGGAGTCCACCTGTGGTAAATTCAACTTTTATTTTTAACCTTTTATTTAACTAGGCAAGTCAGTTAAGAACAAATTCTTATTTTCATTGACAGCCTGGGTTAACTGCCTGTTCAGGGGCAGAACAACAGATTTGTACCTTGTCAGCTCTGGGGTTTGAACTTGGAACCTTCCAGTTACTAGTCCAATGCTCTAACCACTAGGCTACCCTGCCACCCCAATTGATTTGACATCATTTGGAAAGGCACATACCTGTCTATATAAGTTCCCACAGTTGACAGTGCATATCAGAACAAAAATGTCCCCAAGAACACAGTGGCCTATATCATTCTTAAATGGAAGATGTTTGGAACTACCAAGACTCTTTTTAAAGCTGTCTGCCCATCGAAATGGTGGTCACTCTGACAGAGCTCCAGAGTACGTCTGTGGAGATGGGAGAACCTCCCAGAAGGACAACCATCTCTGAAGCTCTCCACCAATCAGGCCTTTATGGTAGTGGCCAGACGGAGTACACTCCTCAGTAAATGGCACATGACAGCCCACTTGGAGTTTATCAAAAGGCACCTAAAGACTCTCAGACCATGATAAACAAGATTCTCTGTTCTGATGAAACCAAGATTGGAGTCTTTGGCCTGAGTGCCAAGTGTCACGTCTGGAGAAAAACTGCCAATATTCCTATAAGGAAGCATGTTGGTGGCAGCATCATGCTGTGTGGATGTTTGCCAGTGGCAGGGACTGGGAGACTAGTCAGGATTGAGGGACAGATGAGCGGAGCAAAGTGCAGAGATATCCTTGATGAAAACCTGCTCCAGAGTACTCAGGACCTCAAACTGGGGCAAAGGTTCACCTTCCAACAGGACAACAACCCTAAGCACACAGCCAAGACAATGCATTAATGTCTTTGGGAAAAGTCTCTTAATGACCTTGAGTGGCCTAGCCAGAGCCCGGACTTGAACCCGATCGAACTCGCATACCAAATTGACCGAGCTTGAGAGGATCTGCAGAGAAGAATGGGAGAAACTCCCCAAATACAGGTGTGCCAAGCATGTAGCTTCATACCCAAGAAGACTCAAGGCAGTAATCACTGCAAAAAGTGCTTCAGCAAAATTCTGAGTAAAGGGTCTGAATACTTATGTAAATGTGATATTTTAGCTTATTATTTTTTTATACATCTGCAAACATTTCTAAAAACCTGTTTTTGCTTTGTCATTATGGGGTATTGTGTGTAGATTTATCGGGGGGGGGACTATTGAATCCATTCAAGAATAAGGCTGTAATGTAACAAAATGTGGAAAAAGTCAAAGGGTGTGAATACTTTTCCAAAGGCACTGTATGCCCCATGTGAGGTCAGGCGGTCGCGGACTGGAACACAGCATTAACGAAAAACAGAATCCAACTCACGCGGAAGCAATTGAGACAGGAAATAGGGGTTGGCATGGGGTCAAGGCACACCAAACCCGCTGGTCCTGAGATTTCACAATTTCCCACAATTCCCCAGTCAGTAACCCCTCCTCCTTCACTCCCTTATCCCTTGAGTTAGAGTGTGCTATCCACCAATCTGTTCTCATCCCCCCTCCTCACCCCCTATGTTTCCCCCTTCTCTCACTCCCTCCTCACCCTCCTCCCCTTCCCTAGCCCAGACATGTCGCAGTAGAGTGACGGCCACACCACAACTCATTGAGCACTTGACCAGTGTTCAGCAGGGTCAGTGAGAAGGGTTAAGTGAGGGGGACAGCAGGAGACACAACAGCTATAGGGATGCATCCCAGATGAGATCTTATTCCATATAGTGCAGTACTTTTGACCCGGGCCCGGGTCAAAGGTAGTGCACTATATAGGGAATTGGTTACCATTTGGGATGCAAGCCACGGCTAGGTTTTGTAAGAGTCTCCTCCTTCGTGAAAGGGAAAGGCGAAAGGGGTAGGGATGGAGGGAGATAGAGATAGAGGCGTTGAGGCAAAGCTCAATCTGGACATCAAACACACACACACACACACCGAGGGAAGGTGATGTAGGTAGTGGGGTGTGGACAGAGAGACCAAAGATGGAAGGTTGAAGGGAGGGATGGAGGGAGGATGGGAGGCAGATAGGAGACACATCCTGACTATTTCGAGCTCTCTCCTGAGACATCAGTACGTGGCAACAATATTTCTCCAGCCCTCTCTATGTCTTTCTTGTCTTAACATTGCTGAAAGAGGGGTTGTTTGAGTTAGCCTGGCACAATGGAACCAATAGAATAGTCACAAAATGTCAAACCTTGTTCACCCGGCATTCCAAGCATACTCAAGCAAACACTAAAAGCATTTTAAAGATTTGACAAACATTGCACTACATATGGAATAGGGTGCCATTTGGGATGCACCCATAGCGTTTCTGATTCCTATTTTGTGCTGAACTGTGAGAGCAAGGTGATGCAGATGGCCCCATGGTCGAATGTAGGGGGGAAATAAATTAATAATTTAAAGAATCAGCACAGTCAAAAGGTGATAATTGCCTAAAGTTACAACTTTTCAATTTTCCACCAGCTATTATATCTGAGATCTGCACCAATTAAAATAAACCCCTATCACCAAAACCTGTAGCATGTATTGTTACACAGAGCAAGAAGAGGCAGAGTACAATCAGGAAAACCATGTGTCCCAAATGGCACCCTATTCTCTACATAGTGCACTACTTTTGACCAGAACCTTATGGATGCTGGTCAAAAGTAGCAAACTATATAGGTAAACAGATGCCATTAAGGACACATCCTCAGTAAACCGCACGTTCAGCTTGGGCATGTATGTAAGTTGAATAATAATTATCATTAGCTAGTTGCATGATAAATAGAGAGGTGGAGTGGGGTGGGGATGGTGCAAGGGGATGCCAATCTATAAGCCTGCTAATGATTGGTTAGTCATGATGTACTGCTCAGGATGAATATGGAAAACATTTATATCCTCCCCCTGATGGACTCAAGGTCACAACTGATCCCCTAGCTATCCCTTGCGTAATTACACACCACGCAGCAACTTTTACAAGGTGCAAATTATGGGTTGGTTGCTGTGATGTTTGATCACAGACATGACTGCAGCAATTATGGACTTTGTCCCAAATGGCACTCTATTTCATATACAGTACACCTCTTTCATCAGAGCGCATAGGGCTCTGGTAAAAACTACTGAGGGAATAGGGTGCCATTTGGGATGTATTTGGGATGCAGAAGAAGTGTCCCTGTCCAGACCTTGATCTAATACATATGGTTGTCAAATATGTTCAAATACTTGAAGCTGCACTTGATTTAGTTTGCCAGGTACGATGGAGCCAATTGAGAACTAAAAAAGAGCATATTCCAAGTTAAATCAAGCACATCTCAAATAGTATTTGATGTATTTAATCCAGTCTCAAGTCAGTCCATTTTTATTATACATATCCTCTCCCAAACAAATGTTGCAGTGCATTGATGTATTTGACTCTAAATGATGATTCTTTTCTTGAAGAGCTAATAGTGCAATTTCCGTTGCGTGGAACCGGCCGTTTTTTTCCGGTGACTAAGGCGACCATGATTGCTTGACGTCACAACATGAATCTTGATGAACATGTCACCAATGGAGGAACAGTCCCCCTGCCAAACACACCCGCAACCCCCACCATGAGGCAAGAGAAATCCGCTCATCTGATTTACTACCCCTGATCGCTCCGCTTGACCTCGTCATTGTTTAAATGCTCCTGAAGCGTCATTTCCTGCACCATGATTGACTAGGATAGCAGAAAATGAAGCCTGAGAGAGGTGAATTATTGACACCGGTGATTTTGAGAATAATTGAGCGCATTACGAGGCAGAGCAAAGAGAGTGTGCTGATGTGATGGACTAATGGTGGACACCATCCACCTCTCTCTTCTACCCATATATCTGCCCAATTTGTCAGTTAACCTTAAATGTCAAGTTTGAAATTACTACCAGTCAAATATGGAGGCAGGAAATGTAAGCCCTATTAGAGGTGACAATAAACCAAACAACTTGCCTCATGACCCCAATCCATTTGGATTCCCTGTTTTATTTGCTTCAATTTTAACTCAACTTTAACTTCAATGTTTGTTTATTCACGACTAAGCTAGTCTTGAATTCAGGGATAGTAGACTTATGACGTTCCATCGTTCACTGAGAACCAGCAGACGATGAGTATGGCCCAAATGGCACCCTATTCCCTATATAGTCAATGTGCTAGGGAACTAATTTGGATGCAGACACAGTGCCATTAATGTGGTGAGTGGAAGAGTGAGATGGGCTCCCCCTGACCTGTACTGAATATATGAAATGTTGGTCCTTTGAAGCTGAGTTGCTAGAGCATGGCACTTGCTGGATCTGATTCCAGAGACCACCCATATGTACGACGGCTCCAACGCTCGACACATACGGCAGTGGCTAAAGTCTAGCATGTATTACAAAGTTAGACCCAGCCGTGATCTTCCCAATGATGCATTCTACCAGACGAACTCAAAGCATTTTATTACATGCTTTGACAAAAACAACACAGAGCTGTGCACAAGGGCCCCCACCATTACAGACGACTGGGTTATCTCACTCTCCGAGGCTGACATGAGTAACGTTTTTAATTTGGACAACATTCGCAAGGCCGCAGGGCTGACCGGTATTCCAAGTTACTCACTCAGAGCATACTAAGACCAGCTGGCAGGCATCTTCAATTTTTCCTTGTCTCAGTCTATAATCCCCACGTCTCAAGTCGACTACTATCATTCCTGTTCTCAAGAACTCTAACGCTACCTGCCACAAGGACTACTGCCATGTAGTGCTAACATCTGTAATCGTGAAGTGCTTTGAAAAGCTAGGCATGACTCCCATCACCTCCATCATCCTAGACAACCTAGACCGACTACAATTTGCATACCGCCCCAACAGATCTACAGACGATGCAATCTCAATTGCACTCCACACTGCCCTCTCTCACCTGGACAAGATGAATACCTATGTAAGAATGCTGTTCATCGACTACAGCTCAATGTTCAACAGCATAGTGCCTTCCAAGCTCGTCACCAAGCTCAGGACTGAACTGGGACTGAACACCTCTCTCCGCAACTGGATCCTAGACTTTCTGACGGGCCGACCCCAGGGGATGAGAGTATATAGGCAACAACACCTCCGCCATGCTGACCCTCAACACAGGTCCCCACAGGAGTGTTTGCTTATACCCCTCCTGTACTCCCTGTATAACCACGACAGTGTGGCCACGAATGACTCCAACTCTATCATCAAGTTTGCTGATGACATGACGATGGAAGGCCTGATCTCCAACGGTGATGAGACAGCCTACAGTGTGGAGGTCACAAAACTGGCAGGGTGCCATGCCAACAACCTCTCCCTCAAAATAAGAAAGACCAAGGAGCTG
The DNA here is from genome assembly GCF_021184085.1 of Oncorhynchus gorbuscha. NCBI lineage: Eukaryota > Metazoa > Chordata > Actinopteri > Salmoniformes > Salmonidae > Oncorhynchus > Oncorhynchus gorbuscha. The sequence goes on along the minus strand of NC_060179.1, from coordinate 35,958,317 downwards.
ATTCTGGCTGAAACGATTTGGCATGGCCCCTCATATCCTCAGGAACTTTTATAGCTGCACCATTAGCATCCTGACTGGTTGTATCACTGCCTTGTATGGCAACTGCACCACCTGAAACCGGAAGACCCTACAGCGGGTGATGCAGACAGCCCATCGCTGTCTGTGGGTGAGCTTCCAGGCCCGAAAAATTGCCTAAGACTTCAGCAAACTGAGACATGGACTGTTCTCCATGCTCCGGTCCTGCAGGCGGTACCAGTGCATCAAGGCTTAGACCAACAGACACCTAAACAGCTTCTATCCCCTGGCCATAAGTCTGTAAAATGGCTAACAACTACTGCTTTCCCTCTCCCACAGACTGTCCACACTGCTTATACTGGATGTCCTTCCACAGGTCTCTACCCACTCACACGCAACCTACGCTGCTGCTAAAATTATTATTGATTAGATTTATTACTCCATTACGATGTTGTCCATTGATTATTGATTTCCATTACAGTAATTATTTATTTATTTCTCCTGCTACCACTCACTGTTATACCTATTTATGTGTATATATTACCATTGGTGTATTACCATAAGTACTTGTATGTTCCTGCTACCAATCACTTTTCAACCCTGTTTACATGGCTATCCTACTACCAGTCACGTTTTATGTATAAACCCACATCAACCACTCCAGTAACACGACACAATAAATAATGTACTGGCACTGACCTGTACAGTGCATTCGGTAAGTATTCAGACCCCTTGACTCTTTCCACATTTTATTTACGTTACAGCCTTATTCTAAAATTGATTTAATTGTTATTTTCCTCATCAATATACACACAATACCCCATAATTAACAAACCAAAAATAGGTTCTTAGAAATTTTTGCAAATGTATTAAACCTACAAGACTGATATTAAAGGGTCTAAATATAAGTATTCAGCTATTTTTAGGTCTCTAAAGATTTGATCAGGTTCTAAGACCGGGCTCATGCTGGGCCACGCAAGGACATTCAGACTTGTCCCAAAGCCACTCCTGCTTTGTCTTGGCTGTGTGCTTAGGGTTGTTGTTAGGGTTGTTGTCCTGTTGGAATAAAAACCTTTGCCCTAGTCTGAGGTCCTGAACACTCTGGAGCAGATTTTCATCAAGATCTATCTGTACATTGCTCCATTCATCTCTCCCTCGATGCTGACTAATCTCCCAGTCCCTGCCTCTGAAAAACATGATGCTGCCACCAACATGCTTCATTGTAGGAATGGTGTCAGGTTTCTTCCAGACGTGACGCTTGGCATTCAGGCCAAAGAGTTCCATCTTGGTTTCATCAGACCAGAGAATCTTGTGCCTTTTGACAAACTCCAAGCGGGATGTCATGTGCCTTTTGCTGAGGAGTAAAGGCTTGCTTGGTGGAGTGCTGCAGAGATGGTTGTCCTTCTGGAAGGTTCTCCCATCTCCACAGAGGAACTCTGGACCTTTGTCGGAGTGACCATCAGGTTCTTGGTCACCTCCCTGACCAAGGCCCTTCTCCCCTTATTGCTCAGTTTGGCCGGGCGGCCAGCTTTAGGAAGAGTCTCGGTTGTTCCAAACTTCTTCATTTTAATAATCATGGAGGCCACTGTGTTTTTTGGACCTTCAATGCTGCAGGAATGTTTTGGTACTCTTCCCTGTGCCTCGATACAATCCTGTCTCGGAGCTCTACGGACAATTCCTTCGACCTCATGGCTTGGTTTTTGCTCTGACATGCACTGTCAACTGTTGGACTTTATATATATCTGAAATCAATTAAATTTGCCACAAGGGGACTCCAATCAAGTTGTAGAAACATATCAATGATAATCCATGGAAACAGGATACATCTGAGCTCAATTTTGAGTATAAAACAAAGGGTCTGAATACTTATGTAAATAAGGTGTTTTTTGTATTATTATTTTTATAAAGTTGCTAGCATTTCTAAAAACTTGTTTTCACTTTTTCATTATGGGGTATTGTGTGTAGGTTGATGTGGAAAATGTTTGATTTAATCCATTTTAGAATAAGGCTGTAACGTAACAAAATGTGGAAAAAGTCAGTGTCCAAAAACTTTCAGAATGCACTGCATATACTTGCATTATCATGTAACTCTTAGTATGTGTTTTTTTTAATAATTGATTTTGAATTTGATATGTTATTATTATAACTACATTGTTGGGAAAGAGCGCTCATGTTAAGATTTTCACTGTACTTTTGTACACCTGTTTTATCCTGTGCATGTGAGGAAGAAATGTTGAAACATTAACCTTGAAATATGCGCACTCGTGACTAAGTCACTTTGTATTTTGAATAGAATATTTGAAACAGTCCAAATAACTGTGACTAAACTAGTACACTGCATTACAAGGATATGGTTGACACAACCGTTGATATTGTGACATATGTATTTTTACACGGTTAATGCATGCAAAGCTGTAGGAAGATTTCAGCCTTCCTTCCAAGGGAGAGAGAGAAAAATAGAATATAATGATGAGATGAGGGATAGCGAAATGGAACTCAAATCCCCCTGAGTATAATATGGGGATCTGGCTAACATAAGATCCTTGAGGTAATGCAATTTAAGTTGGAAGGAAAAAACGTCAGGGTAATCTCATCAGTCTGTCGGAGGGAGGGATGTCAGACGTAGCCTGTGGCGAGCCTCCAGCAGTGGCATCTCCTGTCCTTCTCCTCCTCGGCCGGCCTTCTCTCTTTCCCTCTCTCCTTTTCTCCAGGCTAAATGCTAACTACATCACCATTCCTGTACCACCAAATCCCCCTCAACCACACAAAGCACACAGAGAGAGAAAACCAGACAGACAAACATGGAAGATATGTGCCTAAACAGCTGAAACATGTACTGTGTGTCACAAATGGCAACCTATTTCCTTTATACTGCAATACTTTTATCCAGGACCCATTGGGTTCGGGTCTAAAGTAGTGCACTATATAGGTAATATGGTGGCATTTCGGACAAACACATAGGCAAGCTTTCAGGGACAAGTCTGGGTCTGGAAGTACTATATGTCTTATGTGCCGTCAGCAAGAATGGGTGAGGGTTGGTTTTAATAATTCATTATGAATTAGGGAGCCTGATGTAACCTTACCATATTTCCTTGACTTTGCTCTTTAAAAGGCCTGTCCATATGGAGATAGGCTCAGGACATCATTGGTCCTTAAGTCCTGAGGGCATTGAGGCAGGGACTATGTGGGGATCCCTAAGGTGGGCTGGAGTGGGGGGGTAGGGCTACCCAGATGGAGGAGGGGTGACCCTTTCAGTGACCCTTTCACTATCCTTTTGAGCAGTGTATCTCAGCAAAGAGACCCAGTCACAGAGGGAGAGTGAGGATTTACTGTACATCATAGGAATGGGGGAATTTATCTTCTATTACATAAAGGGATGATAGTCAATTAAAATGTTTTAAAAATGTTTGCATACAGATGTTTTACATAGATTATGGCACGTGCAGTAAAATCCCTTAATTAACCAACAATGCAGTTTTAATAAAATACTTTAAAAAAGTAAGACTAAAAATAACAACTGTGCAGTTAATACCTAACAATACATAACAAACAATACACACAAATACAAAAAATATGAATAAATGTATGAAGAAATATCAGGAAGAGCAATGTCAGAGTCCAGAAAATAAAGATATATTGTGCATTCGGAAAGTATTCAGACCCCTTGACTTTTTGTTATGCTACAGCTTTATTCTAAAATGTATGAACTTGTTTTTTTCTCCTCCTAAATCTACACACAATACCCCATAATAACAAAGCAAAAACAGGTTTTTAGAAATGTTTGCTGATTTATAAAAATAAAAAAATACATGTAAGTATCACATTTACATAAGTTTTCAGACCCTTTACTTTTGTTTTGTTGAAGGCCCTTTGGCAGGGATTACAGCATTGAGTTGTCTCGGGTATGATCTGGAAATCAGCATTTGTCCTACCACTTTTAAAAGGGGGAGATCAAACTCTTTTAAATAATTATAGGCCAATCTCAAAGCTTTCACCTCTGGTGAAAATACTTGTGACTATTTGAAAATACTTGTGAGTGAACAGCTAAAATAGTTTTTATTTACTTTTATTTATTTTAATTTTATTTAACTCTATTTGATCAATGTACCAATCGGGCTTCAGGAAGAAGCATAGCACAATTACAGCAGCCATGGAGGTGTTAAAAGATATCACTGAAGCCCTTGGCAAAAAAACAGCACTATATTAATCTAAGGCTTTTGACACAGTTGATCATGTTATACTAAGGCAGAGATTGTTGAGTGTTGGTCTTTCAGAGCATGCAGTTGCATGGTTTGCTAACTATCTGTCTGATAGAACTCAATGCACTCAATTTGATGGGCTTATGTCTGTTAAATTGTCTCTCTTTAATGGTGTGCCCCAAGGGTCTCTACTTGGTCCTCTCTTATTCACTATTTGTATCAATGATTAAGACAAAAATGTCCAAAATGTGCAACTTCATTTTTATGCTGATGATACTGTTATTTACTGTTGTGCCTCATCTCTTACAAAAGCTTTCCAGAACATGGAAACTGCTTTTTATACTGTTCAACATACCTTGTGTCAATTGAAGCTTATCCTCAATACTGACAAAACTAAACTAATGGTGTTTTCTAAAGCAAGAAATAGACCTCTGAAACATTTCACCTATTACTACCTGTCAGGGCAATGAGATTGAGGTTGTAACCTCATATAAATATCTTTGAATTTTAATTGATTACAGCCTCTCTTTTAAATTGCATATTCAACAACTTACAAAAAAATTGTAGCTGAAATTTTATTTTAGGGATAAGGCCTGTTTTTCTGAAGCCAGAAGGAGGCTAGTATCAGCTACATTTATGCCTTTACTAGACTTTACTTCCGCTCAGTGTTTGAGATCAATTGACATTGACATGGCACTTTGAGATTTATTTTAAACTTCAAAACCCTTACATACCACTGCACTTTGTACTCTGCGCCATCGTTTTGGAACGCCTTTACAAAATACTTTTAAACTGGAAGAACTTGTCCCGATTTGTTACGGTTTTCTTCCGTCGAAAGAGAGGAGGACCAAAATGCGGCGTCGTTATCTTTATACATCTTTAATGAAGATGATGAATGAGCAATATACAAAAACAAGAAACGTGAAAAACCGAAACAGCCCTATCTGGTGCAACAAACACAGAGACAGGAACAATCACCCACGAAATACTCAAAAAATATGGCTGCCTAAATATGTTTCCCAATCAGAGACAACGATAAACACCTGCCTCTGATTGAGAACCAACCCCCCCTGCCAAAGGTGCGGACTCCCGACCGCACACCTAAACCCATAGGGGAGAGTCTGGGTGGGCGTCTGTCCACGGCGGCTCTGGCGCTGGACGTGGACCCCACTCCATCATAGTCTTTGTCCACCTCCTTAGCGTCCTTAGATTGGCGACCCTCGCCGCCGACTTTGGCCTACTAACCTTAACAAAGGGCCCCACTGGACTGAGGGGCAGCTCCGGACTGAGGGACAGCTCGGGACTGAGGGGTAGCTCGGGACTGAGGGGGAGCTCGGGACTGAGTGGTAGCTCGGGACTGAGGGGTAGCTCGGGACTGAGAGGAAGCTCGGGACTGAGAGGAAGCTCAGGACAGAGATAGCTCAGGCAGGGTGATGGCTCTGGCAGATCCTGGCTGAATTGCTTCTCTGGAAGATCCTGGCTGAATGGCGGCTCTGGCTGCTCCATGCTGACTGGCGGCTCTGGCTGCTCCATGCTGACTGTCGGCTCAGGCTGCTCCATGCTGACTGGCAGCTCTGGCTGCTCCATGCAGACTGGCTGCTCTGGCGGATCCTTGTAGACTAGCAGCTCTGGCGGCTCCTTGCAGACTGGCAGCTCTGGCGGCTCCTTGCAGACTGGCAGCTCTGGCGGCTCCTTGCAGACTGGCAGCTCTGGCGGCTCATGACAGGCGGGAGACTCCGGCAGCACCAGACAGGCGGGAGACTCCGGCAGCGATGGACAGGCGGGAGACTCCGGCAGCACCGGCGAGGAGGAAGGCTCTGGCTGCGCTGGACAGGCAGGAGACTCCGGCAGTGCTGGACAGGCAGGAGACTCCGGCAGCGCCAGACAGGCGGGAGACTCCGGCGGCGCTGGACAGGCAAGGGTCACTGTAGGCCAGGTGCGTGGTGCTGGCACTGGTGGTACTGGGCCGAGGACACGCACAGGAAGCCTGGTGTGGGGAGCTGCCACCGGAGGGCTTGTGTGTGGAGGTGGTACTGAAAAAAATGGACCGTGCAGGTGCACTGGAGGTCTTGAGCACCGAGCCTGCCCGACCTTACCTGGTTGAATGCTCCCGGTCGCCCTGCCAGTGCAGCAAGGTGGAATAGTCCGCAGTGGGCTATACAGGCGAACCGGGGACACCGTGCGCTCCAAAGCATAACACGGTGCCTGCCAGGTCTCTCTAGCCCCCCAGTAAGCACAAGAAGTTGGCTCAGGTCTCCTACCTTGCTTCGTCATACTTCCTGTGTGCCACCCCCCAATACATTTTTGGGGCTGACTCTCGGGCTTCCATCCAAGCCGCCGTGCTGCCTCCTCATACCAGCGCCTCTCCGGTTTTGTCGCCTCCAGCTCTTCTTTGGGGCGGCGATATTCTCCTGGCTGTGCCCAGGGTCCTTTTCCGTCCAAGATTTCCTCCCAAGTCCAGAAATCTTGATTTAGCTGCTCTTGCTGCCGCTAGAAAGACAAGACACATAAATTACCCATGTCACACCCTGGCCTGACCAAAATAATAAAGAAAACACAAAATACTAAGGCCAGGGTGTGACACGATTGGTATTTTTAAATCACTGATGAATGATCTTAAGACTGATTCCCTGACCTGTCAATGTTTTTAATTTGCTGTTTTTGATTTTGTTATACTCTTGTGAATTTTATGGTTTCTAGATTACTAGATTACTTGTAGTTTTTCATGTTGTTTGTCTGTAATTTTTGTAATGACGTGGTGCTGCCGTTCTTGGCCAGGACGCTCTAGATAAAGACATTTTAAATCTCAATGAGCCCTTCCTGGTTAATTAAAGGTTAAATAAATAAATAATAAAAAATGATGCTACATGCTTGGCACACCTGTATTTGGGGAGTATCCAATTATTCTCTGCAGATCCTCTCAAGTTCTGTCAGGTTGCATGGGGAGCGTTGCTGCAGAGCTATTTTCGGGTCTCTCCAAAGATGTTAGATTGGGTTCAATTCCGGGCACTGGCTGGGATATCCAAGGACATTCAGTGACATGTCCTGAATTCACTCCTGCGTTGTCTTGGCTTTGTGCTTAGGGTCGTTGTCCTTTGCCCCTGTCCTGAGTGCTCTGCAGCAGGTTTTCATCAAGGATATCTCTGTAATTTTCTCCATTCATCTTTCCCTCCATCCTGACTAGTCTCCCAGTTCCTGCAGCTAGAAAACATCCCCACAGCATGATGCTGCCACCGCCAAGCTTCACCGTAGGGATGGTTCCAGGTATCTTCCATTCAGGCCAAAGAGTTCAATCTTGATTCCATCAGACCTGAGAACTTTGTTTCTCATTGTCTGAGAGTCTTTAGGTGCCCATCGGGATCTTGATCACCTCCCTGAACAAGGCCCTTCCCCGATTGCTCAGTTTGGACAGGCAGCCAGCTCTAGGAAGAATCTTGGTGGATCAAAAATTCTTCCATTTTAGAATGATGGAAGCCACTGGGTTATTCGGGACCTCCAATGGTGAAGACATGTTTTGGTACCTTTCCCCAGATCTATGCCTCGACACAGTCCGGTCTCTGAGTTCTTTGACATTTCCTTCAACCTCATGGTTTGGCTTTTGCTCTGACATGCACTGTCAACTGTGGGATCGTATATAGACAGGTGTGTGCCTTTCCAAATCATGTCCAATCAATTGAATTTACTACAGTTGGACTCAAAGTTGTAGAAACATCTCAAGGATGATCAATGATAACAGGATGCACCTGAGCTCAATTTCGAGTCTCATTTTCTGTCATATACTTTTAATAAATGTGCAAAAAAATGTGTCTAAAAACCTGTTTTCGCTTTGTCATTTTGAGGTATTGTTTGTAGATTGCTGAGGATTTCTTTGTATTTAATCCATTTTAGAATAAGGCTGTAAGGTAACAAAATGTGGAAATGCCAAGGGATCGGAAATCTTTCCAAATGCACTGTATGTGATGGTGTATTATAGAAATGATGGACAGTATATGAATAGAACAGGTGCGTACAGCAATAGTTATATAGGATGAGCCTTGACTTGAATACAGTATATAGATATGAAGTTGGTAAAAGAGTATGTAAACACTTTTAACGTGACCTGTGGTCAATGACTATGTACATAGGGCAGCAGTCTCTAAGGTGCATGATTGAGTACCTGTTTGGTAGCCGGCTAATAATAGTGACTAAAATTCAGGGCAGAGTTAGTTAAAATGATGTAAATGTTAACCAGTCCTGTCAGACATGTTAATACACAGGTGAGAAAACATACAGCAAATCTGTTTAAATCAGTCTCCTCTGTTGTCAAAAAGTTGGATGACTGACCTAAATAAGAAGCCCTGGCTGTACTGTAATATCACTGTGCTTGGCTTGCTAACTCCAGGCTTTTTGGGAAAGGTGTCAGTCCATAAGTCAACATATCAGGTCCGATGCCTTGTGGACATGGGAGGCAGAGGGAAAAAAGTGGCTGTGCAGCAGATTAGAGAGGCAGATAAAGCCAGATTGTGATGTATTGATCATATATGGGCATCTCTTCCTTCTCTCCAACAGTACCTGCAGGTTTGTCAACATGCAATGCAGGACAAAGGGGGTTTGATGCAGGACTGATGCATGTCTACACTGATCAGATCTGTCATTAACATGTGTGATTGGGCATGTCCAGACATGTAGAACTATACCGCACAGAAATGCACAGAACAATAGAACAGAGCTCAGCCCCCCCCCTCTCTCTCTCTCTCTTTTTCTCTCTCTCATCAGGAAGACACTGAGGTCTTATTGTCTTTCTCATTTATTCAAAGCTGAAAGCCAGCAGTCTGTTGCCATCATTAATAATGCTACCTGTCCCAGACCTGCTGTTTTCAACTCCTTAGAGGCAGCAGGAGTGGTAGAGATACACTGAATGATCGGCTATGAAAAGCCAACTGACATTTACTCCTGAGGTGCTGACCTGTTGCACCCTCTACAACCACTGTGATTATTATTATTTGACCCTGCTGGTCATTTATGAACATTTGAACATCTTGGCCATGTTCTGTTATAATCTCTACCCCACATAGCCTGGTTCCTCTCTAGGTTTCTTCCTGGGCTCTGGCCTTTCAAGCCACCGTGCTTCTACAGCTGCATTGCTTGCTGTTTGGGGTTTTACGCTGGGTTTATTTACAGCACTTTGTGACATCAGCTGATGTAAGAAAGGCTTCATAAATACATTTAATTGATTGAATGATTAATAATCACTATGCACTTCCTGCTCTGTTCTGATTAGCTGCAATGATCTCCGTCAGGATATCACTTGTCGTCGACAAACTGATGTTTCACTGTCTGCCTCAGTATTCTCAGTAATCAGCTGACAGCCTATTGTTTAGCAGGGACAGACAGCTGGCATGGGGATACTCCCACACTCAATTCACTGTTGAGGTCATTTGGGATGCACTCCATTTTCTATGGGCCCTGGTCAAAAGGAGTGCACTAATAGGAAATAGGGTGCCATTTCAGACTGTTTAACTAATTTCAACCCTGTGCTATTTTCCCCTTCTTCTGTTGTCCTGCACACTGCTGCACAGTGGAAACTCTTAAGGATCCGTCCCTTTTTTTCACCGAAAATGACATACCCAAATCTAACTGCTAGTAGCTCAGGCCCTGAGGCAAGGATATGCATTTTATTGGTACCATTTCAAAGGAAACACTTTGAAGTTTGTGGAAATGTGAATAGAATGTAGGAGAATATAACACAATAGCTCTGGTAAAAGATCATACAAAGAAAAAAAGCAAGCATTATTTTTTCTGTACAATCATCTTTGAAATGCAAGAGAAAGGCCATAATGTGTTATTACAGCACAGGTGCAATTTAGATTTTGGCCACTGGATGGCATCAGTGTATGTATGTACAACATTTTAGACTGATCCAATGAACCATTGCATTTCTGTTCAAAATGCTGTATCAAGACTGCCCAAATGTGCCTAATTTGTTTATTAATAACTTTTCATGTTCAAAGTTGTGCACTCTCCTCAAACAATAGCATGCTATTTCACTGTAATAGCTACTTTAAATTGGACAGTCCAGTTAGATTAACAATAATTTAAGCTTTCTGCCTATATCAGATATGTTTATGTCCTGGGAAATGTTCTTGTTACTTAAATCCTCATGTTAATTGCTTTTGTCTACGTTAGCTCAACCGTCCCATGGACGGGACACCGATCCTGATAATGTTTTACAGAATGTGACTGGCAGAACAGGTGTTGTATGTGGTGGATGAGGGCTGCAGCAGATACCTCAGATATGGGGGACTGAGGCCTAAGAGGGTTTTCTAAATAAGCATCAACCAGTGAGTCTTGTGATGGGTGTACAGAGATGACCAGTTTACAGAGGAGTAGAGAGTGCAGTGATGTGTCCTACAAGGAGCATTTGTGGCATATCTGATGGCCGAATGGTAAAGAACATCAAGCCACTCGAGAGCACACTTACCTGCCGATCTATAAATTATGTTTCTGTAATCTAGCATGGGTACGATGGTCATCTGAATCAGAGTAAGTTTGGCAGCTGGGGTGAAAGTGGAACGATTACGGTAAAGCAGTGGTTCCAAAAATGTTATAGTCCCACACCGCTTCAAACATTCAACCTCCAGCGGCGTACCCCCCTCTAGCACCAGGGTCAGTGCACTCTCAAATGTTGTTTTTTGCCATCATTGTAAGCCTGCCACACACACACACTATACATTAATTAATTAAACAAAATAATGACTGTGAGTTGTTGTCACAACCTGGCTCGTGGGAAGTGGCAAAGAGCTCTTATAGGATCAGGGCACAAATAATAATAAAATAATAAACAATTTTGCTCTTTACTTAACCATCTTACATATAAAACCTTATTTGTTCATCGAAAATTGTGAATAACTCACCACAGGTTAATGACAAGGGTGTGCTTGAAAGGAATCACCTAACTCTGCAATGTTGGGTTGTATTGGAGAGAGTCTCAGTCTTAAATAATTTTCCACACACAGTCTGTGCCTGTATTTAGTTTTCATGGTAGTGAGGGCCGAAAATCCAAACTCACATCGGTACGTGGTTGCTAAGGGCATCAGGGTCTTAACAGTGCGATTTGCAGGATACTCTGAGCGCAGCCCAATCCAGAAATCTGTCAGTGGCTTCTGATTAAATGAAATTTTCACAGAACCCGCTTGTCACAATTTGATGGGGCTCTCTTGTTCAGATATCGGTAAGTGGACTTGAGGCAGGGTATGAAAGGGATAATGAATCCAGTTGTTTGTGTCATCCATTTCGGGAAAGTACCTGTGTTATTGAGCACCCAACTCACATGGGTGCTTCGCTATATCACATTTGACATTGTCCGTAAGCTTGTGTTCATTTGCACACACAAAATCGTAGAATGATGGAAACACCTGTGTGTTGTCCTTGTTAATGCAGACAGAGATGAGATCCAACTTCTTAATCATAGCCTCAATTTTGTCCCGCACATTGAGTATAGTTTTGGAGAGTCCCTGTAATCCTAGATTCAGATCATTCAGGCGAGAAAAAAATCACCCAGATAGGCCAGTCGTGTGAGAAACGCGTTATCAAGTGAAAATTATGGTCAGTAAAGAAAATGTTAATCTCGTCTCTCAATTTAAAAAAAACTGTCAATACTTTGCCCCTTGATAACTAGCACACTTCTGTATGTTGTTAAAGCATTACATGGTCCCTGCCCATATCATTGATTAGTGCAGAAAATACACGACAGTTCAGGGGCCTTGCTTTAACAAAGTTAACCCTTTTCACTTGTAGTGTCCAACATGTTTTTTTCCGTCTAGTGTTCAACCTTCCCAAGTTCTCTCACGTCACCCCGCTCCTCCGCTCTCTCCACTGGCTTCCAGTTGAAGCTCGCATCCGCTACAAGACCATGGTGCTTGCCTACGGAGCTGTGAGGGGAACGGCACCTCAGTACCTCCAGGCTCTGATCAGGCCCTACACCCAAATAAGGGCACTGCGTTCATCCACCTCTGGCCTGCTCGCCTCCCTACCACTGAGGAAGTACAGTTCCCGCTCAGCCCAGTCAAAACTGTTCGCTGCTCTGGCTCTGTCATGTTTTGTCATTTATTATCTTGTCTTGTCCCTGTGCTTCCCATTCTATTCGTTTCCCTCTGCTGGTCTTATTAGGTTCTTTCCCTCTTTCTATCCCTCTCTCTCCCCCTCCCTCTCTCACTCTCTCGCTCTCTCTTCTCTCTATCGTTCCGTTCCTGCTCCCAGCTGTTCCTATTCCCCTAATCAATCATTTAGTCTTCCCACACCTGTTCCCGATCCTTTCCCCTGATTAGAGTCCCTATTTCTTCCTTTGTGTTCCGTTCCTGTCCTGTCGGTTCCTTGTCTAGAATTCACCGTGCTGTGTTTGTGTATCGCCCTGTCGTGTCGTGTTTTCCTCAGATGCTGCGTGGTGAGCAGGTGTCTGAGTCTGTCTGGTTCAAGTGCCTTCCCGAGGCAACCTGCTGTTCACCTGCTGTTCAAGATCGAGTCTCCAGTTTGTCCTCGTCATTTCGAGTGAAAGTTGTGTTTTTTGTTTGTATTTACTTTACTGGATTAAAGACTCTGTTTTCGCCAAGTCGCTTTTGGGTCCTCTTTCACCTGCATGACAGAAGGAACCGACCAAGAAATGGACCCAGCGACTTCAGACGCTCGTTACACTGCCGTCGAGATCCAAGGAGCCATGCTCGGCAGACACGAGCAGGAATTGTCTGCTGCTCGCCATGCCGTGGAGAACCTGGCCGCTCAGGTTTCCGACCTCTCTGGACAGTTCCAGAGTCTACGTCTCGTGCCACCTGTAACTTCCTGGCCTGCCGAGCCTCCAGAACCTAGGGTTAATAACCCACCTTGCTACTCCGGGCAGCCCACTGAGTGCCGCTCCTTTCTCACGCAGTGTGAGATTGTGTTCTCTCTCCAACCCAACACATACTCTAGAGAGAGAGCTCGGGTTGCTTACGTCATTTCACTCCTTACTGGCCGGGCTCGAGAATGGGGCACAGCTATCTGGGAGGCAAGGGCTGATTGCTCTAACAGGTTCCAGAACTTTAAAGAGGAGATGATTCGGGTTTTTGACCGTTCAGTTTTTGGTAGGGAGGCTTCTAGGGCCCTGGCTTCCTTATGCCAAGGTGAACGGTCCATAACGGATTATTCTATTGAGTTTCGCACTCTTGCTGCCTCTAGTGAGTGGAACGAGCCGGCGCTGCTCGCTCGTTTTCTGGAGGGACTCCACGCAGTGGTTAAGGATGAGATTCTCTCCCGGGAGGTTCCTTCAGATGTGGACTCTTTGATTGCTCTCGCCATCCGCATAGAACGACGGGTAGATCTTCGTCACCGGGCTCGTGGAAGAGAGCTCGCATCAACGGTGTTTCCCTGCTCCGCATCGCAACCATCTCCCTCCTCTGGCTCAGAGTCTGAGCCCATGCAGCTGGGAGGGATTCGCATCTCGACTAAGGAGAGGGAACGGAGGATCACCAACCGCCTGTGCCTCTATTGCGGAGTTGCTGGACATTTTGTTAATTCATGTCCAGTAAAAGCCAGAGCTCATCTGTAAGCGGAGGGCTACAGGTGAGCGCAACTACTCAAGTCTCTCCATCAAAATCCTGTACTACTTTGTCGGTCCATCTACGCTGGACCGGTTCGGGTGCTACATGTAGTGCCTTGATAGACTCTGGGGCTGAGGGTTGTTTCATGGACGAAGCATGGGTTCGGAAACATGACATTCCTTTCAGAGAGTTAGAGAAGCCTACGCCCATGTTCGCCTTAGATGGTAGTCATCTTCCCAGTATCAGATTTGAGACACTACCTTTAACCCTCACAGTATCTGGTAACCACAGTGAGACTATTTCTTTTTTGATTTTTCGTTCACCGTTTACACCTGTTGTTTTGGGTCATCCCTGGCTAGTATGTCATAATCCTTCTATTAATTGGTCTAGTAATTCTATCCTATCCTGGAACGTTTCTTGTCATGTGAAGTGTTTAATGTCTGCCATCCCTCCCGTTTCTTCTGTCCCTACTTCTCAGGAGGAACCTGGCGATTTGACAGGAGTGCCGGAGGAATATCATGATCTGCGCACGGTCTTCAGTCGGTCCCGAGCCAACTCCCTTCCTCCTCACCGGTCGTATGATTGTAGTATTGATCTCCTTCCGGGGACCACTCCTCCTCGGGGTAGACTATACTCTCTGTCGGCTCCCGAACGTAAGGCTCTCGAGGATTATTTGTCTGTGTCTCTTGACGCCGGTACCATAGTGCCTTCTTCCTCTCCGGCCGGGGCGGGGTTCTTTTTGTTAAGAAGAAGGACGGTACTCTGCGCCCCTGCGTGGATTATCGAGGGCTGAATGACATAACGGTTAAGAATCGTTATCCGCTTCCCCTTATGTCATCAGCCTTCGAGATTCTGCAGGGAGCCAGGTGCTTTACTAAGTTGGACCTTCGTAACGCTTACCATCTCGTGCGCATCAGAGAGGGGGGACGAGTGGAAAACGGCGTTTAACACTCCGTTAGGGCATTTTGAGTACCGGGTTCTGCCGTTTGGTCTCGCCAATGCGCCAGCTGTTTTTCAGGCATTAGTTAATGATGTTCTGAGAGACATGCTGAACATCTTTGTTTTTGTCTATCTTGACGATATCCTGATTTTTTCTCCGTCACTCGAGATTCATGTTCAGCACGTTCGACGTGTTCTACAGCGCCTTTTAGAGAATTGTCTCTACGTAAAGTCTGAGAAGTGCTCTTTTCATGTCTCCTCCGTTACTTTTCTCGGTTCCGTTATTTCCGCTGAAGGCATTCAGATGGATTCCGCTAAGGTCCAAGCTGTCAGTGATTGGCCCGTTCCAAGGTCACGTGTCGAGTTGCAGCGCTTTTTAGGTTTCGCTAATTTCTATCGGCGTTTCATTCGTAATTTCGGTCAAGTTGCTGCCCCTCTCACAGCTCTTACTTCTGTCAAGACGTGTTTTAAGTGGTCCGGTTCCGCCCAGGGAGCTTTTGATCTTCTAAAAGAACGTTTTACGTCCGCTCCTATCCTCGTTACTCCTGACGTCACTAGACAATTCATTGTCGAGGTTGACGCTTCAGAGGTAGGCGTGGGAGCCATTCTATCCCAGCGCTTCCAGTCTGACGATAAGGTTCATCCTTGCGCTTATTTTTCTCATCGCCTGTCGCCATCTGAGCGCAACTATGATGTGGGTAACCGTGAACTGCTCGCCATCCGCTTAGCCCTAGGCGAATGGCGACAGTGGTTGGAGGGGGCGACCGTTCCTTTTGTCGTTTGGACAGACCATAAGAACCTTGAGTACATCCGTTCTGCCAAACGACTTAATGCCCGTCAAGCTCGTTGGGCGTTGTTTTTCGCTCGTTTCGAGTTTGTGATTTCTTACCGTCCGGGTAGCAAGAACACCAAGCCTGATGCCTTATCCCGTCTGTTTAGTTCTTCTGTGGCTTCTACTGATCCCGAGGGGATTCTTCCTTATGGGCGTGTTGTCGGGTTAACAGTCTGGGGAATTGAAAGACAGGTTAAGCAAGCACTCACGCACACTGCGTCGCCGCGCGCTTGTCCTAGTAACCTCCTTTTCGTTCCTGTTTCCACTCGTCTGGCTGTTCTTCAGTGGGCTCACTCTGTCAAGTTAGCTGGTCATCCCGGTGTTCGAGGCACTCTTGCGTCTATTCGCCAGCGCTTTTGGTGGCCGACTCAGGAGCGTGACACGCGCCGTTTCGTGGCTGCTTGTTCGGACTGCGCGCAGACTAAGTCGGGTAACTCTCCTCCTGCCGGTCGTCTCAGACCGCTCCCCATTCCTTCTCGACCATGGTCTCACATCGCCCTAGACTTCATTACCGGTCTGCCTTTGTCTGCGGGGAAGACTGTGATTCTTACGGTTGTCGATAGGTTCTCTAAGGCGGCACATTTCATTCCCCTCGCTAAACTTCCTTCCGCTAAGGAGACGGCACAAATCATTATCGAGAATGTATTCAGAATTCATGGCCTCCCGTTAGACGCCGTTTCAGACAGAGGCCCGCAATTCACGTCACAGTTTTGGAGGGAGTTCTGTCGTTTGATTGGTGCGTCCGTCAGTCTCTCTTCCGGGTTTCATCCCCAGTCTAACGGTCAAGCAGAGAGGGCCAATCAGACGATTGGTCGCATACTACGCAGCCTTTCTTTCAGAAACCCTGCGTCTTGGGCAGAACAGCTCCCTGGGCAGAATACGCTCACAATTCGCTTCCTTCGTCTGCTACCGGGTTATCTCCGTTTCAGAGTAGTCTGGGTTACCAGCCTCCTCTGTTCTCATCCCAGCTTGCCGAGTCCAGCGTTCCCTCCGCTCAAGCGTTTGTCCAACGTTGTGAGCGCACCTGGAGGAGGGTGAGGTCTGCACTTTGCCGTTACAGGGCACAGACTGTGAGAGCCGCCAATAAACGCAGGATTAAGAGTCCAAGGTATTGTTGCGGCCAGAGAGTGTGGCTTTCCACTCGCAACCTTCCTCTTACGACAGCTTCTCGTAAGTTGACTCCGCGGTTCATTGGTCCGTTCCGTGTCTCCCAGGTCGTCAATCCTGTCGCTGTGCGACTGCTTCTTCCGCGACATCTTCGTCGCGTCCATCCTGTCTTCCATGTCTCCTGTGTCAAGCCCTTTCTTCGCACCCCCCCTCGTCTTCCCTCCCCCTCCCGTCCTTGTCGAGAGCGCACCTATTTACAAGGTACATAAGATCATGGACATGCGTTCTCGGGGACGGGGTCACCAATACTTAGTGGATTGGGAGGGTTACGGTCCTGAGGAGAGGAGTTGGGTTCCGTCTCGGGACGTGCTGGACCGTTCACTCATTGATGATTTCCTCCGTTGCCGCCAGGATTCCTCCTCGAGTGCGCCAGGAGGCGCTCGGTGAGTGGGGGGGTACTGTCATGTTTTGTCATTTATTATCTTGTCTTGTCCCTGTGCTTCCCATTCTATTTGTTTCCCTCTGCTGGTCTTATTAGGTTCTTTCCCTCTTTCTATCCCTCTCTCTCCCCCTCCCTCTCTCACTCTCTCGCTCTCTCTTCTCTCTATCGTTCCGTTCCTGCTCCCAGCTGTTCCTATTCCCCTAATCAATCATTTAGTCTTCCCACACCTGTTCCCGATCCTTTCCCCTGATTAGAGTCCCTATTTCTTCCTTTGTGTTCCGTTCCTGTCCTGTCGGTTCCTTGTCTAGAATTCACCGTGCTGTGTTTGTGTATCGCCCTGTCGTGTCGTGTTTTCCTCAGATGCTGCGTGGTGAGCAGGTGTCTGAGTCTGTCTGGTTCAAGTGCCTTCCCGAGGCAACCTGCTGTTCACCTGCTGTTCAAGATCGAGTCTCCAGTTTGTCCTCGTCATTTCGAGTGAAAGTTGTGTTTTTTGTTTGTATTTACTTTACTGGATTAAAGACTCTGTTTTCGCCAAGTCGCTTTTGGGTCCTCTTTCACCTGCATGACAGGCTCCCCAATGGTGGAACAAACTCCCTCACGACGCCAGGACAGCGGAGTCAATCACCACCTTCCGGAGACACCTGAAACCCCACCTCTTTAAGGAATACCTAGGATAGGATAAAGTAATCCTTCTCACCCCCCCCCCTTAAAATATTTAGATGCACTATTGTAAAGTGGCTGTTCCACTGGATGTCATAAGGTGAATGCACCAATTTGTAAGTCGCTCTGGATAAGAGCGTCTGCTAAATGACTTACATGTAAATGTAATGTTTTTCAAGCTGCCAGGCATTCCCTTGTCAGCCTCTCGGTGGCTGCTGCAGTGTACCCATGTGGCGTTGGAAGCAACTGCTTCCACACGCGTTACCACTCCACTATGTCTCTCTGTCACAGCTTTTGCGCCAGCAGTACAGGTACCAACATGAGCAGCAGCTACGAGAGAATTGGTTAATGTGATTGGATGTACATTTTTTGACTAGTCTACCTGTATTTTACATTGTGTTGTTATTTTGCTGAACACTAGATGGTTAAAAAAATTAAATGGGCAGTGAAACGAGGCTACTCGGGTGAGAATAAAACCTCACCCAAATGTATATCCCCGTTGGAAAATATAAACGGACTGTTTGAAATAGTTTTTTAAAGAATAACTCAAATACATTTTTTGGGGGGGCGTACCCCTGACAGCATTGTAGGTACCCCAATTTGGGAATACCTGCCATAGAGGAAACCAAGTATAGATTTAACTTTAGCCTGCAGCTTTGATATGTGCTGAGAGAAGGACAGTGCAACATCTAGCTGTACTCCCAAGTACTTATATGAGGTAACTACCTCAAGCTCTAAACCCTCAGAGGTAGTAATCATACCTGTGTGGAGAGGGGCAATCTTCTTACCAAACCACATTACATTTGTTTTTGAGGTGTTCAGAACAAGGTTAGAGAAAGCTTGTTGGACACTAACAAAGCTTTGTTGTAGAGCATTTTAAACATAATCTGGGGAGGGGCCAGCTGAGTATAAGACTGTATCATCTGCATATAAATGGATGAGAAAGCTTTCTACTGCCTGAGATATGTTTTTGATGTAAATTGAGAAGAGAGTGGGGCCTAGGATCAAGCCTTGGGGTACTCCCTTTGTGACAGGCAGTGGCTGAGACAGCATATTTTTTTATTTTATACACTGCACTCTTTGAGAGAGGTAGTTATCAAACCAGGCCAATGACACCTCAGAGACACCAATACTCCTTAGTCGGCCCACAAGAAAGGAATGGTCTACTGTCAATAGAAATAGCAGCACCACATTGCTTAGAATCATGGGCAATGGTGACATCATTGAGGACCTTTAAGGTTGCAGTGACACATCCATAACCTAAGCAGAAACCAGATTGCATACCCAAGAGAATACTATAGACATCAAGAAATCCAGTCAGTTGATTATTGACAAGGTTTTCCAACACCTTTGATAAACTGGGCAAAATAGAACTGTTGAGATCAGCTTGATCTCCTCCTTTAAGAGGTTAAATAATGGATGAACCATGGCTGCTTTCCAAGCAATGGGAGGGAACCTCCCCAGAGAGGAGAAACAGGTTAAAAATGTTTAGTTGATAGAACAATAAGAAGGAGAGTTCCAAACCTCTCTGTCAATAACAGCAAGTTTTCAGTTTTCCCCTCCCCACTCACAGTTCAAGCAACATTCTTGCTTGAGTTACCCAGAAAGGATTTGCTATTGAGATTTTTTTTTAAGTCTCTGTTGGGTCTTTAACTGAGTTGCCTAGTTAAATAAAGGTTAAATAAAATATAAATAATAAAATAATTATCGCCTGGTGATGACAAAACTACTTCCATCCAAAAAAGAGTGACATTTCAGGTGTTTTTTACAAAAAGCTCTTACACTAAAAAGGGCATTATCATAATTTTCACAATTTGTTTGGAGGATATATTGACTTTGTCTCGGGCCTAACAACAAACATGCCAATATATCCTCAAACACCGGCTTTGAGGGCATTATCATTTAAATATACAACACAGGTAAATCAAGTGTTTGACTTCACTGGGCCTTTAAAGTAATAGCAAAGGAATGGCAAAAGACACATTCCAGTTATCTAGTCTTTCCAAGCAAAGACCCTTACAGACAAAAAACATATGAATTTCACATGTTTGACATGTGATCACATGGAATTACATGTTATTGTATGTGAAGTTAATGTGATCACATGTGACAACATGTAAAAACAACATGTGAAAACATGATCTCATGTGACATAAATGAGAGGGGGAATGCAACAAAGATTTTCACGTGAAAAAGTTCTTCCACATGTGAGAGATAGATACCCAAGTGTAGATTTCCACGTGTACTGCAAATGACATTTTCACCTGTGAAAGTTTTTGACATGTGAAACTACAAATTTCAAGTCAAAAGTGTAAGAATACTGGTGAAATCAGTTATTGACATATACATGGTGGTGTAGCGGGAAGAGCAAAATGCCATGAATCAAATCAAACTTTATTTGTCACATGCGCCGAAAACAACAAGTGTAGACAATACCGTGAAATGCTTACAAGCCCTTACCCAACAATGCAGTTCAAGAAAGAGTTTTTTATTTACCGAGTAAACTAAAGTAAAAATAATAGAAAGTAACACAATAAAATAACAATAACGAGGCTATATACAGGGGGTACCGGTACCGAGTCAATGTGCGGGGTTACAGGTTAGTTGAGGTCATTTGTACATGTAGGTAGGGGTAAAGTGGCTATGCATAGATAATGAACAGTGAGTAGCAGCAGTGTAATAACAAATGGAGGGGTGGTCAATGTAAACAGTCCAGGTGGCCAGTTGATTAATTGTTCAGCAGTCTTGTGGCTTGTGGGTAGAAGCTGTTAAGAACCCTTTTGGTCCTAGACTTGGCACTCTTGTACCGCTTGCCATGTGGTAGAAGAGAGAACAGTTTATGACTTGGGTGACTGGAGTCTTTGACAATGTTTTGGGCTTTCCTCTGACACCGCCTTATATATAGGTCCTGGATGGCAGGAAGCTTGGCCCTAGTGATGTACTGGGCCGTACGCACTATCCTCCATAGCGCCATACGGTCAGATGGCGAGAAGTTACCATACCAGGCGGTTATGCAACCAGTCAGGATGCTCTCAAAGGTGCAGCTGTAGAACTTTTTGAGGATCTGTGGACCCATGCCAAATCTTTTCAGTCTCCCGAGGGGAAAAGGTGTTGTCATGCCCTCTTCACAACGGTCTTGGTGTTTTTGGACCATGACAGTTTGAAGGGGATGTGGACACCAAGGAACTTGAAACTCTCGACCTGCTCCATTACAGCCCCGTAGATATTAATGGGGTCGTTTCAGCCCACCTTTTCCTGAAGTCCACGATCAGCTCTTTTTTCTTGTTCACATTGTCCTGGCACCAAACTGCCAGGTCTCTGACTTCTCTCCTATAGGCTGTATCATCATTGTTGGTAATCAGCCCTGTTGTGTCGTCAGCAAACTTAAAGATGGTGTTGGAGTCGTGCTTGGCCACACATTCATGGGTGAACAGATAGTACAGGAGGAGACTAAGCACGCACCCTTGAGGGACCCCAGTATTGAGGATCAGCGTGGCAGATGTGTTGTTGCCTACCCTTACCACCTGGGGGAAGCCCGTCAAGAAATCCAGGATCCAGTTACAGAAGGAGGTGTTTAATCCCAGGGTCCTTAGCTTAGTGATGAGCTTTGTGGGCACTTTTGAGTTGAGCTGAGCTGAGCTGTAGTCAATGAACAGCATTCTCACATAGGTGTTCCTTTTGTCCAGGTGGGAAAGGGCAGTGTGGAGTGTGATTGAGATTGTGTCACCTTTGGATCTGTTGGGGCGGTATACAAATTGGAGTAGGTCTATGGTAACCGGGATGATGTTGTTGATGTGAGCCATGACCAGCCTTTCAATACACTTTATGGCTACCAATGTGATTGCTATAGGGTGTTAATCATTTAGGCAGGTTTCCTTCGCTTCCTTGGGCACAGAGTCTATGGTGGTCTGCATGAAACATGTAGGTATTATAGACTCGGTCAGGGAGAGGTTGAAAATGTCAGTGAAGACACTTGCCAGTTGGTCAGCACATGCTTTAAGTGCACATCCTGGTAATTTGTCTGGCCCCACGGCTTTGTGAATGTTGACCTGGTAAAAGGTCTTGCTCACATCGGCTACCAAGAGAGTTCTCACACAGTCGTCCAGAACAGCTGGTGCTCTCATGCATGCTTCAGTGTTGCTTTCCTCGAAGAGCTCATAAAAGGCATTTAGCATGTCTGGTAGGCTCGCATCACTGGGCAGCTCGCTGCTAGGTTTCCCTTTGTAGTCCGTAATAGTTTTCATGCCCTGCCACATCCGACGAGCGACAATCTTAATCCTGTATTGACGCTTTGCCTGTTTGATGGTTTGTCTGTGGGCATAGCGGGATTTCTAATAAGCGTCTGGATTAGTGTCCCGCTCCTTGAAAGCAGCAGTTCTAGCTTTTAGCTCAATGCGGATGTTGACTGTAATCCATGGCTTCTGGTTGGGATATGTACGTACAGTCACTGTGAGGACGATGTCATCGATGCAGTTATTGAGGAAGCCGATGACTGAGGTGGTATATTCCTCAATGACATTGGATGATTCCTGGAACATATTCCAGTCTGTGCTAGTAAAACAGTCCTGTAGCATAACATCCATGTCATCTGACCCCTTCCATATTGAGCAAGTCACTGGTACTTCCTGCTTTAGTTTTTGCTTGTAAGCAGGAATCAGAAGGATAGAATTATGGTCAGATTTGCCAAATGGAGGGCAAGGGAGAGCTTTATATGCATCTCTGTGTGTGGAGTAAAGGTGATCTAGAGTTTTTTTCCTCTAGTTGCACATGCTGGTAGAAACTAGGTATAACAGATATAAGTTTGCCTGCATTAAAGTTCCCTCCCACCAAGAGCGCCGCTTCTGGATGAGCATTTTCTTGTTTGCTTATGGCGATATACAACCGTGCCAGCATCGGTTTGTGGTGGTAAATAGACAACTACGAGTTCTATAGATGAGAACTCTCTTGGTAGAGTGTGTTTTCTACAGCTTATCATAAGGTACTCTACCTCAGGCGAGCAATACCTCGAGACTTCTTTAATATTAGACATCGTACACCAACTGTTATTGACAAATTGACTCACACCCCCGTCCCTTGTCTTACCAGACGTAGCTTCTGCTTCTACACCTGCATTGCTTGCTGTTTTGGGGTTTTAGACTGGGTTTCTGTACAGCACTTTGAGATATCAGCTGATGTACAAAGGGCTCCCGTCCGCCTGGGAGTCAAAACTAGCTTCCCTGAAAGATTAATCTTCCTGAAGCAACTCGGTCTCGCTGTATCTATCTATCTATTTTCAAACTTATAACCATTACATTTTGCTGTTTACCTCAGCTCATTGGCTATCTTCCAAGTTAGGTTTCAAGATGATCAGTGGTCATTGGGCCAAAATACAGTCAATCAACGATAGACCGGTCCTATCACTGGTGCGCAATGATGTCATTGATTGGTGTCTTCAAAAATCGGTTTGTTTCAGTCAATACGTCCTGGGAAAAGAACCATCAGTATGGTTGTGTTAGTAACAACCAGAGGATTGCAATGAAACCAACCACGACTGGATAAACGTTTGTTTAGTGTGTGTAATTACCACGAACACATTGTCCAAAGTTGAATGAGATGGAAATCTAGACGCAAGCAGTTTACAAATGTTTCGTGTTAGGCTATAAAAATTGATTTTATCAAACAAAACGAACATTCACTGTGTAGTTAGGACACTTGGCATTGCCACCAGAGGAAGATCTTCAATGGTGGGCGATTCATTTTATTGTTATTTCTGACTTTCATGATGCTAATGCTTGGTTTGAAAATGCTATTAATACTTGTGTGTGCATGGCACCGTCCTCAGAAAATAGCATGTTTGCTTTCGCAGTAATGGCTTTTTGAAATCTGACACAGCGGCTGGATTAATAAGACGTTCATCTTTTAAATGATGTAAGAGACATGTATTTACAAGAATGTTTACTATAACAAATGGTGTATTTAGAATGTTAGCTCTCTGCAGTTTCACCGGATGTTGGCCT
Organism: Oncorhynchus gorbuscha; assembly: GCF_021184085.1. Classification (NCBI taxonomy): domain Eukaryota; kingdom Metazoa; phylum Chordata; class Actinopteri; order Salmoniformes; family Salmonidae; genus Oncorhynchus; species Oncorhynchus gorbuscha. The sequence goes on along the minus strand of NC_060179.1, from coordinate 35,934,576 downwards.
GGTGGGACGTTAGTGTCTCACCTACCCTAGAGAGGTTAATGTTCCGTTGGTAGGATAGTCTTGACCGAAAATCATCCATTTTGTTTTCCAATGATTGTATGTTGACCAATAGAACGGATGGTAGTGGATGTTTACACACTCGCCTACGAATTCTCAGAAGGCAGCCCCACCTCCGACCCCCTTTTTCTCCATCCTTTCTTCACGCAAATGACAGGGATTGTGCCCGTTCCCGAGAAAGCAGTATATCCTTTGCGTCGGACTCGTTAAAGAAAAAATATTTGTCCAGTTCAAGTATTTTCGGTCATAAGAGACGGGTAAGAGCAAAATTATTCATAAAATACGTTCAAAAACAAGTTACAAACGATTTGAAAAAAACTAACAAAATAGCACAGTTGGTTAGAAACCTGTAAAATGGCAGCCATCCCCACCGGCGGATATACAAGAACTGAGATCTATAATACAATAACTGAGATTTTGTGAGTTCAAATCCCAGGTGTGTATCGTAACAACATGTTGTTTGCTTGCAGGGCACTGCCTGTGAAAAATGTTCAAGTGAAAATGTGAAAGTTTATGTGATAACGTGAACATCCACATGGGAAACCTAATGTGAAATATCATCACATTTTATGTGATCCAATAACAAATGGTTTCACATGATTTCACATGGGAAAATCCACACATGAAACTTTGTGAAAAAATCTTCTTCCAAAAACACATGGATTCTCATGATTTCACATGTTCCAGAAATGTCACATGTGAACTCAGAATTTTGAATGTATGGAATAAAAATGACAGGGACTCATTGACAGGGAAGTGTCTGCACACCATTCAAGACGCCATTGAATACCTTTCAACATATTTGTACTCAAATGTGTGTGTAGCCTATGTGGTTGTATTTCAGTGTGTGTTATCATGTAAACACACATGCATGCCCATGGCTGATATACATGAATTATTATGTTCCATTTCCATTGGCACCAAGAGTAGAGTCCCCTTGTAAAAAGGCATTTCAAATGACAATAATTTTTACCACTATTTTTACCACTACAATGCCTCCTGCGTTGCCTAGGTGACATGCATCACAAACGGCAGCCTATCCCCTTTGTAGTGTACTACTTTGACCAGGACCATATGACCCTGTTGAAAAGTAGTGCAATATAAAGGGAAAGGGTGCAGCACTGGTGTCTACCTACTCACGGCCTGCCCAGTGTGGGGCTGTTTAAGTGGCTCTTTGGTGAAGATCAGATAGGAATCATGTTTCTCAGATTAGGAAGGGGGAGAGGGCAAGTACACTCTTAGAGGCCAGAGTGAGCTGTGTAAACTAAACCAAAGAACGTGCATTAGCACTGTGAAACAGCACAGGAAGTAATGTGAAGGCAGACACTGGATGTTTCCCAAATGGTACCCTATTCCCTATGTAGTGCACTTCTTTTGACCAGAGGCCCATATGACTCTGATCAAACGTAGTGAGATAAATAAGGAATAGCACACCATTTGAGATGCAGCCATTAGGGGGGTAGCATCAGTGTGAGGATCAGCGGCTGATAAGGATTACAGCAGGATGCAGAAGCAGTCAAATGATACCAGTCTGTTTCCTCTCGCTCTCTGTTTGACATGGAAGATTAAGGAGGATTGAGGGTTTGCCTCCAGGCCGTATCATTGACATGTAAGAGTGTCTGTCTAGACTTAGAGACCTTGTGGTTTGCAGTTGTCTCTCCCTCCGTGCATAGCCACGGGGAGTAGGAGTGTTGAGGGTGCTGCAGAACCCCCTTAATAAATCAAAATGTTTGTGAAATTAAAATGAGTGAACTAGGCCTTTATTACTCCTATATTAGAAAATAAAAAATACTCCTCATTATAGCTTTTTATTCTTGTTTCGAGCTGTCGAGTTACCACTTCTCATGTATTGTAGATGTTTGTCTTTGAAAGCTCTTTCAGAAGTGTGAGGCTCAGTCGAACTCAGAGAAAGAGGGGGTGTCATTCTCCTTGTAGAAACATCACAACAGAGTTCTTGAATATCAGTCCCTATACACAATATGGACAAAACTCCCTGTGGATTTTAAACTAAAGAAGTAAAATAATAACAAAGAAAGAGAAACAAACTAAATCAAATAACCTGGAGGCATCTCTCTGTAGCACATTTCTTTGGTGGCTTTATTAACATGAACAAGATTCTCTGAGTATTCTACAAGAACATTGTGTAAAGGCATCTGCCCAACGCTTCTGCTCCCAACAGATTACTGCTCAGAGACACTGTTGTGTAGTTGGAGTGACGACAAGACAAGGAAATGGATGACACTGACTGAGTCTGTGCCCCAAATGCTACCCTATACCCTTTATAGCAAACTACTTTTGACCAGGGCCCGTAGGGAAAAGATTTCCATTTGGGACTAGGTCACAGTCGATAAGACAAGTACATGGATGACACAGACTTGAGAAGCATGAGTTACACCCAATGGAAAACTATACTTGACATGACTGCTGTGTGTCAGTGTCAGGTGAGCTGAGCACCGACCTGTCACCTGGCATGGAAGCACCTGACATGTTAGCATGTGTGTTTCATATTTCATTGGCTTTTCAACAGAGAAATAAAGCACCACAGATCTGCCAGGAGCGTTAAATCCAAGTTTATAAAAATGTCAACGTTCTGTCAGATCTGTAAGATTAACGTGTCATCTCCAAACGTAAGCCACCTCCACCTTGTCTACAGAGACAACCAAGATGGGCAGGGGAGAGGCAGTGCTGTAGACAAATAAAGACTCCTTGAATAAAGACGCTGACATGTGCTTGTCATTCAATGTCATTTCTATGAACATAGTATGTTCTCATATGTGCCAATTCAATCACTCTGATGTATTGGTTTTGTACCTAACCCCGTGCCTGTTTACTTTGCATGTACACAAAGTATGAAGCACTTATTTTACTCTCTCTTAGTTCTGAAACACCTTACTGAATATAATCTCTCGCGAATTATTAGCAGGGATCAATTTATATTTTGAAAAGGAAATAGGACCATAGGAAACAGAGACAGATGACCCCGATTTAATAGAACAACGAAGGCTCTTGCCTTCTAAGTGGGCAGCAATATAAATCAGTAGGGAAAGTTAAACCCCACCACCAGAATTTGATTCTGTAACGGTTCTCTTGTGGTGAAGGAGAGTCGGGCCAAAATGCAGCGTGTAGATTGCGATCAATGTTTAATGAACAAAGGTAAACACGAATCAATGCAAACACTACAAAACAATAAACGTAACAAAAACCGAAACAGCCTAATACTGGTGCACATACACACAGAACAAGGACATCAAGACACTAAGGACAATCACCCACAAAACCCAACACAAAACAGGCTACCTAAATATGGTTCCCAATCAGAGACAATGACTAACACCTGTCTCTGATTGAGAACCATATCAGGCCAAACATAGAAATAGACAAACCAGACACACAACATAGAATGCCCACCCAGCTCACATCCTGACCAACACTAAAACAAGGAAAACACATACGAACGATGGTCAGACCGTGACAGATGCATTAAATATACAGTCAATCCCTGATTCATTTTACATGCATATATAAAATATGATACATTTATCGCATACAAATGGCCAAATTCACCTGATTTTGCATATAGTTCAGTGCCTTCAGAAAGTATTCATACCCCTTTACTTTTTACAATTTGTTTTGTGTTAGAAAGTGTGAATAAAATTGATTTGTAATTTTCTGTCAAAGATTTTCACAATATCAAAATGGAAGAATTGTTTCAATATTTGTTTTAAAGAAAATCTGAAAAAAATGTGAAAATATATTGATTAGATAACTATAACTAACTATAAATACATGTTAGTATCAACTTTGGCAGCGATTAGAGCTGTGTTTTTCTGGGTAGACCTGGATTGTACAATATTCTTCAAGCTCTGTCAAGTTCATTGCTAGACAGCCATTTCAAGTCGTGCCATGGGTTTTCAAGCCAATTTAAGTCAAAACTGTAACTAGGCCACTTAGGACATTGAATGTCTTCTTGGTAAGCAACTCCAGTGTTTTAGGTTATTGTCCTGGTGAAAGGTGAATTTGTCTCACAGTTCTGTTGGAAAGCAGACTGAACCAGGTTTTCCTCTACGATTTGGCATGAACTTAGCTCTATTCCGTTTATTTTTATCATAAAAAAACTACCTAGTCCTTGCTGATGACAAGCATACCCATAAAATGATGCAGCCACCACCATTGTTGAAAATATGAAGAGTGGTACTCAGTGGTATGTTATGTTGGATTTGCCCCAAACATAATGTATTGTTTTCAAGACATAACGTTTATTTTCTTGACACATTTTATCAGTTTTACTTTAGTGCCTTATTGCAGGCTTCCTTCTTTTCAATCGGTAAATTACTTTAGTATTGTGGAGGAAGTATAATGTTGTTGATCCATCCTCAGTTTCTCCTGTCACAGCCATTAAATGCTGTAACTGTTTTAAAGTCACCATTGACCTCATGGTGAATGTCCTGAGTGACTTCCTTCCTCACCGGTAACTGAGTTAGAAGGACGCCTGCATCTTTGTAGTGACTGGGTGTATTGATACATCATCCAAAATAAATAATCATGCTCAAAGGGATATTCAATGTCTGCTTATTTCATTTTTACCCATCTACCAATAGGTGCCCTTATTTACCAGGCATTGGAAAACCTCCCTGGTCTTTGTGGTTGAATCTTTGTTTGAAATTCTCCGCTCTAATGAGGGACCTTACAGATAATTGTATGTGTGGGGTACAGCGATCAGGTCATCATTCAAAGATCATGTTAAACACTATTATTGCACACAGAGTGAGTCCATGCATCTTAAGTGACTTGTTAAGCACATTTGTACTCCTGAATGTATTTACAATTACCATAACAAAGAGGTTGAATAATTGTTGACTCAAGACATTTCAGATGTACCTTCTTTTTTTTTGCAACATTGTTTTTTATGGGGTTTTGTGTGCAGGCCAGTGACAAAAAAAATGACAATTTAATCAATTTTAAATTCAGGCTGTTAAAGTCAAGGGGTGTGAATACTTTCTGAAGGCACTGTAGATACAACCACAACTTTCCCCATGTTTATTTTTAGAGAACCAGATTGGTATAATACATCTGGGCAAGGGAGGAATTGGTGGCTTCACAGGTGCAGAAATCACTACTCATTTCTCAAATGACTCTAGCTGTGCCAGCCTGCATGGCTCCCTAGGCCTAATGGCCACTGAAAGAAAGTGTGGCATTTAACAAATGGGTCTGCTTTATTCAATATGCAATTAGCCTATATTGGTGGATGGAAGTTTTCGGTCCAACCATGAGTTTTGGCACTCTGACTGATGTTTAAAAATGGCACTATACTATGGAGGAAATCAATGGCTTTTCTCTTATTGATTTCATTAAAAGCCTTTTGGAGATTGATTACACAGAAAGCTGCCCTCTCTATGCATCAGATTACAGTTGTACAATCCCTATCTCATTTTTTAGAAGTCCACAGATGGGGAGTTTATTTTCTTATACTGTGATGTGTAAATCTCATCGTTTCAATGCCCTGAAACCGCTCCTACTGCTAACTAGAAAAAAACTCTATCGAGGTTCCTTGAGTGTTGTTTATTTTTGGTCATCTTTTGTCTCTATTTTCTTGTAGTGTTATCATGGCATTCTGCCTTTCAAGTTTATTGTCTGATGAACTACAATTTTTAAGTATAAATTTATTAAACAAAGTTAAAAAACTTTCTAGGCTAGGGGGTGGTATTTTCACGTCAGGATGAAAAGCTTGCCCAAAGTAAACTGCCTGCTACTCAGGCATAGAAGCTAAGATATGCATATTATTAGTAGATTTGGATAGAAAAAAAACACTCTGATGTTTCTAAAACTGTTTGAATAATGTCTGTGAATATAACATAACTTATTTGGCAGACGAAACCCCGAAGACAAACCATCCATGATTTTTTATTTTTGAGGTGACAGTGTTTTCAATGGGTTTCTATGTGGATCTAGATTTCTTAGGGACTTGGTTGCAGTTCCAATTTCTTCCACTAGATATCAACAGTCTTTAGAAATTGGTTGATGTTATTCCTTTGAGTAATGAAGAAGTAGTCCTTTCCTATCTGGGTGGATAGCCAAGTGTACTGTTGTGGTTGGGCCGCACGACCTGAAAGCTCCACTTTGTTTTTATCCGCTATTGAATGAAATTGATCCTGTCTTCAATTTCATTGATTATTTATGTAAAAAAATACCTCAAGTTGGATTAGGAAAGTTGTTTGAAAGTTTGGGACAAAGTTTACAGGTAACTTATTAGATAATGTGTAGTCATGTCAGGCGAGTTGGAACCAGTGTTTTTCAGAATCAAACGCGCCAAATAAATTTACATTTTGGAGATTTAACGACGGAATTTATCGAGCAAAAGGACCATTTCTGATGTTTATGGGACATATTGGAGTGCCAACAGAGGAAGCTCTTCAAAGGTAAGGCATGAATTATATCGTTATTTCTGAGTTTTATGTTTGTCTGTGTTTGTTTGATGGGGTGCCGTCCTCAGATAATAGCATGGTTTGCTTTTGCCGGAAAGCCTTTTTGAAATCTGACACGGTGGCTGGACTAACAAGAAGTCAATTTGGTGTATTGTACTTGTGACTGTATGAAAGGTAAATATTTCGAATAATTTAATTTGAATTTGTCGCTCTGCCATTTCACCGGATGTTGTCAAATCGATCCCATTAATGGGATTTGATCTTTAAGGAGATCTACCTCTGAACAAGGCAGTTCAACCCACTGTTCCTAGGCCGACAATGAAAAGAAGAACATGTTCTTAACTGACTTGCTTAGTTAAATAAAGGTAAAATAAAAAAGAAATATTGTCATTAAATAGTGGAGTTCAAAATCTGTATTCCGGATCTGTGATTTTGGGATCTAGTCTTCAAAACAGTGTAATTCTCTTCATTCCTACCCAAATGTGCTGAAATGAAGTCTAGATTGATTTGAAAAACTTAATCCATGTATTAAACTGAGCAGGGCATCATCCCAGCCAGTGTTAATAATTTGTATGATCTATACAAAATGAAAAACAATAGCAATTACAGTACAACCCAGTAAAAACAGAATCATACAGTATTATGCCCATAGTCAACATGGCATAGCTTGGCAGTGTCGCTACAGCCAATTCTCACTGGGCAGAAACTGTTTGAATCAACGTTGTTTCCATGTCATTTCAAACCCCCCAAAATAAATGTGATGACATTGAATCAGCGTGGAAAACTGATTAGATTTGCAAGAAGTCATCAACTGAAGGGCATTCCATATTTTTTTCATCCAACTATTCACCTAAATCCAATAACATGGTGACATGTTGTGTCGATTTCACGTTGATTTCACGTTAGTTGAAAACTCAGCCAATGTCAAGGCTGTGGGTAACTGCTGAAAGGAGTCAGCTGCAGGAGAGCTGAGATGCGTGGACAAGGTATTTAATACAAGATAACACCAGTATAAACACAATACTATGGTGCGGGAAAAATACCGGTACCACGGAATACCAGCCATAAGTAACAACCTGAACAATAAAGCAAACACGCACACAAACATGGGGCAAACCAGAGGGTTAAATAATGAACATGTAATGGGGGAATTAAAATCAGGTGTGTAGAAAACAAAGACAAAACAAATGGAAAATGAAAAGTGGATCGGTGATAGCTTGAAAGCCGGTGACGGCGACTGACGAACGCCGCTCGAACAAGGAGAGAGACCGACTCTGGCGGAAGTCGTGACAACCAAATGTAAATTAAAGCTAGTTGTTGAATTGGCATTTAAGCCAAATGACAAAGAGTGCCTCAGTGGGAATTTTTATAAAATGTGATGTATGTTATTGGCATATAAACCAATAATATAGTAGATGAATAATAATAGTAACATTATGGCTTGTCTTTCCTAACTCAGCGTCTTCTACAAGGCGGCCATCTTTGAAGTTGCAATGTTGAGGTGGTGTCCTTGTAGCACCATCCACGCTTTGATTCATTTATCTGTCACATATTTTCTGCTGAGCACACCAGTACAGTTTGTGCCAGTGGGCTGTTTATGAATACATCCTTCCAAATGATATGAAAGCAATAACAGTTCACAAGATCCCCGTTATTTCATTGGAAAATTGATTGCGTATATCCCCTGAAATTGCATTTATCTTTTTAAGTTGTTTAATATCGCATTCAATATTACACATTGCACACACAGGGTGTGAGCAGTATGGGAGGGAGGCAGACGGGTTGGATTTTACATATGGTTGTCTGTGACCTTTCTCTAGTCCCTAGCTCTGCTTAGTGCAGTATTTTTGGCAGACTGAGGTGTTTTTGCTGAATAGATAAGCGCTTCCATCCCGAAGCGAGTGAGTAGCTTGCCCCTGTGAGGTCTGAGGTTGCTCGCATTTTAAAAGGTTATTTTAGGATGCCAACTAAAACCTTCCATATCGCCTCAGGCTAACTCTCTCCCATCTCTTCCTCTTGGCTTGTCTCCTTTTGGGGCATGGCACCAATATACATGCTAGTACTGTACTCAATGCATCAGGGAAATAGGAGGGAAGCAGGGAGTTTTACCCCTCTCAATCATGTGGGATAGTCCTGCTCTGCAGCAAGAGAAATAGGGAAAGATGTCCAATATGGCACCCCTAATCTCTATATACTTTTGGCTAGAGCCCATGGCCAGTGCCTTATTCCCACCCATATAGGGCATATTTTGCCATTCCATGTTTTTGTCTAGTATATAGGGGCGTGTTGGCCGTATGCATGCAGTATTCTTGCTATGAATAGTGGGGTCCTGTGGAGAAGAAGGGGTTGTGTGCCCTGAGGGCCATGGTTGTTCAGAAGGCCCTGTTGGCCCCATACTACAGTATGAAGCAGGGTCCCATTGGAGAGGGGCTGTATGTTCAAAGGGTCCTGGTTGGTCAGAAAAGTCTGGACAGAGTCCCAAATGGCAACTTATTTCCTATATAGTACACTACTTTTGAACAGGGTCCATAGGGCTCTGGTCAAAAGTATTGCACTATGTTGAGAATAGGGTGTCATTTGGCTTGCATACATGGTTGAATCCCCAGCTCTTTGCAGTAGTGGAGCCGTCTGAACTGCTTGTGAATTTTGACCCCAGGCAGCCTGAGTCCTGCTGCTTCATTAGCCCATTCTGCTACTGCAAGCTGCCTGAGACAGATTTAAAGCAGGTCCAGTCTCCATGTCTATGTACCAAATGGCCATATAAATTGCACTGCTTTAGACCAGTGCCCTCCGGGTCTCGATCACGATTACCATATGGTCTCTATTATACTGGTCATGCAATATACATATACGGCATGAAGACAGTGTTATAATAACACACCGTGAAGCGTCATCTTCTGTGCTCTGGATCTCTGGAGCAATGATGCTGCAGGGATTTCATCATGTATGTTTGTAATTGGGAGAGTTTGTCTCACACACTTTCAGTATTATTGTAGTATGTTTTCTTTAGAGAATACAGTGTCACACTGGTCCCAGTTGGGATCATTTTTCTCTAATCCCTTTTCCTTGTCTCTGACAGGGGAATATACTGGGTAGGTGACCAGGACTTGTTTTAAACACACACAAAAAGATTCCAAAAGGAAGCTGTCTGAAAAGGCATCCTTATGTCGTTTGTTTGATGTGTTATTGAATCCATTAAACATTTGTGATAGATAGATTTCTTCATGCCGCAATTGAATTTTTCATAACCTACACTTCAGAACCCGTCCTCAATCAAAAAACAAAACAACATGTCAAGCGGTAAACTGTAAAAAGAACAAAAAGCCTACGTGAATGACCTTTGGATCATTTCACACGTTCAATTACCATCTTTGGAACACCCACGGCCTGCGCACGAAGGACAAGTGAGCTAAATAGTCCAACTTGGGCAGAAGGAAATCAGTATGTAATGAAAGGAGTGGAACGAATGGTAGCCTTTATTTCTTGGAGCAAACAAAGGGGTGACTGGAGTGACAGAGCACAGATGGTGGCGTCTGTGTCCCTCAGGGCACACCGAGACAGGACTGTGAGATGGCCAAGGGTCCTCTAACTCCTTCAGCAGGAACATTTAAATAAACTACCTCTGTACCCCACTCACGACTCCCTCTTTCTCTTCCCTTTTTTTGTCTTATTTCTTTCTGTCTCTGTGTGAGAATGACGAGGGCAGGAAAAGGACCTAACACAGAGAGAGTGTGTCTTCTCTAAATGATAAATAATGCACCTCACATTATCACAAGATCCACAGCGCACCAGAAATTATGCCCTTTGTCTTCAACAAACAAAGACTTGAAAGACTTAAAATCACTTCAAGGTCTCCGTTTGCCTGGCCCATTCTTTTTCTCGTATAATGACCAAGTCAAATTACTTTTATATCCAGACAGATGCCCATCCCTTGAGGGCCTGCATTTGACAGGTGTTGCGCCTACTTATAAACAACACTAAGTCAAAGTCAGGTCCCCAGCTTTGAGAGGGACATCAGGAGGGTATTGAATGTCACCATCTGTTAACGACCTGTTCGGATGGAGCCATTACACCGTGTTGGGAGAAGGAGGGCGTGGATCCATGGTTCACCCAGGAGACTAAGGGTTAGGGTTATTGCACGGGACCACAGACTGGCACTGATCTGGTTTCCCGGGCTCTGTCTGTCCATGGTGATGACTCTTTTTTTTGTCTGGAACATATGGACCACCATTATCTTCCCATTGCTGTGCCCAAAATCTGTACATTTCTGAAGACCAAAGACATTTCACAGTGACCACACCTGAACCTGTACTTTTTAGGCCAGAAAAGGGGTTAGAGAAGTTGGTTGATAGCAGTCTCTACTGAATACTATGCAATATGTATTTCTCTGGAACACATGGGCCACAATTCTCCACCCCACTGTAGTGCTCAAAATGGGTAAATCTCTGAAGAACAAAGATATACTGCACTGCACGGATACACCAATGATCATGTTTGAAATTGACATACAGTAACCTACACAACTCACACTTTCTTACCTGATCTTTCATCTCATCCCATCTTCTCTTCTATACCTATATCTGCCTTCCCGCTTTTCCTTTCACAGCTCTTGCTCCTCCAGTTATTTTAAATACTCAAACACAACATAACCATATGAATTGTTCCTGGATGGCAAACAATTATATGGTGCAGCCATCCTTTATGAACTGAATTATATGCTTTTGCTGTTAGTTCCACTCGTCCCCCATGGTAAGAGCGGGTTTAATAAAATTCTCCATTGTCGGTGAAGACTCTATGGGGAGGGGGGGCTCCATTCTCTCTCCATGCCTCAGGTTGCTGGGACAGTTACAGTGACTGATCAGCAAGAAAGGAGAATGATGTGCGTACATTTACTGTAGCTATACTTATCTCCTAGGTGATAACTCCAGTGAGAGGAGGACAAGATAACAGTTCCGTTTCCCAGAACTACCTGCCCTGCAGCCATAACCGTTGAATAACTGTCAAAGGACTTTGCCTCACTGGTCTCCTCATCAACTATGCATTTCAAGAAACTGCTGGATGGGATTTCCTTTGAGATTCAAACCCCCCTTTCAAATGAAGAAAAGTCATTATTAAGACCCCACGAGCAGTTCTCAGATCATATGCTATTGACTTGCTCTGTGGTGAACTGTTAGTGTTATGAATCGAAAGATTAGTATTCAGCTCATAATGAAACTTTAGTTAGTTTACTCTTAGGCTGAAATGCTTCTGGCTGGACACTGGAACTCTAGCAGTCTGTTTGTCTCTGACTATAGTCTCTCTCTGCCAGTGAGACAAGGTACTGCTTCTGTTCTCTTACTAGTTTGCAATTGTTACATACAATTTTAAGGAACTGTCAAGCCTTTATCATAACTTACATGTCAGACCAATTAAAGCTTGTACTATTCTGATCTTAAGAAAATTATTCTGCTACTCGTCCTGTACTCCTGGCCTGCACATCACTCCCCCCAAATGCATTGCTCCCACCTTGAGCCTTGACCTCTATATTTACCAATTAGATCATCAAAGAAAAGTGTCAATAGTTTCTAGAAAACCTTCCACAGCTCCCAGTAAAATGACTTGTACACCTTCCTGTGCTTCCGAACTGCACAGCACTTGCCCCCCACTGCTCCCACCTAGTGCCCTGCATGGCCTTGACTGCTGTTCTACAACTAACCCATCCAGCATTCCAGTAGCTTTAGCCTGTTCACACCCACCTTCCCCTCCTCCTATCCTCCTCCAGGGAAACCTGTCTAGCTGCCTACTCGGTCTGTTCACTGGCCTGGCATTCCATAAATTCATTCCAGCATGGCAGGTGGCTGCTCACCCTCCCTCAGCGCTCCTCCATCCCAGACCAACACCACCAATACCCCTGCCACCCGTACGCTGCCGGCAGAGTCCTGTAGTCCCTCTCCTGTGGCGAGCTATCAGGCTTAGCTGGCCCTATAGACCCCCAAGATGCTAGCTTCACAGGAGTGCCATGCTCAGCTGGAGAACAGGCTGCTGAATGTGTTTGGCCTCCTAAGACTGTCTGGAACACAACAACACCGGCGATGTCCTGCTTTTCTTTTCCACCTCTCTTAGTTTGTGTAAATTAGTTTTTCAGAGTTGGGGGCTCGGGAGGAATTAATCAACATATCCCTCTGTGTCTTCACAGGATAATGGTTCATTTCTGAGGGGGATATGTTGCCAAGACGAACAGTAAGGCGTCCCGTTTGGGCATTGGTGAATGCAGATTTCTGTTTGTAAGAAGTGATAAGCACAAATGTTTTTTTTGTTATCAATCTAACAGACATCCAAATCACAATGCCTGTCTGACACATTCTGCATTGTGACCCCTTTCATTTATTGACTAGCAGTCTGTTTAGAACAAATCTCTCTCTCTCTCTCTCCTGAATAGAACATGTTGCACTCGTGGGATGGCATAAATATTTGGATACATGCAGTATAAATTCATACAGTTGTTGCTGACATAATGCAACATTACTCGATGGGATTAGAACAAGAGTAGGGCCTTTTAGGGCCTTTGTCTGGCTCTTTAACCTTCTGTTTGATTGCCTGAGCCAGAACCACCAGCATTATTTATTTGGCTTGGAGATCTAATTGCGTTTATCATCAGAATCACTTCATTCAAGAAGCACATTTACACATACCCAGACATTTACTAAGGAATCAATTCTATCAGATCAAGTGTTAACCGGTAATAGCAGACACTGATGTTTTGGTTGTGTCAGAACTGCGTTGGAGTCAAATAGTTAAGCAGCTGGTCTTGTGACCATTGTCACAAAGCCAAACATGTTCCACTTGTGTTTATTAGTTCAGAGTCACAAAGCTTAGGCTATATAGAAATAATGATGATCAAAATATTTAGGATTTCTATCAGCTTAATTGAGGTGTAGATTACATCTCACATTCCAGTGTTCGAAATTGTAAAGAAGGCTGTATGAGATTTCACTTAATGCGACTCCATACAGCCAATGGCAATGTCCGCTATAGGTATAATGCCGGGAGCCACTTGTGGATTTGACAGCTCTAACAAAGTTCCAGCTCCGACACCTTCAACTTATCCATCAATAATGATAAGCCACCTGGTATAGACAACCTAGATTGGAAACTACTAACTAAGGCCTAGAGGAATGTGGGTCCAGAGGCGTAGAATGAAGCAAATACATTTCACTGCCAAAAAATAGTAAAGCACCATTTGCTGGCTCTAACAGCTGCCCAATCAGTTTGCATTTTGTTCTTAGTTAAGTGATGAAGAGAGTTGTGTTTTAACAAATGCAATAAAAAAAATTTGAGAGCAAGTTAACGACTGACTTTCAGCATACACATAAGGAAGGGCACTCAACTTGTACGGCACTGACTCAGATGCCGGATGATTGGCTAAAGGGAATGGATAATAAGATGATAGTTGGAGCTGTATTGTTAGATTTCATTGTAGCCTTTGATGTTATTGATCATCATTTGTTAATAAATAAAACAAACCTGTTATGGCTTTAAATCACCTGCCATCACATGGTTGGAGAGTTACTTATCCAATAGAATTCAGAGAGTATTCTTCAATGGATGCTTCTCTAACACCAGATATGTAAAGTGCGGTCTCGCTCAGGTCAGTTGCCTTGGGCCGATACTCTTCCCTATTTTTACAAATTATACGCCACTTGTGTAACAAACTTCTTCATCTGATGAGGAGTAGGAAGGATCGGACCAAAATGCAGCGTTGTAAGTGTCCATGATAATTGTCACGTTCTGACCTTTATTTCCTGTGTTTTGTATTTAGTTAGTATGGTCAGGGCGTGAGTTGGGTGGGCAGTCTATGTTTGTTTTTCTGTTTTGGGTATTTCTATGTTTCAGCCTAGTATGGTTCTCAATCAGAGGCAGGTGTCATTAGTTGTCTCTGATTGAGAATCATACTTAGGTAGCCTGGGTTTCACTGTGTGTTTGTGGGTGATTGTTTCTGTCTCTGTGATTGCACCAGATAGGACTGTTTTGAGTTTTCACATTTATTGTTTTTTGTAGTCAGTTGTTCATGTGTACCTTAACATATTAAAAAGAACCATGGACACTTACCACGCCGCGTATTGGTCCTCTGATCCGTTTCGCCTCTCCTCTTCGGAAGAAGAGGAGGAAATTCATTACAATAATTTACTATATCAGAACACGAAAAAATACAAAATAACAAAGTGAAGGAAAGAAATGAAAATCAAAACAGTTCTGTATGTTGAAAACACAGACACAGAAAACAACTACCCACAACCCATAGTGGGAAAACAGGCTGCCTAAGTATGGTTCTCAATCAGAGACAACGATTGACAACTGCCTTTGATTGGGAACCATACCAGGCCAAACACATAGAAATATAATACACAGAACAAAATATAGAATGCCCACCCCAACTCACGCCCTGACCAAACTAAAATAGAGACATAAAAAAGGAACTAAGGTCAGGACGTGATAACTTGTCTTACAAGAAAGTTCACAGCCAGTGAACCCACTAAGACTCTAAGCAAGGAGTTACAGTCAGTGTCAGAATGGTTAATTAACAATAAACTGGTCTTAAATACATCTAAAATCAAAGCATTGTATTTGTTATAAAACATTCTCTTAGACCTAAACTTCATCTGGAGTTGTGACCGTTGAACAAGTTGAAGAAGTTGAACACCTAGAAGTAAAAATTGGATTGTCATGGTCAGTTGTTGTGAAGATGGGGAGAGGTATGTCTGTTATAAAAACACGTTCAGCAAAGAAAGACCTAGCAAAGCTGCATCTGGCTCAAAACAAAGCAGCACGCCTTGCCCTTAAATGCACACACAGAACTAACATCAACAACATGCATGATAGTCTTTCCTGGTTGATGGTTCAGGAGACTACTTCTCTTCTAGTTTTTTTATTAAGAAACATTTGTGTTTCTATTTGTATACACTTCAAAACAGATATACAGTGCATTCGGAAAGTATTCAGACTCCTTGACTTTTTCCACATTTTCCTACGTTACAGATTCGATTTTTTTAATTCCCTCATCAATCTACACGCAATATCACAGAATGATAAAGCGAAAATTGTTTTTTATGAATGTGTGCACATTTATTAAAAATAACAAACAGAAATACCTTGTTTACATAAGTATTCAGATCCATTGCTATGAGACTCGAAATTGAACTCAGGTTTGTCCTGTTTCTATTGATGATCCTTGAGATGTTTATACAAATTGATTGGACAGGCACACCTGTCCCACAGTTGACAGTGCATGTTAGACCAAAATCTAAGCCATGAGGTCGAAGCAATTGCTCGTAGAGCTCCGAGATAGGATTGTGTCGAGGAACAGATCTCGGGAATGATACCAAAACATTTCTGCAGCATTGAAGGTACCCAAGAACACAGTGGCCTCCATCATTCTTGAAATTAAGAATTATGGAATCCCCAATACTCTTCCTAGAGCTGGCCAAACTGAGCAATCGGGGGAGAAGGGCCTTGGTCATTGGGGGTGACCAAGAACCTGATGGTCTCTCTGACAGAGCTCCGGAGTCCTTCTATGGAGATGAGAGGAACTTCCAGAAGGAAAACCATCTCTGAAGCACTCTACCAATCATGCATTTTTGGTAGATATGGCCAGACAAAAGCCACTCCTCAGTAAAAAGGCACATGACAGTCCGCTTGGAGTTTGTCAAAAGGCAACTAAAGGACTCTCAGACCATGAGAAACAGATTATCTGGTCTGATGAATCCAAGATTGAACTCTTTGGACTGAATACCAAGCATCACGTCTGGAGGAAACCTGGCACCGTGCCTACGGTGAAGCACAGTGGTGGCAGCATCGTGATATGGGGATGTTTTTCAGCGGCAGGGACCGGATGTTATGCAGGTGAATGAGGACCCAAAAGCGACTTGGCGAAAACAGAGTCTTTAATCCAGTAAAGTTACTTTACAAACAAAAGGCATAATACTACTCGTAATGATGAGAACAGACTGGAGACATGATCAAGAACTGCAGGTTGCCTCGGGAAGGCACTTGAACGTAGCAGACTCAGACACCTGCTCACCACGCAGCATCTGAGGGAAACACGACACGACAGGGCAATACATAGACACAGCACGGTGAATAATAGACAAGGATCCGACAGGGCAGGAACGGAAAACAAGGAGAGAAATAGGGACTCTAATCAGGGAAAAGGATCGGGAACAGGTGTGGGAAGACTAAATGATTGATTAGGGGAATAGGAACAGCTGGGAGCAGGAACGGAACGATAGAGAGAAGAGAGAGCGAGAGAGTGAGAGAGGGAGGGGGAGAGAGAGGGATAGAAAGAGGGAAAGAACCTAATAAGACCAGCAGAGGGAAACAAATAGAAGGGGAAGCACAGGGACAAGACATGATAATCAATGACAAAACATGACACCGGAGCAAAGTACAGAGAGATTCTTGATGAAAACCTGCTCCAGAGCGCTCAGGACCTCAGACTGGGACGAAGGTTCACCTTCCACCTGGACAACGACCCTAAGCACACAGCCAAGACAAAGCAGGAGTTGTTTAGGGACAAGTCTCTGAATGGCTTTGAGTGGCCCAGCCAGAGCCCGGACTTGAACCCCATCGAACATCTCTGGAGAGACCTGAAAAAGCTGTGCAGTGACGCTCCCCATCCAACCTGACAGAGCTTGAGATGATATGCAGAGAAGAATGGGAGAAACTCCCCAAATACAAGTGCGCCAAGCTTGTAGCATCATACGCAAGAAGATTAAGGCTGTAATCGCTAAGAAATATTACTCAACAAGTAAGGGTCTGAGTACTTATATGTAAATTAAATATTTCTGTATTTTTCTATTTTCTAAATATGCCCCCCCAAAATTGTTTTTGCTTTGTTATTATCGAGTACTGTGGGGTGAAAAAATTATTTCATCCATTTTAAAATAGCGCTGTAACGTAACAAAATGTGTAAAAAGTTAAGGGGTCTGAATTAGTTTCCAAATACACTGTACATGCCCCAACAGATAAGCCAATATGGGTTTCTTCATGGTACCCAAACAGATTTAATGTGTCACTCAGATATGTATAGAGTCATGTCATCCTGGAATGCTCTTCCACCAGTGGTTACTCAGGCAAGTCAATTAAGAACACATTCTTTTTCAATGACAGCCTAGAAACAGTGGGCTAACTGCCTTGTTCAAGGGGAGAATGACATATTTTTCTTTACCTTGTCAGCTCAGGGATTCAATCTTGCAACCTTTCAGTTGTTAGTCCAACGCTCTAACCACTAGGCTACCTGCCACCCCTAGAAAGCAAGTTTAGCTTTAAACTATATATGAGAGTGCCTACCCTCTTTCTAAAGAGCTACTTTAACTATACTGTATATTAAAATATGAATATGTACAGTTGAAGTTGGAAGTTTACATACACTTAGGTTGGAGTCAATAAAACACGTTTTTCAACCACTCCACAAATGCCTTGTTAATTAACAAACTATAGTTTTGGCAAGTCGGTTAGGACATCTACTTTGTGCATGACAAGACATTTTTCCAACAATTGTCTACAGACATATTATTTCACTTATACCTCACTGTATCACAATTCCAGTGGGTCAGAAGTTTACATACACTAAGTTGACTGTGCCTTTAAACAGCTTGTAAAATTCCAGAAAATTATGTAATTGCTTTAGAAGATTCTGATAGGCTAATTGACATAACTTGAGTGGATGCATTTCAAGGCCTACCTTCAAACTCAGTGCATCTTTGCTTGACATCATGGGACAATCAAAAGCCATGACCTCAGAAAAAATACTGTAGACCTCCAAGTCTGGTTCATCCTTGGGAGCAATTTCCAAACGCCTGAAGGTACCATGTTCATCTGTACAAACAATTGTACGCAAGTAAAAACCCCATGGGACCATGCAGCTGTCATACCACTCAGGAAGGAGACGTGTTCTGTCTCCTAGAGATGAACGTACTTTTGTGCGAAAGTGCAAATCAATCCCAGAACAACAGAAAATGACCTTGTGAAGACGCTGGAGGAAACAGGTACAAAATTATCTATATCCACAGTAAAATGAGTCCTATGTCGACATAACCTGAAAGGCAAGGAAGAAGCCAAGGAAGAAAGGCAAGGAAGAAGCCACTGGTTCAAAACCGCCATAAAAAAGCCAGACTACGGTTTGCAACTGCACATGGTGATAAATATTGTACTTTTTGGAGAAATGTCCTCTGGTCTGAAAAAATAGAACTGTTTGGCCATTATGACCATCATTATGTTTGGAAGGAAAAGGGGGAGGCTTGCAAGCGGAAAAACACCATCCCAACCCGTGAAGCATGGGGGTGGCAGCATCATGTTGTGGGGGAGCTTTGCTGCAGGAGGGACTGGTAAACCTCACAAAATAGATGATATTATGTGGATATATTGAAGCAACATCACAACACATCAGTCAAGAAGTTAAAGCTTGGTCGCAAATGGGTCTTCCAAATGGACAATGAACCCAAGTATACTTCCAAAGTTGTGGCAAAATGGCTTAAGGACAACAAAGTCAAGGTATTGGAGTGGCCATCACAAAGCCCTGACATCAATCCCATAGCGAATTTGTGGGCAGAACTGAAAAAGCGTGTGTGAGCAAAACCTGATTCAGTTACACCAGCTCTGTCAGGAGGAGTGGGCCAAAATTCACCAAACTTATCGTGGGATGCTTGTGGAAGGCTACCCGAAATGTTTGACCCAAGTTAAACAATTTAAAGGCAACTCTACCTAATACTAATTGAGTGTATGTAAACTTCTGACCCACTGGGAATGTGATGAAATATATAAAAGCTGAAATAAATCATTCTCTCTACTATTATTCTGACATTTCACACTCTTAAAATAAAGTGGTTATCCTAACTGTCCTAAGACAGGGAGGTTTTACTGGGATTAAATGTCAGGATTTGTGAAAAACTTCAGACTTCAACTCTATATATGAGTCGTGCACATATTCCTATATAGAACTTTTGTGTCACGACTAGTCAAGGTGGGTGGAATCAGGCGCAGAGAGCAAATAATGAATAGAGGTTTATTCTCCGGTGAACAACAATAAACACGGACAACCCAAAATACAAACAGGGTGAAAAATATCCAAAACAGGAATTAACAGACAAACCGGAGAAATAAAACACAAAAACACCGACAGCCGAAACGAAATGTCAAAAACAAACAATCCCGCACAAAACAAGGGCGGGACAACCTACATTATATACAGATACTAATTAACTAACACACAGGTGAAAACAATCAGACAAAAAAAGGGATCGGTAGTGGCTAATAGGACGGTGACGACGATCCCCCCTTTAAGATTTACATGCACTATTGTAAAGTGACTGTTCCACTGGATGTCATAAGGTGAATGCACCAATTGTAAGTCGCTCTGGATAAGAGCGTCTGCTAAATGACTTAAATGTAAATGTTCAATGAGAGCCAACCTCGGCGGAAGTCGTGACATTTTGTCTGTTTTATTTTGAATTAAATGTAATTTCTTAAGTTGTTCTAGTCTATTACTGTTCTGTGCATTGTTATCTATTTGTACTTTCTATGTGGATCCCAGGTAGAGTAGCTGCTGCATATGCAGTTCCTAATAGAATCCTAATAAACTAAACTAAAGCAGATGTTGGCTCTTAGGGAATAGGTTCCACAAGCAATAGACAATGTTTTAGACAATGTGCAAACAGAATACAGACAGTGTGTAATATATATATATATATATATATATATATATATATATATATATATATATATATATATATATGCAGATGAAGGGATGCTGCCGTGACAAATATATATAGTGTTGTGCAGAGGTGTACATGGTGCAAATGCATTACCGTGTAGTTATTAGTAATACTGGTAATTATTGGAAAGGTGCAGTGATCCGCTCAAATGCAAAGTCTCTTAATCCCTATGGCCAGTTGGTGAAGACCACAGGGGAAGAAACTATTCAGGTGGTGGGTGGTTTTGGTCATGATTGACCTGAAATGTTTGCCAGAGGGGAGTCTTTGAAAGATGGGTGTCTGGGGTGGGCGGGATTAGCGATGATCTTTCCTGCATGCTTCCTTGTCCTGGAGTCGTGCAGGTCCTCGATGGAGGGCAGGTGATAGCCGATGACCCGCTCAGCAGATCAAACAATGCACTCTAGTGTGCCCTTGGTGCAGGCAGACGCAAACCAGACGATGATAGAAGAGGTTAGGATAGACTCAATGATAGACTTATTGATTGTGAGAGTTTAAGTTTCTTCAGCTGGCGCATATAATAGATTCTCTGATGCTCCATAAAGTTGTCCTCCCACTTGAGGTTCTGGGAGATGAACAATCTCCAGGAATTTGAATGATTAAGCTGTGCTAACGGCTGAGCTATCAATACTAGGGGGATAGATGGTCGGGGACGTTTTCTGAAGTCTTATCAGAGACCCAGAGACCCAAATGGAGTTTGGTACGTTCTGCTGGGTGAGTTTGTCCTGTAACGGTTCTGGGATGATGGTGTGAAACGCAGAGCTGAATACAGCATTCAGTCGGCAGAAATGGTAGATATAATCTTGGAAACGTGAAGGAGAGTGAACCTTTATTGATTCTGAATGAGAGGAGCATGTCCCTCTCATGGGATTGTGTTCTTTGTTTGAAAAACGAAAGTACACCTTTGACATTTCCTTTTTCATTCACAATCAAACAAACATTGTCCGCCCTCATCTCACAACTTTAGCCTACTACTGCTGCCTGCTTGCCTGTGAGAAAGATCCCTGAAGAATTACTTGATTGTTCCCCATGCTCCCAAAATTAAATATTTGTCATGTCGAGATTGTTGTCTGTGATTTATGAGATTGCTTTCTTTGATTGTTTTGTCTTCGAGCAGCTTGCCTTCAGTAATAATGTGTCACTTTTGTGTATCATTTTATTGTTGCTTGATGAAATAAACAGTGAGAGACAGTGGCTGGTTTACATTAAAAACGCTGAAGACTGCTCAGTTCATTATTAATTTCTGCTGCAATATCAGCCTTGTTACACATAAGCTTTGGATATGTGCATCCTTGATTGCACTGGCCATAGGAGACTCTCCAAATGCGTCCCAAATGACACACTATTCCCTACATAGTGCACTACTGTTGACCAGAGCCCTATGGGCCTTGGTCAAAAGTAATGCACTATTTTAGGGAATAGGGTGCCATTTGGGACATATCCCAAGACATCAAAGGATCATTTCTCCTTTGTGCCTCTCTAATATTCAGACTAAATCATGTATTAGAGTGAAATTGTTATTCAATTGCGAATTCTCTGTCCTCCTGCATGAGAAGAGCAATCAGGGCTAGTCAACCAACATGATCACAATAACACTTCTTCGGTCTCTATTTATTTCGATGTTGATATACTTCCATCACTGTACAAGACAAGCCTTGGATCACGTCAAGACAGAGCTGATGTTGTTATATCTACAGTTATAAGCCATGCTGTCCAAATAGTAACTTATCATTCACTATCATAGACTGCTTTTCATTTTATACAAATAAAATAAGACTCGCTGCCAAATAACTGAAGGATAAATCCATTATCTCTCTTTCTTGCTTTGGCCTACATTTTAAATGTTTTATTTGATATACACTGTGTACAAAACATTAGGAACACCTGCTCTTTCCATGACAGACTGACCAGGTGACTCAAATCAAATTGTATTTGTCACATGCCATGAATACAACAGATGTTGATCTTACAGTGAAATGCTAACTTACAAGCCCTTAACCAAAAATGCAGTTTTAAGGAAAATATGTGTTTGAGTAAAAAATGGATGAGTAAAAAATCAAATCTAAAAGCAACAAATAATTCAATAGCAGCAGTAAAATAACAATAGCGAGGCTAAATACAAGGGGTACTGGTACAGAGTCAATGTGCGGGTGCACTGGCTAGCAAAACAATCCTGCAAAGTAGCATCTGCTTCATCTGACCACTTTTTTTTATTGACCGAGTCACTGGTGCTTCCTGCTTTAGTTGTTGCTTGTAAGCAGGAATCAGGAGGATAAAATTATCGTCAGATTTGCCAAATGGAGGATGAGGGAGAGCTTTGTACGCATCTTTGTGTGTGGAGTAAACGTGGACCAGAGTTTTTTCCCCCCTCTGGTTGCACATTTAACATGCTGGTAAAAATGAGGTAAAACGGATTTAAGTTTCCCTGCATTAATGTCCCCGGGCCACTAGGAGCACCACCTCTGGATGAGCGTATTCCTGTTTACAGCTCATTGAGTGAGGTCTTCTTGACAGCATCGGTTTCTGGTTGTTAATAGAGAGCTATGAAGAATATAGATGAAAACTCTCTTGGGAAATAGTGTGGTCTACAGATTATCACAAATATACATAGAACCTCACCCCTTGACTTACCAGAGGCTGCAATTCTATCCTGCTGAATAAGCATAAAACCCAGGTGAAAGCTATGATCCCTTATTGATGTCACCTGTTAAATCCACTTCAATAAGTGTAGGTTATTAAGGGGGGGGAGACAGGTTATAGTTGGATTTTTAAGCCTTAAGACAATTGAGGTCTAGATTGGCACACAAACACACACATTCAGAGAGTAAATGGGCAAAGCAAAAGATTTAAGTGCTTTTGAACGAGGTATAGTAGTAGGTGCCTGGTGCACCAGTTTGAATGTGTCAAAAACTGCAAGGCTGCTAGGTTTTTCACGCCCAACAGTTTCCCATGTGTATCAAGGACGGTCTACCACCCAAAGGACATCCAGCCATCTTGACACAACTGTGGGAAGCATTGGAGTCAACATGGGCCAGCATCCCTGTGGAACAGTTTGATCACATTGTACAGTCCATGCCCTGATGAATTTAGGCTGTTCTGAGGGCAAAAGGGGGTGCAATTCAATATTAGGAAGGTTTGTCTAATGTTTTGTACACTCAGTGTATTTTATTCTTAAATTTGTTGTTTGTTAAATTGGGAATGATTCTGTGGGACCTAGGGGTTAACTTTGGTTAATCATAACCTTGGAGTTACTCTGATGTTGGCTGGATATCCTTCATGAGAGAGCAAATAAAATTAGTCGTGCATTTCTTATGGCACATTGCTTTTAGAGGCAAGCTAGATATAGTTTCCTGCAATTATTTTATCTGCCGTTTGTAGAACTGTTTGATCTGAATCTACAAGTGGTGAGTTAGCTTATACTTTTAAGTCTGAAAATGTAATCGTTATGGGGCATCATTCTAAATAGGACTTGTTTGCAATAAGTGAAACTGACAATTCAAGATCAGGAACAGATGGTTACAAAGACTAAATTAGCGATTCAAAACATGAAAAGAAAATTGTCTCAGAAAGTACAGAAATAATTGCAACACATTTCATCATCTTCTGTGGTCCGGTTGATTATTTTACAGTATACGGTGAAAAGGGTCTATGAATACATTTGATTTTGAACATCATGACTGCAATACTGATCAGGAAAGGGGAAGTCATATTTGCAGTACACACACAGTTTATCAGAGTAGAATTGCTGATCTAGGATCAGTTTTTATTTTTAGAACATAATGAATTACAGACAGGTGAGTCCTTATCCTACAACAGCAATCTTACTCAAAGCATAGGGTATTACAGTAATGTATCTTGTTAGTATTACAATAAATAGTATTACATATTTTTTCTCTATTTGACTCAACTCTAATATGACCCAGTTGGAACTACAGAACTTTTCTAAGTCTGGTCTTTCACCAAGGGGAGGCAGAGGTTTTCTTCAGCAGGAAACATTAAGCTACCTCTCACCACTCACAGAATTGTTCTTTTTCTAAGACACTCATGTTAGGCCTCCATGCAAAATGAAAACACATTTTCAAACAACTTGATTATCAATAAGATGTTTTACATACATAACAGTTTAACTGTAAAACCATATGAATACAAAGCAGTTACTACTGTATGTAGGCCCAATAACAATCACACAGGTAAGAGCAGTGACGTACTGGTACAAAAGATGGTGGGCAAAAGGTAATGCTCCCTATACTTCAATGAATTTTTTCACTAAAAGGTGGGTGAAAACTTTTGGACAACAAAACAAAGTGGGTCAACTGCATTTACTTGCGTTGTCCCACTAAACCATTGGAAAAGAGCATGTAAATGTAAAGTGTTTACCCACAATTCTGTGTGTTTGTTTGAACAACATTCTAAGTGCATGAGCAGAAAACATATAGAACAGGACAGACTACCTGGAATATGACTATTTATTATTCAATCTGATATGTTGGAGGGGGTCATTATTTACCCCTCTGTTTTGAATTGTTGTTATTTCAAAATGAATAAAAATTTGCCTCAACTACCTATCACAGCTCCAAATGAATGGCCCGTGTTATACAGCTTCTCTCGTGAGCATGAAAATATTGTTGAAAGGTATAATCAATTGAAGTGCTGAGCACTCATGGGATTATAAATAGAAACATTATTGGTTGTGTCACAATGGCACCATATTCTCTTTATAGTGAACTACTTTTGCACAACGCCTTTAGATGGATATTTGTGTCCAGCAGCTCTTCATTTCTGTTAAAAAAAACCAAGTGGCATGTAAACAGCTAGACCTGTACTACTGTATGTTACCCAGAAAGTGTTTTTTGTATAAGTGATTTTGTGTAACCAACAATGGAAACCTGACCAATTCATGTAAGCATATCCTTCTAAAAAACGACCAGACTACGTCACAAATGGCACCCTATTCCCTACATAGTGCACTATGCATAACCAGAGGGCCCTGGTCAAAATTAGCATACTATGTAGGGATTAGGGTACCATTTGGAACTTACCCTTTATGTCTATTATGTTTATTTATTTGGCCGTTTGTACTTTAACTATTTGCACATCGTTGCAACACTCTATTTAGACATAATATGACATTTGAAATGTCTTTATTCTTTTGGAACTTTTGTAAGTGTATTTCACTTTTGTTTATTATCTTTTTAACTTGCTTTGTCAGTGTAAACATGTTTCCCATGCCAATACATTGAAATTGAATTGACAGATTGCGAGAGACAGAGAGAGCGAGAGAGAGAGGATTCATAGTGAGCTAATAATTGCATTACCCTCATTGAATGTTTGGTACATCTTGCATGTCCTTCTAACCAAATAAACATCCCTGCAATGCATCAACATCACAGTAATTGCATTGTTGAGTGTCCATGCAAGTGGGCAGTAAAGTATTGTATTGTGTACTATTGCGTCCTTGAAGCACATAGTTCCCATTGGATTTGGAACTTACTGGTCCTTACAGGTGTTCCCTATTCCCTACATAATGCACTACTTTGGGCCCTGGTCAAAAGTAGTGCACTATATCGTTAACCACACACTCAAAGTCAGATGTGCAGAAACAACTCTTCAAGAACATGTGCTGTTCTGCAATGGCACCTATTCTCTACATAGGGGGCCTGGTCAAAAGTAATGCACTATAAAGGAAATAGGGTGACATTTGAGACCTATAGACTGCAATGTCTTCCGATAAAGATTCAGAAATAGCTGGATCTCCTGGGCCGCATTAGCCTGAAGGTCATCAAAGGGGAAAATTACCCTGGTTCCTCCCTCTCTTCCTCCCTCCTGCTGCCTCTCTCCCCCTCTTTTTCTTCTGTAATTGAGTGTGGTGTGTAGCCAGGGAGCCTGTGCTCATCGGCGAGCAGCTCAACATGGTTGTTAGTTACACACGTTTTCACCATAATTCCCAGGCATACTCTCTATGCACTCTGTCTACGGATCTTCCTTCAAGGACATATCAATTTCACAGTTATCCCATGCAGCCCCACCCTCCCTCACCCACCTCTCCTCTACTATCCGCACTCGTTGGTGTCATTACCGGCTCACAGTTCCAGATTATGTACTTCCTCCTCCTTAAAAGCATATCAAATCCAAATGGTTATTGTTATTTTGCCATCTTATCTCGTCCTGGCAACCATTGCTACAGCAGCAGGAGTGCTGGCGATAACCTTCTAGTCCTGGTGTGTGACTCAATGCCGTCCGTAAACGATGCATAATTAATGTCATGCAGATTTACGGCTGGTGTCACCACTTTTAAACTTTAGCTAGACGCCCCTCTGAAGCGAGAGGCCAGTGATATTTAGAACAAGACACCCAAACATTTCACTGGCCTTTCCACTTTTTCTTTTGAAAAATCTCAGCAGTCGTTCTGAGAAGTGTGGGCCGGAAAGGCTATAAGATTCGGTGCACGCTTCTTCTTTCCCTACACTGGCATGTCTCGGATCAGCCATGCTGCATTGCTTATACAACAGGGTGTCTGTTTCCTTCAGTCTCTCACCCTCTACTGGCTCCCCTCTCATTTGCTTGACACCCTTGTCAAACCATGCCCAGTAAAGGCAGAGTCAGTACTTACTGGGTTCACAAGCTTTGTCAAGTCCTCCTGCAGGCCCGGCCTGTCAACCAGGCTGGTGACAGTGTTCTGAGTCCCAAATGGCACCCTTTTCCTTATTTAGTCCACTACTTTTGATTAGAACTCTATGATCCCTGGTCCAAATTAGTGCACTACATAGGGAATAGGGTGCCATTTGTGATGCTGACAGCGTATACATCAATGGAACTTAAAGCAAGAGGCACTCAAATCAACGCACAGTGGTGGCATCTGTTGCTTTGTTTTACTTAGTTAGTTGCCTTGTGTATTGGCAAGGTGCCGATAAAAGTAGAGCCACCTAATTGCCGGTGAGTACGCCGTAACCAAATCCCCCCAATGGCCACAGTCAGAATTTTGAGTCTTGCATTAAATGGGTCCCTGCTGAGTGTTGCTAAAATGATTGCTGCACTAAGTGGATGTGATTTGTTTATGTTTCCAATTAAACTATTAAGTCCTCATATTGTTGTCAGGGTTTTGACGTGGGGAGGGAGGCGGAGGACGATATCAACTCTGATTGCGTGGCAAAGTGATTGTAGAAGATTAGCAGATTGCTGCACTTTACGGACGCTCCTCCTAAGAGACTGAGAGAATGGACCCACTCTCACTACGTCTGCATTGCTTGTTTGATTGAGATGCGATGTGTCAGCCTTTCAGGACTATCGGCATCTGGGCACGTGTCCGGCATCCTTACCAGAGAATTGATTGAGGTTTATTGTTAAGGTAGATTAAGGCAGGAGAGGTATATATGGTCAATCAGGAAAAGAGGCACGCAGCTCTACTGTGCAGCACAGGGTCCCAAATGGCATCCATCAGCTTCCTTCCTTATGACAGAGGAGGGTGACCAGGGCCAAACAGCTTCAATAGCTCATAGTAACACAATCGTTACCGTTACACAGAACCCCCATGGCAGCAGTGTCCTGAAATAGAATCAGGTGAATGTACGGTACGGCGAGGACATGCATGGTTATTAAGCAGTGATATGTGTCCCTCTGGACTTGCCGTACATACTTTGGGACTGGTCTTCAGTGGATACGGTATCCGCCATGCCAATACCAGTATAGTTAATTGCTTTGTTGGTCTCATCTCTTTCAGTCCAAGAAAAGATTCCCCAAAGGAACAAACAAGCCAACTTAACTTGTTCTGTCCCTCTCTGCCTCTGGTTTCTGTTCAGTCCACCCACCTGGACCTGCATCTGACAGTTTTTTGACAGATTGCGAAAGAAGGCATGATTAAAACCTTGTTCTGGCATTTATATTGTGTACTTGCAGGGATGCTAATGTTTTTACAAGAGATATAAGGTCATAAGGATTTAATGGATGCCCATTATTAATTCTGTGCTATCTGCTTCTGTGTGTGCAAAGGGGTGGGGGTCTCTGTGTGTTTGCACAGTATATATCTAAGGTAGACCTTTTGGGTTTTTGTGGTTATTCATTCTTACATGAGTGTGTTGGTGGAGTGTGTGATGTAGGCAAAAATAGAAAAGGTGTCATCGCCAAGGCCTCTGAGGTATAATTTACTTTCCAGTACAGTCCAGAGGAACGGATCTCTGTCCAGTCAGATAAGGAGGTCACTATGGCCATATGCCACAGACAGAGGTTGCTTCCCAAATGGCTCCATATTCCTTATATACTGTAGAGCACTACTTTGTCCAGGGCCCATGGCACCCTATTCCCTTTATAATGCACAAATTTTGACCAAAGCCCTATGGTCCCTGGTCAAAAGTAGTGAACTATAAAAAGGGATAGGGTGCCATTTAGGATGCAACCCAGAGAGATCACAGCTATGGTCTCAGCTAGCTTCACCAGACTTTCAGTCTGGTCAGTGACTTGCCCCTTTAATAAATCCACCTGAACTGACCCAGATATCTAAACGTCTCAAATTGGCCCTAGAGGAGCCAGGAACAGATGGCTGTCATATACCAAAGGGTGTAGATAACAGCCATTTATCAAAGCATTAGAGGAATGCCACGAAATAGGGCCACTGGACACGCATCACATACTCCGGTCTTTATTCATCTGCAAATTCTCTGTTGCACTCTTTCCAAATTGTTGCTCATAAATAATTCAGTCCCCTTTATTTGGGTTATTTATATTAATAACGCAAGGCAGGATTTTATTACAATGTATTGCCTCATCCTGCCATTCCAGGTGTATTCAAGCCCTGTGAAGTGGGAAAAATTGATTTATATCCTTACATATCTCTGGCTTACCATCAGAACATGAGTAGTCTGCTTAAATGCGTAACTTAGTTTATGGGAAACAGTTTTGTCATGCGATTATTGTGTAACTAACATGAAAAAAAAATGTGTCTACTTTAAGGTTATATTACTCATGAGTATCACTGATTAATGCTGTTAATGTTCTCCAACCTTGCCACGTAGTGGCAACTGAGTTATAATTACTTGTTTGTAGCAATCAGGTGCTTGATTTAGACCCTTCTGATTATGGTTGGCATTTTCTGAACTAGCCAGCCAGGTATGGAACCAAACACTTCCAACATTGGAATTCTGTCTGACAGGGAGGAACATTCAGAGTTTTGATTGGGTATTGGTCATTCTGTAAATCCTAAATACGAGATATTAGCTGAAATAGGTCAGTACACACTAAGACTGTAATAGTTCAGATAGACATATTCCTTAATTAGTCACACACTGTCTGCTCCAGCTCTCCTCAAATGAATTCACTTGATCAGAAAGGACCTTGCCCTGAGTCACTGCGTTAAATAAATAAAAGAACAACTAGTATGGTAAATTACTCAAACGGCATTGAGTTTTCCAAAAAGTAAATGTTTATCCTATACTCTGAGTAATTAGCATGCATAGAGAGTGGTCTAGCGTAAATTCCTTATAGATTAGACTGTGGGAAGGAAATTACCTGGGGAACGCGGTGGTAGGCTATACTGATTTATCTGGTTATTTAAGATTTACACCCAGCATGGTGTGGAACAGGAGTAGTTGTAATCTACATTGATAATGGATTTAAATTGAATTAGATGATGATTTTTTGGGATATTCCCTTAAATCACAGAGAATCTGGGATTACACATGTGTGCACGTGTGGGAGAGAGAGAGGCAGAGGGATGACAAGCATTACATGATGGCCACCATAATTGTGACCGAGAGAATGAAATACACTACTTGGCCAACAGTACATGGACTCATAGGCGTCGAACATCTCATTCCAAAATCATAGGCATTAATATGGAGTTGGTCGCACTTTTGCTGCTATAACAGCTTTCACTCTTCTGTGAAGGCTTTCCACTAGATGTTCGAACACAGGGACTTGATTCAATTCAGCCACAAGAGCATTAATGGGGTTTGGCACTGACGTTGGGCGATAAGGCCTGGCTCGTAGTCGGTGTTCCAATTCATCCCAAAGGAGTTGAATAAGGTTAAGGTCAGGGCTCTGTGCAGGCTAGTCAAGTTCTTCCATACTGATTTATTGCTAGTGAGTGTTGTGAGTGTTGCTAGTGAGTGTTGCAACCGACGACAGACTATTTTTAGTACTCTGTGGCCCCGTTCTTTGAGCTTGTGAGGCCTAGACATTTCCACTTCACAATAACAACACTTACAGTTGAAAGGAGCAGCTCTAGCAGGGCAGAAAATTGACAAACTGAATTGTTGGAAAGGTGGCATCCTATGACGGTGCCACATTGAAAGTCATTGATCTCCGTTAGGAGATTCTAATTCAAATGTTTGTCTATGGAGATTACATAGCTGTGTTCTCAATTATATTCACCTGTCAGCAACAGGTGTGGCTGAAATATCCGAATCCACTCATTTGAAGGGGTGTCAACATAGTTTTTGTATGGTGTATGTCTGAAACACCCTCTCGTCACTGAATTTCATGTAGGGAGACTTGAAAAACACCCCAAATAGTGTTTAGCGATGAAGTTTCCCTTTAATAGTGAGTGATTTAAATACATAAAACATGTCTTTATCAGCTGTTTAGCATTTGAATCCCCTTATATGTCGGAATCAATACCAAAAAGGCTATGTTATGGTATAAGTCTTTAGGCATATAGTCTGGCTTCCAAATCTTTCTAATGATCTGTTCTGGGCACTTTGATTGTATCTGTCTCATTTAGTTGCGATGGTGAAACATTTGAGATATGAGGAGAGAGTGAGAGATCAATAATCCCATCTGAGAATGATGACATGATGTATACTGTCTGGGTAGCCACTTTGTTGGAAAGAAATAACTTCTCATTGGTTTAAAATAAGAACAAATAGCTTAAAGGAGCATACGTGTTGTATACTTTGGTATCACCTGTAATTCTGCAAATAACATTTGGTTACCTTAGTAGGAGCTTAGATTCTGAGTTTAGTTGTTAGACAAGCAGAAGTAGAACAACGTGGACTATGCACCCTGCATTTTCATCCCTGAAATGTGTATTGCTCTTCAAACTGCTTCCACCCCCCCACTCTGCCAAGGACTGTCTCTTACACATGTATTTCTCTCATGGCACATGAATCCTGCAAAATAGTTTTATTCATACATCTCTACATACATACGTAATAATGTAGCTTAATGTTTATAGTCTAGTCCAGGGGTTCTCAACTCTCACCCTACGAGGTCCGGAATCTGCTGGTTTTCTGTTCTACCTAATGATGAATTGCAGGTCTAAATCAGTCCCTGATTAGAGGGGAACATTGAAAAAGGGCAGTGGAACTGGCTTTGAGGTCCAGAGTTGAGTTTGAGGGGTCTAGTCTATAGTTTTTAGCTTCAGTGTTTATCGTGTACATAACTCTACTGTATGTGGATTGTGTGTGTCATAGTGTCATATAAGGAGTTCTAAATTGAGCAGCTGCTGAAAAATGAGCTCCTGTATTTATTGAGATTTAAATGTTTTTTTAGAGTGAAGTACATCGAAAAAATCAAGAGACCTGCAAGACTCAATAGAAGACAAAACAAGGAACAAACTAAACAAGACAGGCTTTTGAAAAATTAACTATTTTTTTCATAAAATTGTACAGTTATCTTAGCTAGGTGAATTGCTAGCAGAATTGTTTACTTGTTGCTAAGCAGTTGCTAGGGACTCTCCTGGAAGAAGCTAGCTAGCTTACAAAGAATAACAACAAAAAATATCTAGTTAACAGAAGAAAGGAAGACAAAATAAGGACAAAAGAAGGACAGAAGAAAAAGGAAAAGAAAGAGGACAACAAAGTGAAACAGTCAGCACTTCTATTGCAACTTCGTATTTCGTCGTCCTAACGTAGTCTACACTGCTATCTGCCCAGCAGCTAGCCAGCTAGCAAACGTCCACCGTCTACCGAATAGCAGCACTGTAGAAACTATTACACTCAACTGAACGACTTGATTAGTGTAGTGTTAGCTAGCTACATAGTTGTCTTTGCTGTCTTCGTATCCAAGATAATTGTGTAGTTTAGAGCGTGTAGTCTTAGAGTGATTATCTTAATTTACCGAGGTTAGCTAGCCAGCTATTTGTCGTCCTTAACGTAGGAGACACTGCTAGCTAGCCAACAGCTAGCCAACGTCTACTGAATAGAACTTCCGCACTCAACAACCCGGTCGCATTCCGCTTCGCTCCACAGGTAGTATCACATTTTTCATTTCATTTCATTACAGCACAACGGTTTGATTTGTTTGATCGTAGCTAGCTACATAGCTAGCTACATAGCCGTCTGTGTATCAAAGATAATTGTGTAGTCTAGAGCGATTTTCTAGGTTAGCTAGCCAGCTATTGTCGTTCTTTTAACGCAACGTAACGTAATCAACACTGCTAGCTAGCCAGCTAGCCCCCGAATAGCAGCACTGTAGAAACTACTACACTCAACGGAACGACTTGATTAGTGTAGTGTCAACAACGCAGCCACTGTCTGCTAGCCTACAAAGTCAACAACGCAGCCACTGCCAGCTAGCCTACTTCAGCAGTACTGTATCATTTTTAATAATTTTAGTCAATAAGATTCTTGCTACGTAAGCTTAACTTTCTGAACATTCGAGACGTGTAGTCCACTTGTCATTCCAATCTCCTTGCATTAGCGTAGCCTCTTCTGTAGCCTGTCAACTATGTGTCTGTCTATCCCTGTTCTCTCCTCTCTGCACAGACCATACAAACGCTCCACACCGCGTGGCCGCTGCCACCCTAATCTGGTGGTTCCAGCGCGCACGACCCACGTGGAGTTCCAGGTCTCCGGTAGCCTCTGGAACTGCCGATCTGCAGCCAACAAGGCAGAGTTCATCTCAGCCTATGCCTCCCTCCAGTCCCTCGACTTCTTGGCACTGACAGAAACATGGATCACCACAGATAACACTGCTACTCCTACTGCTCTCTCTTCGTCCGCCCACGTGTTCTCGCACACCCCGAGAGCTTCTGGTCAGCGGGGTGGTGGCATAGGGATCCTTATCTCTCCCATGTGGTCATTCTCTCTTTCTCCCCTTACCCATCTGTCTATCGCCTCCTTTGAATTTCATGCTGTCACAGTTACCAGCCCTTTCAAGCTTAACATCCTTATCATTTATCGCCCTCCAGGTCCCCTCGGAGAGTTCATCAATGAGCTTGATGCCTTGATAAGCTCCTTTCCTGAGGACGGCTCACCTCTCACAGTTCTGGGCGACTTTAACCTCCCCACGTCTACCTTTGACTCATTCCTCTCTGCCTCCTTCTTTCCACTCCTCTCCTCTTTTGACCTCACCCTCTCACCTTCCCCCCTACTCACAAGGCAGGCAATACGCTCGACCTCATCTTTACTAGATGCTGTTCTTCCACTAACCTCATTGCAACTTCCCTCCAAGTCTCCGACCACTACCTTGTATCCTTTTCCCTCTCGCTCTCATCCAACACTTCCCACACTGCCCCTACTCGGATGGTATCGCGCCGTCCCAACCTTCGCTCTCTCTCCCCCGCTACTCTCTCCTCTTCCATCCTATCATCTCTTCCCTCTGCTCAAACCTTCTCCAACCTATCTCCTGATTCTGCCTCCTCAACCCTCCTCTCCTCCCTTTCTGCATCCTTTGACTCTCTATGTCCCCTATCTTCCAGGCCGGCTTGGTCCTCCCCTCCCGCTCCGTGGCTTGACGACTCAATGCGAGCTCACAGAACAGGGCTCCGGAAGGCCGAGCGGAAATGGAGGAAAACTCGCCTCCCTGCGGACCTGGCATCCTTTCACTCCCTCCTCTCTACATTTTCCTCCTCTGTCTCTGCTGCTAAAGCCACTTTCTACCACTCTAAATTCCAAGCATCTGCCTCTAACCCTAGGAAGCTCTTTGCCACATTCTCCTCCCTCCTGAATCCTCCTCCCCCTCCCCCCCCTCCCCCTCTCTACAGATGACTTCGTCAACCATTTTGAAAAGAAGATCGACGACATCCGATCCTCGTTTGCTAAGTCAAACAACACCGCTGGTTCTGCTCACACTGCCCTACCCTGTGCTCTGACCTCTTTCTCCCCTCTCTCTCCAGATGAAATCTCGCGTCTTGTGACGGCCGGCCGCCCAACAACCTGCCCGCTCGACCCTATCCCCTCCTCTCTTCTCCAGACCATTTCCGGAGACCTTCTCCCTTACCTCACCTCGCTCATCAACTTATCCCTGACCGCTGGCTACGTCCCTTCCGTCTTCAAGAGAGCGAGAGTTGCACCCCTTCTGAAAAAACCTACACTCGATCCCTCCGATGTCAACAACTACAGACCAGTATCCCTTCTTTCTTTTCTCTCCAAAACTCTTGAACGTGCCGTCCTTGGTCAGCTCTCCCGCTATCTCTCTCAGAATGACCTTCTTGATCCAAATCAGTCAGGTTTCAAGACTAGTCATTCAACTGAGACTGCTCTTCTCTGTATCACGGAGGCGCTCCGCACCGCTAAAGCTAACTCTCTCTCCTCTGCTCTCATCCTTCTAGACCTATCGGCTGCCTTCGATACTGTGAACCATCAGATCCTCCTCTCCACCCTCTCCGAGTTGGGCATCTCCGGCGCGGCCCACGCTTGGATTGCGTCCTACCTGACAGGTCGCTCCTACCAGGTGGCGTGGCGAGAATCTGTCTCCTCACCACGCGCTCTCACCACTGGTGTCCCCAGGGCTCTGTTCTAGGCCCTCTCCTATTCTCGCTATACACCAAGTCACTTGGCTCTGTCATAACCTCACATGGTCTCTCCTATCATTGCTATGCAGACGACACACAATTAATCTTCTCCTTTCCCCCTTCTGATGACCAGGTGGCGAATCGCATCTCTGCATGTCTGGCAGACATATCAGTGTGGATGACGGATCACCACCTCAAGCTGAACTTCGGCAAGACGGAGCTGCTCTTCCTCCCGGGGAAGGACTGCCCGTTCCATGATCTCGCCATCACGGTTGACAACTCCATTGTGTCCTCCTCCCAGAGCGCTAAGAACCTTGGCGTGATCCTGGACAACAAACTGTCGTTCTCAACTAACATCAAGGCGGTGGCCCGTTCCTGTAGGTTCATGCTCTACAACATCCGCAGAGTACGACCCTGCCTCACACAGGAAGCGGCGCAGGTCCTAATCCAGGCACTTGTCATCTCCCGTCTGGATTACTGCAACTCGCTGTTGGCTGGGCTCCCTGCCTGTGCCATTAAACCCCTACAACTCATCCAGAACGCCGCAGCCCGTCTAGTGTTCAACCTTCCCAAGTTCTCTCACGTCACCCCGCTCCTCCGCTCTCTCCACTGGCTTCCAGTTGAAGCTCGCATCCGCTACAAGACCATGGTGCTTGCCTACGGAGCTGTGAGGGGAACGGCACCTCAGTACCTCCAGGCTCTGATCAGGCCCTACACCCAAATAAGGGCACTGCGTTCATCCACCTCTGGCCTGCTCGCCTCCCTACCACTGAGGAAGTACAGTTCCCGCTCAGCTCAGTCAAAACTGTTCGCTGCTCTGGCTCCCCAATGGTGGAACAAACTCCCTCACGACGCCAGGACAGCGGAGTCAATCACCACCTTCCGGAGACACCTGAAACCCCACCTCTTTAAGGAATACCTAGGATAGGATAAAGTAATCCTTCTCACCCCCCCTTAAAATATTTAGATGCACTATTGTAAAGTGGTTGTTCCACTGGATGTCATAAGGTGAATGCACCAATTTGTAAGTCGCTCTGGATAAGAGCGTCTGCTAAATGACTTAAATGTAAAAAAAATGTAATGTAAATGGATTGTGTAAATTCTGTGTCTATATATTTTGTCCGTATACTCTGTTTATTGTCTGTCAATGTTTTCTGTTTATTGCGGCAGCACCATTTCAGAGTCAAATTCCAGTACATGCAAATGTATTCGGTGAATGAAGGTGACTCTGAAAATGTCAACTTTCAACAAAATCAAAAGTTTAACCACAGAGACAAAGTTTTTACATTTGATACAATTAAACAGATATTCTCAATCATACACAAACGTCTCTTTCAGCCCCTGCAAGCTGAATCTAACTGCTTATCAATTTTCATCATCCGATCTACTTCTAAATATACAGTACCAGTCAAAAGTAAGGACACACTTACTCATTCAAGGGTTTTCCTTTATTTTTACTATTGTCTACATTGAAGAATAATAGTGAAGACATCAACACTATGGAATAACACTTATGGAATCATGTAGTAACAAAAGAAAGTGTTCAACAAATGAAAATATATTTTAGAGTTTAGATTCTTCAAAGTAGTCGCCATTTGCTTCGATGACAACTTTGCACGCTCTTCGTATTTTCTCAACCAGCATAACCTGGAATGCTTTTTCAACAGTCTTGAAGGAGTTCCCACATATGCTGAGCATTTGTTGGCTGCTTTTCCTTCACTCTGCGGTCCAAATAATCCCAAACCATCTCATTTGGGTTGAGGTCTGGTGATTGTGGAGGCGAGGTCATTTGATGCAGTACTCCTTCACTCTCCTTCTTCTCTTCTTACACAGCCTGGAGTTGTGTTGGCTCATCGTCCCGTTGAAAAACAAATGATAGTCCCACTAAGCATAAAACATGCTGGTTACGTGTATCTTGAATTCTAAATACATTACAGGCAGTGCCATCAGAAAAACACCCCCACACCATCACACCTCCTCCTCCATGCTTCGTGGTGGGAATCACACAAGCGGAGATCATCTGTTCACCTACTCTGCATCTCACAAAGACACGGCAGTTGGAACCAAAAATATGAACTCACCAGACCAAAGGACAGATTCCACCGCTCTAATGTCCACTGCTCATGTTTCTTGGCCCAAGCGAGTCTCTTCTTAATAATGATGCCCTTTAGTGGTGGTTTCTTTGCAGAAATTACACTTTGAAGGCCTGATTCAAGCAGTCTCCTCTGAACAGTTGATGTTGAGATGTGTCTTTTACTTGAACTCTGTGAAGCATTTATTTGGGCTGCAATTTCTGAGGCTAGTAACTCAAATAAACTTCATCTCTGCAGCAGAGGTAACTCTGGGTGTTTCCTTCCGGTGGCAGTACTCATGAGAGCCAGTTTCATCATAGCGCTTGACGGTTCTTGTGACTGCACTTGAAAAAAAATGCAAAGTTCTTGACATTTTCCGTATTGACTGACCTTCATGTCTTAAAGCAGGGGTGGGCAACTCCAGTCCTCCGGGTGTCAATTTTTTTTCTCCATCCCTAGCAAACACAGCTGATTAATTAAATTGCATTCTAAACAGAAGATAATGATTAGGTGATTATTGGAGTCAGGTGTGTTAGCTGAGGCTGGGGCAAAACTGTGACAACAATCAGGCTCTCGAGGAATGGAATTGCCCACCCCTGTCTTAAAGTTAGGAATAACTGTCATTTCTCTTTGCTTATTTTAGCTGTTCTTGCCATAATATGAACTTAAAAAATAGGGCTATTTTTTGTATACCACCCCTACCTTGCCAGAACACAACTGATTGGCTGAAAGAAGGAAAGAAATTCCACACATTAATTTTTAACAAGGCACACCTATTAATTGAAATGCACCTCATGAAGCTGGTTGAGAGAATGCCAAGAGTGTACAAAGCTGTCATCAAGGCAAAAGGTGGTTACTTTTAAGTATCTCAAATATAAAATATAAGTTTAGGTTACTACTTGATTCCATATGAGATATTTAATAGTTTTGATGTCTTCACTACTGTTCTACAATGAGTAGGTACTCTATGTATTACTTACTTAAGTTGAAAAAAAATGTGTCCCAATAAGTTTTGATATTTGATGCAGTTAAACCTCGACATTCTCATCCACTCCACCTTGATCTCTGCAATCTGAATTTGCTTACTAATTTCCACTCTCTAATCCTTTATAATGAATATACTTGTTATTCAAACAATCAGGGAGCATGTTTTTTTATTGTGAGTTTATTCTGAGATTGGGTTTTCAGTGGTTTTCCAAGTCAATTTGGTGGTGCGATGGTAGCAATGGTGACATTGTCTGAGCATGCATGGTTAAATAAACGGAGGAATAGATTTTGTTAATGAAAAATGCAACAGATGGTGGATATAAACCCAGTCCCAGTCGACGCCAGAATGTTTCCTGCCGCAGAGAGCGAGCGAGGATTAAGGTCAATTTTTTTGCACAGCTTTTTCAATTTATAAATTCATGCTCAGTCAAAAAAGTTGAACAAAAAAAATGCAAAGGAGAGGAAAAAGGGACGACTGTCTGGCATCTAGCCAACTTATCGAGACTCCCTGGGATGTTCAAATGTCAACGAGCACAACTATGAAAATGTACAAATATTAGAACAAAAAAGCGAGTTTAAGAAATTAAACAATGCATAAAGTCCTCACATTATAACAGTCATTCACTGGCATGCACACAACACAAGCCATTGAAGGACGTCCGACGATCCAACAGCCCAGAAGAAAAGAAAACACTGCCGTTTACTCACACAGTCCAACAGGTGTTCAAAGATAATAAAATAACAAAGACATTAAGTCACCATTTTATAGCTCAATCCACCGCATACTAAACTCTAGGTTTGAGAATTCATATGGATTCCAGCATAACATTAATGACAAAAATTTACTCATAGACAAGAATGATCAATTAAAAAGTACAACGGACTTCCTGGAATTAACTTAAATTTACCCTAACCCTGAAATGTGTCACCTTGTCTCCTTTGTTTTACAAAAGCACAATGAGCCTTTACAACCTGTACACACACAGACAGAAACCATATGGCAAACGATCAAACTTCCAAACTCCAGATATAGCAATAACAGTGGGTAACAATAAACATGTGCTACTATTCGATGCTGTGAAATAAAGGAGAAGGAGCCAAGGTTGAGAGGGTATGTGTGTGTGTGTGAGTGAGAGAGAGTGTGAGTGTGTGTGTGTGTGATTGACAGGGTACCATTAAAAGAGGATGAGGTGGATGGCCCGCCTGCCCACCTCGGTTCGTTCCTGAAGTGGCGACCCACATGGTGACTCCCCAGCGAGAACATGAGCCAGTGGTCATGACAGATGCCTGGGATGCAGAGCATTAAGTGTCACATTATCTTAATATGTTGCTTGGCGTTGCTCCTAGCTGCAAGCACACTGAGAGCAAATATTTGATGAAGGTCAATGATTTGAAAACAAGGTGCCACACTGCGAACGCTCCACTCCTCTCCCCCTTCATCTGAGAACCCAAAAACACAGCTAATGATGAGAGGATGTGTGGAGAGGAGGAAGAACTAAGGAAGTGGAGATTTAGTGGGAGGGGGAAGGGTGTTTTAATTAGTATTTATGAGAGTAACAACGGTGCTTTCACATCATCTAGGATTTCATATAACGTTTTGTGCTTATACTGTATTTCCATTTCAAAAGGAGGATTGGAATTCAGCTGAACAGAAACCGTTTAACCCCTACCAGCTGGGCTTTAACCCCAATCCCCTCTCTTATTGGTCAAGAACTCTCCACCAACCAAACCATGGTGTGCGTCATCTTCCAGCCTCAGCCTCCTCATCTCTATCATCATTATCATCCATCATCATCACCATATGTCACAGTAGAGTAGTGTTAAACAATATAAACATTCTGCCAGAGGAAAGTTATGGCCCAGGCAGCCGCTGATGTAGATTACAGGCAAGATTAATTAGATGAGGATTTGTGATTGTAATTAGCTGTGGCAAAGGTTTGATGATGTCACCCTGTCTGTTGGAGAAGACAAAGAACAAGACAGGGCAAGACTGGGGGGGGGGGGGTTCAAACAGTGTAGAATGAATTGGGTCTACAACGTCGTGGGAGGGAGAAAGCGAGCGATATACTAGAGAGGGGAGGTGAAGGAAGAGAGAGAAAGAGCGAGAGACATGAAAGAAGAAAGGGAGAGAGAAAATCAGAGAGTGAGGGAAAAGGGAAGAGGTAGAGTGAACAAGGCAGCCCCATTGGGATTCAGGACATGCATAGAGAGCACATTAGTGCAAAAAAGTGGAACAATCAGTGCGGCATCCTTCTTTTATTAGAACTGGCTATGTCTAGAAATTTAAGACCGCCATATTTTTAGAACTCCATCAACCTG
Organism: Oncorhynchus gorbuscha; assembly: GCF_021184085.1. NCBI lineage: Eukaryota > Metazoa > Chordata > Actinopteri > Salmoniformes > Salmonidae > Oncorhynchus > Oncorhynchus gorbuscha. The sequence continues at coordinate 35,894,309 of NC_060179.1, read as the reverse complement.
GCCTTTATATAGCTTGATAAAATAGGCCTTCTTGTTCAGATGGAGATTGAACTCGACTTATTCTCCTTCTGTCTGGGAAAAAAATAGAGCTGCTTTTGTTGAAAACCTTCTGCGAGGAGGAAGACAGTGAGCTCAAAATATATGGGACACATCACAGAATAATATGTTGATGGATTGTGGCTGCTCCACCTCCCAGCTCTCAACATGGGGATTTGGATAGTGTGTGTGGACACATTTTACTATATTTGTGAGTACCAAAAGAATAGTACACCAATAATAGTACACCAACTAAAATTCAGAGAAGTGAGGAAGTTTCACAGTCCTCACTTGTAAAATTGCTATTTTAGGCTTTGTGGTAAGAATTAGGATATTGGGTTACTGGTTAAGGCTAAGAGTTACGGTTATGTTTATCTTTAGGGTAAGGTTAAATTGGATTTTGAATGGGAATCAAATGTTGGTCACAAAAAATCCTCACAAGTATAGTAAGATATAGTTGTGTCTGTGTGTGCGTGTGTGTCTGTGTGTGCGTGTGTGTGTGTGTGTGCGCATGGATGTGTGCATGCTTGCTAGTAGAAAAAACATGTTGACTCACCCTACTTGTAGAGAAATGCCAATGACATCCTTCTCTTTCATTACATTTACATTACATTTAAGTCATTTAGCAGACGCTCTTATCCAGAAACGGTGTATGACTCTGTCATACAGTACACGCTTTTAGTTTTTGTTGTCCTAGGCTACCTATTAAAATGCTTTCTCGCTAGCCTAACTTCCTTTCATGGGCAACGATGTGCCGACTCCATCTACCAAGAGAGTTCTCATCTATATTATTCATAGCCATCTATTTACCATCACAAACCGATGCTGGCACTAAGACAGCAGACAACGAGCTGTATAAGGCCAAAAGCAAACAACAATATTCTCATCCAGAATCGACGCTCCTAGTGGCCGATTCCTGCTTACAAGCGCAAACTAAATCAGGAGGTACCCGTGACTCGCTCAATGCGGAAGTGGTCAGATGAAGCGTTTGTTTCTGTACGCTACAGGACTGTTTTTCTGGCACAGACTGCAATATGTTCTGGGATTCATCCAATGGCATTGAGGAGTATACCCCCTCAGTCATCGGCTTAATCAATAAGTGCATCGAAACAGGCGCCATTAACATAAACTGGCAGAAGTGGAGCGGTTCGAGAGTTTCAAGATCCTTGGTGTCCACATCATTAACAAACTATCATGGTCCAAACACACTAAGACAGTTGTGAAGAGTGAACGACAACACATTTTCCCCCTCAGGAGACTGAAAAGTTTTGGCATGGGTCCCCAGATCCTCAAAAAGTTTTACAGTTGCACCATCGAGAGCTTCCTGACCGGTTGCATCACCACCTGGTATGGCAACTGCTTGGAATCTGACCTTAAGGCGCTACAGAGGGTAGTACCCAAATTCCAGTACATCACTGGGGTCAAGCTTCCTGACATCCAGGACCTAAATACTAGGCTGTGACAGAGGAAGGCCCAAACAATTGTCAAAGACTCCAGTCACAAGTCGTAGACTGTTCTCTATGCCACGGCAAGCCGTACCGGAGCGCCAAGTCTAGGACCAAAAGGTTGCTTAACAGCGTCTATCCCCAAGTCATAAGACTGCTTGAACAATTAATCAAATGGCCAGTCGGACTATTTACATTGACACTGCTGCTACTCGCTCTTTATTATCTATGCATATCTATGCACCTCCGCACATTGACTCGGTACCGGTACCCCCTGTATATAGCATTGTTATTGTTGTGTAGCAAAATAATTGTATAGCAATTTTCTTGTGTTACTTTTTTAAAAACTTTAGTTTATTTAGAAAATATTTTCTTTACACTACTTGTAAGTAAGCATTTCACGGTAAGGTCTACACCTTTTGTATTCGGCGAATGTGACATAAAATTAGATTTGATTGAAGTAAAATTATGAAACACAGAGAGACAAAAGATACATTATTTTATATGGGCTCTCCTTGGCGTCCATGACTACATTCCACTGTGTGTGTGTGCGTGTATGTGTGTGTGTGTGTGTGTATGTTTGATTCAAGTTGTGTGAGCTTGTGCCTGCATGTTTTCTTCTGCATGTGTGTCCACAAATAGGCATTGTTTTTAGGCCTCACCATCTTGAGAAGCAACAGAGCAGCATATACAGAGTGTTTCTTAAGAGAGATAACAAAAAGAGAGAGATTAGCCATCGCAGAGAAAGAGAGATAAAGCGATAAAGTAGAGATAGCAAAAGACAGAAGAAACAGAGAGAGATGGTGAGGGACACAAGAAGAAAAAGAGAGAGAAAACTAGTCAGATGTCTCAGGGGTTCCCAGTCCCTATAGCCTTTCTCCCTGGGGAGTCCGTTAATCACCCTTTTAGACCTGTCAGCCAGTGGGTGGGCCCATTACCCTCGGAGGTGCCCGCCTTTTTGCCTGAGACAGTGGCTCTATTCAGGCATGTACCGCGGATGCCTCAGCCCTCGGCGTGTCCCACACAAACCCCATTTCGCACATTATAAAATGCTACAGTTTACTATAGAATACTACAGTACTTATAGATATATATTGTAAACTGTAGTATACTCTAGAATACTAAACTTCACACTGTAGTATCCCTCGATCATGTGTAGTACTTAGTATATAATGTCGCAATATACTGTAAAATACTATAGTAAATACTACAGTATTATCCACACAAAAAAACTGTAGTAAAACTACAGAAATATCTGCAAAAACACTACATGTTTAACTATGGTAAATACTACAGTATACCGTTTGCATCTACCCAGCCCAATCCACTCCCCCATATCCCAATTTGTGCCACTCTTAAGTGAGAAAGGTTAGAGGTTAGAGGTTAGAGAAAAGAGCAGAAGTGCTTAACTCTCTGGTCAGAACCCAGTCCTACCAACATAAAGTAATAACTATCAACTTCCTCATTAACAGAGAGGCAGTCGAAATGGTTTCTTCATTCAAATATCTTGCAATAACAATAGACCACAAGCTCATCTTCGCACAACCCACCACTGAAATTATTAAGAAATCACAGCAGCATCTGTCTGTCATCAGACGTATGCATAACCTGTCCGTCAAAACCCAAACTCCTTCTGCTACTGTACTGGAGCATAATTGAACCACTACTCATCAATTGCAGCATCTGTTACCACAATGCGCTCACAATGCAGCAAACTCTCAAATATCACAACAACGGCATCTAAACTGATTTGGCCTCGTCAACTCTCCCTTCTGAATGATTGCACTATTCACTCCTGACACATAATTTCCAGCCCGGATCACCCGCTTCACCTTTGCTTCGATCATCTCCCTGCGCGTTTCGGAAGTAGTTTCATCCTGAGGCTTTCACCATAGTGAACAATTCCATATAATTTCTCTCTTTCTCACTATTTATGCATGACTGTTGTTTGTTTCTCTGTGTTTTCATATTTGCTTTACGTATTCATGTGTGAGCTGTGCCAATAATAACTTCAGAAAATTCTGCAAAAAACACTACAGTGAAAACTATAGTATTCCTACAGTAGTATTCACTATAGTATTTTTGTCATGTTGTCTTATTAGAGAAACATAAGAGATAATGAACAAATAAACAAAATGCAGTGAGGCAGGCTACGTGACGAGCATACAGAGATAGAGGCTGAGTAGGACTCATTAAGACAAGACACTTGGTGGGTAGGATGCCTGGTTGGCTGGATGCTACATTAGAGTAAAGTACCACGCAGGGTGGCAGAGTGGGTTATTGGCCTGATTTTATTTAGCCACAGACTTCACTGCTGGAAAATACAGCTTGACCAGCGGAAGTTGGTGAGCTGCTTCACCAGCTCAATGTATATTTCGATACGTAGCTGGCGTGCTGCCCAGTATGCAAAAACAAATCCGCCTTTGGTGAGCCATCCAGCCATGAGGTAATTTGAAAGACAATAGCAAGGAATTTCTATCATCTCATATTCGTCTGCAACGTTCCAGCCAACCACTGCCAGCCAGAGGCTACAAGCTGTTTTAGTAATTTATATTAATACCCTACATTTGTTGGGATTTTATTGATTTGATCTATTTGCCAATTTAAAACACAATACAACAATACAACCACATGTGGACATAATGCATTTAAAATCATTGAGGATGACAAAAAGTGATAAACCTAATAATTTATAGTTTAAGTATTAATGATATTGATTATGCCCCAAAATAGCCTACATTTAAGCCATTGATTTAATATACTGTATTTGAGGCACTACAAACGGTTCCTTTATAGCAATTAGTGCCACTCCCTAAACTCCCTCACCCACGACAACTATTAACCCTTTCATGCCTGAGTTCCAAATATCTCTAACGGTCACCCCAGCGTGAGTTTATTTATGCACGTGAGTTTATTTATGCACGTGACGTTAGAACGTTCTCTCCATTCCAGAAAGTGATTGTTGTGCAGCAGGACATTTAATCCACGCTGCCCTTTAACCAAAGCACTTGGTTGTTTTTATTTATAGGCTTTTTCAACTTCTATTTCAACTGATGTTTTTCTTATTTTCTAAGAACAGTTTGAATTGAGGTGTGTTCCGCCTCCTCATTCATTCACATAAAACAGTCATTTTTACTTTTGCGTTGCCGGAGTCTCCCGTCCATTCGGGACCCGTGGCGAGGGTCACCAGTCCGAGGTCGGCGGCGAGGGTCGCCGCTCATAAGAGGCCACGGGGGTGGTTGAGGAGGTGGACAAAAACTATGGTGAAGTGGGGTCCAGAGCCCCACCCAGACACTCCCCTATAGGTTCAGGTTTTGCGGCCGGAGTCCGCACCTTTGGGGAGGAGGGGGGGGGGGTACTGTCACGTTCTGACCTTAGTTTCTTTGTTTTGTCTTCGTTTTAGTATGGTCAGGGCGTGAGTTGGGGTGGGCAGTCTGTTTTTTTTCAGAGGCAGGTGTCGTCAGTTGTCTCTGATTGAGAATCATACTTAGGTAGACTTTTCCACCTGGGTTTCGTGGGTGTTTATTTTCTGTGTTTGTGCCACACGGGACTGGTTCGTTTGTTTCATGTTGTTTGTTTATTATTTGGTAGTGTTCAGTTTTCTTATTAAGTTATGGATACTTACCACGCTGCAAATTGGTCTGATCTATCTTACTCCTCATCAGAGAAAGACGACGAACATTACAGACCAGGACAAAATTACCCAAGCACTTCCCAATTTTTTGCATGCATTCCGATTCTTGCATAGATTGTAATGGGCACATATTATCTGTGTAAAATACTTTGTTGAAGGTTGTACTGATTATGATGAGCTACGCTAATTCCAGCTGTGTGTAGCTGTTTGTTGACATACAATGCATTCTGGGTTTCACATAATCGTCTGTTGGACCAAAGATGCTATTACAAAATTAGGTGAGTAGGGGTTCACTCATTTTGAGGACTTCCAGAAATGAATGGTGGGATGTGAACGATGGTGGACGACACCCCCCCCCCCCCCCTTAAACATGCATACCATAAACAGACCAAACTCATTGTCTCCTCTTATTATCTTTGGATTCTGTGAGGGTGAAAAAGCATGGCAGGGCACGGAAACTAACCATTGTCGGATTACTTTCGATTTCTAGAGTGTTTTGTCTCAATTATTTTGATCATTGGTGAGCTCAGCGTGATGTGATTAATTGTAAATAGTCATTTCTATTAGCTAATTCATATTGTAGTTTGTCAGCGAGAGTTATGAAAATAGGACCACTTCTGTTATGTCAATCTTTCCTCAGTTAGAGCTAGGACAAATGTAGCCAAAACAATTCCGGTTTGGATGATTGTGTTACGCTGTAGATACTTCCGTGAATGTCTGAACATTGCAACAAAAAAATAAGCTGCTCACATTCATAACTTTGTAAGGACTATGTTTGTGCAAAATGCCACTGAAAAAAGTGTGGCCAGCTCAAATGCTGATTGTTGCGTCATTTGAAACTGTCCGTTCTAAATAAGCATTCTACTCACACTGGTTTGATTGTACACTACATGGACCACTGTAGAAGGATCACATCCGTGTGTTGGTACGTGTGTTGGTACATGTGAAATGGTTAAATGCCACAGAAGAATTCGAATAGCCTTTACCCGCAAGTTATCTTTCTTACAATCTTCCATCAACTTTTCAAACCTATCTTTGATACTTGATAGTAGCCAGTAGCTTTTCGAAATGAAAATGGGAGGATTTTGGAACTAAAGAGCAGTTTAATAGTTTATTTATCACTACTGAACATTTTGAAATACCAAACATTAATACAGTAGCGGCAACCATTCCCATTCAGTAGTGGCACCCATTTCCATTCAGTAGTGGCACCCATTCCCATTCATTAGTAGCAACCATTCCCATTCAGTAGTGGCACCCATTCCCATTCAGTAGTGGCAACCATTCCCATTCAGTAGTGGCAACCATTCCAATTCAGTAGTGGCAACCATTCCCATTCAGTAGTGGCACCCATTCCCATTCAGTAGTGGCACCCATTCCCATTCAGTAGTGGCAACCATTTCCATTCAGTAGTGGCAACCATTTCCATTTAGTAGTGGCAACCATTCCCATTCAGTCGATACAGACAGAGAACCTATTCGCTAGGCTAGATTTATGGCCTTGAGTTACAGCCTTGATCTTGATTTATGTATATTGGCTGGTCCATGGACATTCCTTTAGGGTGGTTTCCCAGTGCTTTGGTGTACCCCAAAAAATGTTTGCATTTACATTGGACAACTTGAAGCAGCCCATTTTCTTTTCCTAGACCAGAGGCGCTAGCTGCAGTTGGAAAAGCATTTAGCTGGCTATTTTGACAAAGCGGGTGCAATGGAAGTCTGATCAAACCTCCTGGTGGTGCAGATTAGACTATTTGAATTACAAAAGATTCTTCTCAATTCAGTGTAGGCTGGTGGGCTGAGCTACAGTGGTTTGTCCTTTTAAAAGTTGATTTATGCTGCGGCATATCTTACGTGCTGCCGCAGCATTCTGTGGCACGTCATTTAATTCTCAGCCATTTTTCCCATAGTAGCACATATATATCAGCATATTTATTCCCATAGTAAATTGTTATGGATCCATAACTAAATCAACATCTGCATTTTGAAAGAGTATATTTTATCATGATTTTATTGACAAAATGTGTTTATTTGTTTATTAGTCTACTGTGCAGTCTACAATACATACTGTAGTAAACATGCTAAAGTGCCTAATTCCTTACACAAGGGAGAGCAGGCCATGTCTGTACAACAGACTGCGGGGCACACGGGAGACCGCGGTTCAAATTGAGTTTTTTCGTGACTGATTCCATATGTGTTATTTCATAATGATGATGTCTTCACTATTATTCTACAATGTAGAAAATAGTTCAAATATAGAAAAATCCTTGAATGAGTAGGTGTCCCCAAACTTTTGACTAGTATTTGCTTAAATAATTTGATTAATATTATGATGTTTCTATTCCATGAAAACAAAAAAAACTCTGGGTTTCTGTTAGGATGGAACCGGAAATGCAACGTGATGTCCGGCACTACAGTACTGGGCTATTTAGCTAAAGAATCCCTGTGTCGTGCTTGTCTCAGACCAGCATGAAACAGTGCTAAAATGGTTGTAGGCTTTTGCTTCTAACTGAAATTTCAATGGTCTTTAAATAATTAAGACCTACACCATTTTTAACAGTATATCTACAAATATTTTTTCCAATGATGTGACTCTCCGCCAATAATTACATTTAGAGGATTGGAGGACTCTATATTTGTCACGACTTACGGCGAAGTTGGCTCCCCTGCCTGTTCGGGCGGTGCTCGGCGGTCGTCGTCACCGTCTTACTAGCCACTACCGATCCCTTTTTTATTTGTCTATTGGTTTTGTCTTATTAGTTTCACCTGTGTGTATTTTAGTTTAATTAGCGTCCTTATATATAGTAGGTTGTCCCGCCCTTGTTTTGTGCGGGATTGTTTTTGTTATCCTGTTATATGGTGTTTTTTTTGTGTTTTATTCTCCATACTATTTTGGTCCTGTGTTAGGGCTGGGTATTTTATTCGCCCTGTGTGTTGGCGTGACCGTTGTTTGTGCGCCGGAGAATAAACAAATAACTGAAACCTGCTCTCTGCGCCTGATTCCACCCACCTTAGTAATTTGTGACAGAATCCCGCACCGGAACAATGGAATCAGCAGGAGCAGCCGCGTCTCCTCTCCCATCGATGGAAGAGAGGGTCCTCCATCACACCAGCGTGCTTCAACGGATTGGTTCGGCCATGGACCAAATGATGGAGAGGATGGATCGATGGGAGAGGAGTGGCCTTCCCACCTCATCTCCAGCACCCCCTTCTTCAGCACCTCCTGTTCCTGCGACCACATCCGGGGCTCTTCGGCTGACGCTCCCACGGGAGTATGACGGAACGGCGGCTGGGTGCCAGGGTTTCCTTCTCCAACTGGAACTATACCTGGCTACCGTGCGTCCTGCTCCCTCCGGAGAGGAGAGCGTGAGCGCCCTCATCTTCTGCTTGACTTGGCGAGCCCTCGGGTTGGCCAACCCAGTGTGGAGTGGTCCGGACTCGGCGAGGGATAATTACCCAGAGTTCACCCACCAATTCCGAGCTGTGTTTGACCATCCACCAGAGGGTCGGGCGGTGGGTGAACGGCTGTTCCACCTGCGTCAGGAGACAAAGAGCATACAGGACATTGCTCTGGAGTTCAGGAGCTTGTCTGCAGGAGCAGGGTGGAACGACAGGGCCTTGATCGATCATTTCAGATGCGGTCTCAGGGAGGACGTCCGCATGGAGCTGGCATGTCGGGACACCACCTTCACACTGGATGAACTCATTGACTTGGCTATCCGTCTCGACAACCTGCTGGCTGCCCGCGGGCGTTCGGATCAGGCCCTGTCGTTTCCACTTCCCAGCCCTCCTGCCCCTATCCCTATGGAATTAGGAGGGGCGGCTTCGAGGGGGACCGGAGGAGGAGTGTCCTCCTGCACCAGTTGTGGTCGACGAGGTCACACGGCGGACCGGTGCTGGAGGAACTCGTCTGGGAGTCGGGAGGGCAGGCGGAGCACTGCTCGATCACCCCAGGTGAGTAAGCACCAGACTCACCCAGAGCTTCCTGTCGGTCATGTGTATGTGTTGACTTCTTTCCCTGGGTTTTTTCCCTCTCTACAGCATAAGGCGCTAGTCGATTCAGGCGCAGCTGGGAATTTCATGGATCGTGGGCTTGCGTTAAGGCTAGGGATTCCCCTGGTGTCGTTAGACCTACCTTTCCCCGTGCACTCCTTAGATAGCCGACCATTAGGGTCAGGAGTAATTAGGGAGGCTACGGTGCCACTGGACATGGTAACGCAGGGGGATCATAAGGAGCAGATAAGTCTATTCCTTATAGATTCACCTGCGTTTCCAGTGGTGTTGGGAGTTCCCCAGTTAGCTCAACACAACCCGGTGATTTCCTGGCGACAGGGGGCTCTTAAGGGGTGATCAGAGGAGTGTTCAGGTAGGTGTATAGGAGTTGCCGTTGGTGCGACTACGGTGGAAAGTCCAGACCAGGTTTCCACCATGCGCATTCCCTCTGAATATGCCGATTTGGCTATCGCCTTCAGTAAAAAGAGGGCGACCCAATTACCACCCCATCGTCAAGAGGACTGCGCAATAAACCTTCTGGAGAACGCTGCACTTCCTAGGAGTCACGTGTATCCATTGTCCCAGGAGGAGACGGTAGCGATGGAAACATATGTTACTGAATCTCTGGGACAGGGGTACATTCGGCCCTCCGCATCGCCCGTCTCCTCAAGCTTCTTTTTTGTGAAGAAGAAGGATGGAGGTCTGCGTTCGTGCATTGATTATAGAGGTCTAAATTCCATCACAGTGGGGTTTAGTTACCCACTACCTCTCATCGCTACGGCGGTAGAATCATTTCACGGCTGCGCTTCTTCACAAAACTGGACCTGAGGAGTGCGTATAATCTGGTGCGTATCCGGGGAGGAGATGAGTGGAAAACTGCATTTAGTACTACATCTGGTCATTATGAGTACCGCGTCATGCCATATGGGTTGAAGAATGCTCCAGCCGTCTTCCAATCCTTCGTAGATGAGATTCTCCGAGACCTGCTCGGGCAGGGAGTGGTAGTGTACATCGATGACATCTTGATCTATTCTGCCACACGCGCGGCGCATGTGTCTCTGGTGCGTAAGGTACTTGGGCGACTGCTGGAGCATGACCTGTATTGCAAGGCGGAGAAATGTGAGTTTTTCAAACAGTCCGTTTCCTTCCTGGGGTATTGTATTTCCACCTCCGGGTTGGTGATGGAGGATGACCGCGTTACAGCCGTGCGTAATTGGCCGACTCCGACCACGGTGAAAGAAGTGCAGTGGTTTTTAGGGTTTGCCAATTACTACCGGAGGTTTATCCGGGGTTTTGGTCAGGTGGCTGCTCCCATCACCTCACTGCTGAAGGGAGGACCGGTGCACTTGCGTTGGTCAGCAGAGGCGGGCAGAGCTTTCAGTCGTTTGAAAGAGCTGTTCACCAATGCGCCCGTGTTGGCGCATCCGGACCCCTCTTTAGCGTTCATAGTGGAGGTGTATGCGTCTGAGGCTGGGGTCGGGGCCGTGCTGTCTCAGCGCTCGGGCGTGCCACCCAAGCTCCGCCTGTGTGCTTTCTTTTCGAGCAAGCTCAGTCCAGCGGAGCGAAACTATGACGTGGGGGACCGGGAGTTGTTAGCTGTAGTCAAGGCTCTGAAGGTGTGGAGACATTGGCTTGAGGGGGCGAAACACCCTTTTCTCATCTGGACTGACCATCGTAATCTCGAGTGTATCCGGGCAGCGAGGAGACTAAATCCATGTCAGGCTAGATGGGCCATGTTTTTTACTAGGTTTCGGTTTACCATCTCATACCCGGCCAGGCTCCCAAAACACCAAAGCCGAAGCGTTGTCCCGCCTCTATGATACCGAGGAGCGGTCCGTTGAGCCAACTCCCATCATTCCACCCTTATGTCTCGTGGCACCGGTGGTATGGGAGGTGGACCCGGAGATAGAGGAGGCCTTACGGTTAGAGCCGGCCCCCCTAACTGTCCAGTGGGGACTCAGTACGTTTAATCGCCCTGTGTTTTGGCGTGACCATCGTTTCTGCGCCGGAGAATAAACTGACAAATAACTGAAACCTGCTCTCTGCGCCTGATTCCACCCACCTTAGTAATTCGTGATAATATTAATATCTAAGGGGCATTTTCCATTAGGATCTGTGAGAATATAAGAGAATGTCTAAGGGACTTTTATATCATTCTAAATTAATGAATAATAATTGTTTTGTTTAAAAAGTAGCGTTTTTTCGATTTAATTTTCATTGAACCTAGAGTGAGTGGAAAAAAATCAATTCTTGAACATGTTGCAACATTCTTTATTGTAACCACAATGTCACACATAATTTGCATCTACCTTTCCAATTACTTTTAGAGTTTGGGAATTACAAATGTGCACTTTCTTTTCAGTTTGAAAAAAAGTTTGAAATATCAGGTTTTAGGTCATTAAAATCTATTGCGAATGTATAATCCCTGTCGTTTCTCCAAATTGAATTTTAATGTTCAATGATTCTCTGTTTGCGAGAACGAGAAGTTTTACCTACATAGCACAGCCCACATGGACATTTAATAATGTAGATAACACGGGCGGTGGATCATGTAATAACGTCATTTATTTGGAACCGTTTTCCTGTATGTGGGTGGCAGAAATATTCACACACATCATGCTGATGCACTGTGCCCAACCTTCACATATATAGCTACCATTTGGAAGAGGGCGTAAAAGAGCCTGGCTGATTTTCTTTTGTGGCTGGTAGTTGGCATGGACCAATTTATTGTGTAAATAAAACATGCCAGTGTTTCTTGACCACATCTCCCACTTTTCGCACGTCCAAAGTATATGTAGTTGTGGACATTACAGAGTGTTCTTTAGCTTTAGGGGGTGTCTTTTGTAGCAGTTCATCTCATGTTTTCCCCAATGCCAAATCAAGAGCTTCATCCATACATTGTGTAGAATATCCTCTTCTAACTCCTCTAGCTCCACAATGAAATAGGGTGCAGGCCAGGCAACAGGCTGTTAGCCAGCCTGCCAGCTTAGTGGAGTCTGCCACTAGCACAGTCAGTGTAATCAGCTCAGCTATCCCCATTGAGACCGTGTCTGTGCCTAGACCTAGGTTGGGCAAAACTGAACATGGCGGTGTTCGCCTTAGCAGTCTCACTAGGATAAAGAACTCCTCCATTCCTGTCATTATTGAACGGGATCGTGATACCTCACATCTCAAAATAGGGCTACTTAATGTTAGATTCCTTGCTTCAAATGCAATTATAGTCAATGAACTAATCACTGATCATAATCTTGATGTGATTGGCCTGACTGAAACATGGCTTAAGCCTTATGAATTTACTGTGTTAAATGAGGCCTCACCTCCTGGTTACACTAGTGACCATATCCCCCATGGATCCCGCAAATGCGGAGGTGTTGCTAACATTTACGATAGCAAATTTCAATTTAACCCCACAAAAAATAATCTGCTCAGACCCCAACCAAGGAGCATCAAAAGTCGTGCTATCAAAAGTCGTGCTATAAGATTCCTTGATGCCCTTCCAGAATCCCTCTGCCTACCCAAGGATGTCAGAGGACAAAAATCAGTTAACCACCTAACTGAGGAACTCAATTTAACCTTGCGCAATACCCTTTTATGCAGTTGCACCCCTAAAAACTAAAAACATTTCTCATAAGAAACTAGCTCCCTGGAATACAGAAAACACCAGAGCTATGAAGCAAGCTTCCCGAAAATTGGAATGGAAATGGCACCATACCAAACTGGAAGTCTTACGACTAGCTTGGAAAGACGATACCGTGCAGTATCGAAGAGCCCTCACTGCTGCTCGATCATCCTTTTTTTCCAACTTAATTGAGGAAAATAAGAACAATCTGAAATGTCTTCTTGATACTGTGGCAAAGCTAACTAAAAAGCAGCATTCCCCAAGTGAGGATGGCTTTCACTTCAGCAGTAATAAATTAATGAACTTCTTTGAGGAAAAGATCATGATTATTAGAAGGCAAATTACAGACTCCTTTAAATCTACGTATTCCTTCAAAGCTCAGCTGTCCTGTGATTGCACAACTTTGCCAGGACCTAGGATCAAGAGAGACACTCAAGTGTTTTAGTACTATATCTCTTGACACAATGATGAAAATAATATAACGATACCACTATTGCCCTGAGGGAACTAAACTGGACTTTATGCAAACTGGAAACCACATATCCTGAGGCAGCTTTTATTGTAGCTGGGGATTTTAACAAAGCAAATTTGAAGAAAACGCTACCAAAGTTCTACCAACACAGTGACGCTGGGAAAACACTTGCCCACTGCTGTTCTCTCTTCCGGGATGCCTACAAGGCCCTCCCTGCCCACCATTTGGCAAATCAGATCATGACTCCATTTTTCTCCTCCCTTCTAATAGGCAAAAACTCAAACGGGAAGAAGAAGTGATTAAATCTATTCAACGCTGGTCTGACCAATCGGAATCCATGCTTCAATATTGTTTAGATCACACAGACTGGGATGTGTTCCGGGTAGCCTTGGATAATAACATTGAAGTTTACATGGACACGGTGACTGAGTTCATCAGGAAGTGTATAGAGGATGTAATTCCCACTGTGACTATTAAAACCTACCCAAAACGTCAGAACAGAGACAAAGTGGAGTCGCAATTCAACAGCTCAGACACGAGACGTGTGTGGCAGGGTCTACAGACAATCACGGATTAAAAAGGGATAACCAGCCACATCGCAAACACCAATGTCTTGATCCCAGACAAACTAAATGCCTTCTTTGCCCAATTTGAGGATAACACAGTGCCATCGATGTGGCCCACTCCCAAGGACTGTGTTTACGGACAAGTTCAATCTCTTCCTATCCCAGTCTGCAGTTCCCAATTGCTTCAAGATATCCACCATTGTTCCTGTGGCCAAGAAAGCTAAGGTAACTGAACTAAATTACAATCGCCCCATGGCACTCACTTCTGTTATCATGAAGTGCTTTTAGTTAAGGACCATATCACCTCTACCTTACCTGACACCCTAGACCCACTTCAGTTTTCTTACCACCCCAATAGATCCACAGATGCAATTGCATTTGCACTGCACACTGCCCTATCCAACCTGGACAAGAGGAATATCTATGTAAGAATGCAGTTCATTGACTACAGCTTAGGCTTCAACACCATAATAGCCTCCATGCTCATCAAGTTCGGGGCCCTGGGTCTGAAGCCCACCCTGTGCAATTGGGTCCTGGACTTCCTGATGGGATGCTCCCAGGTGGTGAAGGAACCAAAATTTCCACTTCACTGATCCTCAACACAGGGGCCTCACAAGGGTGAGTACTCAGTCGCCTCTTGTACTCCCTGTTCACCCATGACTGCGTGGCCATACACGCCTCCAACTCAATCAACAAGTTTGCAGATGACACAACCATAGTAGTCCTGATTACCAACAATGACGAGACAGAGTGGTGCCAGTAAAATAACCTCTCACTCAACATCAACAAAACAAAGGAGCTGATTGTGGACTTCAGGAAAAAGCAGAGGGAGCACGCCCCTATCCACATTGACGGGACCACAGTGGAGAAAGTGGAAAGCTTCAAGTTCCCCGGTGTACACATCACTGATGATCTGAAATGGTATAACCACACAGACAGTGCGGTGAAGAATGTGAAACAGCGCCTCTTAACCTCAGGAGGCTGAAGAAATTTGGCTTGACACCAAAGACTCTCACAAACATTTACATATGCACAATTGAGAGCATCCTGTCGGGCTGTATCACCGTATGTATGGTACTGCAACTGCACCGCCCACAACCGTAGGGCTCTCCAGAGGGTGGTGTGGTCTGCCCAATGCATCACGGGGGGCACACTACCTGCCCTCCAGGACACCTACAGCACCCAATGTCACAGGAAAAAAAAAGATCATCAAGGACAACCTATATACATAGACATGGAATCACTGGTCCTTTAAAAATGGAACACTAGTCAATTGAATAATGTTTACGTATGTCACGCCTTGGTCATTGTATCTTGTGTTTTTGTTATATGTTTGGGTAGGCCAGGGTGTGACATGGGTTTATATGTTGTATTTCGTATTAGGGTTTGTATTAATTGGGAGTGTGTATTATTAGGGGTGTGTCTAGTTAGGCTTGGCTGCCTGAGGCGATTCCTAATTGGAGTCAGCTGATTCTAGTTGTCTCGGATTGGGAACCGTATTTAGGTAGCCTGAGTGCGCGTTGTATTTCGTGGGTGATTGTACCTGTCTTAGTGTTAGTCACCAGATAGGCTGTATTTGTTTCACTCGTTTGTTGTTTTCGTATTTTCAGTTATCTCATGTACCGCATTATTCTTCATTAAAAGTCATGAGTAACCTACACGCTGCATTTCGGTCTGACTCTCTTCAAACGACAGACGAAGTTCATTACAGAATCACCCACCACGATTCACAGACCGAGCAGCGTGTGAACTGGCAGGATCTGAAGGTGGACGTTATGGACAACAGAAGCAAGGATTATACGACGTGGGAAGAAATCGACAGGTGGGCGGCCGACCCAGAGCGAGTGCAGGAGCCCGCCTGGGATTCCCTACAGCAATGCGAAGAGGGCTATACACGTATGGAATCGAGAAGGAAAGCATTGCTATACAGAGCGAAAACTGAAGGTAACAGGGGAAAGCGCAGAGAGAGAGTGGCTGAGTCAGGAAACAGACCTGAGCCTACTCTCCCTGTTAATCGTGAAGAGCAGTTGCAATGGGAGAGAATGCATCATTTGGAGATTTGGACATGGGAGGAGGAATTAGACGGTCAAGGACCCTGGGAGCAGCCGGGAGAATATCGCCGTCCCAAGGAGGAAATAGAGGCAGCTAAAGTGGAGAGGCGCATGTATGAGGAGGCAGCACGGCGACGCGGTTGGAAACCGGAAAGTCACCCCCCAAAAAATATTGGGGGGGGCTAAAAGGGAGAATAGTTATGCCAGGTAGGAAACCTGCGCATACTCCCTGTGCTCACCGTTGGGCTAGAGAGACCGGGCAGGCACCGTGTTATGCTATGGAGCGCACGGTGTTTCCATTGCGGGTGCAGAGCCAGCTGCGACACATACCAGCCCTTCCTATTGGCCGGGCTAGAGTGGGCATCGAGCCAGGTAAGCTTGGGCAGGCTCGGTGCTCTAGAGCTCCAGTGCGCCTGCGCGGTCCGGTCTATCCAGAGCCACCTCTACACACCAGTCCTCCGATAGCAGCTCCTCGCACCAGGCTTCCTGTGCGTGTCCTTGCGCCAGTACCACCAGTTCCAGCACCACGCACCAGGCCTCCAGTGCGCCTCGCCTGTTCAGCGCAGCCAGTGTTTTCTTCCCTCCTGCGCTGCCGGAGTCTCCCGCTTGTTTAGCGCAACCAGAGCTGTTTTCTTCTCCTGCGCTATCGGAGTCTCCCGCCTGTTTAGCGCAGCCAGAGCCTTTCTCCTCTCTTGCGCTGCCGGAGTCTCCTGTCTGTCCAGCGCCACCAGTGCTCCCAGTCGGCCCAGCGCGTCCAGTGCGCATCGCCTGTTCAGCACAGCCAGTGCTTTTCTCCCCTCCTGTGCTATCGGAGTCTCCAGCCTGTTCAGCGCAGCCAGAGCCTTTCTCCTCTCCTGCGCTGCCGGAGTCTCCTGTCTGTCCAGTGCCACCAGTGCTACCAGTCGGCCCAGCGCGTCCAGTGCACCTCGCCTGTTCAGCGCAACCAGAGCTTTTCTCCTCTCCTGCACTGTTGGAGTCTCCCGCCTGTTCAGCTCAGCCAGAGCCTTTCTCCTCTCCTGCGCTGCCGGAGTCTCCTGTCTGCCCAGCGCCGCCAGTCGGCCCAGCGTCACCAGTCTGCCAGGATCCGCCAGAAGTGCCAGTCTGCCAGGATCCGCCAGAAGTGCCAGTCTGCCAAGATCTTCTAGATCGGCCAGACAACCTGAATCATCCAGGTCCACCAGCCAGCCAGGATTTACCGGAGCCTACTACCTGCCTGAGCTTCCTCTCAGTACTGAGCTTCCTTTCAGTACTAGGCTTCCTCTCTGTACTGGGCTCCCTCTCAGTACCGGGCTTCCCCTCAGTACTGGGCTGCTTCGGTCCCGGGCTGCCCCTCTTTCCCGGGCTGCCCCTCTGTCCCGAGCTGCCCTGCTGTCCTGAGCTGCCCCTCTATCCTGAGTTGCCCCTCTATCCTGAGCTGCCCCTCTGTCCTGAGCTGCCCCTCTGTCCCGAGCTGCCCCTCTGTCCCGAGCTGCCCCTCTGTCCCGAGCTGCCCCTCTGTCCCGTCCCCGAGCTGCCCCTCTGTCCCGAGCTCGTCCCGTCCCGGTCCCGAGCTGCCCCTCAGTTCAGTTATGTGGGGATCAGGGTGAGGACTATTAGGCCATGGTCGGCGGAGAAGGTGGATTATCCTAGGACGCGAAGGGGAGGAACTAGGACATTTATGGAGTGGGGTCCACGTCCCGAGCCAGAACCGCCACCATGGACAGACGCCCACCTGGACCCTCCCTATGCTCTTGAGGTGCGTCCCGGAGTCCGCACCTTAGGGGGGGGGGGTTCTGTCACGCCTTGGTCATTGTATCTTGTGTTTTTGTTATATGTTTGGGTAGGCCAGGGTGTGACATGGGTTTATATGTTGTATTTCGTATTAGGGTTTGTATTAATTGGGAGTGTGTATTATTAGGGGTGTGTCTAGTTAGGCTTGGCTGCCTGAGGCGATTCCTAATTGGAGTCAGCTGATTCTAGTTGTCTCGGATTGGGAACCGTATTTAGGTAGCCTGAGTGCGCGTTGTATTTTGTGGGTGATTGTACCTGTCTTAGTGTTAGCCACCAGATAGGCTGTATTTGTTTCACTCGTTTGTTGTTTTCGTATTTTCAGTTATCTCATGTACCGCATTATTCTTCATTAAAAGTCATGAGTAACCTACACGCTGCATTTCGGTCTGACTCTCTTCAAACGACAGACGAAGTTCATTACAACGTACTGCTTTACTCATTTCATATGCATATATTGTATTATATATTATATATTATATATGATATTGTATATTATATTGTATTTTATATTATATATTGTATATATTGTATATATATATATATTGTATATTGTATTATATTCTACTGTATTTTAGTCACATGCCACTCTGAAATTGCTCATCCTAATATTTATATATTTCTTAATTCCATTCATTTATTTTCAGATTTGTGTGTATTATGAATTGTTAAATATTATGCACTGTTGGAACTAAGAACACAAGCATCTTGCTACACCCACAATAACATCTGCTAAATATGTGTATGTGACCAATAAAATTAGATTTAATTTGAACCTCATATGATGAGGTTGCTGTGGCGGGAGGCTCTGATTCGAACAACGCTAACAAGACAGGGGGGATAATGGAAGGCCTGCACCCAACACCTCATGCATATCTGCATAAAACCACCAGGTGCAAGATGTGACTTCCCCGTCTTCAGTCCCAGACCCAGTCTTCAGTTCCTGCAACACATAACATCCATGCTGTTGTCTACATAACTTAAATACACATCAACATTTTTCACTGACAGTAGGCCTAAAATGCATCTGAATTAGATATCGTGAAATTGCATTACTGATAACTGTCATTACTGTCACGCAGCAGCCTTTTTTGTTTATTAATCACTGCATTTAATTCATACAGTCTTCTAGAGAAGTGACACACCAGCCTTACTGATTATTCAACGAACCTTATATTTTCTCTTTAGGTTCTCCAACGTTTTGGACTCTTGTTGGCTGGCTACCCAATTCTTTGACAAGTGTCCTATACAGAAACAATATTAGTGTGTGTTAAGATAATGGAATATACATTCATATGGACTGTCAATGTGAAATTGCAATGCACGTGGTGACCAGTAAAATATAAACAGCAGCACGGCACTCACTCTCAAAATTATTTTGTTTCATTTCTCTTTTTGGTGATCTAGTCTTTTTTGTACCCGGAATTGTATGAGCAGCCTGGTTTGCTCAGGAGTACCTTGAACATTAAAAACATGCATTTACAAATATTACAGTACATGTATGACAAACGTGCTCATATAGTTAGCTATCTAGCCAAACTAGTACCTGTCTAGCTAACTAGCTAGCTAACATTACCTGCTGGCATCGTTTAATGGCAATTTCAAAACAGGTTTTTAGGACAAATGAATTGTACTATAGATGTACTGTTACATACAATGGATAGGAGCAGTGACGTGTTGTTTTACAGGGTCAGCAATAGTAGTACAGCGCCCATGGAGCAAATTAGGGTTAAGTGAGTTGCTCAAGGGCACATGGATATATATTTTTCACCTTGTCAGCTCATATATTCAAACCAGGCACTTTTTGGTTACTGGCCCAACACTCTTAAAGTTAGGCTACCTTCCTGTGCATTAAACTAACATTCCAATTGACTGTCATTTTTTGCATAAATTGTTAATAAATAATTCAATTGAATCAATAAATTACTCACATGTGTATGTGGCTTTGCTGCCAGCCATCTTGCAGAGATGTTTTAGCCGCTTGAGGAAAAGTCCACAATGTACTCTGGAAAACATTAAACAGCAAGTCTGCATCTCAATTCGCTTCATTTGAAGAAACAACTATAGGGCTGAAAAGGCACTACGCCTCACTCAAATTTAAATTGTGACACAACGACTCGATTGGGTTTGCATGACGTAGGGATCGGGCTAAGGGGGAGGGCTAAACGGGAGTATTGGGATTGAGCATAAAACTAGTCCTAGACTAAAAAGCAGGATCAATGGCAAATCTTCTGGGAATATTATTTCTAGTCCAGTACTAGGTGTAATTTGTGTCTGCAAAACCACTCCTTAAAGTAAGAAAACTATAGCCTAGAAAACAAGCAATGTGTTGCCATCTGTGATCCTCTCATTACTTTCATCATGAACTGTGTTGGATTCAATATGATTCAGGAAATAGGCTAGTTACATTTTGTTACAAGTTTTTGTTGGTAATGTTGAAACGCAGGACTATACAAACAGTTGGGATTTTTCAGAAGCAGATAAATAAATTACGTTGAAGTGAGCACAATAACCCTACATGTGACGAAGCCTAACAGGCCTACTCAGATGAGAAATGGACAAGGTAGTTGACAGCTTCATATTTTGAAGCTATATATATATACTGTAGATATTTCATATAAAATCTGCTGTTTCCAGCTACAGAAAGTCATTTAAAACATTAACAATTTCTACACTGTATTTCTGATCAATTTTATGTTATTTTATTTGACAAAAAAGTAGCTTTTCTTTCAAAAACAAGGACATTTCTTTGTGACCCCACTCTATTGAACGGTAGTGTAAATTCTTGAGTCAGCATGGCATTGTCCTCTAGAATGTAGTCTCAATTATTCCCCTCCTTTATCTCCGCCTACCACGGATCCTGACTTTCTCCCTATATATCATATCTCTCCTTATCTCTCCGGCTAAACTGGGCTCACAATAAACATGTTTACAGATACCATACAATTTTGTAATTATTACTTTTAAATTTCACTTTTCCCAAACTGCCCTACTTTAAACGGTAGGACATAGCATCAAACACCCATAATCTTGAATTTGGTCACGTTTAAAGGAGCAATCAACGATTGCTACATCCATTTTTTGACTTTTCAATTAATGAAACACACTCATTGATTCTTGAAGAATATAACTTAGATATTCATCATTAACTTTGTTCAATTGCTGTACCTCATCAGAACCCAAAAAATAAGCTCATTCCACTCAACTGTTTGTGCAGTGCCTTGCATAAGTATTCATCCCCCTTGGTGTTTTTACTATTTTGTTGCATTACAACCTCATTGTATTTTAATTTGGATTTCATGTAATGGATATACGCAAAATAGTCCAAATTGGTGAAGTGGAAAGAAAAAATATATGTTTCCAAAAATTCCAAAAAATAAAAAAACTGAAAAATTGCGTACACTGAAAAATATTGTTAATGTATAGGTCAAATTAGATATTTGATGCTTACTAGAATTTGTCCTTTTCCGGCCTCAGACAAACACTAAATATTTCACATAAAACATATTTATTTGTATTAATATACAACCATGTAGATCCCATTCATAGCCAAGCATATAGGATAACATACACCACTTCAAAGTATTCAAGAAAACAAAAAATAGTCTAATCCTATACATCTATATATTTTATTATGCTTATTTAAGGCTGACGTAGCAGGCCTATGCCCCAAATGGAACCCTATTTCCTATGTAGTGCATTGCTTTTGACCAGGGCCCATAAGCTCTAGTCAAAAATTGTGCACTTTATCAGGAATAGGGTGCCATTTTGGATTAATGCCAGGTGTTCAGCATGAGGTAGAATCACTGCAATTCATGTTAGAGTCAACAGCTAAGTTATCCCATTAACCTCCATGGCTATCAAATTTACCAACTGTCTAAATTATCAATAACTATTGTGGTTGGGCCAATTAGAGCCAGATCATGTTGCTTTGTTTACAACAGAATTCCTCTGTTTTCCTGTGCTATAGATCTACATTTCCCCTAGATTTAATTGACACACACTAGAGATAGGCTTTTGTGCATGGGCTGTCTCCAATCCACGTCTCAATCCAACTATGTCAGAATTCCGCATCTGCAGTGAAAGGTGGCAGAGCTTACAGGGGTGTTTTTCAGACCAGGAAACATCCTGAAAATTGATCTTCTCACGAAAACGTCTGAAGCGTCTGAATGGTTAGGGCTTCACACTAATATGACAGCTCTCTGGAAAGAATAGACTTCTACGATCACGATGATGTTCTCCGTTTTGCAGTAGCGTGCCATGGTTCTGGGGCCTGGGCCTTCAGTGAAGTTCTACACAGTCCCACCCGAATTAATCCACCTCTTATTACCATCATTGTGATGCCATGGCTCTAGACACTATACATTTAGACAGAAACGCAGTATAACCAGGCGTTGCGTCACCTTGAAATTGACATTTTTATTCAGAGAAGTGCAGGGGAAGAGTACAATACCTTTTCATTGTGCAGCTTCGTTGCCCTGTGCGCTTGTTCGTTGAGCTGTAGATCCACTCGGGTGTCCCCAAAAGTTTTCAAAAGCACCATTGCTTGTAAGTGCCCAGCCGTACTTTGGTGTCTCGTTGCTGCCTTGGTTAGACAACTCAGGTTTGCAAAGCCAGTGTGGCTCCAAACACCAAATCGATCACTTGCATATAATAGGCATTCCCAGCAGTACAGTTTGCAGTGCTTCTCGGAGCCTGTGAGTCATACATAGTTGAAAGTGGCGAACGAACCCCTTTCCCGCCTGTGACAGCTTTGTAGCGTCGGTGTCTACCTCTCCTGACAATGTCTAACTTTTCTTGAAAAGTTTGTCTTAAGAATTGCGTTATAATTATATCCTCGACCAAATCGATACCGCCATTGTGGGTTGAAAATTCAGCTTTGTAGTACGCAAATTAATTCGTTGATCAATTTCAGTTTCCTAGTTCTGAGACCTGCCCATATCGGACCTGCCTCTCAATATTGGTAATCCAATCAAAAGACGTGCACGCGCTACGCCTGCTAGCTGGATCCTGTGTAACACTGGAGCCAGCCAGCAGGCGTACAATAGCCAACTCTAAAGCTGATTGTTTGACACTAAATTATAATTTCCATTCACTTTAAGCTACAAGCGCCCGCACCGTTGATTCTGAAGGCCTGAGGGCAGATTTTAGACCCCTGGCAACACATGATGGCTGAATATGATTGGATATAAGATCTAACATAAAGACCAGCCCTCCAAATCTCAACCTGGGGCTGGAAGCAGTGCAACCAAGACGAACGCTATGAAATGAAGAGTGTAACTCTTACTCTGCGCAATAATTTAATACATATTTGTGGGAAAATATATTTAAAAAAATATTACATTCTGATGATGTTTAGGCCAGCAGAGAAGGCCTTGCTGGCCCTGACGGCCCACAACTGCCGTTTTGCCCCCCAAGTGTTGCGAGACTTTTCTGAAGGTAACCTAGTACCGGGTTGAAAAATCATTGGAAGCAAATAGGGCAAATAGGGGCATTTTTTTACTAACACCCAAACACACCCGTCACGGGAGCATGCAGTGTAGTTACACTGCAGCTCCCACTGCAATCTAAGGTGTTTTAAAAGCATCTTAAGTAATTTCAACATAATTTAGGAAATGTGTGACGATGCGTCAACAAAATAGATGGACGGTAGGCAAGGGAACGAAGCAGAGGGGGGAAAAGGAGAAGGTAACAATCACTGAAAAGATAAAGAAAATAAAGTGGAATAAGTCACACGCTCAACTTGAATAATGAGCAAGGCACTTTAGCAAATAGCTGAGTGGTCCTTCAGTTATGAAAGCACACAGAGCGGAGGTGAGGAATGATGACTTCACTGGCTTTCAGGACAAAACATCTGACACATTTCTCTGCCTTATTCCTTGTATTCCTTTACAGTAATGTGCTGCCTGCTGCTGCTTGTACAATAAAAACACCCAAAACACATGATGCAGAGACAGAGAGTTTTCCAATTGTTCTGTACATCTTTGTCCCTCTAAATTGCCTTCCATTATTGGTACTCTCTCTGAAGCTGTGTCCATACATCCATCCATACATTTGGCATCTTGAGAGGAGGTATAGCTACGTTATCTATCCATGGTTGAAAACCTTTTATGAAACAGTATCTTTAACTTTACCCGGTTGACTCTGCCAGGGGGCTGAAACTTGGCATCAAGTGAATCTGAATGGAAGAGGGCAGTCCATAAGCGCAGGGCGAAGGATATCAAGGATCTGGAAAGAATCTGTATGGAGGAATAGTCCCTCCCAATGTGTTCTCCAATCTCATAAAACATTTCAGAAAAAGGCTCAGTGCTGTTATCCTCCAAAGTGAGGTATTGAAAACAGGAGTGGCTATAATTTTCACCCTACCTTTGAGGTTGGATTACTACTTGTTAAACAAAACCTCTTCAACAGAGCAATTGTATTTGTAAAAAATATATTTTTTAGCATACACTATAGAACAGCATTTGCATTGAACAGTACATTTTACACAATATTTATTTTGCTCATATTTATCAATGGTGCCAATAATTTTGTATGTGATTGTAGTACTCTCCTCCTCACAATAACAATACAATTATATGTTACGCCATGTACACAGTCCTCTCATCCTCACAATGACAATACCATAATATGTTACGCCATGTACACAGTCCTCTCATCCTCACAATGACAACACCATAATATGTTACGCCATGTACACAGTCCTCTCATCCTCACAATGACAATACCATAATATGGTACGCCATGTACACAGTCCTCTCCTCCTCACAATGACAATAACATAATATGTTACGCCATGTACACAGTCCTCTCGTACCCACAATGACAATACCATAATATGGTACCCCATGTACACAGTCCTCTCCTCCTCACAATGACAACACCATAATATGGTACGCCATGTACACAGTCCTCTCTTTATTTTCCTTCTTCTCCTCTTTTCTTGTTGATGTCTTTTCTCATTGACTTAATGAATTGTCTGAGGAGACTCCAGAAAGTGGTCTTTTTTTATTCCTCCTATTAGAGCAACGCATCGCCGCTTATCCCTCAAACTTTATTGCATCCCTGACGCATTTGGCTTCTCAAATAAGATGAAATATGATTCAAAACTCTGAAATTACCATGGTTTCCTCACATTTCACTTCTCAGGGGTCTAGGGCTATATTGCTCCCGGCAATTCTCACTGAGATTTCTGCTAGACTCGAGAAACATCTGCCTACCTTTTTGTTTTTGACCACTGCTGCCAATGGACTGTCTCTGCAAGTTATCTATTCAGAAGTGAAATATAAACACATTTGCACACCCTGCATGAAATTCTAATCAAGCACAGTGGATGCTTTGCAATGGCTAAGAGGCAAAAGAAGGTCTAAAAGAACTACTCATTTGAGTTTTCATGGACAGACTGGGTCTGCTTCCCAAATGGTCCCCTATTCCCTATGTAGTGCACTACTTCTGACCAGAGACCTATGAAGCCCTAGTCAAAAGCAGTGCAATACTTAAGGAGTAGGGAGTTATTTGGGAAATAGACGCTCAAGGATATGTATGAAGGACAGTGGATATATCCAGTCAAATATATAGGAGCGTATTCAGTCCTGAAGCAATACTCATCAGTTCATCTTTCAATACACCTAAGTGGAATAGTGTTTGAATTAGTAGTAGGTAATGAGTGTCTTGAGGTGCTCTGCCGTGTGATGTCAAACTTTAGACAAGAAGCTAACAGTCACAGAGGAAGGAGGTGGAGGGAAGACAGGGTCTCAAATCCCCTCTTTTCTGCATTCCTCTCTCCTCAGCTACATGCCACTCATCTTGCTGTCTGTCTATATATCTGGAAGTGTCACTGATTCAAATCAGTTTTTAACGTGACTTGGGGAGAGCCTGGCTACAAACAATATGTTTGCAATGATGACCATATGATTCTGTCACAAAACACAATTATTTGCATGTTTTTCACTTTACGTTGAGTTGAGCCTGCTGTTGGGCTCCATATGTCTATCACCTGTTGCCAGGGTATTTATTAGTGCGTAAGTGAATCTGAGCTTAGATCACAACTAGGGCGAGGTATAACCTTTCCATACAAACATAATCACAGTCATCTGTTTTAGGTGCAGCGTATGGAACCAAATTGTTTACAATCTATGCCGTATGTCTATACAGTCCTGATGTATTTGAATCTATGGCATTTTTGATTTGGCCTCAGAAGCTTTGAGGAAAAAGGGATATGTGCACTGTAATTGTACTCCAACAGGGTCAAAGTCATTTACATGCATTATAGAAGGGTGACATTTAAAAACCACTCAACCGCAACCACAGAGGATAGAACACTGACAACAAAAAAACGTTGTTTCTCTAAAGACTTCAGTTTACTGTGGCATGTCTTCTCCTCACCTTGGACACTGTGCCAAGTGTCAGCTGTCAGTGCAAGGATGACAGCTTCAATAGTCTCTCTCTCTATCCCTCCAGTCTCTCAATATCCCTCTAGTCTTTGTCTCGCTCTCGCTCTCTCTCGCTCAATCAATTTCAATTTAAGGGGCTTTATTGGCATAGGAAACACATGTTTACATTGCCATAACAAGTGAAATAAACAAAGATGTACAGTTAACATTACAATTTAAAAAGTTCCAAAATAATAAAGACATTTCTAATGTTATATTATTTTTATGTGCGTATAGTTAAAGTACAAAGGGAAATTAAATAAACATAAATATAGGTTGTATTTATTTGTTCTTGTGTCTTGTGGCAACAGGTCACAAATCTTGCTGCTGGATTGAACACTGTGGTATTTCACGTAATAGATATGGGACTTTATCAAAACTGGATTTGTTTTCAAATTCTTTGTGTATCTGTGTAATCTCAGGGAAATATATGTCTCTAATATGGTCATTAATTTGGCAAGAGGTTAGGAAGTGGAGCTCAGTTTCCACCTCATTTTGTGGGCAGTGTGCACATAGTCTGTCTTCTTTTGAGATCCTGGTCTGCCTACGGCTGCCTTTCTCAATAGCAAGGCTATGCTTATTGAGTCTGAACATACTGAAAGCTTTCCTTAAGTGTGGGTCAGTCACAGTGGTCAGGTACATGTATTCTGCCACTGTATACTCTCTGTTTAGGGTAATAATAGCATTCTTGTTTGCTCAGTTTTTTTTGTTAATTCTTTCCAACGTGTCAAGCAATTATCTTCTTGTTTTCTCATGATTTGGTTGGGTCTAATTGTGTTGCTGTCCTGGGGCTCTGTGGGGTCTGTTTGTGTTTGTGAACAGAGCCCCTAGACCAGCTTGCTCAGGGGACTCTTCTCCAGGTTCATCTCTCTGTAGGTGGTGGCTTTGTTATGGACGGTTTGGGATTCGCTTCCTTTTAGGTG
This sequence comes from Oncorhynchus gorbuscha, assembly GCF_021184085.1. Classification (NCBI taxonomy): domain Eukaryota; kingdom Metazoa; phylum Chordata; class Actinopteri; order Salmoniformes; family Salmonidae; genus Oncorhynchus; species Oncorhynchus gorbuscha. The sequence continues at coordinate 35,867,375 of NC_060179.1, read as the reverse complement.
GCTGTAGAATTTAATTTCTCCTTTATGGATTTGGATAATTAGCCGGTATCGGACTAATTCTGCTCTACATGCATTATTTTGTGTTTTACATTGTACACAGAGAATATTTTTGAAGAATTCTGCATGCAGAGTCTCAATTAGCTGTTTGTCCCATTTTGTGAATTATTGGTTGGTGAACGGACCCCAGACAGCACAACCATGAAGGGTTCTATAAACGATTCAATAATTTTTAGCCAGATCCTAATTGGTATGTCAACTTGTATGTTCCTTTTGGTGGCATTGAAGGCCCTTCTTGCCTTGCCTTTCAGCTTGTTCACAGCTTTGTGGAAGTTACCTGTGGCGCTGATGTCTCTCACTCCCTGTCTCTCACTCACTCCCTGTCTCTCACTCCATTTTCCCTTAGGGCCAGAGGAAGGCCAAGCTATTAACTTTCCTTTAAGTGTATTCTTCTAAGCCTGGCTGTAGTCTCACCCCTACTGCAGTCTCTCCCCTTCCCCTCACAAAGACCGACAACCTCCCTGTGAGAGCCAGGCGGAGCCGGAGACAGGCCCCTATGTAGGGCTGACTGTCACGACACTCTGCCTGCAGGAGTCTGTCTGGCAGCCGCACAGAGCCAAACGCTCCTAAGTGCATTTGAAAGGCAAAATTATTCCGTCTACGAGTAAAGTTAGTCATCAAAGCAAATGTATTTCACAGGCTTTTTGCCAATTTTAGTAAGACCCCCTCTTGGGCCTGCTAGTCAGTCAAACTAACACTAACTCTCTACCATTTCCAAAGAGTTGTGATCTATGATTCGTTATTTTAGTCGATACAAGCTATTTGCATACATTTTCGATATATTCATTTATATAAAACATTTTAAATTGAGTTTTCTAACCTCAGAATAAAGAGCGGGATGGATTTATCAAAAGGATTTTGGAAATGTTTTGACTGAGTGTACGGAGAGAGAGAGAACAAAAGCTATTATATTGGAGAACATTGGGAATGTTCCAAACCAAGGTTAGAAAGAGCACTTTACAGTTGTAGCAGTCTATCCAATTGAAATATTAAAACAACATTTTATGTCGATATCTGGCTAAATCCTTCCTTATTGGTCAAAATGGAAGGAAATATTTCCAACTAGAGATTAACATTGAAGAATATCATCGGACTGTAATCTGACAAAAGGCACAACAACAACCACCAAGTTCCATTTGTTTTTTTTTACCACCAGCGCAATTAATCAAAAAGCAATTACATTAGTGTGCATCGGGAGATGGATTAAAATAATTTGACAATCATTTCAGTGGATGAGATAGCTTGGACCTCGTCCCGCTGACTGGTGATCTGAAAAACACACCTGCGTCCCAAATGGCAGCCTTATTTTCTATACGGTAAATGTAGGATATAGGGTGCCATCTGGGACGTAATCATGGAGTGGAGAGCGTTTGGCTAATTAGTCTAGGGGATAAGCCGGGGCTATTTCATGTGTGTGCGGGTGTGAGCGCGGCTCTCCAGAACCCTGTTCTATCCAACATGTATTAAAGCACATGCCTGTAAAATCAGAAGCTGGACGCGTGCCGAATGCACTCCACACGCAAATGCCTGCCAGTGCCACACACTCATGCCACACAACACTGCACCATATTTCACAGCCCCTCCATGCTTTATTAGACTGTGAAATGTGCCGAAGAAAGGACCCACAGCCTAATTAAGGAAGACTTGGGTCCCCTCACAAATCACACAGCTACACTCCTCCAGTCTGGGTGCTTCTAATGAACTCTATGTACTGTATCTACACTATGTCATATTATATTATTGACTACTCAAGTTTCTACGAGTAAACTAGCTACCTCTATTGAGGGGGTGGGTGTTGGACAGTGGGGGGAGGTTGTATCACAATGCAGTTACTCAAGTTTGGTTATTTCCAACCAATTCCATGCATTCAAAAGCCTATGCTACGCCAATGAACATTTTTTTATTTAACCAGGTAGGCCAGTTGAGAACAAGTTCTCATTTATAACTGCGACCTGGCCAAGATAAAGCAAAGCAGTGTGACAAAAACACAGTTACACTCGGGATAATCAAATGTATTGTCAATAACACAATAGAAAAATCAGTATACAGTATGTGCAAATGAAGTAAGAAGGTACGGCAATAAATAGGCCATAGTGGCAAAGTAATTACAATTTAGCAATTTACACTGGAGTGTTACATGTGCAGATGAGGAAGTGCAAGTAGAAATACTGGGGATGATATGGGGATGAGGTAGGTAGTTGGTTGGATGGGCTATTTACAGATGGGCTGTGTACAGCTGCAGCGATCGGTAAACTGCTCTGACAGCCAACACTTAAAGTTAGTGAGGGAGATATAACTCTCCAACTTCAGTGATTTTTGCAATTCGTTCCAGTCATTGGCAGCAGAGAACAGGAAGGAAAGGCGGCCAAAGTAGGTGTTGGCTTTGGGGATGACCAGTGAAATATAATTGCTGGAACGTGTGCTACCGGTGGGTGTTGCTATGGTGACAAGTGAGCTGAGATAAGGCGGAGCTTTACCTAGCAAAGACTTATAGATTACCTGGAGCCAGTTGGCGACGAATATGTAGCGAGGACCAGCCAACGAGAGCATACAGGTCGCAGTGGTGGGTAGTATATGGGGCTTTGGTGACAAAACAGATGGCACTGTGATAGACTGCATCCAATTTGCTGAGTAGAGTGTTGGAGGCTATTTTGTAAATGACATCGCCGTAGTCAAGGATCGATGGAATAGTTAATTTTACAAGGGTATGTTTGGCAGCATGAGTGAAGGAGGCTTTGTTGCGAAATAGGAAGCCAATTCTACATTTAAAACTGCTAATGGATGGGTGTCCTGGAGGGTGCGCAATTCAAATAAATAATCATAAATATTATGGATTTTAAACATTTAGGTACATTTAAGTGTCTTATATCGGCAGAAAGCTTAAATTATTGTTAATCTAACTGCAATGTCCGATGTACAGTACCTATTACAGCAAAAACATGCCATGCAATTGTTTGAGAACGGCACCCCACATCAAAATATTTTTCAACCGGCACAGGCTTCATACATTCACATATAACGATTAAATATTAATTTACTTTTTGAAAATCTTACTCTGATTTGTCATTCGAAGGGTCCCAGCTATAACATGTAGTGTCGTTTTGTTAGATAAAATCCTTCTTTGTATCCCAAAAAGTCTGTTTAGTTGGCGCAATCGATTTGAGTAATCCACTCGTTCAACCTTCAGAGAAAGGAATCCGAAAATCTACCCATAACCTGTTTCAACAAGTCAAAATACATTTCTATTTACTCCTCATATACCCTAAAATGTAATCAAACTATAATATTTATTTCAGAAAGAACTATATTCAATAAGAAACTGATTTTAGCAGGTGTTTAATGTCTTCATGGCGCACACAAACACACATTTCCAAGACTGATATTTCTTATTAGTTTTTTTACAAGCCTGAAACCTTGAACATAGACTGCTGACAGCCAGTGAGAGCCATAGGAATTGCATCCAGGGAGCTAATTCCCAATATGACCCTTCTCTTGCATTTCTAACAGGATGGTCTATCAAAAAATAAAATCTGGTTGGTTTTATTTTGGATTTTCTCCTACCATACCTATTTTGTTATATTCTCCTACATTATCATTTATCATTTCCCTAAACTGCAAAGTGTTTTCTTTCCAATGGTACCAATTATATGCATATCCTGGCTTCAGGGCCTGAGCTACAGGCAGTTTACTTTGGACATGTCATTCAGACTGGAAGTCGAGTTTAATATGGAAGGAGAGTTTACAGTCTAGTCAGACACCGAGGTATTTACAGTTGGCCACATATTCTAAGTCAGAACAGTCCAGAGTAGTGATGCTAGTCGGGCGTGCGGGTGCGAGCAGCGATCACTTCAAGAGCATGCATTTCGTTTTAATTGGAGGCCACGGAAGGAGTGTTGTATGGCGTTGAAGCTTGTTTGGAGGTTTGTTAACACAGTGTCCAAAGAAAGGCCAGATGTATGATTTCGTCTGCGTAGAGGTGGATGAAAGATTCATCCACAGCAAGAGCGACAGTTGCTGCAGAGCTGTTGGCTGGGGTTGGGGTAGCCAGGTGGAAAGCATGGCCAGCCATAGAGAAATGCTGTTTGAAATTCTCGATTATCGTGGATGTATTACTGGTGACAGTGTTTCCTAGTCTCAGTGCAGTGGGCAGTTGGGAGGAGATGCTCTTATTCTCCATGGACTTTATAGTGTCCCAAAACTTTTTGGAATTAGTGCTGCAGGATGCACATTTCTGTTTGAAAAAGCTAGCCATTGCTTTCCTAACTGACTGTGTATTTCGGTTCCTGTCTTCCCTGAAAAGTTGCATATGGCGGGGACTATTCGATGCTAGTGCAGTACGCCACAGGATGTTTTTGTGCAGATCAAGGGCAGTCAAGTCTGGAGTGAACCAAGGGCTTTATCTGTTCTTAGTTCTACATTTTTTTGAAAGAGGTATGCTTATTTAAGATTGTGCGGGAAGCACTTTTAAAGAGCAACCAGGCATCCTCTACTAACAGGTTGAGGTCAAAATTCTTCCAGGATACCCGGGCCAGGTTAATTAGAAATGCCTGCTCACAGTAGTGTTTTTGGGAGTGTTTGACAGTGATGAGGGTGATCGTTTGACCGCGGACCAATAATGGACACAGGCAATGAGGCAGTGATCGCTGAGATCCTGGTTGAAAACAGCAGAGGTGTATTTGGTGGGCAAGTTGGTCAGGATGATATCTATGAGGATGTCCGTGTTTACTGATTTGGGGTTGTACCTGGTGGTTCCTCAATAATTTGTGTGAGTTTGAGGGCATCTAGCTTAAAATTGTGTTACGCATATCCCCGTTTAAGCCACCCCCGGGCTTAAGGTTTAAGTAACCTAACAGTATGAACTATAGATGGGTGGCAATTAATTCACATATGGTGTCCAGGGCACAGGTAGGAGCTGAGGGGGGTCTAAAACAAATTGCAACAGTGAGAGATTTATTTCTGGAGAGATGGATCTTTAAAAGTAGAAGCTTGAACTGTTTGGGCATAGAGCTGGATAGTATGACATAACTCTGCAGGCTATCTCTACAGTAGATTGCAATTCCGCCCCCTTTAGCAGTTCTATTTTGACAGAAAATGTTATAATTGGGGATGGAAATTTCGGGAATTTTTGGTGGCCTTCCTAAGCCAGGATTCAGACAGGATATCAGGGTTGGCGGATTATGCTAAAGCAGTGAGTAAAGCAAATTTAGGGAGGAGGCTTCTGATGTTAACATCCATGAACCCAAGACTTTTGTGTTTGCAGAAGTCAACAAATGAGAATGCCTGGGGACACACAGGGCCTGGGTTAACCTCTACATCACCAGAGGAACAGAGGAGGAGAAGGATGAGGGTACGACTAAAGTCTATAAGAACGGGTCGTCTAGTGCCTTGGGAACAGAGAATAAAAGGATCAATCTAATAATAAAAGGACTCATCTTTATCAATGCAATCAAAATAAAATGTTATGTGTCACATGCTTCATAAACAATAGGTGTAGACTAACAGTGAAATGCTTACTTATGGGCCCTTCCCAACAATGGGGAGGCAGTTAATGTTAAATAAAGGTAGAAATAGAAAAATAATAAATGAATAATGAGTAAAAAAACTTGGCTACATAAATGGGATACCAGTAAAGAGTTGATTTGCAGGGTATGAGGTAAGTGAGTTGGTACACTACTTGGCCAGAAGTATGTGGACACCTGCTTGTCTCATACCAGAACCATTATACAACGATTGCCAATGAATGTGCAATAGTGTTTCTGTCTTTCTCGCAAAGCAAATAGTTCTTGGATACAAAGAAGCTGATGACTCTCAAGAGGATATGTGAAAGGTCCCATGACATCAATCACCCTTGTATCAAAGTGACTCTGAGCACCGCCCAAACACACCATTTGCAAGTATTTGTTGTAGGCATTAGTCGTATTCAGTATGAACATATAGGTAAGGGTAAAATGTAAATGTAATGTAAATGTAAAGTGACTATGTAAGAGGATATATAATAAACAGTAGCAGCAGTGTATGTGATGAGTCAAAAGAGTTAGTACAATACGGGGCAATGCAGATAGTTAAATAGTTCACCAATAGCTACCCAGACTAGCTGTTTAGCATTCTTATGGCAGACCTGGTGCATCGGCACCACTTGCCGCGCGGTAGCAGAGAGAACAGTCTATGACTTGGTTGGCTGGATTCTGACCATTTTTAGGGCCTTCATCTGACACTGCCTGATATAGAGGTCCTGGTTGGCAGGGATCTTGCTTGGCCTTATGCAATAGCAACCAAAAGCCCATGTAAGTCTGTTTTTGACATTCCGTCATTGGTTACTCAGAGTTCCTCATATTGACATTGGCTGCGGCCTCAGGCCCTATGGTGCTAACCTTGGAAAAGTAATTTCAATATCTACTCCTTCCTCTATTGCTACTGTATTAGGGATAGACCAAATGGTGCAGTTCTATGCAATCTAATGTAATCTAACCTTTGTGCACTCGCGGATATACGTAACCTTTTAGTTTGTTGTCTTCTTTTATGAAATCATAAACTATTATCCTGGGTGACCTAAATTATGATTGGAAAATGCAGGCTTCAGATATTCTAAAAGACACGTGTAATGATCTAAACCTATCCCAGCTGGTGACTAATCCTACACTGCCTAACCCTAAAGATCCTTCAAAGTCAACTATGACTGGTGTATTGGTTAAAATAAGATCAAAGAAATATGTTTCTACTGGTATCTTCGCGGAAGACATTAGTAACTATTGTCCAGTTGTTTGTGTACAAAATCAAACCCTTGTGTCATCACATTATCTTAATTTTTTGTGACCTTGATTGTATTTCAGCTATCCCTGAACCCGATTTAGCTTTGAGCCTTTTTGCAGATGTCTTCAATACTATTGTGGATAATCATGCACCCTTCAAAAAATTAAGGGTTAAAGGTAAATCGAATGCCTGGTACACTCCGGAATTATCTGAAGTAATTAATAGAAGAGATGATGCTTGGGTCAAGCAAATCAGAAAGGCTAAATCGGATTATTATGTAACCGCTCGTTCGTATTGTAATGGGAACCCAGCTAAATTCTGGAGAAATGGAAAATCCCTGAAGGGTTCTATGTCCTCCTCTCTGCCACATCAAATGAATTCAGAAACTGGCCTCATTATAGAAAAACATCTATGCATTTAATCACTAGCCTATACACAATGATATTGGGCTGGAAGCTGATAGGGGAAACTTGCAGTCAAAGCTTTTCTTTTAGGCCTTTAACATAAAAATAAGTCCTTTGCGAGCAATAGACAACAAGAAATCCATAGGTGCCGACCAGTTGGATTCTGGTCTGCGCAAGTGTGCAGCACCCATCATTGTTGGGTCAATTACCCACATTTATAAATGCAACATTTATATCAGGAAATATTCCCAAAGTATGGAAATCAGCTCTTGGGCTGCCCCTCCATAAGGGTGGGAATAGTAGTTATCCTAATAATTATCATCCCATTTCAAGACTTCCTTGTCTATCTAAGATTCTTGAATCCTTGGTAAATGTACTACTTTGCAATTTTTTATCTGAGAAATGTATTTCGTGTATTAACCAATCAGGGTTTAGGCCTGGGCATAGCACTATTACAGCAACCACTTTAGTTCTTAATGATCTTGTCTTTGCTGAAATGAAAGGTGCTGCTTTGTTTGTGGACATGCCAAAAACTTTTGATACTGTTGATCATGCTATTTTATTGAATAATGATGTCCTCAATAGCCTGAGCTCTGACACCATCTCACAGGTGGGTTTCTCTTTGTAATCCGTGATAGTTTTGAAGCCCTGCTAGATCCAACGCATGTCAGAGTATATGCATCAACCTTAGTCCTGTATTAATGTTTTGACTGTTTGGTGGCTTAGCGGGATTTCTTAGCGTGATTTCTTGTAAGCGTCCAGAATAGTGTCTCACTCCTTGAAAACTACAGCTCTACCCTTTAATTCAATGCGGATATTGCCTGTAATCCATGGCTTCTGGTTAGGATATATGCGTACTGTCACTGTGGGGAAGATGTCGTCAATGCACTTATTAATGAGGCCGGTGACTGATGTGGTAAACTCCTCAATGTTATCGGATGACTCTCAGAACATATTCCAGTTGGTGCTATTGAAACAGTCCTGTAGCTTAGCATCCGCTTCATCAGATCACTTCCATATTGAGTGTGTCACTGGTACTTCCTGTTTGAGTTTTTGCATGTAATCAGGAATAAGGAGGATAGAGTTATGGTTAGTTTTGCCAAATGGAAGGCGAAGGGAGAGCTTTGTATGCATTTATGTGTGTCGAGTAAAGGTGATCTAGAGTATTTTTGCCTCTCGTTGCACAGATGATATGCTGTTAGAAATTAGATTAAACAGGTGGGAACCGTTCATGCAGATTAGAGTCTTCAGCCACACCAGATGGAGCTGAGCTGTGGGGACAACAGAACAGAGTAGAGCAGGTAGCTACCAGATTACCGAAGGACCACCAGAGGAGAGACACCCTATTCCCTACAAAGCGCACCACTTTTGACCAGAACCCTATGGGCCCTGGTCAAAAGTAGTGCACTATGTAGGGAATAGGGTGCCATTTGGAACGAAAACACACACACACAGCCCTCTTTAGGAGTTACTAATGGGTCTGGAAGCTATAGCACACATCCGGGGCTGTGGGGCAAATGAGGGAGAGAGAGATCGCTAGGGCTGGAGGGATTAGATTAGCCACATCTCTCTCTCTAACTCTCTCTCTCTCACACACACACACACGCGCACACACCTATGAGAAGGACAATAGAGTCACACAGATCCCAGTAGTCTGTTGGGGTAATGGGCCCAGCCGTTGGACATAATACAGCTCCAAATTGCAGACTATCTGATCTGCAGGCAGGGCCCCTCCGGTATATTAGAGAAAAGACAGGGATGGTGTGGTGATAGTATGGGGTGGAAATTGCCTGGCCAACCGGCTAACCTTACCAGTCATTTATTTGTATATGTCTCCTGGTTCATGGAAAAGGTCAGTAATTACCATTAGCAATTACCACTGAGTGACTGCAGACACCTCCACAAGCCCAGCCCAGTGATGCCAGATGTGTTACTGAGGGGAGAATATAACTAACAGGGCCTTGGAGTCTAATTCTCTCTCACCCACCCTTTGGCACAGTTCAGTTTGAGAACACTCCAGAATAGTTTCTAAATCTTCCCTACAGAATCCGTCCAGAGATTCTGACCTGCACCAGTGTTCCGTATAAAGAACCACTCTATTTGTTACCGTCTGGCCATGAAAATGTTTCTCAAATTGGTCTCGATATTATCAAGATAAAGACTCCTTAACTGAGGAGAATAGCTCATGACACACACACACAAACAAGCAGGGATAGCATCTAGGGAGTGGGGAAGTCACATAAACGCTCGGAAAAAAGAAGAGCCTAATAGATAAGGCAAAGTGAACTTGCTGCTGAAACCATCAGTAATGCAAACGGATGTGGACAGGGACTGCCCATTAGCTATTTCGTCTTCGGGTGTTAGCATTAGCACAACTGGGTGTGGGGGGGGTAGCTTGTTTATGACTGGCCACCTTTGTGCTTGTGACTGCTTCCCAAATGGCACCCTATTCCCTACATAGTGCACTGCTATTGACTAGAGCCGGGCTGTGGTCAAGAGTAGTGCACTTAAAAAGGGATAGGTGTCTCCAGATCAGAGACTGGCAGGGAGTCAACCAGATCTCATGGTTTGACTATTCAAATTATATCCACAGGGGGATAGGCGTCAAATTTATACAGTTACATTTAGGCATTAATCATGAAAGGTTAAGATAAGGGTTAAGGTTTGGGATATGGTATAAACAAAAGTAAACAAAAAAACGAGTTCCTAGCACTAGGATTGAACACACGACCCTCGGAGCCAGAGCTTGCATCTTACTTTTTGGAGTCATCACCAGACGTCCTGGTTATCTGGACGAATGTCGAATATCGCCTTGGATCTGGAATGAGCTGACTGAGGGAGGATGGGGAGGGAGCAAAGCAGCAGAGTGGTAGAGAGACGCCCTGCTGCTTAGTGGCATCGCGGACACCCCACCATGACGGTAATGAGACAAGACCAGCGCTGCTGAGACAGAGGAGGTAATTACACACACACACACGCACGCACGCACGCACGCACGCACGCACGCACGCACGCACACACACACACACACACACACACACACACACACACACACACACACACTAGCCTTCCACCCACTCTCCTTCTCATTCCCCTGCCTGCTGCACCAACAGCACACATACAAGCCTAGCATGCACAGACATGCGTGGTCGCATGCAGAAACACACATACAGTCCACACTCCAAAAGCACACTTGTAGTGTACAGATCATGGTGTGTGAGTCAGACCTCCTGATCTCTAACCCTCTCACATCTCCTTGCCTGTCCATAATATGTCCAAGGGGTCAGATACCCCTACAGCTGTACACTCCTGTACTCTACTACGTTATTCACAGCAGGTATCTGCCAATATTGTGGAAACATGAGTAGTGCTATGGGCATACTCTGTGGATAAGAAACTATGTTTGGACTCGCTGTACTATCCTGTGCTGCTGTGTATTTACAGTTGCAAGCTGTGCTTTGTTATTCTGTGTGTCAGGCTGTCCAGAGTACATCCAGTAGATGTATATGTGGGAGACATTGGGTGAATCTCAAAAGTCCTTTCTTGGTTCCTCGTGTCCTCACCCCACTTCCATTTTTCTCAGCCTCCAATGCTCTACTCTCTTCCCTTTGATGTTTTTGAGAAGAATGACAGATTTGTACCTTGTCAGCTCGGGGATTTGAACTTACAACCTTCCGGTTACTAGTCCAACGCTCTAACCACTCGGCTCCACTGCCGCCCCAGAATCAAGGAAGGACTTTTAAGATTCAACCAACATCTCAGCCCATTGACATGCTCTCATATGTGTGAAGCCACTGAAGACCTAAGATGCAGGCCAGTGAGAAGGTTTGTAAAACACCTAAAAAAATAACTAAAACAATTACCCAGTTTTTCAGAATTCCTGTTTGGAAAATGTATTGTTATTCTCTCCTATTCCAGGAATTGTATAACTGGGATTTTTGGAAAAACCTTCTGGAAATGCTGCAACCCTAGGAGGAAGCTACAAAAGACTATTGAGGCGCAGCCCAGAGGTTGTGTCCCCAGCTATCATGGCTGTTGAAGAAAGAACTGGACCAAGGTGCAGCGTGGTGAGCGTACATACTTTTAATAGTAGATGTCGCCAACAAAACAATAGTACATACTTTTAATAGTAGATGTCGCCAACAAAACAATAAACAATATCAAAACAAACCGTGAAGCATAAGGCTATATGCCAGCCCCCCGCAAGTGCCATGCGAGAGTGGGCATCCATCCAGGGTGGATTGTGGCAGCTCAGTGTGCTTGATCTCCGGTGTTCCGTTCGGCCAGGGTGTCCTGCGCCGGCTCTGCGCACTGTGTCTCCAGTGCGCTGGGACTGTTCAGTTTGTCCTATGCCTGCGCCCCCCCCGTGCCGGGCTAAAGTGGGCATTCAGCCTGGAGTAGTGGTGCCAAAGCTGTGCACCAGAGCTCCAGTGCTCCCCCACAGCCCAGTTTATCCAGTGCCTCCTCTACGCACCAGGCCTCCTGAAGGTCTCCCCAGCCTGGTGGGCCCTGTGGCAGCCCCACGCACCAGGCTGTCTCTGCGTCTCCTCTCTCCAGAGTCACCCTCCAGTCCGGACCCTCCAGCGATGCCCTTCAGTCCGGAGCTTCCAGCGATGCTCTCCAGTCCGGAGCCTCCAGTGTCGCTCTCCAGTCCGGAGCCTCCAGAGGAGCCCTCCAATCCGGAGATTCCAGTAACAGTCTCCAATCCGGAGCTTCCAGCGATGCTCTCCAGTCAGAAGCCTCCTGTGTTGCCCTCCAGTCCGGAGCCTCCAGAGGCACCCTTCAGTCCCGAGCCTCCAGCGACGCCCTCCAGTCCGGAGCCCCCAACAAGGGTGCCCAGTCCGGGGCCCGCAACAAGGGTGCCCAGTCCGGGGCCCGCAACGAGGGTCCCCAGTCCGGGGTCGGCGGCGAGGGTCTACGTCACTCCTCAGAGCCGCCACCGCAGATAAATGCCCACCCATACCCTCCCCTATAGGTTCAGGTTTTGCGGCCGGAGTCCGCACCTTTGGGGGGGGGGGGGTACTGTCACGCCCTGACCTTAGAGCTTTTTCTGTCTCTATTTTGGTTTGGTCAGGGTGTGATTTGGGTGGGAATTCTATGTTCTTTGTTCTATGTTTTTGTATTGCTTTGTTTTGGCCGGGTGTGGTTCTCAATCAGGGACAGCTGTCTATCATTGTCTCTGATTGGGAACCATACTTAGGTAGCTTTTTTCCATATGGTTTTTGTGGGTAGTTATTTTCTGTTTAGTGTTTTCTGCACCTGACAGGATTGTTTCGGTTTCGTTATTTTGTTATTGTGTTCAGTTTCAATAAAAAGCACGAACACTTATCACACTGCGCTTTGGTCCGATTCCTCTTCTTCAGATGACAACTCCTGTGACATCAGCTACCTCTCTTCCTTTCCTCATTAGTGTGTCTGCTCTCAGCCTGCCTGATGTTCCACATGGCCTCTTCAATTATACATCCCCAGCTAATTTACAGAGGATTTAATATTAATCTGAATGCTTTATCTCTATCTCAACCTCTAGGTGGATCATGTTTTATTTGTTAGAACCCCTCTCTTTGGAAAGGGAACAATATTTTTCTCAAATTAGTCTGATTTGGGTTTGTTCAGTGTTAGGATCCGGTCAATGTTCTAGGTGAATGCAATAAGGCGGAGTCCATCGCAGGACTCAGGTATGTGTGAAGCCACGATATTTACTCAAATTCAACAATAATCCAACAAGGATAAACATAAACAATCCAGATCACGTACACGGAACCAGTTGACCAAAACAATCACGCACAAAACAAAAGGGGAAGCCAGAGGGTTAAATACGGAACACTGATTATGGAATGGAAACCAGGTGAGTATAATGAAGACAAAACAAAACAAAAATTAAACATGGATCGGTGGTGACTAGAAAGCTGGTGACGTCGACCGCCAAACGCCGCCTGAACAAGGAGAGGGATCAACTTCGGCGGAAGTCGTGACAGATCCACATGTATTGGGGACATCTCAAATAGCCTAGCTCATCAAGGGTGGTCTAAAAAAGCGGATTCAGAGATTTGTATAAGGATAGCATCTTTGCATTCATCCTGACGAATTTGGAACTCCCAATATGCATGGTGATATCATGTCTGTCTAATGTCATATACACTATATATACACAATGCCAAGAGTTATGTTGTGCTTGCTGCCATTAGGCTCTGGAGCAGTGGAAATGCATTTTATGGAGTGATGAATCACGCTTCACCATCTAGCAGTCCAATGGATTGAATCTGGGTTTGGCAGATGCCAGGAGAAAGCTACCTGCCCGAATGCATAGTGCCAACTGTATAGATTATGAGGGAGGGATTATGGTCTGGGGCTGTTTTTCATGGTTCGGGCTAGGCCCCTTAGTTCCAGTGAGAACAGCTTCGATGCACCTTAGAATAGGTTCTTAAGTCTCAAACTCTATTGGAGGGATGGAACACCATTCTTCCACAAGAAATTCCATTAATTTATGTTTTGTTGATGGGGGTGGACAATTACAATGGGGCAAAAAAAGTATTTAGTCAGCTACCAATTGTGCACATTCTCCCACTTAAAAAGATGAGAGAGGCCTGTAATTTTCATCATAGGTACACTTCAACTATGACAGACAAAATGAGATAAAAAATCCAGAAAATCACATTGTAGGATATTTAATGATTTTATTTGCAAATTATGGTGGACAATAAGTATTTGGTAAATAACAAAAGTTTATCTCAATACTTTGTAATATACCCTTTGTTGGCAATGACAGAGGTCAAACGTTTTCTGTAAGTCTTCACAAGGTTTTCACACACTGTTGCTGGTATTTTGGCCCATTCCTCCATGCAGATCTCCTCTAGAGCAGTGATATTTTGGGGCTGTTGCTGGGCAACACAGACTTTCAACTCCCTCGAAAGATTTTCTATGGGGTTGAGATCTGGAGACTCACTAGGCCACTCCAGGACCTTAAAATGCATCTTACGAAGCCACTCCATCGTTGCCCGGGCGGTGTGTTTGGGATCATTGTCATGCTGAAAGACCCAGCCACGTTTCATATTCAATGCCCTTGCTGATGGAAGGAGGTTTTCACTCAAAATCTCATGATACATTCTTTCCTTTACACGGATCAGTCGTCCTGGTCCCTTTGCAGAAAAACAGCCCCAAAGCATGATGTTTCCACCCCCATGCTTCACAGTAGGTATGGTGTTCTTTGGATGCAACTCAGCATTCTTTGTCCTCCAAACATGACGAGTTGAGTTTTTACCAAACAGTTCTATTTTGGTTTCATCTGACCATATGACATTCTCCCAATCTTCTTCTGGATCATCCAAATGCTCTCTAGCAAACTTCAGACGGGGCTGGACATGTACTGGCTTAAGCAGGGGGACACGTCTGGCACTGCAGGATTTGAGTCCCTGGCGGCGTAGTGTGTTACTGATGGTAGGCTTTGTTACTTTGGTCCCAGCTCTCTGCAGGTCATTCACTAGGTCCCCCCGTGTGGTTCTGGGATTTTTGCTCACCGTTCTTGTGATCATTTTGACCACACGGGGTGAGATCTTGCGTGGAGCCCCAGATCGAGGGAGATTATCAGTGGTCTTGTATGTCTTCCATTTCCTAATAATTGCTCCCACAGTTGATTTCTTCAAACCAAGCTGCTTACCTATTGCAGATTCAGTCTTCCCAGCCTGGTGCAGGTCTACAATTTTGTTTCTGGTGTCCTTTGACAGCTCTTTGGTCTTGGCCATATTGGAGTTTGGAGTGTGACTGTTTGAGGTTGTGGACAGGTGTATTTAATACTGATAACAAGTTAAAACAGGTTCCGTTAATACAGGTAACGAGTGGAGGACAGAGGAGCCTCTTAAAGAAGAAGTTACAGGTTTGTGAGAGCCAGAAATCTTGCTTGTTTGTAGGTGACCAAATACTTATTTTCCACCATAATTTGCAATTCAATTCATAAAAAATCCTACAATGTGATTTTCAGGATTTTTTTCTCATTTTCTCTGTCATAGTTGATGTGTACCTATGATTAAAATTACAGGCCTCTCTCATCTTTTTAAGTGGGAGAACTTGCACAATTGGTGGCTGACAAAATACGTTTTTGCCCCACTGTCTGTCTCAGGCGCCGCTCTAAAATCTCCAATAAGTGTTCATTTGGGTAGTGATCTGGTGATTGAGACGGCCATGGCATATGGTTTACATCGTTTTTATGCTCATCAAACCATTCAGTGACCACTCATGCCCTGTGGATGGGGGCATTGTCATCCTATGGAGGCATAGCCATGATATCCAAAATAATGGCCAAAATAATGGCCTGCCCAGTATTTCTATACATGACCCTAAGCATGATGGGAAGGTTAATTGCGTAAATAACTCAGGAACCACACCTGTGTGGAATAATCTGCTTTCAAAATACTTTGTATCTCTCAGTTACTCAAGTGTTTCCATTATTTTTGCAGTTACCTGTATTTTCCCTCGCAATATATCTATATTGTCCTAAATGTATAAATTATCCAATAGCACAAGCTTAGGTAGAGGGCAGTAGGAAATTAGATCAGAGTGGTTTCACCGCTGGAAACATTAGCTAAACTACATTACCCCTAGTATGAGACATGATTGATGCACGTGTCTGCTGCCGGATCGGTATATATTTAATTCAGTAAATGGCGTTTCACCTTTGATTTCACCTGATAAATAGAGAGAGCATGTATGACACATGACATGGATATATTTTTTTGTTTAGTTAACTGAGGATACGGACCTGAGACAGCAGCCAGATTATGTGCAGATTTTGTTACACGGATAAAAATAATGTCACTCATCCATCAATGGCTTCAGCAGAAGACTCCACTGCTCCAGGGGCTCTGGGGGGCAGGTATATGAACTATCTATGGGAGAGGCACAGTTACAGGGAGTATTGTAAAAAAAAATTAGCAGTGAATTATGGCCTTGTCTTATCTGTGGTAACGTGAGTTATGTCTTGTTGTAGTTGTGGAGGACAGAGACTATATTTTGTAAAACTGGGGAAAAAAAGTCAGTTGAGATTTACCTTCAAATTGAGTCTGTCTCACTCACTCTCGGTCCTGTTACATTCACAATACCTTCAAAATCAATTCTCTTTCCACATTTGCATATGATGAAGTTAGACTAAGACATACTTTAAAGCAGGTTTTTGCAAGCATTTCAGTAATTTTAGCAAGTCACCAATGAAATAGCCAAAAATGCTGTATGAATAATCCCAATTGAGTTTGTACACGCAGTATAGTCATTCTAGGTGGGTAGTTAATGTGAGATCCATAACTCCAGACAGTGTTGTAGGAATGAAAAGACGGGCCTCCAGAGTCTGGGCTATTCACGGGATGCTGCTGCTACCATGTCATGGTCCTCTGAGCAGGCCTGGCTAATCTCCATTATCTTGACACTGCAGCCCTTTTGTAATATATTGAAAAACATGTCAATCCAAGATTGAAGGCTTGGTACTATTAGCAGCCGAAGCATACACTCACATACACTCTGGTTTCTAAAGAAAATCGAAGGCACTCCAGAGGTGGACTTTAATTGTGGCACGACTCAACCAAGTATAAACTACAAGTCTCTCACTTACACTCTTTCTTTCTGAATGACTGACTGAATGTTTCTGTCATTGCTCATCCATATATGTATATGTTCTAATTCCATTATTTTACTTACAATAGATTTGTGTGTATTAGGTAGTTGTTGTGGAATTGTTAGATTACATGTTAGATATTGCTGCACTGTTGGAACTAGAAGCACAAGCATTTCGCTACACTCGCAATAACATCTGGTAACCATGTGGAGGTGACCATTAAAATGTGATTTGATTTGAATGACATACTGCTCTTGACCACATCACTGAAACTGAATTGGCCTGAAAAGCCTCCGTATTTCGTTTGTGAATGTTTAAGAATTCTCATGACTAAATTATTTATACATTTTTATTGTATTCTGTGGAATTTATATTTAAGAGACTAAACAAAAAGTAGTTCCTCTCCATCAGTTCAAACGCCTTGGCACTGCACACCCATGGAGAAATGATACAAAATGCATCCCAAAAGGGACCCCATTTCCTATATAGTACACAACCTTGAGAATAAGGTGCCGATTGTGACGCGGCCTGGGATCAGTGCAGGTAAACTTACATGGGAATCACCCTGAGAATTAAAGTCGCCTCCTCATCAGTTTAGAAATCAAATGATAGAGGGGACCCCTCTGGCAAACACCCCAACATATCTCTCCATGTCTCCCTAGCCAGAGGAGAAGATACCAGACGTGAGTGTGTGAGTCTGAGTGTCAGAGGAGTAAAGTACCCAGGGAAATGTATTGCATTAGATAACACTGACAATGACCTACTGGGGAGATTTGAGGGCATTTTCAAAATGTTTACTTACTTGTGGAGCATTTGTTTCAGAGAAATAAAACAGTGGCACGGCATAGTTCTCGTGCATTTACTCAGTGGCCATGACCATACCCATACTATTGTATTACATTCTTCAACTACATGCTCATTTCGCCGTTTGATCTAGTCGAATTTACTCAACGTTTCCCGATTCACGTGTTTGACAACAGATGAAAATCAAATAAATTGAACCACTGGCGGGAGTCAACGCAATCGCGTATTAGATGACGCATTTGGGGGACTAACTTTGAAATTTCACAAACTATAAAACGTGACACTATTTTGTACACTACTATGGGTATTCGGACATGGACAGTGTGAACTGCAAGTCAAATGTGTCCTGGAAAGACAAACCAGTACATTTGCTTCACTGGGTTTTGTGGGCATTTAGTACAAGCAAAACATTGTTGAAATCAAATAATACAAAAAAAATCCTATATATTTTTTTTTTTACTCCCACCAGAAAAGCAGAGGGAATTGGAATGAGAAAGCATGTTTAGTCTAAACCAAAACAGGTTTTAGGTTAGGAACTCTTTAATATATAATGAAGTGTAACAAGGTGAGTTAAGCGGCATTAATGTTTTTCCCCGAATGCAAATAAAAAGATGGAAAATGTTATTTCTTAGAGATCGAACTCAGCAAGTCTCGATTCCAGAAATTTCAACTGTTGCTGTTTTTTTTCTATCTCTTCAACAAATTATAGAGGAAGTGGGTACTTTTGAGAATTATTCCTGTGGACAGAGTGAGTCAGGGAGTGAGGACCAGTGAATTATATGTACCTCCATGGAAGATTAAATTAGTATTTCAGAAACTTCCCTTAGAGCAACTCAAGTCCCTCAACCCAGAAAATGCAGAAAATGCAATTTGATTTGTGCTTCATTTTTCTATTTCTCCATTTTCTTTTAAACCTGACCTCTTGACAAAGTGTGGTACGGGTAGGGAAAACGTTGCGTTTCAGAGGGCTGCCTATAAAGAATAAATAAATTATCTCCCTTGTATGGGTGAATTGCCCTATGACATGGTAATTTTGTACAGTTTTGTGGAGGCCATCTGGGTTGTGTGTGTGTGTGTGTGTGTGTGTGTGTGTGTGTGTGTGTGTGTGTGTGTGTGTGTGTGTGTGTGTGTGTGTGTGTGTGTGTGTGTGTGTGTGTGTGTGTGTGTGTGTGTGTGTGTGTGTGTGTGTGTGTGTGTGTGTGTGTGTGTGTGTGTGTGTGTGTTCATGTTTCTAATGGTCGTTTTTATTGAAGACATTACTGATGAAACGTTCATGCAGGGCCCCGACTATGATCTAATTCACATTCCTCTGTTGCCCTTACCATCATGTCTTTGTAGAGATGTGTGATGTGGATCCTCGGGACACTGAATCTGTCTGCATCCCAAATAATGCCCCATTTCCCATGTAGCCCTACTTTTGACCAGGGCCAATAGGGCTTTGGTCAAAATTAGTGCACTACGTATGGAATAGGGTGGCATTTGGGATGCACCCACAGTCAGAACTTATGGAGCAGCTTGTTTTTAATGTGTCTACCCTCTGCCACAGGAATGTTATGTTTTTATTTTTATTTTTTATTTCACCTTTATTTAACCAGGTAGGCTAGTTGAGAACAAGTTCTTATTTGCAACTGCGACCTGGCCAAGATAAAGCATAGCAGTGTGAACAGACAACACAGAGTTACACATGGAGTAAACAATTAACAAGTCAATAATACAGTAGGAAAAAAAGAGAGTCTATATACATTGTGTGCAAAAGGCATGAGGAGGTAGGCGAATGATTACAATTTTGCAGATTAACACTGGAGTGATAAATGATCAGATGGTCATGTACAGGTAGAGATATTGGTGTGCAAAAGAGCAGAAAAGTAAATAAATAAAAACAGTATGGGGATGAGGTAGGTAAAAATGGGTGGGCTATTTACCGATAGACTATGTACAGCTGCAGCGATTGGTTAGCTGCTCAGATAGCAGATGTTTGAATTTGGTGAGGGAGATAAAAGTCTCCAACTTCATCGATTTTTGCAATTCGTTCCAGTCACAGGCAGCAGAGAACTGGAACGAAAGGCGGCCAAATGAGGTGTTGGCTTTAGGGATGATCAGTGAGATACACCTGCTGGAGCGCGTGCTACGGATGGGTGCTGCCATCGTGACCAGTGAACTGAGATAAGGCGGAGCTTTACCTAGCATGGACTTGTAGATGACCTGGAGCCAGTGGGTCTGGGGACGAATATGTAGCGAGGGCCGACTAGAGCATACAAGTCGCAGTGGTGGGTGGTATAAGGTGCTTTAGTGACAAAACGGATGGCACTGTGATAAACTGCATCCAGTTTGCTGAGTAGAGTGTTGGAAGCAATTTTGTAGATGACATCGCCAAAGTCGAGGATTGGTAGGATAGTCAATTTTACTAGGGTAAGTTTGGCGGCGTGAGTGAAGGAGGCTTTGTTGCGTAATAGAAAGCCGACTCTTGATTTGATTTTCGATTGGAGATGTTTGATATGAGTCTGGAAGGAGAGTTTACAGTCTAGCCAGACACCTAGGTACTTATAGATGTCCACATATTCAAGGTCGGAACCATCCAGGGTGGTGATGCTGGTCAGGCGTGCGGGTGCAGGCAGCGAACGGTTGAAAAGCATGCATTTGGTTTTACTAGCGTTTAAGAGCAGTTGGAGGCCACGGAAGGAGTGTTGTATGGCATTGAAGCTCGTTTGGAGGTTAGATAGCACAGTGTCCAAGGACGGGCCGGAAGTATATAGAATGGTGTCGTCTGCGTAGAGGTGGATCAGGGAATCGCCCGCAGCAAGAGCAACATCATTGATATATACAGAGAAAAGAGTCGGCCCAAGGATTGAACCCTGTGGCACCCTCATAGAGACTGCCAGAGGACCGGACAGCATGCCCTCCGATTTGACACACTGAACTCTGTCTGCAAAGTAATTGGTGAACCAGGCAATGCAGTCATCCGAAACAACCGAGGCTACTGAGTCTGCCGATAGGAATATGGTGATTGACAGAGTCGAAAGCCTTGGCAAGGTCGATGAAGACGGCTGCAATTGTCTTTTATCGATGGCGGTTGTGATATTGTTTAGTGTGTGACATCTGCAATGGAAATGTTCATTTTGTACGTAGTTTTTCTTTCTAATTGGCAATATATTTGTCAAGACAAATTGAAATTCAGTTATCAAACAGAAATCTAGATCTATCGCTCTCAAGTCACCTCTGATATTCTGTCATCTTATGAACCCCAAATTTCCAATGTTTTCCTTCCATACAATTATAGGTAATTCTGTTGTATAAAAATAGGAAGTGTACCACCGAGGGATCTATGCTGTCTGTTGTCGGTTGTGTTATAATGTCAGGCTAAACCAATGTTTAAACCTATGGGAGGCTCAAATTGTGGGCCACACAGACACAGCCCTGCTAAAATACAGTAGTGTTTATATTCTGTTTTATTTCCCCATATACCACCAACATGTTTTGATAAGCAGGTAACAATAATACACTTCATACATACTCATGGCATTAACAGTAGAACAACTGGGTGTGTGTGATACTGTGACAGTGGACATGTGGCTGATGGACCGTAATGGAAGCAGTGTGTAACCGCTGGTGGCAGGAGCATAAAAGGGACTGGAGAGGAGCACAGAGACAGGGGCCAAAGTATCTGAGCCGGGCTTGGAAAGGGAGGGAGGGGGCGAGGCTATTTAAGCTGATTGGGAGCGAGCGAGAGCAAGCGAGAGAGAGAAATGGAGAAAGGGAGAGAAAAAGAGTGAGACAAAGAGAGAGGAGGGTGAGTGAGCGAGATGAAATGTGTAATGAGATGGTAAGACACTGCCAATGTCACTCTCTATGATATTGACTGACTACAATACACAGAGAAGGAAACGAAAGATCAATGCATAAACAGGGGAGAAGGGATGGAAGGAGAGAGAGGAAAAACTTTTTCCCAAACACAAGGTGGCTAAGCTCTGGTGTCCAAACACTAGGCATGCCCTGGAGCTGTTATCAGAGGACAGACTAGGGTCCTCCAGCCACATCATAATTCACACGGGTACAAATGACCTGGGGGCCCAGCAGGAAAGGATGGCCACAGCACTGAAGGGAGTGACTGAAAAAGCTTCTTCCACTTTCCCCAACACAAAAGGGGTTATCTCCACCCTGCTACCACGAAAGGACTTTCACCTTGCCACCATACAGCGAGTGAGTGCAAGCATTTCGCGAGAATGTGCCTCAAAACCTAATGTCTACCTGGCCCAATACACCACCTGGACTTGAACAGACTTTACGACCAGGTCCACCTCTACAAGGCAGGCATCACAACTTTTGCCAGGACACTGAAGGACGTCACCCTCAACCGTAGCCCCAGTACCTCACACAGGAGCAACAGAGCAACAGACACCCTGCCCAAACCCTGCCCAGCGAGACACCCTCCCAGACCTGCAAGACACACTCCTGAAGGACCTGCACTGAGAGAACCCATGCCAAGAGGACCTACACCCAGACCACAGCATCACCAGCCACAACCCAATCACAACTTATGCCCCTTCTGTCCGCCCCATGCCCCCCGCCGCTGCGGCAAGAACCTCAACATGACAGCAGGACATATGCCCAGACCATGAGCAGAGCAACAGGCCCAACCCCCACAATTACACCAGCCCAAGCCCCATCCTGCGACCTAAGAGGTACCGTATGTATCAGATGCTCAACATGCTCTGCTCACACCTACTGTGATGGTCCAGGCAAAAACCACACAAAAACAACACTATACACTATGGAACACAGAGCTTTTACTATCTCATCCTGGAATATACAGTGTCTGAGGTCATCTGCCTTTGGCCTAAAGAGCAGGAACCCAGACTTCATCAAATAAATTGGAAATACAGAAATTGTCATCCTACAAGGAACATGGTATTTAGGAGACGGACCCTCTGGTTACCCTCTAGGTTACAGAGAGCTGGTAGTTCCATCCACCAAACTATCAGATCTGAAACAGGGAAGAGACTCAGGGGGTATGCTAATTTGGCACAAAGCAGACCTAACCCAATCTATTAAATGAATCCAAACAGGAACATTTTACATCTGGCTAGAAATGAATAAGGAAATGATCTCAACAGAGAAAAATGTCCTCTTGTGTGCTAGCTATATCCCCCCAATAGAATCCCCATACTTTAATGATGACAGCTTCTCCATCCTAGAGGGGGAAATCTACAATTTCCAGGCCCAGGGACATGTACTAGTCTGTGGTGACCTAAATGCCAGAACTAGGCCTGAGCCTGACACCCTCAGCACACAGGGGGACAAATACTTAGTGCCAACATTCCCTCCCCCATATGCCCCCCTAGACACAACTACGACCACATAACCAACAAAAACGGGTCACACGTCCTGCAGCTCTGTCGGACGCTGGGTATGTACAGCTGGAGTCGGAAGATTACATACACCTTAGCCAACTACATTTAAACTCAGTTTTACACCATTCCTGACATTTAATACCAGGAAAAATTCCCTTTCTTAGGTCAGTTAGGATCACCACTTTACTTTAAGAATGTGAAATGTCAGAATAATAGTTGAGAGATTGATTTATTTCTGCTTTTATTTATTTCATCACATTCCCAGTGGGTCAGAAGTTTATATACAGTTAATTCGTATTTGGTAGCATTGCCTTTAAATTGTTTAACTTGGGTCAAACTTTGTTGTCCTTAAAAGCCATTTTGCCACAACTTTGGAAGTATGCATGGGGTCAATGTTCATTTGGAAGACCAATTTGGAACCAAGCTGTAACTTCCTGACTGATGTCTTGAGATGTTGCTTCAATTTATACTCATGATGCCATCTATTTTGTGAAGTGCAGCAGTCAAAACACACCCACAACATGATGCTGCCACCCCCGTGCTTCACAGTTGGGATGGTGTTCTTCGACTTGCAAACCTCTGACTTTTCCCTCCAAACATAAAGATTGTCATTATGGCCAAACAGTTTTATTTTTTGATTCATCAGACCAGAGGACATTTCTCCAAAAGGTACGATCTTTGTACCCATGGCTGTTTGGAGCAGTGGCTTCTTCCTTGCTGAGTGGCCTTTCAGGTTATGTCGATATAAGACTCGTTTTACTGTGGATACAGGTACTTTTGTACCCATTTCCTCCAGCATCTTCACGAGGTCCTTTGCTGTTGTTCTGGGATTGATTTGCACTTTTCGCACCAAAGTACGTTCCTCTGTAGGAGACAGAACGCGTCTCCTTCCTGAGCGCTATGACGGCTGCATGGTCCCATGGTGTTTATACTTGCGTACTATTGTTTGTAAAGATGAACGTGGTACCTTCCGGCGTTTGAAAATTGCTCCCAAGGATGAACCAGACCAGATACCATTTTTTTTTGAGGTCTTGGCTGATTTCTTTAGATTTTCCCATGATGTCAAGCAAAGAGGCACTGAGTCTGAAGGTAGGCATTGAAATACAACCACAGGTACACCTCCAATTGACTCAAATTATGTCAATTGGCCTATCAGAAGCTTCTATAGTAGAAATAATTTTCTGGAATTTTCCAAGCTGTTTAAAGGCACAGTCAACTTAGTGTATGTAAACTTCTGAGCCACTGGAATTGTGATACAGTGAATTATAAGTGAAATAATCTGTCTGTAAACAATTGTTGGAAAAATTACTTGTGTCCTGCACAAAGTAGATTTCCTAGTTTGTGGTGTGGTTCAAAGACAAGTTTAATGACTCCAACCTAAGTGCATGTAAACATCCGATTTCAACTGTACATAGTCAATGGAAGGCATCGAGGGGACTCCTATGTTAGGTACACATATAGCTCATCTCTTGGCAGTAGTACTGTAGACTACTTTATCACTGACCTCAACTCAGAGTCTCTTAATAAGAGTGTTCACTGTCAGTCCACTGACACCTCTGTCAGATCCCAGAAAAAACACACTCTACATGAACAGAGCTTTGCTCAATCATGAGGCATCAAAGCCAAAGAAACTTAATAATATTAAGAAATTATATAGATGGAAGGAGAGTAGTGTGGAAATCTACCAAAAAACTATTTGGTAACAACAAATTCAATCCATTCTATTTTTTTTATTTTACTAGGCAAGTCAGTTAAGAACAAATTCTTATTTTCAATGACGGCCTAGGAACAGTGGGTTAAACTGCCTGTTCAGGGGCAGAACGACAGATTTGTACCTTGTCAGCTCAGAGATTTGAACTTGCAACCTTCCGGTTACTAACCACTAGGCTACCCTGCCACCCCATAGACAATTTCATTGGACAGAATATTTTACCGTCATAGTGAAGGTATAAACCTGGCAGTAGACAACCTAAACATTATATTTGACCTCTCAGATTTCCTATGAAATCTAAACATTTCATTCACACAACCTAAGAAAATGCACTTCTTACGGCTAGGGGTTCCCCTCAAACATTCCGCTGAAATGGCAGAGCATGAATTTCAAAAATATTTTTTTGAAATATGTAACTTTCATACATTCACAATTGCAATACACCCAATTAAAGCTTAATTTATTGTTAATCTACCCATCGTGTCCGATTTCAAAAAGGCTTTACAGCGAAAGCACACAATATGATTATTTTAGGTCAGAGCCTAGTCACAAAAACACATACAGCCATTTTCCAGCCAAAGAGAGGAGTCACAAAAAGCAGAAATAGAGATTAAATTAATTACTAACCTTTGATGATCTTCATCAGATGGCACTCATAGGACTTCATGTTACACAATACATTTATGTTTTGCTCGATAAAGTTCATATTTATATCCAAAACTCTCAGTGTACATTGGGGCGTTATGGTCAGTAATGTTGTGCCTCGAAAACACCCAGCGAATTTTCAGAGAGCCACATCAATTTACAGAAATAATCATCATAAACTTTGATAAAAGATACAACTGTTATGCACAGAATTAAATATATACTTCTCCTTAATGCAACCACTGTGTCAGATTTTTAAAAAAAACTTTACGGAAAAAGCACACCATGCAATAATCTGAGTACGGCGCTAAGACATAAAAACAAGCCATAAAAATAAGCCATACAGGTACCCGCCATGTTGTGAAGTCAACATTTGTCAGAAATAGCATTATAAATATTCACTTACCTTTGATGATCTTCATTAGAATGCACTCCCAGGAATCCAAGTTCCACAGTAAATGTTTGTTTTGTTCGATAAAGTCCATCATTTCTGTCCAAATACCTCTTTTTGTTAGTTCAGTTCACTATCCAAACTCACGAAGTGTGGGCAAGTCCAGGCGAAAGTTCAGACGAAAAGTCCAAAAAGTTATATAACAGTTCGTTGAAACATGTCAATTGAAGTATAAAATCAATCTTTAGGATGTTTTTAATTAACATAAATCTTCAATAATGTTTCAACAGGAGAATTCCTTTGTCCTCAGAAATGCAATGGAACGCAGGTCGCACACTGTCATGCGCGTGACCAGTTCATGGCACTCTGCCAGACATCTGGTTGAAATATTCCCTCCTCCTTCACAGTAGAGCCTCAAACAAGGTTCTAAAGACTGCTGGCATCTAGTGGAAGCCTTAGGAACTGCAATATGACCCCATTGACACTGTATATTAGAAAGGCAATGAGTTGAAAAACTACAAACCTCAGATTGCCCACTTCCTGGTTGGATTATTCTCAGGTTTTCGCCTGCCATATGAGTTATGTTATACTCACATACATCATTCAAACAGTTTTAGAAACTTCAGAACGTTCTCTATCCAAATATACTAATAACATGCATATATTAGTTTCTGGGCCTGAGTAGCTTTTCATCCGAATGTGAAAATGCTGCCCCCTATCCCAAACAGGTTTTAACAACAATGACAAATGGTTTGATGAAGAATGCAATAATCTAAGAAAGAAATTGAGAAACCTATCCACCAAAAACATAGAGTCAGAAAACCTGAGCCTATGGCTTCACTATGGTGAATCACTATAACGATACAGAAATACACTATGGAAAAAGAAGGAACAGCACGTCATAAATCATCTCAATGTAATTGAAAAATCCATAGAATCTAACCACTTCTGGGAAAATTGGAAAACTCAAAACAAACAACACGAATAGATATCTATCCAAAACCGCTCCAATCTTTTTGGCTCTATAACAAAGAACAAACAGCAAAAACATATACATGTGTCACGTTCTGACCTTAGTTCTTTTGTTATGTCTTTGTTTTAGTATGGTCAGGGCGAGAGTTGGGTGGGTTGCCTATGTTCCTTTTTCTATGATTTGGGATATCTGTTCTTTGGCCTGGTATGGTTCTCAATCATAAGCAGCTGTCATTCATTTTCCCTGATTGAGAACCATACTTAGGTAGCCTGGTTTCACTTTTGAGTTGTGGGTGATTATTTTCCACGTCAGTGCTTGTTCCAAACGGGACTGTTTCGTTTGTTTCATTTATTCATGTTGATATTTTGTACTTTTCAGTGTTCTATTAAAAGTAAGCAACATGAACACATACCATGCTGCACATTGGTCCTCCGATCCTTCCTACTACTAGGACAATCGTTACAACATGATCAAATACAACAATTAGAATAATCTATTAACTCTCAGGGTTAGGCGTCCTGCTAGTGGAACAACTTCCGATAAAGGGGGCACGCAATTAAAATAAATAGCCTTAAAAATGTTGGATATTAAATGTTTTTCCACCGGCACAGGTTTCATGCATTCACAAATAGTGATTAAATATTCACTTACTTTTTGAAAATCTTCCTCTGATTGGCAATCCAAAGGGTCCCAGCTATAACATGTAGTGTTGTTTTGTTAGATAAAATCCTTCTTTATATCCCAAGAAGTCTGTTAAATTTGAATAATCCACTCGTTCAATTTGCAGAGAAAGGAATCCGAAAATCTACTCCTAAACTTTGTTTCAACAAGTCAAAATACATTGCTATTTTTTCCTCAGATACCCTAAAATGTAATCAAACTATAATATTTCTTACAGAAGGAAGTATGTTCAATAGGAAGCCAATTTTAGCAGTCTTGTCTTCATGGCGCATGAAAACACTAATTTCCAAGACTGTGTCCCTGTACTTAAACTGTTACTTCTTATTCATTTTGGATGTTATAAACCTGACACCTTGAACATAGACTGCTGACACCCAGTGGAAGCCATAGGAATTGCATCATGGAAGCTAGAATTGAGTATACCCTTATGCTTGCCATTGGAAGAGCATAATCTCTCAAAAAATATAATTCTGGTTGGTTTTTCTTTGGATTTTTTCCTATAATATCTATTGTGTTATACACTCCTACATTCTTTTAACATGTCTACAAACTTCAAAGTGTTTTAATTCCAATGGTACCAATTATAGGCATATCCTAGCTTCAGGGCCTGAGTAACAGGCAGTTTACTTTGGGCACGTCATTCAGGCAGAAATTGAGAAAAAAGGGGCCTAGCCCTAAGAAGCTTTAAACCAGAACCCACTGCATTCTCCAAGTACATTGAACAAACTACAGGTCAAAATACAAACCCTCCAACCCAAAAATGCCTGTGGTGTTGATGGTATCCTAAGTGAAATGATAAAATATACAGTCCACAAATTCCAAATGGCTGTACTTAAACTCTTTAACATCATCCTCAGCTCTGGAATCACAAAAAAAAAAAAAATAATGCTACCAGAGCAGAACCCGTAAATGCTACAACCACCTAAAAGGAAGTGATTCAAGAAATTCCATAACAAAGACATCACCTACAGAGTAATGAACCTGGAGAAGAGCCCACCTAAGCAAGCTGGTCCTGGGGCTCTGTTCACAAACAGACCCCACAGAGCCCCAGGACAGCAACACAAACAAAAATATAATTACTTGACTCATTGGAATTAATTTACAAAAAACGGAGCAAACAGAATAACCTACCACTCTGACTGACCCAAAATTAAGGACATCTTTGTGTGAGGATCGATGCTGGAGACGAGAAGCAGGTACAGCGAGTGAACATTTAATAAACAACGGACATGAAACAGATCAGGAACAGCGTCTGGACATGGGAAAAATTACGAGATCAATGCTCACACAGCGTACAAACTGAGGAGCAGGCACATATAAATATATGGAGTCCTCGTGAGTCCAATATTGCGCATCTTGGCATAATGATGGTGAGAGGTGTGTCTAATGAAGGGCAGCCTGGAGTCCTCCAGAGCCAGAGAGGGAGAGCGCGAGCATGCATGACATGCACAGACTCAGTGAGCAAAGCCTTGCTATTGAGAAAGGCAACCGAAGGCTGACCTGGCTCTTAAGAGAAGACAGGCTATGTGCACACTGCCCACAAAATTAGGTGGAAACTGAGCTGCACTTCCTAACCTCCTGCTAAATGTTTGACCATAGTGGAGCCACATATTTCCCTCAGATTACACAGACCCTGTCACGAATATTACTGAAGGTGACTCCCCTTCTTGTTCGGGTGGCGGTCGTCGTCGCCGGTCTACTAGCTATCACCGATCCGTTGTTCTGTGTTCCTTTGGTTTTGTCTGATTGGTAGCACCTGTTTCTTGTTTGGTTGTTAGGATAGGGTTATATATAGTTTGTTCAGCCCGCTTCTGTTTCGTGCGGGCTTGTTCGTCTGTTCTTTGTTTGAGTGTATTTTGATTGTATTTTGGGTTTCACGCTGTCCGTTTATATTTCTGTTCATTTGTTTTCCTACTTTTGTTCATGTTATTTATCCGGGACATTAGAGCGTGTTTTTTCCCACATCTTTTGCTCTCTGCGCCTGACTCCACACCTCCTCACTCATCTGCCGTAACAGACCCACAGAGAATTCAAAAACAAATCCAATTTTGATAACCTCCCATATCTATTGGGTGAAATACCACAGGGTGAAATATTGGGTGAAATACCACAGTGTCAATCACAGCAGCAAGATTTGTGACCTGTTGCCACAAGAAAAGAGCAACCAGTGAAGAACAAACACCATTGTAAATACAACCTATATTTATGTTTTTTTATTTTCCCTTTTGAACTTTAACTATTTGCACATCATTATAACACTGTATATAGACATAATATGATATTTGAAATGTCTTTATTCTTTTGGAATCTTTGTAAGTATAACATATTCTGTAAATGTTTTATGTTTATTTCACTTTTGTTTATTATCTATTTTGCTTGCTTTGGCAATGTAAACATTTGTTTCCCATGTCAATAAAGGCCCTTAAATTGAACATTGAATTGAGAGAGAGAGAAAGAGAGAGAGTCCACCACTTTTCTATATCAGAAATATGTTGCCATTTGGGACATATATACTGCCCTACCAAGCAAAAGCTTTGCACACTCTTGGCATTCTCTCAACCTACTTCATGAGGTAGTCGCCTGGAATGCATTTTAATTAACTTGTGTGCATTGTTAAAAGTTGATTTGTGGAATTTCTTTAGCTTTTTTATGCGTTTGAGCCAATCAGTTGTGTTGTGACAAGGTAGGGGAGGTATACAGACGATAGCCCTATTTGGTAAAAGACCAAGTCCATATTATGGCAAAAACAGCTCAAGTAAGCAAAGAGAAGTGACAGACCATCATTACTTTAAGACATGAAGGTCAGTCAATCTGGAGCATTTCAAGAACTTGAAAGTGCAGTCGCAAAAACCATCAAATCGCTATGATGAGACTGGCTGTCTTGAGGACCCCCCAAAGGAAAGGAAGACCCAGAGATACCTCTGCTGACGAGGATAAGTTAACTGTACCTCAGAAATTGCAGCCCAAATAAATACTACACAGATTTCAAGTAACAGACACATCTAAACATCAACTGTTCAGAGGAGACTGCGTGAATCAGGCCTTCATGGTGGAATTGCTGCAAGACACCACGACTAAAAGACACTAATAAGAAGAAGAGACTTGCTTGTGCCAAGAAACATGAGCAATGGACATTAGACCGGTGGACATCTGTCCTTTGGTCTGATGAGTCCTAATTTCAGATTTTTGGTTCCAACAATCGCTGTGTCTTTGTGAGATGCAGAGTAGGTGAACTGATGATCTCTGCATGTGTGGTTCCCACCATGAAACATGGAGGAGGAGGTGTGATGGTGTGGGGGTGCTTTGCTGGTGACATTGTCTGGGATTTATTTAAAATTCAAGGCACACTTAACCAGCATGGCTACCACAACATTCTGCAGCAATACAACATCCCATCTAGTTTGTGCTTAATGGCACTATCATCAGGAAAAATATTTGGACCGCAGAATGAAGGAAAAGCTGCCCAGCATATGTGCCCAGCATATGTGGGAACTCCTTCAAGACTGTTGGAAAAGCATTCCGCATCTCCAATGATCTTCCTACAATTAATTTGGCTGGACAATAAAACAAACTCTGAAATCATTTTTCTCAGTTTCACTCTATGAGCATTTACTGCTATTTTGCTTGGTAGGGCAGTATAGGACATACAAGTCCATGTTGTTATACATGCAGATGGGGCCTCATGTTGTATCTTATTCAATTATATGGCCTTGTTTGCCCCAATCCTCAAATGTCAGTCAATCTGGAGCCTGCTAGAAATGTGAAGTATATTTATCCGTCTGAATGCATCCTGTTAGGTATGTGTATGTCAGATATGTGTGTAGGTTTTAAACTGTAATTGCTGAAACTCTTACTGTTCTTG
This sequence comes from Oncorhynchus gorbuscha, assembly GCF_021184085.1. Lineage (NCBI taxonomy): Eukaryota > Metazoa > Chordata > Actinopteri > Salmoniformes > Salmonidae > Oncorhynchus > Oncorhynchus gorbuscha. The sequence continues at coordinate 35,836,151 of NC_060179.1, read as the reverse complement.
TCAGTCGGTTTGTAAGATGTGGAATGTGAGTCAATCACATTTGTTGTTTACGGCCTTGAGCCATACTGAAATGGTTTTCTTTTATTCTTTAAAGTTTACAGACCTGCAGTACAGAAGGTATGCAAAACCAACACTTCAAATCCCCATCTGAATTGCACATCAAGAAGTGCTTGACAAACAGCAAGTCCAAGTGCTGCTGGTACTCAGGAGAGAGGCTGAAAGATATTCATGAAAAGCAAACCCCCCTGTGCATCAGAGTTCCATTTCCTTGAACAAACCTGTGGTTTTCTTGAAATCCTCCCCTGTTTGCCCCTCAAACAATATGTGACTCTCATTCTAAACCCATGCGTGGATTGTTGGTTAAGTATTTGGATAATCTCTGTGTGATGTGTCACGTATTGTTGGAGGTAATGCACTCCCTGGTGATGATAAAAGGAGAGAGTTGATGTCCCAGTGGTCCCGTATCCACGAGGGAGCAAAAGTGGGCTTAGCCCCCTCAGTTGAATCTTGTACCGCCTCAGTTTTACTTTTATGTCCCTATATAAAAATAGCAAACTTCAAATGATTGAGTGACAGGTTGTCTCAAAATCTGTTTGTATCTCAGCTGCGCTGTGCCAGCACAATGGCCAAAGCGGACCTCAACGTGTGTTGGGGTGTATAGAATACCACTTGGGTGGTTAGGTATGACTCCTTTGGGTTTCCATAAAAAGAGGGGAAATAAATGGCTAAGTGAACAACGTGGTACACCTCCACCTGTAATATTTTATTTAGATTTATTAGGGAGGGGTCAAGTTTACCATTGTAGATGCTTCACTCAACTCTGCCTCACACCCAACCATTACAGAGTTTAGTTAGCTTCTAATTTAGCTGTAACAAGCGTTAATGTTATTAGCCTTAGCCTATTTAGCCAGCCACAATGGATATCAGAAATTGGCTTTGTCAAAGTACCCAAACAAAGCCAAAAGGGGAAGGAGAGCGATGAGCAGCAGCATCAAACCACCAAGGTCGCAGCCAAGCCCAGCAGCGAGGATGCTGTTGAGCTCCATCTAGGATAATGGCTCGACAACCCCCTCCACCTCCGACTGTTCCTGACGATCTTGGCTCAGAGGAGCCAGCCCAGATTAGCCTAGAATCCTACCCTAGCCTAAGGTTCTGTCCAAAAACATTCATTTAACATCAATACTCGGGTTACTGCAGAATTCTACAGGATTCCAATGCAAGAACCCAAATGACGCCCCTGGGTATAGCTACAAATCGGTACATTTCATCATAGAAATAGACACATTCTATTATGGTTTTCTTGGTAGCCTATTGGTTTTTGTGGTTGTCAATCGAACTGTTGATATTGGAAACGTGTTTATGGTAGGCTGGATTTGCTTACTTGATTACCTGGGTCGAATTTGAAGTGTATTGTGTGCATTGAAGTGTAATGTGCCATATCATAACGTGTTGCTGTACTTATGAGCGGTATTGTTTTTCCATGTTTGAAGCCGGCCTATAGGCCCATTTGTTTGGCAACACAGCTGTGCATGGATGCATCTCACTGTAGTAGGCTCTGTTTTGGTTATTTGGCTCTCCATTTGCCTTTTGTTTACTGCGTTTGTTGACTGTTGTTGTGCCATGCCTTTATCGATCTGATATTTTGTTTTCTACCGCTGTTGTTTTGTCCTGTTTGCATTCGCCATTATGTTGGTTTTCCAAGCCAAACTGCTCATCAGTATTTTTGTTTGCATGCATGAATAACTAGGCCACTACTTTCAGCATTTAGTTTGCATTATTTTGGTAAGACAGCTGTGTGTATGGCTGCATTCACAAAGGCTGTTTGTAATAGGAGAATTACCCTTTCTTGTAGCCTATAATAATTACCAAAACAACATTGCTTTAGTGAGTAGGGTACTGCCCAGTGTACTGATACAGCACAGGCTACAGATTTCCTTCGAGCGTCTCACTTCAAGAGCACTCAGAGTCTAAGCATTTGACGTTCGTGTTTATTGTGGTATAGCATGATATAAGCAGAATTTATACAATTCCAATGCAAGAACCCCAAAAAATCATGCCCTCACCAATTTCAGCTGCCCCCTTAGTCACTTCATCCTGGCGCCAGGTCTGTTCCCCAGACAATTTCGCATCTCCACGTCTCACATATACACAGATGGAGAGGGAGAGAGAAAGCGTGAGATTAAGAGAGAGAAAAGAGATAGAGAGAGAGTGAGGGGGGTAGGGTTAGAGGAAGAGGAAAAGATAGAGATGGGCAGAGAGAGAGAGAGGGGGTTAGGGTTAGAAAGAAATAGGTAGAGAGAAAGAGAGAGAGACAGACAGACAGACAGACAGACAGACAGACAGACAGACAGACAGACAGACAGACAGACAGACAGACAGACAGACAGACAGACAGACAGACAGACAGACAGACAGACAGACAGACAGACAGACAGACAGACAGACAGACAGACAGACAGAGACAAAGAGAGTGGGTCATCCATAGCATAAAAATATGTACTTTGGCACAAGCCTTGAAAAATGGGCCGTCCCATCTCTCTCCACTCTAAGCATGATTTCACCGGAGACGTGGCATCAAAGCACTCGGCAGCAGCCGTAGCGTACAGACGTACACTAATGATCACATGAGTGGTAGCGAGGTGTTGGAGCGTTAACCTTCCTCTCTGCCGGAGCTCCTATGTAGGTCAAAATAAATATGTTTTGCCTTAACAGCCCTACCTGAAAATGCCAGTCAGATTCTGTCCTCCTTTCCTCATTCTGTCCTTCTATGCCCCTCCTTTCCACCCTCCTTTCCATGACATGGTGACAGACAAAATAGGACAGTTACAATATTGACGTTGATACTGTGGCTTCGTAAGTCACTGTTGCGTGTTATGTGTTGAATCAACAGACATTTTTGAAGTGATGCATGCATGCGTTGATATTGTTGTAATTATATAAAAAAAAACATTAGGAATTTAAAAGAGCCAGATGCACATGCAGTCTAACGTGTCTGCTGAACATTCAGGACATAGAAGAAGAGGTATTTTGCATCCCAAATGGCACCCTATTTCCTACATAGTGCATTACTTTAAAAGTAGTACACTATTGGAATACGGTGCTATTTGGGACATAGCCATTGAATGAACTGATTGGATTATAAGGCTGTGTAAATACCGTTCTCCCAGTCTGAGGTAGTAATGATATAATTTATTCATACAGATATGTTGCCAGTTTAATTCTGCACCAATTTTCAACAATTAGCGTTTATTAGGGGATCTTTATTTAAGGTAAATGAAGTGAAGGTTTCAGTGATTAAAGCACTTTGTAAGCAGGCCTTTATTTAAGGCCCATCCCTAAGTTCAAAAAAGGTTATCATATATCATTCATAAATAAATAAAAATTCTCACAGCTTTGCTTATCATGGCCTAAGGCTTCTTTTTATTTCACACAAATACAACATAGCATGTCCATTTGAATAGTAAATAAATTAGCAATGTCCTCCCCTCTGACTCTTCAGGAGTATCCCACCAACAAGTTTGCTTGATGACTCAGAGGACTCATATCCCTGCTGCTCATATCCCTCTAGTCGTCAGTTGAATCCCAAATGACAGCCTACATAGTGCATTACTTTTGAACAGGGCCCATAGGTCTCTGGTCAAAAGTAGTACACTATAAAGGAAAAGAGAACCAATTGGGACACATCCAAATTTTCATACACTGCAGTAAATGTGGTTCAGGATTTAGCTAGGCAATATGCTAGACTGGACAGGCTCAGCACATGAGGTCCCCTTCCCGTTCAGTGGAATCCCCTCACTCTTATTTTTCCTTAGTGGTGATACATTCTCTATAAGTGTAGATTATTTCCAGAGAAAACTGGGGCTTTCGGTGCCAAGGCATGTCGCCAAGATAAAAGCCCAGGTAGGACTGCGGTGAGCTGGGTTTCGACAATGCAGGGGTAGAGAGGGGTGGAGTGTGTATGTGTCAAAGCAGTGTATTGATAGATACATCTGCAACTACTAACTAGAGAACTACTGTGCACAGTTACATCTCTGAGAAGGACTGCAGTGTCTTTCATTTGTAAAGAAGTGTATCTATTTGGCTGGAAAACCACTGTATTCAAGCTATATTAAGTCCAAGTGGAAGTAAAGTAGAGTGCACTTGTGTTTTGATGTCAATTCAGAACTGAGTCATCATGCTAATTATGTTCTCTCAACTGTATTTTTTAAGAACTTTAATAGAATATGTCTATGGGGGAAACATTTTTAATTTCAACTCAGTTTATTCAGTCTTATGGTTTTCGGAAATTAAAAAGAGAGACCCATGACTATGTATTGTACGTGTCAGAGCTTAAACATAAATATTTAGGTCATACACAACACCAGCAAATAAAATATCCTTGTCGCTCTCTTGAAGTGTAAATTCTTTAAATCTGTCCTACCCCCTCTCCCACCCCTCCCATTTTCTTTCTCGCTTCCATTTAATTAAGTTGAACCCATGTGACGGTACTCTGCGCACTTGTCCGCGTGCGTGTGGACCCTGTGGCCACTGACACATGATGCGACTCCTCAGCGGACTGACTGCAGACCTGGCATGGTCCCCTGTTGAACGTTGGGAAGGGGCCATGACCCTGTCTTTGTCCCTAGCCCTGTTCAATAGTAGTGCACTAGGCAGGGAAAACGGTGCCATTTGGGACACAAACCTGGCATGGCTTCCTTGCTGAACCTTGGGAGTCACATCACTATTCTTCTCATCCTCTCTCTTCCCATCCTCTCCCCCTCTCCTCCAGGGTTCCTAAGGTGTCATGGCCACAGATGGGTCTCTCAGTTTCCTGTCTGTTTGATCTGAGCACAGATCACAGATCCCAGAGTTCTAGCCGCCGCACCACGGCCTCCCCAGCTGCCCACCCGCCCAGACCTAAATAATCAACCCCCTTTAAAGTGGATGTGTGTTTATGTTAACTCAACATGAATGGTTAGACTGCAGCATCGGGCGCTAGCTGGTTGGCCCAGTGATAATTACAGAGTGTTTATTTTATTGAATTGTAATTACTAAAGACAAACAGACTCCAACGAGCCACTTCCTGGTAGAAACAGCAGTTGAATGCAGCTGTGGAGTGGGTGGTGGATGACGCCACGGTAGACAGAGAGTGCATGTATCTGTCTTAGATGTCATGAAATATAAAATACAAAAATGGTACTAGATCACTTCAGTATGAATCACTATGGGGCAGAGTTCCAGACATATTTTTTTACGGAGCTTTCATTTTATTTCAGGACTAAATTTAATCTGTGTCATGGAAACTGCCCCTATGCACTTTAGTTTAGTATGTTAGTACTTCCCTAATTCTCTCTAACACCAATTGCATGCATACAAACACCATTTATTGAGTAGGTATCAAACAAAGAACTCATGCAATCTGTCTATATTATCAATAATTTATTTGGGTATCATTGATCACTAACCTTGCCACCCTGCTAAATTAATCTCATTACGACCTTTGACAATTTGACATTTCTATATAACTGACCTATCCAAGTATTCTACTATATGAGAAATGGAGATAGCATACCCAGCAAACCAAAACTGGTTCTGTGAACCAGTAGGCTGCAGCAAATGTTCTCATAACACAAACACTGTGAAGTTGTGCTCATGATTACACAATAGTTGTATGAAACATTCGCCTGAGGTTGCAAGAACGCTCCACATTGTGGTGACATCAAAAAATAAACAGTCTAGTTGTGTGGATGATGATACAATGTTTCATTTAAGGGTGCAAAAAACGTTCATCTGATGTTACAACAACGTTCCCAGACTATATTTATGTTCTTTAAAAGATCCTAAAACATTTATTTAGGTTGCGGGAACATTGTTGGGACATGATATGATAGGTTCCCAAAACCCTAAAACTGTCTACTTGCAGATAATGTTTGCATCAGGGTGCATAAACATTTTGTTGATGTTGCAAGAATGTTGACAGACCAGCCTTTAAGTTATTTAACATTTCCCAGAAAAAGAGAGGTTCCCAAAGTACAAAATATGCTTAGTTGAGATGATATTCATACAATGTTTAAATAAGTTAGGTTTCACAGGACATTCCCTTAATTCCATTGAAGGGGGCTCCTGAGTGGCGCAGCCGTCTAAGGCACTGCATCTCGTGCTAGATGTGTCACTACAGACCCTGATTCGATTCCAGGCTGTATCACAACCAGCTGTGATTGGGAGTCCCATAGGGTGGCGCACAATTGGCCCAGCATCCTCCGCGTTAGGGTTTGGCCGGGGTAGGCTATGATTGTAAATAAGAATTTGTTCTTAAACTGACTTGCCTTGTTAAATAAAGAAAGAATGTTAAGAGAACACCAGGTCTAAGTTCTTTACAGGTTCCCAGAATGTTATGGGAGTTGTCTGAGATGTTGCAGGAATATTATTGTGATTGTCACCTATTGCACTTAGGAGGTTGCACAGAATATTCCAACAATGTTGCATAATGTTTTTCCAGAATTTCCAAATGACATTCAAGGCATATTTGTTTTGGGTTTCATTACTTTTATTCTTGAGTATTCACCTGCTCATTAAAATACAGGATCAGAACCTTCAATCTAAATACAAAATCATTTGACCTTTTCTCAATTTCAAATCAAAACACAAACAAATGCAGGCAATAGCCATTCTACAAATATTAAACATGTATATTAAACAAATTCAGAAATATCTTAATTTAGCACATTCATGGGTTCAAAAACATTAAATATCCAATATGAAAAGTGATTTAGCACACATTTTAACATAATTTGGTGTACAGTGCACAATTGTATATTCTTCAGATTAGCACCATTGTCCTCACTATGAATTCTAAAATAAACGAGTTCCCCAGTTTTCCTGTGTGGGGAAAAACAGAGTTTGCCCAATATAAGGTTTCAGTTCTTAAAACCTGAATTCCTATGACTACAATTGCATGCACTTACATTGCTATTTGAAAAGTTTTCAGACCCCTTGATTTTTTTTGTAACATTTTGTTACGTTACAGCCTTATTCTGCTTAGGGTCGTTGTGCTGTTGGAAGGTGAACCTTTGCCCCAGTCTGAGGTCCTGAGCGCTCTGGAGCAGGTTTTCATCAAGGATCTCTATGTACTTTGCTCTTTTCATCTTTCCCTCAATCCTGACTAGTCTCGCAGTCTGTGCCTCTGAAAAACATACACACAGCATGATGCTGCTACCAGCATGTTTCACCATAGGATGGTGCCAAGTTTCCTCTAGATGTGACGCTTGGCATTCAGGCCAAAGATTTCTCATGGTCTGAGTCCTTTAGGTGCCTTTTGGCAAACTCCAAGCAGGCTGTCATGTGCCTTTTACTGAGTAGAGGCTTTAATCTGGCCACTCTACCATAAAGGCCTGATTGGTGGAGTGCTGCAGAGATGGTTGTCCTTCTGGAACATTCTCCCATCTCCACAGAGGAACTCAGCGTGACCATTGGGTTCTTGGTCACCTCCCTGACCAAGGCCCTTCTCCCTCTACTGCTCAGTTTGGCCAGGCAGACAGCTCTAGGAAGACTCCTGGTGGTTCCAAACTTCTTTAGTTATAGAATGATAGAGACCACTGTGTTCTTGGGAACCTTCAATGCTTCAGACATTTTATGCTAATCTTCCCCAGATGTGTGTCTCAACACAATCCTTTCTCGGAGCTCTACGGAAATTTCCTTCCACCTCATGGCTTGGTTTTTGCTCCGACATGCACTGTCAACTGTGAGACCTTATATAGACAGTTGTGTGCCTTTCCAAACCATGTCTAATTAATAGAATTGTCCTCAGGTAGCCTCCGATCAAGTTGTAGAAACATCTCAAGGATGATCAATGGAAACAGGATGCACTTGAGCTCACATTTGAGTCTCATAGCAAAGGGTCTGAAATCGTATGTAAATAAGGTGTTTCTGTTTTTTTGTCATTATCGTGTATTTTGTGTAGATCAGAGTGTTTAAAAACAATTTAATCAATTTTAGAATAAGGCTGTAATGTATAAATATGTGAAAAACGTCAAGGAGTCTGAATACTTTACGAACACACTGTAAAATAATTAACAAATCAACAGCATGTTACGACGTGTTATGAAAACAGTCCTCAGCCTTATGTACTCTACTAACTTTAAGTGTCTGAATGCTAATGTAACCTGAATGAAATGGCTAGTTATTTAGGATGGAAGCAAGACTGTTACTATATACAATTGTATCATGTTTCAATGTCAACACACAGATTTTGAGTTCACATAATTTCAGAATTTAAAATGATAGTTTCTTGTTCCGCTTCTTGTAGTTGTACAGTGCCCACAGGTCAATGCCATCCACTTCTCTGATAACCCATCTGACTCTTTCCCAGGAAGACATTATTTGAAGGAATACAAGTTATTTATTTAAAATACGCTTTATAAATATCAATGCAACTAAAATTACATTTCAAAATACTTTAAACAACAATAACAACTAAAATACAGTGGTGGAAATGTGCAGCACATAAAGATGGGAACATTTAATAATGTCTTGATTGACCATAATGCCCTATCAACTGTAAATAGACTGAACCCCTGCCTGCTATCCTCTGGTGGTGCGGAGGGTTAATGATCTGACTGATAATCCGAAGATTGCCGTTTTAAACACAACATGTGCATTGCAGATTGTCAACATATGAAGTGTAAAACATTTGGTCGTGATTGTCTGATTAAATGCTGTGCAAATGACCGGTTGATTACATCACAACTGAGCATATTTTCTTATTGTAATGCACCCACACTGTTCCCACAACATAATAACATGTTTTGGGAACCTTTAAACAATTTAGAAAGGCTGTTTACTCTACATTTTTACATCAACGGAATGTTTTGTGCACCCTGACTCAAACATTATCTGCATGTCAGCACAACTAGTGTCACACCCTGATATGTTTCACCTGTCTTTGTGATTGTCTCCACCCCCCTCCAGGTGTCGCCCATCTACCCCATTATTCCCTGTGTTTTTATACCTGTGTTCTCTGTTTTGTCTGTTGCCAGTTTGGTTTGTTTCGTCAAGCCTACCAGCGTGTTTCCTTCCATTCCTGTCTCTCGATTGTTCCTCTTTTCTAGTTTTCCCGGTGTTGAACATTCTGCCCGCCCTGTCCCTGAGCCTGCCTGCCGTCCTGTACCTAAGCCTGCCTGCCGTCCTGTACCTTTGCCCTACCAATCTGGATTACAGACCTCTGCCTACCCTGACCATGAGCCTGCCTGCGGTCCTGTACCTTTGCCCCACCTATCTGGATTACTGACCCCTGCCTGCCCTTGACCTGCCTTTTGCCTGAATAAATCCCAACAGGGTCGGATTAATAAACTGTTGTTACTTCGACGTTGTCTGCATCTCGGTGTTACCTGAAACGTGACAGTACAAACTGGCCATGACTGACCCAGCAGACGCGGGCCAGCTGCACAACGTAATCTCCTCCCAAGGAGCCACTATCGGTATGCATGAGGAATTGCTTCACATTGACCATCCATATCAATGGGCGATTAAGGGAAAGATGGAGGGAGAGGAAATTCGATTTTGTTCACACATCCAGGGATTGAACCTTGCCTCAGAGTCATCCCGGAAGTCCCTGATGATCCCGTTGCAGAGAGAACCCAAGGCTTCCTGACCTCCCCCGAGAGTCGCCGAACACGGCCAAGTCACCACTTCCCGAGCCTATGCAACTACAGTGGCTTGCGAAAGTATTCACACCCTTTGGCATTTTTCCTATTTTGCTGCCTTACAATCTGGAATTAAAATAGCTTTTTGGGGGGGTTTCTATCATTTGATTTACACAACATGCCTACTACTTTGAAGATGCAAAAATATGTTTTATTGTTAAACAAACAAAAATAAGACAAAAAAGCAGAAAACTTGAGCGTTCATGACTATTCATCCCCCAAAAGTCAATACTTTGTAGGGCCACCTTTTGCAGCAATTACAGCTGCAAGTCTCTATAAGGCAAAACTGCTGCAGCTCCTTCAAGTTGGAAGGGTTCCGCTGCTGTACAGCAATCGTTATGTCATACCACAGATTCTCAATTGGATTGAGGTCTGGGCCTTGAATAGGCCATTCCAAGACATTTAAATGTTTCCCCTTCAATGACTCGAGTGTTGCTATAGCAATATGCTTAATGTCATTGTGCTGCTGGAAGGTGAACCTCTGTCCCAGTCTCAAATCTCTGGAAGACTGAAACAGGTTTCCCTCAAGAATTTCCCTATATTTAGTGCCATCCATCATTCCTTCAATTCTGATCAGTTTTCCAGTCCCTGCCGATGAAAAACATCCCCACAGTGAACATGGTGGTGGCAGCATCATGCTGTATAGTATTCTCGGGGTGATGAAAGGTGTTGGGTTTGCACCTCAAATATTGTTTTCCTTGATGGCCAAAAGGCTACATTTTAGTCTCATCTAACCAGGGTACCTCCTCCATATGTTTGGGGAGTCTCCCACATAACTTTTGGTGAACACCAAACGTGTTTGTTTATTTTTTCCTTTTAGCAATGGCTTTTTTCTGGCCACTCTTCCGTAAAGCGCAGCACTGTGGAGTGTACGGCTTAAAGTGGTCCTATGGACAAATACTCCAATCTCCGCTGCGGAGCTTTGGTCTCTTTGTTGCCTCTCTGATTAATGCCCTCCTTGCCTCGTATGTGAGTTTTGGTGGGCAGCCCTCTCTTAACCTTTCCAGGTGCAGGGGAACTTCTTGACAACATTCCGCTGAAAAGGCAATGCGCGAAATTCAAAAATGTTTTTGGGAAATATGTAACTTTCACACATTAACAAGGTATATGCCCAAACAGTTGGAGCTTCTACTTTTAAAAAAATCCACCTCTCCAGAAATAAGTCCCTCACTGTTGCCGCTTGTTATAACCCCCCCCCAGCTCCCAGCTGTACCCTGGACACCATACGGTATGTGAAGAGTTCTTGAAGCTAGGGGGCACTATTTTTATTTCTGGAAAAATAACGTTTCCAAAGTAAACAGCCTTTTTTCTCAGGTCCAGATGCTAGAATATGCATATAATTGTCAGATTAGCATAGAAAACACTCTAAAGTTTCCAAAATTGTCAACTTATTGTCTGTGAGTATAACAGAACTGATATTGCAGGCGAATCCCAGTCTAAATCTCTTTGGGTATTCATTCACTCTGGGGCCAATGAGAGCTTTTTGGATGCTACCCTAGCTTCTGAGCTGAACATACCCCCTCAGCCCCTCCCATCAACCTACTGGTGTTAGGGAATCACAGCGAGACTATTCAATTTCTCATCAAGTCTCCTCAGATTCTGTGGTTTTGTGATTCTCCTGGCTCCAGCGACACAATCCCCTCATCATCTGGTCGACGGGTGTCATCATGGGCTGGTGTCTGTTCTGCCACGCCCATTGTCTAAAGTCAGCGCAACCTGCCCCGGGACATCTTCCTGGGTGCTCAGAAGGTGCCCTGGACTTCTCCGCCATCCCCACGGAGTACTAGGTCCCCCGTAAGGCTCGGGCCACTCCGCTTCTGCCCCACCAACCCTATGACTTCAGGATTGACCTTTTCCCCAGCAACACGCCACCCTGGGGACATCTGTACTCTCTGCCAGGACCAGAGGCCAAGGCTATGGAGACCTACATTTGGGACTCCCTAGCTGCAGGATTTATCCGGTCTCTTCCTCTCCCACCAGCATAGGGTTCTTCTTTGTGGAGGAAAAGGACAAGACCTTTCGCCCGTGCACCGACTACCGGGGAATCAATGACATTACTGTTACCCAATACACTAATTTCCTCAGCCTTCGAGCTGCTCCAGGGGAACATTGTGTTTTCCAAGCTGGATCTATAAAAGGCCTACAACCTGGTGCGGGTACGAGAGGGGGGCGAGTGGAAAACTGCCTTCAACATGGCCAGCGGCCACTACGAGTATCTGGTCATGCCTTTTGGCCTCACCAACACCCCTGCTGTGTTCCAGGCTCTGGTAAATGATGTTCTCTGTGACATGTTGAACCAGTTGGTTTTCATTTACATTGATGACATCCCCATCTTCTGCCGCTCCCCCCAAGAACACGTGCTCCATGTCCAGCAGGTCTTCTACACCTTCTGGAGAACCAGCTGTTTGTGAAGGTGGAGAAGTGCGAGTTCCCTCGGGGGGGTCCAGAAAACAGGATGTTTGTGTCTGATGCTGTCCGCTCTGTGGTCCTGGAGTGGGCCCATTCCTCCACCCGGGCTCCCGTCAGACACTGGCCTCCGTGCAACAACGCTTTTGGTGGCTTAAAATGGTTCCGGATGTCGCATTGTTTGTCGCCGCCTAAACGGTCTGTGCTCCGGTTGGTCCTCTTCAACCACTGCCTATCCCTCACCATCCCTGGTTCCACATATCCCTGGATTTCGTCACGGGTCTCCCACCGTCTGTCCAAAGTCTCCCACAAAATCCGGATCCATGGACTACTCGTGGACATCAGTTCTCATCCCGGTTCTGGAAGGCAGCATTCGGTACCCTCATTGGGTCGTTGGCCAGCCTGTCCTCTGGGTTCCACCCCCAGACCAACAGCCAGTTGGAGTGAGCCAGCCAGGCCCTTGAGACAACTATGCACTGTCTGGTCTCTGCCAACCCCAGAACCTGGAGCCAGTATCTTGTGTGGGTGGAAAACGCCCACAACACCCTTCCCTGCTCTGCCACGGGCCTATCGCCATTTGAGTGTTCCCTGGGGTTTCAGCCCCCACTCTTTCCAGAGCAGAAAGAAAAGGTTGGCATACCTTCTGCCGAGATATTTTTCCGCCACTGTCGTCATACTAGGAGGAGAGCCCGGTCGGCCCTCCTCAAGACCACCTCCAGGTTAAGGCCAGGACGAGAGGTGCTGGTTCCCCGCCAGGGTCATCCTGGACCCAAGCTTCAGCGCAGATTTCCCTCTCAGGTGTCGCCCATCAACCCCATTATCCCCTGTTTATTTATACCTGTGATCTCTGTTTGTCTGTTGCAAGTTTGTTTTGTTTCATCAAGCCTACCTGCGTTTCTCCCACTGTTCCTGTCTCTCGATTGTTCCTATTTTCCAGTTTTCCCAGTGTTGATATTTTCTGCCTGCCCTGAGCCCACCTGCCATCCTGTACCTTTGCCCCACTTATCTGGATTCCTGACCCCTGCCTGCCCTTGAACTGTCTTTTGCCTGCCCCTGTTGGATTACTTAAGTATCCGCCCCTTTTTTTCAATTTTCGCCTGAAATGACATACTCACATCTAACTGCCTGTAGCCAGGCCCTGAAGCAAGGATATGCATATTCTTGGTACCATTTGAAAGGAAACACTTTGAAGTTTGTGGAAATGTGAAAGGAATGTAGGAGAATATAACACAATAGATCTGGTCAAAGATAATACAAAGACAAAAAAACAACGTTATTTTGTATTTTATTTGTACCATCATCTTTGAAATGCAAGAGAAAGGCCATAATGTATTATTCCAGCCCAGTTGCAATATACATTTTGGCCACTCGACGGCAGCAGCGTATGTGCAAAGTTTTAGACTGATCCAATCAACCATTGCATGTCTGTTCAAGATTTTGTATCACGACTGCCCAAATATGCCTAATTTGTTTATTAATAACTTTTCATGTTCGAAATTCCCCTCAAACAATTGCATGGTATTCTTTCACTGTAATAGCTACTGTAAATTTGAAAGTGCAGTTAGATGAACAAGAATTTAAGTTTTCTGGCAATATCAGGTATGTCTCTGTCCTGGGAAATGTTCTTGTTACTTACAACCTCATGCTAATCCCATTAGCCTGCATTAGCTCAACGTACCGTGGAAGGGACACTGTTAATAAACTGTTGTTACTTCGGCGTTGTCTGCATCTGGGCCTTACCTGAAACATGACACTAGACAGTTTTAGTGTTTTGGAAACCTTGTCATATCCCCACAATGTTCCCTCAAACTAAAATAAATGTGTTAGGAACTTTTAAAGAAGATTAACAATGTGTTCTGGAAACATTTTTGTGAATGTTTTTTTGCACCCTAAAATAAACATTGTATAAACATCCACTCAACTGGACAGCTCATCTTTTGTGATGTCCCCAGAACTTTCCCACAGTTAATGAAGCATTCTTGGATCCTTCAAAATAACAGATGGGATGTGTTCTGGGAATGTTCTTGCAACATCAGGTGAACGTTTCATATAATCAGCAAGACTGGACAGATTTTGTGTTGTAAGAACATTTACCGCAACTTGACGAATGTTTTGGGAACTTTCACGGAGCCAATTATGGTTTACTCTGAACATTTTTGTGAATGTTAGAACATTCCAAGGATATTTCATTTAAAAAACTGTTATCAATAACATCCTTTGAATGTTTTTGGGATGTTGTCATCCTAATGGTAGATAAAACCCAAACTAGAATTTAATGTGAATCTTAGCTAATGTTCTGGAAAAGTTCCCAGTTTGCTGGGTATCATAATAATTGACTTCTGTCCACATCTTGAGAAAAGGTCACCTACCAGCCAGCTTGACAGATGAGTAATTAAAATTCTGCTTCCCAATGGGCACCATATTCATCATAGGTCTCTGGTCAAAAACACTATATAGGGAATAGGCTGTCATTTGGGATGCAACCAATCTATGCCACTCTAAGACCCATGGAAAGTAAAATGCTTAATTCCACTCATCATTAATCATGGTATGACTGACTCTCAGCTCTTTGTTCCATTTCCTCTTACTTGGTTTTGCATTTTCACACAATGTGTAATCATTAGTAATATCTAAAGTAATTGGAGGTGGCATTTGGTAAATGGTTAGCTGACAGGTGTAGGGTGGGGAGAATGGAGGGAGGAGGTGGGAGTAGGTGTCCGTCTACCTGTCATGGATGAATGGAGGTGAGAAGTTTATGACCTTGATCTCCCCATCAGACATCATCTGTCCAATCAAAACTATAAGAAGGTGAGACAGTTCACCTTAACTTGTTCTGAACTGAACTCTGCTCATACAACTTTTAAATGTTCCTGCATCTAATTGTAGGCCATGTTCTGTTTGTGGTTTCTACTCATGGTTTCTTTAAGTGGTTTCTACTGTGGTATCTGATTTTTCCCCAGCAACGCACAGAAAGGTTTTGTATTTCCTGGGACATTTTATAAAATGGTTAAGAGAGGATAATTGTCATATAACATTACAAATAAAATAACTCTACATGGCAGGCTCTTTCAGCCAAGCCCAAGTTAGCTAGAAGACTTTGGCACAGAAGCGGATATCCCTAAGGTACGCTACATAACCAAAAGTATGTGGACACCTGCTTGTTGAACATCTCA
The DNA here is from genome assembly GCF_021184085.1 of Oncorhynchus gorbuscha. Lineage (NCBI taxonomy): Eukaryota > Metazoa > Chordata > Actinopteri > Salmoniformes > Salmonidae > Oncorhynchus > Oncorhynchus gorbuscha. The sequence continues at coordinate 35,820,892 of NC_060179.1, read as the reverse complement.
TTTCAAAATCATGAGCATTAACATGGAGTTAGTCCTCACCCTTCTGCGAAGGCTTTCGACTAGATCAGGCCAGGGTAATTATTTTCCATAAGTCTTTGCCGATCGAATATACAGTGTGAAATTTGGTCCGATTGCACTTCCTAAGGCCTCCACTAGATGTCAACAGTCTTTAGAACCTTGTTTCACGCTTCTACTGTGATGGGGGGGCGAATAAGAGCTACTTGAGTCAGGTGTCTGGCAGAATGCCATGAGCTAAGTCACGCGCGTGGCTGTGAGCACGAGCTCTGTTCCTTTTCATTTCTAAAGACAAAGGAATTGTCCGGTTGGAATATTATTGAAGATTTATGATAAAAACATCCTAAAGATTGATTCTAACCATCATTTGACATATTTCGAAGAACTGTAATGGAACTGTCGTCTAAACTAAGTGCCTGCGCCTTGTGAATTTGGATTTGTGAACTAAACGCGCGAACAAAACGGAGGTATTTGGACATAAATGGAGTTTATCAAACCAAACAAACATTTATTGTGGAACTGGGATTCCTGGGAGTGCATACCGATGAAGATCATCAAAGGTAAGTGAACATTTATAATGCTATTTCTGACTTCTGTGTACTCCAACGTGGCAGGTATCTGTATGGCTTGATTAGGTCCCTGAGTGCTGTACTCAGATTATTGCAAGGTGTGCTTTTTTCGTAAAGCTTTTTTGAAATCTGACACAGCGATTGCATTAAGGAGAAGTTTATCTTTAATTCCATGCTTAACACTTGTATTTTAATCAACATTTATGATGAGTATTTCTGTAAATTGATGTGGCTCTCTCCAAATCACTGGATGTTTTGGAAGCAAAACATTACTGAACATAACGTGCCAATGTAAACTGAGATTTCTGGATATAAATATGAACTTTATCGAACAAAACATACATGTTTTGTGTAACATGAAGTCCTATGAGTGTCATCTGATGAAGATCATCAAAGGTTAGTGATTCATTTTATCTCTATTTCTGCCTTTTCTGCTTTTTGTGACTCGTCTCTTTGGTGTTTTTCTGTGACTTGACCTAACATAATCGCATGGTATGCTTTCGTCGTAAAGCCTTTTTGATATCGGACACTGTGGTGGGATTAACAACAAGTTTATCTTTACAATTGTGTATAATACCTGTATGTTTGAGGAATTTTAATTATGAGATTTCTGTTGTTTTGAATTTGGCGCCCTGCACTTTCACTGGCTGTTGTCAAATCGATCCCGTTAACGGGATTTCAGCCGTAAGAAGTTTTAACATGCACAGAAATAAACCACATCCATGTTCTCCTTTTGGTAGGCATTTCCATTATTACACATGCAATGAACTATAGGGAGGGAAAAGTACACTGCATTCAGCACCAGGGACAGAATTCTTGTGAACGGGTATGCACAAAAACAAGAAATAGAGAACTCAACATTACATTTAAACTACTCAATAAGTGTGAGGAGTGACATTTCTGATGGGCATTGCGCAGGACATAGCTATGCGCAGGATTGCTGAGATGTGAGAGTCAAATAAGAGATTATCTGTGCCTTGACTTGTTATATTTCATCACTATAAATGTCTGTTCACATACATAGGTTGACCCAAACAGTACAAACATTTTCTGAGCATGATTCCTAATCTTTGGAAAGTTTTGTTTATCGAAAGATGCATAGAACCTCGTCAGAGACATTGTTTTGAATAGTTCTCCAATCACTGCCTCAGACTGAAGATCGATAAGCTGCAGGTCAGTGGGAGCATTATCCACATTGAAGGTGAAAAGATAGGAAACCAACAGCATGTCATTTTCCCACACTTTGAAATCCTCAAAACTCACCATTCAAAGCACACACCAGCGTTGTATACCTCTTCCAACGGTCATCTGATAGGGAACAGACTAGTAGTGTTGGAAGGTGGGTGAGAGTGTTGGCTTCTACTTGGCGGGTCAGGAGGAGTAATTTTCCCTTGAAGGCTTTGACAAGGCTATACATCTGATGTGCAAAAATGCCCTTCCCTTGTAGTTTGGAATTCAGCTAATTCATGAGGGCCATGATGTCCACAAAGAACGCAAAATCAGCCAACCGTTCTTTATCTTGCAGTTGAGGGGAATTGCTTTCATTTGCAAAAACTCAGCAATCTCTGACTTCAGATCCCACACCCTTTTAAGCACCTTCCCCAAACTCAGCCATCTCACTGCGTGATAGGGTAGGGGAGATCTGCATGACCCGACTCTGTCTCTTCCAACAGTGCGAGAAACGGTCTCTGGTTTAAAGATTTTGCTCTTATGACATTTCCCACTTTAGTGACTGTATCCACAACATGGCTCATTTTCAGTACACATTTACAGAGCACCTCCTGATGAATAATGCAAAGCAGGAAAAAAGCTTAGCTACTTGATCTTGTATCCTTTTCAAAAGACCAACGCTTTTTCCTATCAAGTTTGGGCACCCATCAGTGGTCACACTGCATAACTTTTCAAAACGCAGTCCCAGCTTTGCCACACACTTATTATCCTCCTCCATTAAACCTTTCTATGTGGATGTGCTCTTCACTGATTGCACTGAAGCAAGCTCAGGTTTCAGGTATGACCCAGATGCAGGCAGTGTTGAAGAAACAAAAGTTTATTTCTAATACAGTGGCAGGCAAACGACAGTTCAAAGGCAGGCAGGGCTCAGTAATCCAGAGAGGTTGCAAAGGGTCCAGATCGACAGGCACTCACAATGTTAGGGCAGGCAGGGGTCAATAATCCAGGGAGGTGGGGCAAGGTATAGAATGGCAGACAGGCACAGGGTCAGGGCAGGCAGAAGTGTCAAAACCGGGAAGGACTAGGAAACAGGAGCAAGAAACAGACAGGAGCAGGGGAACAAACACTGGTAGGTTTCACAAACAAAACTAACTGGCAACAGACAACACAGGGGATAATGGGCGACACCTGGAGGTGGGGGGTGGAGACAAGCACAAAGACAGGTGAAACAGATCAGCGTGTGACACTCCTCTGTCATTTCTTATGAGGTTATGCCTCATAAGAAACTCAACAACTGTGATGTGCATCACTGCTCTCATCCAGGGCCAAGGAGAAACCCTTTACCTAACTAGGCAAGTCAGTTAAGAATAAATTCTTATTTACAACTACGGCCTCTCCCGGACCAATTGTGTGCCACCCTATGGGATTCCCAATCACAGCCAGATTTGATGCAGCCTAGATTCAAACCAGGTACTGTAGTGGTGCCTCTTGCACTGAGATGCAGTTGTCTTAGTCTACTGCGCCACTTGGGCGCCCACTGTTGTTCCGTATTCTCTGCAATGTCCTCAACACGGCGTGTCACTCTTCGTCTTGACAGGGAAACATTTTAAAACAGCTTTTTCTTGTTAGGGCAAACTATTTCTGCAGAGTCAATTAAAACTTGTTAGGGAGTTATATTCCTGTGCGGGTAGCGTGACTACAGCTCAAGCTCATTACCATAACGCACAATGCGCAAAAATATTCCTAAAAATATTTAACCTCCACACATTAACAAGTAATATAGCTCAAATGAAAGATAAACAAGTTGTTTATCTAGCCAGCAAGTCAGATTTGTAAAATGTTTTACGGCGAAAACATAGCACATATTTATGTCAAACCACCACCGCAGACATAGCTCATTAGCATAGCCAAGTAGGAAAAAATATGCAATCAACAGACGCAGGATTAAAAGAAAAATCATTTCACTAACCTTACCTTTTGAAATCTTCATCAGATGACAGTAATATAACATGTTACACAGTACATTCATTTTTTTCAATAATATGCTATATATATCCATAAATCTCTGTTTACAATGATGCATCGTTCAAAAAATGCTACTAAAATGTCCGGAGAAATTAAATAGCTCCGGCAGATAACGTCAGCTAACAAGGAATACACATCATAAACTTTGACTAAATATGCATGTTTTACATATGTATAGGAAGATACACTTCTTCTAAATGCAAACGCTGTGTTACTTTTATTTATAACATTACATTTTGCGTTTACTAGGCTATAATAGGGAGTCGGCGCTCCCACATTAGCATAATGACTCCTCTATCTTGGAGTCGACAGAACCCCAAAATTAACACATAAATATTCCCTTACCTTTGCTGTTCTTCCATCAGAAGACCTGTAAGGGGTTATACTCACCAAATTAGAGTTCAGTTTTCAAGTCTGCGTCTTTCGGTTCTCAAAATAGCCTGATTTTGGTAAAAATGTAGGCAAAATTGAAGTGGGTGCGCACCAAAACGTCGAAAATATATATCATATGTCGAGTAAACTTGTCAAACTATGTTCATAATTAAGCTTTAACATGTTATAAAGGTCTACAGCAATTGTGAGGACGAAGCGAAACACACACGTCTTTTAATCGATCCTGAGGGAAAGAGAGAAAATGTGCAGAGCGCGCATACAGGGCACTATTTTTTTGGCGTGACCGAGACCTTTCGGCATGCTCAACGTCTCGTGAGCGCGCGATTCACACACTGACAAGCCCCATAGAAGGCAGCCTTCACGCTGAACACGTAGAAACTGTTCCCAGAGCTGTAGCCTTTTGGGAAGTGCGTTAAAGATGACGTCAAAGCAGAGGCAACTTTTTCCATTACAAGAGAGATTTTGGGAGAATGCATGCCCTGACACTTCTGCTTTACATAGAGACAAAATTTAAACGGTTTTAGAAGTGTTAGTGTTTTCTATTCGATACTTTCGATACTTTTGAAACTTTTGAAAAAAAATTATCCTGTTTTATATGGGTACCCAAATCCTCCAGAAGGGGCAGTAAACCGTGGTATCCTGAACAGGTTAAACAGTATTTAATGAATTCGCCATCAGCAAATGGCTTGCTATGTTTAGCAATCTTGTGGGACAGCACATAGCTAGCTCTCGCAATTCCGTTGTTTGCTGAATGCAGTTTTGTGAAAAGTCCTTGCAGCCTTTGCAACTGAGAAAGCTACACTTTCGATGCACTTTCACTCTGCTCAGAAGACATATTTCTCTGCATGCTTCATCTGGAAGTGTCGGGAAAAGTTGTACAGTAGTCTTTCAAGACAACAATGCTCTCTTTGCACGCTAAGCACACAGCATTCCCTGATACCTCAGCGCAACCTGCCCCGGGACATCTTCCTGGGTGCTCAGAAGGTGCCCTGGACTTCTCTGCCATCCCCAAGGCTCGGGCCACTCCGCTTCAGCCCCACCAACCCTATGACTTCAGGATTGACCTTTTCCACTCTTGCTGGAACACCCAACATTCATTGTCTACTTTCCTTTTCGTGGAAAACTTTAGAAAACCTTTTTTTCACAATTTCAAGTTAGCTACTATTTGTAACTGTGACGTGTGTGCCAGCCTGTCAGTCACTGTCCTCGTGCAGTTGTTATTTAAACGTGCCTTCAAAATAAATGTCCCACAAGCGGTGGAAGTTAAATCAATTACACAAACGCGAGTATTGATTGGGCTTTTAGCAAATATGTTTTTCAAAACTTTACTAATGCAAATACTGTATATGATCTGAGCATGATTCCAAAGGCAGTATTGAATCAGGTCGCGGGCTGGCCTTTGCCCAGGCCTGCACAAGATGTTGGAAAATTGCTGCAGGGACTTGCTTACATTTAGCCACAAGACCATTAGCGTGGTCAGGCACTGATGTTGTGAGATTATGCCTGGCTCGCAGTCGGCATTTTAATTCTAAAGATATTCGATGGGGTTGAGGTCAGGGCTCTGTGCAGGCCAGTCAAGTTCTTCCACACCGATCTCAACAAACCATTTCTTTATGGACAAGGGCATTATCATGCTGAAATAGGAAAGGGCTTTCCCCAAACTTTTTTAACAAAGTTTGAAGCACAGAATTGTCTCGAATATCATTGTCTGCTGTAACCTTGGGTCCAGTGAAGGGACATCTTAAGGGGCATTGCCCAAACCATGATAAAAAGCCCCTGTCATTGAAAATAAGAAATAAATTGTTCTTAACCCTGTCGTGGTCCGACTCAAATTGCCGGCAACGCGTCGAGTACACCCCACCTTTCATGTCTCCTGCCTCAAGCCGGTCTCCTCAGTCCTCTGTTGCCCCCTCCTCCAAGTCAGTTAAATAAAAATACAGGGAGCTTTATTCAATGCCTTGCAAAAAAAGGCACTGTTAGGTTAAAAAGTAAACATTGAATATCCCTTTGAGTGATGTTACTATTTAGGCTTTGGATAGTGTATCAATACATCAAGTCACTATAAGAACAGGTGTATTTCCTAACCGAGTTGCCGTAGAGGAAGAAAACCGCTCAGGGATTTCACCGTAAGAACAATTGTGATTTTGAACAGTTACATAGTTTAATGGCTGTGATTAAAACTGATGATGGATCAACAATATTGAAGTTACTCCACAATACAAACATAAACAATAGAGTGAAAAGAAAGAAGCCTGTAAAGAGTAAAAATATTCCAAAACATGCATTGTGTTTGCAACAAGGCACTGGAGTATATCTGAAAAAAATGTGGTACAGGGCAATTCTGTCAAGGTTTACCAGAATTGGACCCAGAAGCAGACCAGGACAAGGTGAGTATAAAGATGGTGAGTATTTATTAATCAATGAAAACGTGGAGGTAGATAGTTCCGGGTGGAGGAGTGGGCAGCGGAGGTGGGTTGATGGGAGTGGATAGGCAGATCCAATGGATAACAACACACTGGCGACGAGCAGACAGGGATGGGGTATGGGTTCCGGGTGAATGGCTGTAGACAAAACAAACGGCGGTAAGTTAAAGGCAAGCAAGACGTACAAAACAATAAAACAAAAACAAACTCTATAAACTGGAGGCTGGTTCGTGGGCACAACATACTGTTCATGGCTAACGATCCGGCAGGGAATGGTTGTCAGGTTAGAGCTTTTGAAGGGGAGAGGTGATGATCAGGACAGGTGTGCAGATTACTGATGGGATACAGGTGCGGGTGAACATCGATCTCCCAACAAGCTAATTCGCCCGGCAACCAGACAGGGTGCGTTCCAGGACACCGGAAACACACTCCAGGACAGAAACACAGGCAAACGCAGACTCAGAAAGCGGGATTCGTGACAAATTCACTTTTTTCCAGAATAAAAAGCGTGTTTGGGGCAAATCAAACAACATATCACTGAGTACCTTTCACCATATGCTTGTCATCATCAAAGACTGGGGAGTTTCCACCAGACACAGAGTGACAAATGTACACTGCTCAAAAAAATAAAGGGAACACTAAAATAACACATCCTAGATCTGAATGAATTCAATATTCTTATTAAATACTTTTTTCTTTACATAGTTGAATGTGCTGACAACAAAATCACACAAAAAGTATCAATGGAAATCAAATTTATCAACCCATGGAGGTCTGGATTCTGAGTCACACTCAAAATTAAAGTGGAAAACCACACTACAGGCTGATCCAACTTTGATGTAATGTCCATAAAACAAGTCAAAATAAGGCTCAGTAGTGTGCGTGGCCTCCACGTGCCTGTATGACCTCCCTACAATGCCTGGGCACTCTCCTGATGAGGTGGCGGATGGTCTCCTGAGGGATCTCCTCCCAGACCTGGACTAAAGCATCCGCCAACTCCTGGACAGTCTGTGGTGCAACGTGGCGTTGGTGGATGGAGTGAAACATGATGTGCCAGATGTGCTCAATTGGATTCAGGTCTGGGGAACGGGCGGGCCAGTCCATAGCATCAATGCCTTCCTCTTGCAGGAACTGCTGACACACTCCAGCCACTTTAGGTCTAGCATTGTCTTGCATTAGGAGGAACCCAGGGCCAACCGCACCATCATATGGTCTCAGAAGGGGTCTGAGGATCTCATCTCGGTACCTAATGGCAGTCAGGCTACCTCTGCCGAGCACGTTGAGGGCTGTGCGGCCCCCCAAAGAAATGCCACCCCACACCATGACTGACCCACCGCCAAACCGGTCATGCTGGAGGATGTTGCAGGCAGCAGAACGTTCTCCACGGCGTCTCCAGACTCTGTCACGTCTGTCACATGCTCAGTGTGAACCTGCTTTCATCTGTGAAGAGCACAGGGCGCCAGTGGCGAATTTGCCAATCTTGGTGTTCTCCCCCACCTGTGGACGTCGGGCCCTCATACCACCCTCATGGAGTCTGTTTTTGACCGTTTGAGCAGACACATGCACATTTGTGGCCTGCTGAAGGTTGTTTTGCAGGGCTCTGGCAGTGCTCCTCCTGCTCCTCCTTGCACAAAGGCCTAGGTAGCGGTCCTGCTGCTGGGTTTTTGCCCTCCTACGGCCTCCTCCACATCTCCTGATGTACTGATAGCGCATCCATGCTTTGGACAGTACGCTGACAGTCACAGCAAACCTTCTTGCCACAGCTCGCATTGATGTGCCATCCTGGATGAGCTGCACTACCTGAGCCACTTGTGTGGGTTGTAGACTCCGTCTCATACTACCACTAGGGTGAAAGCACTGCCAGCATTCAAAAGTGACCAAAACATCAGCCAGGAAGCATAGGAACGGAGAAGTGGTCTGTGGTCACCACCTGCAGAACCACTCTTTTATTGGGGGTGTCTTGCTAATTTCCTATAATTTCCGCCTGTTGTCTATTCCATTTGCACAACAGCATGTGAAATGTATTGTCAATCAGTGTTGCTTCCTATGTGTACAGTTTGATTTCATAGAAGTATGATTGACTTGGAGTTACATTGTGTTGTTCAAGTGTTCCCTTTATTTTTTGAGCAGTGTATATATTAACAAGAAGACAGTGGACATACATAAATGGCTTGGTTGCAGTTTTGACTTCTGCTTGAATTTGCTTGAAAACCTATAACAAGACTCCAAAATGGATGTCTAGTAATTTGACAGAGCTTAAATAATTTATAAAGGAATAATGGTCAAATATTAATCCAGGTGTGAAAAGTTGTAACAGACTTACCCAAAAAGACTCACAGCTGTAATCACTGCCAAAGGTGATTTACAATGTAATGACTCAGGGGGTGAATACTTATCTGAGCCACAAAAATGTGTGTAGATTATTGACAAAATCCATTTTAATCACACTTTGTAACAAGAACATTTGAAGAAATCCAAGGGTGTGAATACTTATGTTTCACTCTTAAAAAAAAGTTGCCATCTAAAACATAAAAGGGTTCTTTGTCTGTCCCCATAGGAGAACCCTTTGAAAAAGCCTTTTGGGTTCCAGGTAGAACCCTTTTGGGTTTAATATAGAACCTATAAGGGTTCTACCTGGAACCAAAAATGATTCTCCTATGGGGACAGCAGAAGAACCATTGTGGAACCATTTTTTTCTAAGAGTGTAGATATCCTTTCAACAGACTGCTTGGATGTGATATAAATATCAAAGCTGTGACTCTTTCAAAAACGTGATGCCATGGTACTGTAGGTTTACATTGACCTATCCTGTATTACTGTGATAAATCATTCCCCCAAAATATACAGTAGTTCCAATTACTCTTCTAGTGGAATTCCTAAACTTTGGGACCTTTACCCACAGTGAAAAAGTAGTCTTAGCAAACTTCAATCAGATGCGATTCCATAGTTTTAAACTGGCCTCTACGCAACATTTTATGATTAACAATACCCAAGTGTGATAACTTTATACGGGTAAGTCTTCTCTCCCTCCTGGTACTACTGCCACAGCCCTAGGATACCCACTCTGTTTGTCCTGCCTGTCATTTGCAAGGCCTTGTGGGATATGACTAATGGCGTGTTGTGCTTAAAGGATTGCAGTGTGTGTGTGTTGCGCTAGAGTGTTCCCTGGGTTAATTACCTGGGATTGAGCAGTTACTTTGGCCCTCGCCGTGGCGAAACAAAACAGAAGCACGTACGTGAGAGCAAAGCGATGTGTCTTAAACTGGCTGCAAGATTCCTTTTTCCCCTCTCCTCTCTTCTTACCCTCCTGTGTGTCTTGTTTTTCATAATTTCGTATAGGAATCAATCTTATTTGATGGTATAGTAGCCTCAGGAAAAAAATCACATTTTGAGTGAATTTATGGGAAGGTGCTTTTTTTTCTCACTTCCTTCTTTTTAGAGGAGAGAGAGGGGGCATGATTGGGTCATTCTAAAATGAATTACATTGAGGTGATTTACCACATTCGGTATTCACAAACATCCGTTATTCTATGCAGCATTCAACGGTCCTTGGAAGAATATAAAACTTTTTATGATTTTGTTCAAAGCAAGGGATTAAAAACACTATAAACACCTGAGAGGATTTTAGCTGGTTCAGGGCAGGTAGAACCTAATTAAACTAGCTCTGTTGGCTGGAAGTCTGGGCCGGGATAAAGCAGCATAGCTTTGGCATTAAACATCTCTTCCGCTCAGTCATACAGATAGTGAAGGTCAGAGGCAAAGAGGTTGATGGGTTGGAGTATCAAAAGGAAACTTTTAGCCTCCTTTCCCCTACCCCCAAATATAAGTGTGATAAGTGATGTGTGTGGAAGTAGTTGGAAACTAGTCAGAAAAATAAATAAATACATTTTGCCTATGTGCACTGGAGAGTTTATCTCTGAGGGTATAGAGTCACGTCCAAAATGATTGGCACGCTCAATAATAATGCAAATACTGAGCTACTGTATATTGTATGCAAAACTACATTTGGAAAGTGTTTTATTTTATTGCCACCCATCTTTTTGAGAGACAAATTTGTTAGTTGTTAATTTTGAACCCTCTGTTTTCATTACCTCACCTTGCGAGGATAATGGCACCAAGGCTTTTTCTAAATGTTTAATGAGATTGGAGAACACATTCTTGGAGACCATTCTTTCATACAGAATCTTTCCAAATCCTTGATATCCTTTGTCCCTGCTTACGGACTCCCCTCTTCAATTAAGATAGTTGTTCAATGGGGTGTGCAAAATTGGCCATTGCAAAATTTGGATTTTGTAGCCAATTAACCATATCTTTGTGTGCTTGGGGGTATTGTCTTGCGGGAAGATGCACTTTCACTTGCGACCAAGTTTGATGCCGTTGACCAGTGGAAACGAAATAGTCCCATACGATTAAAGTAGGTGTGGGGTTATTTTCTGCACAGGCATGTTTCTTTCGATGCCAAACCCAACACCGACGTGTGTGACCAAACAGTTCTATTTGCATGTCATCCAACAAATGTAATCTCTAAACGACATTGACATTTGGATTGGATTCGGTGCTAAAGTCAGATGACATAAAAACAGAGATCTTTGGCCACGCACACCAGTGGTGGGTTTGGCGTTGAACGAAAGATGCATATGCAGAACAAAACTAATAGCAAAAATCTACATTTGCAATGACCATCAAACTATTCAGACTTAAACCTCATTGAAAACCTGTGGTTTTAATTGAAGAGGGACATCCATAAGCACAGGCGAAGGATGTCAAGGATCTTGGAAGATTATGTGTGGAGGAATTGTCTAAGATCCTTTCCAATTCGTTCTGTAATTTTCATTTAAAAAAAGGTATGCGTACAGTATAGCTCAGTATTTGCATTATTTATTTTATGTCGTCTTTTTTTTCTCATCTTTATTAAGGGTGCTGATAATTTTGGACCACAACTAGTTGGCAAGTGTGCAATGAAGCCTGCTACGGTGTCACATCATACTGTGGCTCCTAATAGGAACACGGCTTAAGAGGCCCTTACATCTTTCGTTTCACTTGAAGTTGTCACTCAGTAATCCCTCGGCAAAGTGTAATGCCGATGGATTAGCAGTGCCAACCCCAGAATTCCAAATTATCATCATAAAAAAAATGTCCGAATGATGTTGATAATAGGAACTAAATTATGCAGCCGGGGGGAAAAAAGGAAGAAATGCTTTTCTACTCTCTCCCAACCCCTTTTCAATTCGTCATGTCAGTTGTTTTTTTTTAACTTTTGTAGCAGAAAGATTAGTGCGTCACGCCAGTAGTTCATGTCCATCCACTAGTGTTGGAGCCTTGGAAAAAAAACCTTCCAGATGATAATACGACAGCATCACTGGAGGATTTAGTAATAGGGGCCAGTCTGAGTCCATCTCTGGCGGAGCACTGGACTAATCCCTTACACAGTGAATGAGACTGTACATTAAAAACCCTTCCTCTGATGGCCCATGTCAACAGCAACAAGAGCGGGAGGAGAGGAGAGGGAGTGGGAATAGCTTTGGAAGCTCTCCCCTCATCTCTTCTCTTCTCTCTCCTCTCCAGAGTGGATGGAGAGCATCCACGGCCCAGGCCCATACCCCCTGATCTTATCCCCCCAGGGGCATCTAAATCAGAGAGGCCCCATAGTGTTGTTCACTGTGATCCTCAGGCTTCACAGCCTTTCAATTAAAATACAAAATGATTACATGTGTTCTCTTAACTTTCACAAGTAAACACACACACACACACACACACACACACACACACACACACACACACACACACACACACACACACACACACACACACACACACACACACACACACACACACACACACACACACACACACACACACACACACACACACACACACACACACAAGGAGAGACACTGTCATTGCTTTTCTTCACTATATCAATACATTTCAGCAGTAACCTGAGAAGTAACCATGCACCAGATTTTTATAAGGCTTTTCTAGTAGCCAAACGTGATTATGATGGATCATATGTTATTTGTGGATAGATTGTTTTTCTGCCACACAACAAGATGATATGACTGCCTGTTTGTGCTATATGTGTTGCTCGCTTAATGGCCACGTACAACACCAAAAAGGAGTCGGTCCATGTAATTTCAGCTAGCAACGACACCGACCATCTCAGATCATTCTGAAATTGTTTATGTAGTTAGAAACAGCTAATATTAGCATTCTTAAAACTTTTGACATTAGGCTAATTGAATGCACCCAAATTGGCCTTTCTAATGTATAGGAGTCACTGAATTGTCAACAAATAGGTGTGTCAAAGTTAACGTGTGTGATTAATTTAAAATGCATGACACTGTTCATTTTCAAGTGCTGCAGAGTTAGAACAACAGCAAGTTGCAAATGGGCAACAGAAGGAGTCACTCACACAAGCCGTCGCAACAATGTGGAATTTCACACTGGAAATGGTCAAGTGTGTGCACAGAAACCAGCAACCACAGAGATGCTCTGGCCCAACAGTAGACCAACATCACCATGCCAACCACAGCTGAACTGGAGAAACAATTGACTGCGTTGTTTTATTTATTATTATCTTCCAATGCAGGTACACGTACTTGACTGAATTCCTGGGAGGAGAGAAGTACATTTCCTGTTCACTGGTCCTGCCAGCTTTGTGCCATCTCTTGCAGGTGACGGACAGCTCTGCTGGTGACCGTGCCTACGTGGTAAGATTCAAGCTGACATTCACAAAAGACTTGGAGAAACACAAGGAAAACACCAACGTCACATGGCTGAAGAACACCACAGCACTACCTAAGGTTTAAAGATCTGAAGTACCTTCTCAGAGCTGAGAGTGGGGAGGTGTGGGTTCTGGTCAAATCTTATTGAAGGAAAAGAGGCCTGCACAGCAACCTGAGTAAGCAACAAAGTCAGAGCCACCAAAGAAGAAAGAGGCCTAATTGTTGGGTTCAGAGTCTGAGTCTGATGAAGAGGAGTCCAATGAGAAATGTGTGGAGTGTTACAAAGCAGAGCCCTGCATCAACATGGAGGACTGTTGACATGGGAAATGCAAGACATGGGAAATGGTTTTTAAAAAAGCCACCCACGGACCCCCCCCCCCCCCCCCCACACTCCATGCCAATCACACCACAACAACCAGTTATCTATGTCTGACAAGTAATATGGAGCTGCGGCTTGAGGTATTGCTTCTTCATCCTATGTAATGTATTCCATGAGAATCTGGTCATTTTTTTCTCTCCCCCTGTTCAGAGAATAAAGCTATTGAAGTTGCTTGCATTATTTACCATAAATTATTGTTAAAGTACCAGGTTTTACCCATTAGATGCTGCTGTTCCTGCTATAACGCCACACTCTTTTATCTATTTGGTTGGTCTCTTGTGTTTTGTCTGACATGGCCGTTCCACTTTCTGCAGCCGATATCAGAAGAACAGCAAACATGGTTTGAGTCCCAAATGACACCATATTCCCTACATAGTCCATTATTTTTGCTCTGGTCAAAAGTAGTGCACTAAATAGGGTGTAAATTGGGACACAACCGTAGGCAAGGGACAGGGGAGGAGGAAGGATAGTAGACTCCATGTGCCCTCACAACACTATTGGGCTCACTGCCTGCCATTAGGACTATGATTTATGATGCCGTCAAAACCTACACTGTTATTTTGTTTGTACTTTACCAAGGGTCACTGTGTTGTTGTACAGTTTACTGTATGCCTCTGTCTCACACTGCTGTAATATGATACTCTCTCTTATACCCTAATAATAGACATTTATTTCAAAGGTTTTTGTCTCTCACTTGATTTAGGCTACATTATTGCATGCTAAATGTTTCTGATCAGTGACAGATGAGCAAATAAATAGCTATACCACCTCCATTTATTTGCCCATTCAGAGAATTAACCAAATATACAGACAGAGATTCAGTGAAATCAAATCATATTGATTGATTAAGACAAGTCAAGGCTTTTGGTCGAGAGTAAGCCTAGGCGACAAAGCAACTGCGCGTTAAACACAAACAATTCCACTTGTTAAGCTACATAACATGCTGTTACAATGCTATGATCAGAGCTAATAAATGAGCCAACTAGACAACATGATCATGAGCAGCACTCACCTCAACTTAGCTAACATTTCCATAGCCTAATTGTAGCCTAACCAAAATCCAAAATGGAGATTTAGTAAAAAGAAAAAGTGGACATTGATTGATTGATCAAGAGAGTCCACATGCTTCTCTCAAAGCAGCAAAAAATGGTGCTGGACTAATTGACCCCACGCGGGTAGGCTATTGCTTACAATGCATTGTAATTGTCATGTTTTGTCTTATATTGTCTTGTCATTTTGCTTTTCCTTCTGTTCGTTTTCCCCCTGCAGGTCTTTTTAGGTTCGTTCCCCTTTTTCTCTCTCCCTCTCTCTCTCTCTTCTCTCTATCGTTCCGTTCCTGCTCCCAGCTGTTCCTATTCCCCTAATCAATCATTTAGTCTTCCCACACCTGTTCCCTATCTTTTCCCCTGATTAGAGTCCCTATTTCTCCCCTTGTTTTCCGTTTCTGCCCTGTCGGATCCTTGTCTATTGTTCACCGTGCTGTGTCTTTGTATCGCCCTGTCGTGTCGTGTTTCCCTCAGATGCTGCGTGGTGAGCAGGTGTCTGAGTCTGCTACGGTCAAGTGCCTTCCCGAGGCAACCTGCAGTTCATGATCGAGTCTCCAGTCTGTTCTCGTCATTACGAGTGGAATTGTGCTTTATGATTGATTATTTACTTTACTGGATTAAAGACTCTGTTTTCGCCAAGTCGCTTTTGGGTCCTCATTCACCTGCATAACAGAAGGATCCGACCAAAGAATGGACCCAGCGACTACAGACGCTCGTAACACTGCCGTCGAGATCCAAGGAGCCATGCTCGGCAGACACGAGCAGGAATTGTCTGCTGCTCGCCATGCCGTGGAGAACCTGGCCGCTCAGGTTTCCGACCTCTCTGGACAGTTCCAGAGTCTTCGTCTCGTGCCACCTGTTACTTCCTGGCCTGCCGAGCCTCCGGAACCTAGGGTTAATAACCCACCTTGCTACTCCGGGCAGCCCACGGAGTGCCGCTCCTTTCTCACCCAGTGTGATATTGTGTTCTCTCTCCAACCCAACACATACTCTAGAGAGAGAGCTCGGGTTGCTTACGTCATTTCACTCCTTACTGGCCGGGCTCGAGAGTGGGGCACAGCTATCTGGGAGGCAAGGGCTGATTGCTCTAACAATTACCAGAACTTTAAAGAGGAGATGATTCGGGTTTTTGACCGTTCAGTTTTTGGTAGGGAGGCTTCTAGGGCCCTGGCTTCCCTATGCCAAGGTGATCGATCCATAACGGATTACTCTATTGAGTTTTGCACTCTTGCTGCCTCTAGTCCTTCTGTAGCTCAGTTGGTAGAGCATGGCGCTTGTAACGCCAGGGTAGTGGGTTCGATCCCCGGGACCACCCATACGTAGAATGTATGCACACATGACTGTAAGTCGCTTTGGATAAAAGCGTCTGCTAAATGGCATATATTGACAGCTCTTACTTCTGTCAAGACGTGTTTTAAGTGGTCCGGTTCCGCCCAGGGAGCTTTTGATCTTCTAAAAGAACGTTTTACGTCCGCTCCTATCCTCGTTACTCCTGACGTCACTAGACAATTCATTGTCGAGGTTGACGCTTCAGAGGTAGGCGTGGGAGCCATTCTATCCCAGCGCTTCCAGTCTGACGATAAGGTTCATCCTTGCGCTTATTTTTCTCATCGCCTGTCGCCATCTGAACGCAACTATGATGTGGGTAACCGCGAACTGCTCGCCATCCGCTTAGCCCTAGGCGAATGGCGACAGTGGTTGGAGGGGGCGACCGTTCCTTTTGTCGTTTGGACAGACCATAAGAACCTTGAGTACATCCGTTCTGCCAAACGACTTAATGCTCGTCAAGCTCGTTGGGCGTTGTTTTTCGCTCGTTTCGAGTTTGTGATTTCTTACCGTCCGGGTAGCAAGAACACCAAGCCTGATGCCTTATCCCGTCTTTTTAGTTCTTCTGTGGCTTCTACAGATCCCAAGGGGATTCTTCCTTATGGGCGTGTTGTCGGGTTGACAGTCTGGGGAATTGAAAGACAGGTTAAGCAAGCACTCACGCACACTGCGTCGCCGCGCGCTTGTCCTAGTAACCTTCTTTTCGTTCCTGTTTCCACTCGTCTGGCTGTTCTTCAGTGGGCTCACTCTGCCAAGTTAGCTGGTCATCCCGGTGTTCGAGGCACTCTTGCGTCTATTCGCCAGCGCTTTTGGTGGCCAACTCAGGAGCGTGACACGCGCCGTTTCGTGGCTGCTTGTTCGGACTGCGCGCAGACTAAGTCAGGTAACTCTCCTCCTGCCGGTCGTCTCAGACCGCTCCCCATTCCTTCTCGACCATGGTCTCACATCGCCCTAGACTTCATTACCGGTCTGCCTTTGTCTGCGGGGAAAACTGTGATTCTTACGGTTGTCGATAGGTTCTCTAAGGCGGCACATTTCATTCCCCTCGCTAAACTTCCTTCCGCTAAGGAGACCGCACAAATCATCATCGAGAATGTGTTCAGAATTCATGGCCTCCCGTTAGACGCCGTTTCAGACAGAGGCCCGCAATTCACGTCACAGTTTTGGAGGGAGTTCTGTCGTTTGATTGGTGCGTCCGTCAGTCTCTCTTCCGGGTTTCATCCCCAGTCTAACGGTCAAGCAGAGAGGGCCAATCAGACGATTGGTCGCATACTACGCAGCCTTTCTTTCAGAAACCCTGCGTCTTGGGCAGAACAGCTCCCCTGGGCAGAATACGCTCACAACTCGCTTCCTTCATCTGCTACCGGGTTATCTCCGTTTCAGAGTAGTCTGGGTTACCAGCCTCCTCTGTTCTCATCCCAGCTTGCCGAGTCCAGCGTTCCCTCCGCTCAAGCGTTTGTCCAACGTTGTGAGCGCACCTGGAGGAGGGTGAGGTCTGCACTTTGCCGTTACAGGGCACAGACTGTGAGAGCCGCCAATAAACGTAGGATTAAGAGTCCAAGGTATTGTTGCGGCCAGAGAGTGTGGCTTTCCACTCGCAACCTTCCTCTTACGACAGCTTCTCGTAAGTTGACTCCGCGGTTCATTGGTCCGTTCCGTGTCTCCCAGGTCGTCAATCCTGTCGCTGTGCGACTGCTTCTTCCGCGACATCTTCGTCGCGTCCATCCTGTCTTCCATGTCTCCTGTGTCAAGCCCTTTCTTCGCACCCCCGTTCGTCTTCCCTCCCCCCCTCCCGTCCTTGTCGAGAGCGCACCTATTTACAAGGTACGTAGGATCATGGACATGCGTTCTCGGGGACAGGGTCACCAATACTTAGTGGATTGGGAGGGTTACGGTCCTGAGGAAAGGAGTTGGGTCCCGTCTCGGGACGTGCTGGACCGTTCACTTATTGATGATTTCCTCCGTTGCCGCCAGGATTCCTCCTCGAGTGCGCCAGGAGGCGCTCGGTGAGTGGGGGGGTACTGTCATGTTTTGTCTTATATTGTCTTGTCATTTTGCTTTTCCTTCTGTTCGTTTTCCCCCTGCTGGTCTTTTTAGGTTCGTTCCCCTTTTTCTCTCTCCCTCTCTCTCTCTCTTCTCTCTATCGTTCCGTTCCTGCTCCCAGCTGTTCCTATTCCCCTAATCAATCATTTAGTCTTCCCACACCTGTTCCCTATCTTTTCCCCTGATTAGAGTCCCTATTTCTCCCCTTGTTTTCCGTTTCTGCCCTGTCGGATCCTTGTCTATTGTTCACCGTGCTGTGTCTTTGTATCGCCCTGTCGTGTCGTGTTTCCCTCAGATGCTGCGTGGTGAGCAGGTGTCTGAGTCTGCTACGGTCAAGTGCCTTCCCGAGGCAACCTGCAGTTCATGATCGAGTCTCCAGTCTGTTCTCGTCATTACGAGTGGAATTGTGCTTTATGATTGATTATTTACTTTACTGGATTAAAGACTCTGTTTTCGCCAAGTCGCTTTTGGGTCCTCATTCACCTGCATAACAGTAATAATTGGATGACATTGGGAGTTTCACTAAACAAACATTTGATGACTTCAATTGCATTAGCCTACTAAATTACAATATTTCCATCATTCAGTGATATTTATTCCCAAAGTAATTTGTTATGGGTCCACCCAGTTTTGATTAAGAATAACAGTGCATGTGGTGGGCTATGCAAAGAGATGGTGAAGTTTAGAACTGCAAGGAGGAAGCATAGTAGTAATGGGCGCAGCCTAGCAACAGTCAAGAGCAATAGAACATAGTGCATACCAATGTTGTCTCAGCATTACGGCTACATTTCATACTAAGCCATAGGCAGATCTTTATTGTAATCAAGACTAGGTTGGTTAGTAAAATTAACAGTTGAGGCTGTATATACAGTGCAATCGAAAGGAGTATTCAGAACCCCTGACTTTTCCCACATTTTGTTACATTACAGCCTTGTCAGTAACATTTATTAAATTATTTTTGCACTCAATCTACACACAATAGTCCATAGTTGTTTCTTTGCAGCAATTCAACCAAGAAGGCCTGATTCATGCAGTCTTCTCTGAACAGTTGATGTTGAGAGGTGTCTGTTACTTGATCTGTGAAGCATTTTTTTGGCCTGCAATCTGAGGTGCCTTTAACTCTAATGAACTTGTCCTCTACATCAGAGTCTGCGTCTTCCTTACCTGTCGTGGTCCTTATGAGAGCCAGTTTCATCATAGCACTTGATGGCTTTTGCGACTGCACTTGAAACTTTCAAAGTTTCGACATTTTCCGCTTTGACTGACCATGTCTTATAGTATTGATGGACTGCCGCTTCTCTTTGCTTATTGGAGCTGTTCTTGCCATAACCTTGCCATATCTTCTGTATACCACCCCTACCTTGTCACATCACAACTGATTGGTTCAAACACATTAAGAAGGAGAGAGATTCCACAAATGAACTTTTTTAAAAGGCACACCTGTTAATTAATTGAAATGCATTCCAGGTGACTACCTCATGAAGCTGATTGAGAGAGTGCCAAGAGTGTGCAAAGCTGTCATCGAGGCGACTTTGAAGAATCTCAAACATAAAATACATTTGTTTATCACTTTTTTGGTTACTACGTCATTCCATATGTATTAATTCATAGTTCTGATGTCTTCACTATTATTCTACAATGTAGAAAATAGTAAAAAAAATAAAGAAACCCTGGAATGAGTAGTTGTGTGCAAACTTTTGACTGGTACCGTATGTATGCAGGCGCCTTGAATCGGCAATGATCAGCACGATGTGTTAACGTAATCTTGACCATGTACATCAACACATTATTTTCATAGTTTCAGCATTTCATTTATTTTAGGGCAATGTTTCATTACATTTTTATGTCATGCTTTTATCGTAACACGTGCAATAACGGTATTGATAACATTGTTTGATTATGCTGTGATCATCTCTTTGGGGTACTACTAGACCAAGTTGGTATGACATATTGTGGCTAGCCATACTGTTTATAGTCCATGCTTAGATGTTAACATCAATTCACAGAGAGGAGAGGAGAGCTGTGCATCTCTCTGAGAGGGAATATCAAACTGTGAACTTTCTAATTCCAGAACTACTGTAGCCAGTTATTTACAAAGCAAATATGCAGTAAGGTGAAAACTCTTCAGCACACCTTGCAAAATACCAAGTAACAGAAAGTTATCAGTATTTGAAGGTGATAGGAGACTTCTTAACATTCCCCTTTAAAAATGGCTGTGAGTAAATGCAATGCAACATGACAGAGTCTATTTGGATGTGTGTCTAATTCATTTCATCCCCTGCTAGAGCCACGCGGCTGCCAGTCATGTGCAGCGTGTGTGTGTGCATGTGTGTGTGTGCGTGTGTGTCAACAGACCCAAAGTGGGATTTTTCTCTGTCAAAGGAGGCAACTTGGCTTCACTGATTAGCTACGCTGCCTAAGCATGCCCCATGCCCAGATGCCTAGCCCATGGTTAAAGGGGTGGAATGGATTCTGGTTTCTGTATGTGTGCGTGTGTATGTGCGCGTGTATTGTCAGAAGCTGTGATTGCATGCTTATAAACACATGGTGTCAACAGAGTCATGCAAATAGGAATTGTCCCTGGTGATACACAGGACTTTGACTGGATGGCTGTGATTTTGGTTGCTGTTGTTGTTGTTGTTTTGGTGCCTCAATCACATATACTAGAATGTGGTTAAACCACTAAGCTAACAACAGTAATTGTAGTTGTTTTTTATATTCCAATATGGAGTATAACAACTTCACTGTAATCAGTTTGAAAATTCAGCTGACCAAAACCAAATGAGTTTGTCATCATGTACTCTGTGACCCTTCTTGGCTTTGATCTATAGGGTTGAGTCCAAAATGGCACCCTATTCCCTATACAGTGCATGTTTTTTGACCAGACCCGTATAGGCCTTGGTCAAAAGTAGTGCAGAAATAAAAAATACTTGCCATTTGGGATGGAGCCTAGTTCTTTATTAGGAGCAAATGTGAGCGCTAGCCAATACTCTATTCATTTGGCCCTCGAAGACATTGAGAATCATTCAAAATGTTTCCATTGACTAAAGTGCTGATCAGCATGAGGAGTGGCCATTTTGTCAGCAGAGAATTATGTGAATTATTGCACAATGTCTGATGATCTGTTCTCTTTTCTAAAGCAGCTATTACACTGCTTATTAAAGAGTAATAGCAATGTACTTGTTTGGGGTTATGAACATCGAGATAATTCACAATTAGAATATGGCTCAAATGTCGTTGCAGCCTTGATACTGTCCTAACTAGCATGGTCTGATGCCTTTACCACAAATTAGAATTACTATATTTATGAAAGTCGTGGAACAGAGACTCTTATTAGCGTCTTTTTGTTCTACTCATCACACAATGTATAGTTTTTTTATTCATGCAAGCAGAAAATGTATCTTCATTACTGTACTGCACTACTGACCTTATATTACCATGTTCATCATTCAGAAAATGTTCAACACAGCAAAGACCTTATCAGTTTTACAATTAGCCAGAGGCAGAGTTTATAATGGCACAAGGTGAGACCCAGATGCAGACATGGAATGCAGATGGTTTGAGTCTCTGATATTTATTGTAATCCAAGGGGTAGACAAGAGAATGGTCGTGGACAGGCAAAAGAAAAAAGCAAAGCAATTTGCCAGCTATATGTGGTGCCATGTTTGTTGACATTAAACAATGCATTCTGGGTGTCACGTAATCTGCCAGACCAAAGTTCTAATTGTATTATATATGTTATAATGACGTGAAGGAATGGTTCACTCATCTTTCGGTAAACTTCCGGAAGTGAATGAAGGGATGTGGATGATCGTAGACGACACACCCCATTCACCATGCATACTATAAACAGACCAAACTCTTCTTGTCTCCTCTTATTATCTTTGGTTGAAAAAAAAACACAAGCATGGCGGCACGCACAAACTACCCATCGTCTGATTACTTTCGATTTATAGAAAGTGTTTTACTCAATTATTTCGATCAATGCTAAGCTCACCCGTGATGTGATTAATTATTAATTGCTATTAGCTAATTCATATTGTAGTTTCTGTCACCTGAGAGTTATAAAAATATGACAGATTATGTCACGTCAATCTTTCCTCCGTTAGCACTAGGACAAATGTAGCCTACATTTTTGCGGATTGGATGATTGTGTTATGCTGTAGCTACTTCTGTGAATGTCTGAACATTGCATCCAAAAATGAACTCCTCACATTCTGGACATGACTTTGTAAGGACTTGTGTTTGTGCAAAATATTTCTGTAAAAACTGTGTGGCCAGCTCAAATGCTGACTGTTTTGTCAATTCTATATAAGGGTTCTAGTCACACCGGTTTGATCGTACACTACAGGTACCACTGTAGAATGATCACACCCATGTGTTGGTATGTGTGAAAAGGTTAAAATAGTTACTCAGGTACATGGCTGGCTGTAATAGCAGAAACCTGATCATGGATCAACAACATTGTAGTTAATCCATCATACTAACCTAATTGACAGAGTGAAAAGAAGGAAGCCTGTACAGAATAAAAACATTCCAAAACATGCGTCCTGTTTGCAACTAAAGTAATACTGGAAAAAAACTGCAAAGGAATTTACTTTTTTTCCTGAATACAAAATGGGGCAAATCTAGTGCACCCCAGTGGTGGCTACTGAGGGGAGGACGGCTCATAATAATGGCCGTAACGGATCAAATGGAATGGCATTGTCATGCCTTGGTCATTGTATTTTGTGTTTTTGGTATATGTTTGGGTAGGCCAGGTTGTGACATGGGTTTATATGTTGTGTTTCGTATTGGGGGGTTTGTATTAATTGGGATTGTGTATGATTAGGGGTGTTTCTAGTTAGGCTTGGCTGCCTGAGGCGATTCTCAATTGGAGTCAGGTGATTCTCGTTGTCTCGGATTGGGAACCGTATTTAGGCAGCCTGAGTTTGCTTTGTATTTTGTGGGTGTTTGTTCCTGTCTCTGTGTTGTAGTCACCTGATAGGCTGTAATTAGTTTCACGTTTCGTTTGTTGTTTTCTTATATTCAGTTATTTCATGTACCGTTTTCTTTCATTAAAGTCATGAGTAACCTACACGCTGCATTTCGGTCTGACTCTCTTCATTCAACAGACTAACGATGTTACAGGCATCAAACACATGGAAATTATGTGTATTATGTAATTGATACCATTCCACCTATTCCACTCCAACCATGAACCTGTCCTCCCCAATTTTTTATTTTATTTATTTTACCTTTATTTAACTAGGCAAGTCAGTTAAGAACAAATTCTTATTTTCAATGACGGACTAGGAACAGTGGGTTAACTGCCTGTTCAGGGGCAGAACGACAGTGTAGATTAAGGTGCCACTAACCTCTTGTGAATGTGACACATTACTGAGTACCACGAGAACCACTCTCCATATTTTCAAATATAGTGGTGGCTGAATCATGTTTTGGGTATGTTTTTAATCAATAAAGACTGGGGTTTTTCAGGATTAAAAAGACACGGAATGAAGCTAAGCACAGGTAAAAATCCTAGAGGAGATATTGGTTTCAGTCTGCTTTCCACCTGACACTGGGAGACTAATTCACCTTTCAGCAGTACAAAAACCTAAAACACAATGCTAAATCTACACTGGATTTTCTTTCTCAGAAGACAGCAAATACTCCTACTTAAAAATCTATTGCAAGACCTGAAAATGGTTGTCTAGAAATGATAAACAACATTTTTGAAAGATTAATTATAATTATGAGCAAATGTTGTACTATCCAGGTTTGCAAAGCTCTTAACCAGAAAGACTCACACCTGTGATCGCTGCCAAAGGTACTTCTACAAAGAATTTACTCATGGCTGTGAATACTTATGTAAATGAGATATTTCTGTATTTAATTTTCAATAAATTTGAAAACATTTCGAAAAACATGTCAGTGTTGATGGGTGAGGACAAGAGTGTACGATAAATTACGTAAATGTAAATATAAATGTTAAGGACACTGGGAGGACACTGGGTAATATGTAACTGTATGAGTAATTTCAGTTATATCAGTGGTGTGTTTTTATGGATGCCAATGGAAGCCAGGCTTCCCCAAAACGTTTAGCAAGAATACAAATGTAAAAAATACAATCATTTACCTTTCATCTCTCTGTGTTTCATAATTTTCCTTCAATTCGCAAGAGGCTGAATGTATCTCTGTCATGTTTGTCATTTATTATCATGTCTTGTCCCTGTGCTCCCCATTCTATTCGTTTCCCTCTGCTGGTCTTATTAGGTTCTTTCCCTCTTTCTATCCCTCTCTCTCCCCCTCCCTCTCTCACTCTCTCGCTCTCTCTTCTCTCTATCGTTCCGTTCCTGCTCCCAGCTGTTCCTATTCCCCTAATCATCATTTAGTCTTCCCACACCTGTTCCCGATCCTTTCCCCTGATTAGAGTCCCTATTTCTTCCTTTGTGTTCCGTTCCTGTCCTGTCGGTTCCTTGTTTAGAATTCACCGTGCTGTGATTGTGTATCGCCCTGTCCTGTCGTGTTTTTGCCTTCATCAGATGCTGCGTGTGAGCAGGTGTCTCTGTCAGCTACGGCCTGCGCCTACCCGAAGCGACCTGCAGTCTGTGGCCGCTTCTCCTGTTATTCCCCTCTACAGACTAGAGGATTTCTGTTATTCCCTGTTTGGACATTTCCTGTTAAGGATTCAGGATTTGTCGTTTTCTGTTTGGACTTGAATAAACTCTGTTTCTGTTAAGTCGCTTTTGGGTCCTCTTTCACCCGCATGACAGAAGGAACCGACCAAGGAATGGACCCAGCGACTTCAGACGCTCGTTACACTGCCGTCAAGATCCAAGGAGCCATGCTCGGCAGACACGAGCAGGAATTGTCTGCTGCTCGCCATGCCGTGGAGAACCTGGCCGCTCAGGTTTCCGACCTCTCTGGACAGTTCCAGAGTCTACGTCTCGTGCCACCTGTTACTTCCTGGCCTGCCGAGCCTCCAGAACCTAGGGTTAATAACCCACCTTGCTACTCCGGGCAGCCCACTGAGTGCCGCTCCTTTCTCACGCAGTGTGAGATTGTGTTCTCTCTCCAACCCAACACATACTCTAGAGAGAGAGCTCGGGTTGCTTACGTCATTTCACTCCTTACTGGCCGGGCTCGAGAATGGGGCACAGCTATCTGGGAGGCAAGGGCTGATTGCTCTAACAAGTTCCAGAACTTTAAAGAGGAGATGATTCGGGTTTTTGACCGTTCAGTTTTTGGTAGGGAGGCTTCTAGGGCCCTGGCTTCCTTATGCCAAGGTGAACGGTCCATAACGGATTATTCTATTGAGTTTCGCACTCTTGCTGCCTCTAGTGAGTGGAACGAGCCGGCGCTGCTCGCTTGTTTTCTGGAGGGACTCCACGCAGTGGTTAAGGATGAGATTCTCTCCCGGGAGGTTCCTTCAGATGTGGACTCTTTGATTGCTCTCGCCATCCGCATAGAACGACGGGTAGATCTTCGTCACCGGGCTCGTGGAAGAGAGCTCGCATCAACGGTGTTTCCCTGCTCCGCATCGCAACCATCTCCCTCCTCTGGCTTTGAGACTGAGCCCATGCAGCTGGGAGGGATTCGCATCTCGACTAAGGAGAGGGAACGGAGGATCACCAACCGCCTGTGCCTCTATTGCGGAGTTGCTGGACATTTTGTTAATTCATGTCCAGTAAGAGGCCAGAGCCCATCAGTAAGCGGAGGGCTACTGGTGAGCGCTACTACTCTGGTCTCTTCATCTAGATCTTGTACTACTATGTCGGTCCATCTACGCTGGACCGGTTCGGGTGCTACATGCAGTGCCTTGATTGACTCTGGGGCTGAGGGTTGTTTCATGGACGAAGCATGGGTTCGGAAACATAACATTCCTTTCAGACCGTTAGACAAGCCTACGCCCATGTTTGCCTTAGATGGTAGTCATCTTCCCAGTATCAAATTTGAGACACTACCTTTAACTCTCACAGTATCTGGTAACCACAGTGAGACTATTTCTTTTTTGATTTTTCATTCACCTTTTACACCTGTTGTTTTGGGTCATCCCTGGCTAGTATGTCATAATCCTTCTATTAATTGGTCTAGTAATTCTATCCTATCCTGGAACGTTTCTTGTCATGTGAAGTGTTTAATGTCTGCCATCCCTCCCGTTCCTTCTGTCCCTACTTCTCAGGAGGAACCTGGCGATTTGACAGGAGTGCCGGAGGAATATCATGATCTGCGCACGGTCTTCAGTCGGTCCCGAGCCAACTCCCTTCCTCCTCACCGGTCGTATGATTGTAGTATTGATCTCCTTCCGGGGACCACTCCTCCTCGAGGTAAACTATACTCTCTGTCGGCTCCCGAACGTAAGGCTCTCGAGGATTATTTGTCTGTGTCTCTTGACGCCGGTACCATAGTGCCTTCTTCTTCTCCGGCCGGGGCGGGGTTCTTTTTTGTTAAGAAGAAGGACGGTACTCTGCGCCCCTGCGTGGATTATCGAGGGCTGAATGACATAACGGTTAAGAATCGTTATCCGCTTCCCCTTATGTCATCAGCCTTCGAGATTCTGCAGGGAGCCAGGTGCTTTACTAAGTTGGACCTTCGTAACGCTTACCATCTCGTGCGCATCAGAGAGGGGGACGAGTGGAAAACGGCGTTTAACACTCCGTTAGGGCATTTTGAGTACCGGGTTCTGCCGTTCGGTCTCGCCAATGCGCCAGCTGTTTTTCAGGCATTAGTTAATGATGTTCTGAGAGACATGCTGAACATCTTTGTTTTTGTCTATCTTGACGATATCCTGATTTTTTCTCCGTCACTCGAGATTCATGTTCAGCACGTTCGACGTGTTCTACAGCGCCTTTTAGAGAATTGTCTCTACGTAAAGGCTGAGAAGTGCTCTTTTCATGTCTCCTCCGTTACTTTTCTCGGTTCCGTTATTTCCGCTGAAGGCATTCAGATGGATTCCGCTAAGGTCCAAGCTGTCAGTGATTGGCCCGTTCCAAGGTCACGTGTCGAGTTGCAACGCTTTTTAGGTTTCGCTAATTTCTATCGGCGTTTCATTCGTAATTTCGGTCAAGTTGCTGCCCCTCTCACAGCTCTTACTTCTGTCAAGACGTGTTTTAAGTGGTCCGGTTCCGCCCAGGGAGCTTTTGATCTTCTAAAAGAACGTTTTACGTCCGCTCCTATCCTCGTTACTCCTGACGTCACTAGACAATTCATTGTCGAGGTTGACGCTTCAGAGGTAGGCGTGGGAGCCATTCTATCCCAGCGCTTCCAGTCTGACGATAAGGTTCATCCTTGCGCTTATTTTTCTCATCGCCTGTCGCCATCTGAGCGCAACTATGATGTGGGTAACCGTGAACTGCTCGCCATCCGCTTAGCCCTAGGCGAATGGCGACAGTGGTTGGAGGGGGCGACCGTTCCTTTTGTCGTTTGGACAGACCATAAGAACCTTGAGTACATCCGTTCTGCCAAACGACTTAATGCCCGTCAAGCTCGTTGGGCGTTGTTTTTCGCTCGTTTCGAGTTTGTGATTTCTTACCGTCCGGGTAGCAAGAACACCAAGCCTGATGCCTTATCCCGTCTGTTTAGTTCTTCTGTGGCTTCTACTGATCCCGAGGGGATTCTTCCTTATGGGCGTGTTGTCGGGTTAACAGTCTGGGGAATTGAAAGACAGGTTAAGCAAGCACTCACGCACACTGCGTCGCCGCGCTTGTCCTAGTAACCTCCTTTTCGTTCCTGTTTCCACTCGTCTGGCTGTTCTTCAGTGGGCTCACTCTGCCAAGTTAGCTGGTCATCCCGGTGTTCGAGGCACTCTTGCGTCTATTCGCCAGCGCTTTTGGTGGCCGACTCAGGAGCGTGACACGCGCCGTTTCGTGGCTGCTTGTTCGGACTGCGCGCAGACTAAGTCGGGTAACTCTCCTCCTGCCGGTCGTCTCAGACCGCTCCCCATTCCTTCTCGACCATGGTCTCACATCGCCTTAGACTTCATTACCGGTCTGCCTTTGTCTGCGGGGAAGACTGTGAGAGCCGCCAATAAACGCAGGATTAAGAGTCCAAGGTATTGTTGCGGCCAGAGAGTGTGGCTTTCCACTCGCAACCTTCCTCTTACGACAGCTTCTCGTAAGTTGACTCCGCGGTTCATTGGTCCGTTCCGTGTCTCCCAGGTCGTCAATCCTGTCGCTGTGCGACTGCTTCTTCCGCGACATCTTCGTCGCGTCCATCCTGTCTTCCATGTCTCCTGTGTTAAGCCCTTTCTTCGCACCCCCGTTCGTCTTCCCTCCCCCTCCCGTCCTTGTCGAGAGCGCACCTATTTACAAGGTACATAAGATCATGGACATGCGTTCTCGGGACGGGGTCACCAATACTTAGTGGATTGGGAGGGTTACGGTCCTGAGGAGAGGAGTTGGGTTCCGTCTCGGGACGTGCTGGACCGTTCACTCATCGATGATTTCCTCCGTTGCCGCCAGGATTCCTCCTCGAGTGCGCCAGGAGGCGCTCGGTGAGTGGGGGGTACTGTCATGTTTGTCATTTATTATCATGTCTTGTCCCTGTGCTCCCCATTCTATTCGTTTCCCTCTGCTGGTCTTATTAGGTTCTTTCCCTCTTTCTATCCCTCTCTCTCCCCTCCCTCTCTCACTCTCTCGCTCTCTCTTCTCTCTATCGTTCCGTTCCTGCTCCCAGCTGTTCCTATTCCCCTAATCATCATTTAGTCTTCCCACACCTGTTCCCGATCCTTTCCCCTGATTAGAGTCCCTATTTCTTCCTTTGTGTTCCGTTCCTGTCCTGTCGGTTCCTTGTTTAGAATTCACCGTGCTGTGATTGTGTATCGCCCTGTCCTGTCGTGTTTTTGCCTTCATCAGATGCTGCGTGTGAGCAGGTGTCTCTGTCAGCTACGGCCTGCGCCTACCCGAAGCGACCTGCAGTCTGTGGCCGCTTCTCCTGTTATTCCCCTCTACAGACTAGAGGATTTCTGTTATTCCCTGTTTGGACATTTCCTGTTAAGGATTCAGGATTTGTCGTTTTCTGTTTGGACTTGAATAAACTCTGTTTCTGTTAAGTCGCTTTTGGGTCCTCTTTCACCCGCATGACAATCTCACCAGAGAAAGTATCCGAGCCATCTAAACAGTGCCCATATGTCTCTGTATGTCTAACTGATGATGTCTGGTCCAAAAGAGTATGACATTGTTTCCCCCCGGAGCATTGAATGCTAGGGAAGTCAGCGAGCATTTGGCCTCCATTGATCATTTTTTAAATAAAATAATAGTCAACCAGCGTTGAGCTAAACTGAGTGAGCTCAACTGTGAATGGTCCTGGCGCACCAAAAAAAAATCTATTTTGGTCTGGCTTCATTCCAATCACATCGCATCGAGAGCATATGTCATTGACAGAAACTCGTTGTGCATCTCATTGTGTCATTGTTCTCTGATGGCTAGTTAGCTAAAGTGGGCCCTTTCCTAAATTAGCCATTGATGTAGATAGGGATTTGGACTTATTCATTTAACTTAATTCTCCATACTGGCCAATGATTATAAGCGTGATTATGATCCATCCATACATTCATACATTGTCAAGTGGCAACCCGCCATTCAGGGCAGGTGGGGCAGACCCACATTTTTAGGGGGGCTTGCCTGTTTTGCTTGTTATTTTGGTGTTAATACGTGTCACATATCAGTTTGCAAACAAGGTAAAAAAATATATATAATCATTGAGTTAATAAAACCGCATACAAACATGGTCTCTTTTTTGCTTTCTTGAGTAAGCCAGCTGCAAAATGCAGGTGCTGCAAAATGCAGGTGTTTCTGTGGTGGTGGGGCCAGCCAGCAGAAAATACAGAGCGTTGCTCCTGATTGGCTCAGTTTTCTGCCACTCATGGGACAGTATGTTACCCCAAATGTTAAGGTTAGAGTTCGAAATGTTTTGACTGTAGAGTAAAATTAGAAGTGCCCATTCAAATAGGCTCAAGGTCATTGGCCACAGATAGAATGACATCAAGTCACGTTATATCTACAGTAGCTTTGATTGGACTGATCATGTCAACATTTTACTTTCAAAGTCTTAGCTAGCAGTAATTTTCATAAATCAAGCTGACAATCTACTGGCAAATCCTTTTTAATCCTTGTCATTTGAAAATAAATAATGAAGAGAAATTATAGATAAAATGAATCGGTGCTCATCGGCCTTTGGACATAAAGATTACACTACAAGTTTGAAATCTCAAATTCAACAATGAGTTGTTTGGAAGGAATCAGTGGCTAACTGCAAGCAGTACAAAGAAATCAGTAAGAGTAGCCTGCTATTCAATCGAGTGGCTGTGTGTTTTTTTTCCCCAAGGACTCACCATAAATCCAGAGAATGACAGACTTTGATGACAAAGTTTGATGACAAAACCGCCGCGCCATCTTCATGTTTAAGTGAGCACATCACATCAGAAGCCAAGGTGAATTCAAAAATGTCTTGCATGCTGCTGCATAAATGATGTAATATGCCAGGGAGCTATGTATACTGAAGCTGAGAAAGTAATACTAAGTGTATGTTGTGTAGTAAGCTGTTCGTAGCCCATGTGCCTGACCCTAATAATTGGCCTATATTCACCAACGCGGTATTGTAAACACATCGTTCGTGGCTGGTGTGTGCTTGTTTGCCTATGACCTGTTTTCGAGAGATGTAAACATTGAATATTGTAAGAGCTTTTATTTTCTGTTTATATGTATGAATTCTGTCACTGTACATTTCATAAGTGCTGAACAAATAGTTATATAAGACTACGTGGCGGTAGGTAGCACTTAACCCACTGTTCCCCGGGAGCCGAAGACGTGGATGCCGATTAAGGCAGCCCCCAAGGCAGCTCTCTTATTCAGATTTCAGTTGAATGCATTCAGTTGTTCAACTGGCTAGGTATCCCCTTTCCCTCTCGCTAATTCATGTCTGAATCGAAATTAAGGATGGCCTCTTATCCGCTTGTCATCCTCTTATGCAATAGTTTGTACATCTCAACAAGTCAGCCATATCAGCTATGGGTCTTTTTTACCTCTTGGGGCTAGGGGGCAGAATTTTCATTTTGTATAAATAGCGTGCCCAATTCCAACTTCCTGCTACTTATGCCAAGAATATACAATATGGATATTATTCATGGATTTTGATAGAAAACACTCTGACGTGTCTAAAACTGTTTGAATCATGTCTATGAGTATAACAGAACTTATGTAGCAGGCAAAATCCCGAGGACTAACTGTTCAGAATTATTATTATTTTTTCTCTCACTGTTCCCTGAGTTGTCATTGCCCAGGGATATTTCTTAGGAACCTGTATTCCACTGGATGTCACCAGTCTTTGGAATTTGGTTGAGGTTATTCCTTTGTGCAATGAAGAAGTAGGCCAACTAGGAACTGGGTACACTGTTGAGAGTTGCGCAAGACGTAAAAAGTATCGCTGGTTTGTTTTCATTCCTATATTGAACACAGAAAGACCCATCTACAATTTGATTGATTATTAATGTTTAAAAATACCTAAAGTTGTATTACAAAAGTAGTTTGAAATATTTTGGCAAAGTTTATAGGCAACTTTTGAAATATTTTGTAGTGATGTTACATTTTTTGTAAGCTGTTTTTTTGGATGAAACGCGCTTTATAAATGGACATTTTGGATATATATGGACGGAATTAATCGAACAAAAGGACCAATTGTGATGTTTATGGGACATATTGGAGTGCCAACAAAAGAAGCTCGTCAAAGGTAATGCATGTTTTATATTTTATTTCAGCATTTTGTGTAGCGCCTGCAGGGTTGAAATATGCTAAACCCTTTGTTTACTGCTGGTGCTATAATCAGATAATAGCTTCTTATGCCTTCGCCGAAAAGCATTTTAAAAATCTGACATGTTGGCTGGATTCACAACGAGTGTAGCTTTAATTGAGTATCTTACATGTGTGATTTAATGAAAGTTTGAATTTTATAGTATTTTATTTGAATCTAGCACACTGAATTTTCCCTGGCAATTGGCCAGTTGAGACATTTGTGTCCTGCCTATCCCAAATATGTTTTAATGGCAGTAAATGAGGCTGAATGAACTGTAGCAGTGGTAAGGCGTTGTTGGGATTCTGCTGTTGGGACAGCTTTATGTAGGCCCTAACAGTTTGTGGGCACCATTTGTTATAGTGTAATTATAGTACAATTAATGTATTGTTTAGTCTTGTGTTGTGGCTTTGCTGGCATGCATCCCACATTTTCTTTGTTTGACCCACCAAGATGTACATGCTAAAATCGCCACTGATTGTGCCCCTGGCCTGAGAGGATTGATGTTCAATATGTAGCTAGATGTAGAAGGCTAATGTTAACTAACTAAGAGTTGCCCATGAAAGGAAGCTAGGCTAGCAAGCAAGCATTTTAGCCAGGTTGCCTAGGACAACAAAAATGAAAGCATGTACAGTATCACAGTGATAGACCCTTTCATCAAATTCAAAGAGAGGAGGATGGCATTGGCATTTTTTCTACTTGCATGAACGCACATGCATACACACATACACACAAAGAGATCAGAACCGAGGACTGCCACATCATACTGTATTTTGCTTAGAATGATTGGACTAAATAGTTTTTGGTATTGTTTAGTTTTCACTGTATTAGACTAAGTATAGGTGATTTGATGATGTTGAAATATTGAAAATGAAATGGTGCAGGAATAGTCGAGGTAGCTCCTGTTTCCTTTTAAACTTGCATTAACTCTCTGTGGTTCTAAATCAATAGTTGTTTAGTGAGCCGAATATGTCGGAAACATTGACTTGTTTGACCGTGCTTGCTACATGCAATATGCTTTGTGGACTTCACAGGATAGAGGTTGCTCTCCGGTTTTGTGATGAAACAAAGGTTTGGTTGAATGTATCCTGCCACTGTGTCTTCCTATTGTCTCGGCCGTGGGCCTGTATATCACAGTCGCAAAGCATATGAACTAACAGGTTATAGAGCAAACAGCGCAATTATCACAACACACGTTGTAATATGGCTTTTTCTTCAGGCTTGGTTTCCCCAGTCATTTTACAGACACACTACTACTGATAAATTAGATTAAAGTAAAACAAAATGTACTGTAGAATTGCTTACCATTAAATTGATCACAGTAGCTGTACTGTAAATATAAATTAGAGTAATTTACTGGCCAATTGCTGCCAGTAAGTTCCCTGTACATTTTACAGGAAATGTTTTACAATGTGTGTGTGTGTGTGTGTGTGTGTGTGTGTGTGTGTGTGTGTGTGTGTGTGTGTGTGTGTGTGTGTGTGTGTGTGCGTGCGTGCGTGCGTGCGTGCGTGCGTGCGTGCGTGCGTGTGTGTGTGTGTGTGTGTGTGTGTGTGTGTGTGTGTGTGTGTGTGTGTGTGTGTGTGTGTGTGTGTGTGTGTGTGTGTGTGTGTGTGTATAGGTGTGTGTGTGTATAGGTGTGTATGTGTGATGTGTGGTGAATAGTATCCTAATTACATCTTAATAAATGCATGATTCTATTGTATACACAGTCTCTATCAATGCTCCCACTGTACTCTCTGCTAATCTGTACACCAATCTAAATGCACATCAAATTGAGTATTTCTTTGTCTGAACATTTAGGATTTACACCTAATCCGGAGGGGTTTTGCTGGCCAGAGCAATTTTAACACCGTGGCAAAGAGTGGTCAGCTTGGTAAGCATTCCAGTGAAATGTTCATCATAAGGCATCCTATTCCCTATAGTGCACTACTTTTGACCTGGGACTTATGGTTTCTGGTCAAAGTTAGTGCACTACATACGGAATAGGGATGCAATGTTATGCAGGTGAATGAGGACCCAAAAGCGACTTGGCGAAAACAGAGTCTTTAATCCAGTTAAAGGAAATAGCAATACTCCTAGACAAATCGGAGCGGTAAATAAAGCATAAAAAACAATTCCACTCGTAATCACGAGAACTGACTGGAGACTCGATAATAAACTGCAGGTTGCCTCGGGAAGGCACTTGACCGTAGCAGACTCAGACACCTGCTCACCACGCAGCATCTGAGGGAAACACGACACGACAGGGCGATACAAAGACACAGCACGGTGAACAATATACAAGGATCCGACAGGACAGAAACGGAAAACAAGGGGAGAAATAGGGACTCTAATCAGGGGAAAAGATAGGAACAGGTGTGGGAAGACTAAATGATTGATTAGGGGAATAGGAACAGCTGGGAGCAGGAACGGAACGATAGAGAGAAGAGAGAGAGAGAGGGAGAGAGAAAAAGGGGAACGAACCTAAAAAGACCAGCAGGGGGAAAACGAACAGAAGGAAAAGCAAAATGACAAGACAATATAAGACAAAACATGACATGCAACCCATATTTGGGACAAGGGGTCATGATACAGGCTGAAATGTGAAAACACTTTGCCATAAATCAACTGAGGTCACAAGATGGTCACTGGATAATTTGATTAGCTTTATTACTGATCTTTGATTCCAAAGATGGTTTAAGCACATTGCTTGTAGCTCTAACAAATAGCTATATTTCCATTCAGTCCTTATATATATATATATATATATATATATATATATATATATATATATATATATATGTGTGTGTGTTTTCTTTTTTATCATGAAAAAGCATTTAAACGCCAGCTAAATGTATGCAGAAGATGCAATATTGCGACAGTGAGATGATTTATACCAGAGTTTCCCCACCAGCCAAATCCAAAACATTTGCCGTTTTATTTCCCCATAGAATTGTAAAACTAGTTGATAAAAAGTTATCTTTGCTTCACAGAACAACAGGGTATCTGATATTTTCTAAAAGGAACTATGATATCCCAGATATGGCTCTTTTTGGTGCCTGACTCCCCTGTGCTCTCTTATTCATGTTCATGTTGTGCCACTACCATTGATCTTTACTGGCGTGTTTGTGGACTATGGTGTTATGATGTATGTCAGGACACACTTATAGATGGTAGTTTAGAGAGAAAGAGAGAGAGAGTGAGAGACAGATACCCTTTCATAAACATACAAAAATTCCACTAATTTACCATGCCTGCTTCTTTTTACCTGCTTTTAGGTATGTCTGAAAGGGGTAGGGGGTTAAAAACATGGAAATTAAAAGCCACCTAAAGACCTAGTCATGATTCCTGCATTTTCACAGACCCTGTAACCAAAATACAGGTCTGTGTGAATGGTTCTCTGCTGTTTTTCCAGAAAATTCATTAACACTACCATTGTTTAGCACCTCCTTAATTTGAAATACAAACAGCCCCCATGGCTCAACAACACCCTCCAACCATCCCTATTTGCCCGTTAACCACTTTTATGTATTAAACGTGTACATATTTATAGGTAATATATTACTTCTTCTGTCTGAAATGGCTAAGAGAGAAAAGGAGAAAGAGAAAGAAAGTGAGAGAGAGAGACAAAGAGACAAACAGGCCCAACCCCCACTATTACACACTCCCAAGCCCCATAGTGCAACTGTAATGAATGTCGTCGGGAGAAGGAGAAGAGGACCAAGTTGCAGCGTGGTAAGTATTCAAAATACGTTTAATAAATACGAACACTTGAACAAAAAACAACAAACGAACAGTTCTACAAGGTGCAATAAACAAAACAGAAAACAACTACCCACAAACACAGGTGGGAACTGTAATGAACTTCGTCTGTCGTTTGAAGAGAGTCAGACCGAAATGCAGCGTGTAGGTTACTCATGACTTTTAATGAAGAATAATGCGGTACATGAGATAACTGAAAATACGAAAACAACAAACGAGTGAAACAAATACAGCCTATCTGGTGACTAACACTAAGACAGGTACAATCGCCCACGAAATACAACGCGCACTCAGGCTGCCTAAATACGGTTCCCAATCCGAGACAACGAGAATCAGCTGACTCCAATTAGGAATCGCCTCAGGCAGCCAAGCCTAACTAGACACACCCCTAATAATACACACTCCCAATTAATACAAACCCCAATACGAAATACAACATATAAACCCATGTCACACCCTGGCCTACCCAAACATATAACAAAAACACAAGATACAATGACCAAGGCGTGACAGAACCCCCCCCTAAGGTGCGGACTCCGGGACGCACCTCAAGAGCATAGGGAGGGTCCGGGTGGGCGTCTGTCCATGGTGGCGGTTCTGGCTCGGGACGTGGACCCCACTCGATAAATGTCCTAGTTCCTCCCCTTCGCGTCCTAGGATAATCCACCTTCTCCGCCGACCATGGCCTAATAGTCCTCACCCTGATCCCCACATAACTGAGGGGCAGCTCGGGACCGAGGGGCAGCTCGGGACCGAGGGGCAGCTCGGGACCGAGGGGCAGCTCGGGACAGAGGGGCAGCTCGGGACAGAGGGGCAGCTCGGAACAGAGGGGCAGCTCGGGACAGAGGGGCAGCTCGGGACAGAGGGGCAGCTCGGGACAGAGGGGCAGCTCGGGATAGAGGGGCAACTCAGGATAGAGGGGCAACTCACGATAGAGGGGCAGCTCAGGACAGCAGGGCTGCTCAGGACAGAGGGGCACCCCGGGACAGAGGGGAAGCCCGGTACTGAGAGGGAGCCCAGTACAGAGAGGAAGCCTAGTACTGAAAGGAAGCTCAGTACTGAGAGGAAGCTCAGACAGGTAGTAGGCTCCGGTAAATCCTGGCTGGCTGGTGGACCTGGATGATTCAGGTTGTCTGGCCGATCTAGAAGATCTTGGCAGACTGGCACTTCTGGCGGATCCTGGCAGACTGGTGACGCTGGGCCGACTGGCGGTGCTGGGCAGACAGGAGACTCCGGCAGCGCAGGAGAGGAGAAAGGCTCTGGCTGAGCTGAACAGGCGGGAGACTCCGATAGCACAGGAGGGGAGAAAAGCACTGGCTGTGCTGAACAGGCGATGCGCACTGGACGCGCTGGGCCGACTGGGAGCACTGGTGGCGCTGGACAGACAGGAGACTCCGGCAGCGCAAGAGAGGAGAAAGGCTCTGGCTGCGCTAAACAAGCGGGAGACTCCGGCAGCGCAGGAGGAGAGAAAAGCACTGGCTGCGCTGAACAGGCGAGGCGCACTGGAGGCCTGGTGCGTGGTGCTGGAACTGGTGGTACTGGCGCGAGGACACGCACAGGAAGCCTGGTGCGGGGAGCTGCTACCGGAGGACTGGTGTGTAGAGGTGGCTCTGGATAGACCGGACCATGCAGGCGCACTGGAGCTCTAGAGCACCGAGCCTGCCCAAGCTTACCTGGCTCGATGCCCACTCTAGCCCGGCCAATAGGAAGGGCTGGTATGTGTCGCAACTGGCTCTGCAC
Source organism: Oncorhynchus gorbuscha (assembly GCF_021184085.1). Lineage (NCBI taxonomy): Eukaryota > Metazoa > Chordata > Actinopteri > Salmoniformes > Salmonidae > Oncorhynchus > Oncorhynchus gorbuscha. Next base: position 35,783,530 of record NC_060179.1, on the reverse strand, counting down.
CCGCACTGGAAACACTGTGCGCTCCATAGCATAACACGGTGCCTGCCCGGTCTCTCTAGCGCAACGGTGAGCACAGGGAGTATGCGCAGGTTTCCTACCTGGCATAACTATTCTCCCTTTTAGCCCCCCCCAATATTGTTTTGGGGGTGACTTTCCGGTTTCCAACCGCGTCGCCGTGCTGCCTCCTCATACATGCGCCTCTCCTCTTTAGCTGCCTCTATTTCCTCCTTGGGACTGCGATATTCTCCCGGCTGCTCCCAGGGTCCTTGACCGTCTAATTCCTCCTCCCATGTCCAAATCTCCAAATGATGCATTCTCTCCCATTGCAACTGCTCTTCACGATTAACAGGGAGAGTAGGCTCAGGTCTGTTTCCTGACTCAGCCACTCTCTCTCTCTGCGCTTTCCCCTGTTACCTTCAGTTTTCGCTCTGTATAGCAATGCTTTCCTTCTTGATTCCATACGTGTATAGCCCTCTTCGCATTGCTGTAGGGAATCCCAGGCGGGCTCCTGCACTCGCTCTGGGTCGGCCGCCCACCTGTCGATTTCTTCCCACGTCGTATAATTCCTTCTTCTGCCGTCCATAGCGTCCTCCTTTAGATCCTGCCAGTTCACACACTGCTCGGTCTGTGAATCGTGGTGGGCGATTCTGTAATGAACTTCGTCTGTCGTTTGAAGAGAGTCAGACCGAAATGCAGCGTGTAGGTTACTCATGACTTTTAATGAAGAATAATGCGGTACATGAGATAACTGAAAATACGAAAACAACAAACGAGTGAAACAAATACAGCCTATCTGGTGACTAGCACTAAGACAGATACAATCGCCCACGAAATACAACGCGCACTCAGGCTGCCTAAATACGGTTCCCAATCCGAGACAACGAGAATCAGCTGACTCCAATTAGGAATCGCCTCAGGCAGCCAAGCCTAACTAGACACACCCCTAATAATACACACTCCCAATTAATACAAACCCCAATACGAAATACAACATATAAACCCATGTCACACCCTGGCCTACCCAAACATATAACAAAAACACAAGATACAATGACCAAGGCGTGACAGGAACAAGCTACCTAAGTATGGTTCTCAAGCAGAGACAACAATTGACATCTGCCTCTGATTGCGAAGCATACCAGGCCAAACACATAGAAATACAACACACAGAATAAAACATATAATGAAAAACATAGAATGCCCACCTCAACTCACGCCCTGACCAAACCAAAATAGAGACATAAAAAGGAACTAAGTGACAGTAACCTAAGAGGTTTGTATCAGATGCTCAACATGCTCTGCTCACACCTACTGTGATGGTCAGGGCGTAAATCACACAAAAACAACACTAGACACTATGGAACACAAAGCTTTCATTATCTCATCCTGGAATATACAAAGTCTGAGGTAATCTGCTTTTGGACTAAAGAGCGGGAACCCAGACCTCAAATAAATTGAAAATACAGACATTGTCATCCTACAAGAAACATGGTTTAAAAGATACATTGTTTGCCCTCTAGGTTACAGAGAGCTGGAAGTCTCATCCACCAAACTACCATGTGTGAAACAGGGAAGAGACTCAGGGGGTATTATGCTAATTTGATATAGAGCAGACCTAACCCATTCTGTTAAAAGTCAAAGCAGGAACATTTTACATTTGGCCAGAAATTAATAAGGAAATTATCTAAACAGAGAAAGATGTTCTCATGTGTGCTTCCTATCTCCCGCCAATATAATTCCCATACTTTAATGATGACAGCTTCTGCATCCTAGAGGGGGAGATCAACAATTTCCAAGCTCGGGGACATGTACTAATCTGTGGCGACCTAAATGCCAGAACTGGACACAAAAAAACGGAGCCTACGCCTTCACTATAGCGAATCACTAAAACAATACAGAAATACTCTATGGAAAAAGAAGGAACAGCACGTCATAAATAAGCTCAATGTAATTGAATAATCAAAAGAATCTAAACACTTCTGGAAAAATTGGAAAACTCTAAACAAACGACAACATAAAGAGGTATCTATCCAAAACGGAGATGTATGGATAAACCACTTCTCTAATCTTATGGCTCTATAACAAAGAACAAACAGCAAAAACATATACCGTTGAAGTCTGAAGATTGAATAAGCTTAGGTTGGAGTCATTACACTCGTTTTTCAACCATTTCACACATTTCTTGTAAACAAACTATAGTTTGGCAAGTCGGATAGGACATCTACTTTGTGCATGACAAAAGTAATTTTTCCAACAATTGTTTACAGACAGATTATTTCACTTATAATTCACTGTATCACAATTCCAGTGGGTCAGAAGTTCACATACACTAAGTTGACTGTGCCTTTAAACTGCTTGGGAAATTCTAGAAAATGATGTCATGGCTTTAGAAGCCTCTGATAGGCTAACTGACATAATTTGAGTCAATTGGAGGTGTACCTGTGAACGTATTTCAAGGCATACCTTCAAACTTAGCGCCTCTTTGCTTCACATCATGGGAAAATCAAACGAAATCTGCCAAGACCTCAGTAAACAAATTGTAGACCACAACAAGTCTGGTTCATCCTTGGGAGCAATTTCCAAACGCCTGAAGGCACCACGTTCATCTGTACAAACAATAGTACGCAAGTATAAACGCCATGGGACAATGCAGCCGTCATACCACTCAGGAAGGAGACGCGTTCTGTCTCCTAGAGATGAACGTACGTTGGTGCGAAAAGTACAAATAAATCCCAGAACAACAGTAAAGGAATTTTTTAAGATGCTGGAGGAAACAGGTACAGTAAAACGAGACCTATATCGACATAACCTGAAAGGCCACTCAGCAAGGAAAGAGCCACTGCTCCAAAACCGCCACAAAAAAAGCCAGACTATGGTTTGCAACTGCACATGGGGACAAATATCGTACTTTTTGGAGAAATGTCCTCTTGACTGATGAAACATAAATAGAACCGGCCATAATGACCATCGTTATGTTTGGAGGAAAAAGGGGGAGGCTTGCAAGCTGAAGAACACCAAAGTCAAGGTATTGGAGTGGCCATCACAAAGCCAAGGCATCAATCCTATAGCAAATGTGTGGGCAGAACTGAAAGAGCGTGTGCGAGCAAGGAGGCCTACTAACCTGACCCAGTTACACCAGCTCTGTCAGGAGAAATGAGACAAAATTCACCCAACTTATTGTGGGAAGCTTGTGGAAGGCTACCTGAAACGTTTGACCCAAGTTAAACAATTTAAAGGCAATGCTACCAAATACTAATTGAGTGTATCTAAACTTCTGACCCACTGGGAATGTGATGAAATAAATAAAAGCTGAAATAAATAATTATCTCTCCTACTATTCTGATATTTCACATTCTTAAAATAAAATGATGATCCTAACTGACCTAAGACAGGGAATTGTTACCAGGATTAAATGTAAGGAATTGTGAAACTGAGTTTAGATGTAGTTGGCTCAGGTGTATGTATACTTCCGACTTCAACTGTCCATGATAAATTACAAATATTAGAATCAACTATTAAAGACCAGAACCTACTAGATTCTCCAAATACATTGAATGAACTAGAGGACAAAATACAAACACTCCAACCCAAAAGGCCTGTGGGGTTGAAGTTATCATAAATGAAGTGATAAAATATACAGACCACAAATTCCATTTGGCTATATTTAAACTCTTTAACATCATCCTCAGTTCTGCCATCTTCCCCAATATTTGGAACCAAGGACTGATCACCCAATCCACAAAAGTGGAGACTAATTTGACCCCAATAACTAACGGGGGATATGCGTCAACAGCAATAGTGGGAAAATCCTCTGCATTATCATTAACAGCAGACACTTACATTTCCTCAGCGAAAACAATTTACTGAGAAAAAGTAAAATTGGCTGTTTTACCTAATTACCATATGACACCCATGCATTCACCCTGCACACCCTAATTGACAAACAAACAAACAAAAACAAAGGCAAAGTCTTCTGGTGCTTTGTTGTTTTCAAAAAAGCATTAGACTCAATTTGGCATGAGGGTCTGCTATACACAGGTATGGAAATTGGTGTTGGGGGAAAAACATACAACATGATAAAATCCATGTATACAAACAACAAGTGTGTAGTTAAAATTGGCCAAAAATACACACATTTCTTTCCACAGGGCCGGGGGCTGAAACAGGGATGCAGCTTAAGCCCCACCCTCTTCAAAATAAAGAACAGCAAATTTGCGAGGGCTCTAGAACAGTCTGCTGTACTCGGCCTCACCCTACTAGAATCTGAAGTCAAATGTCTATGTGTTTTTGTCCCCAAACATGGAGGGCCTAGAGCAGCACCTATATCTTCTGCACATATTCTGTCAGACCTGGGCTCTGACTGTAAATCTCAGTAATACAAAAATAATGGTGTTCCAAAAAAGGTCCAGCTGCCAGGACCACAAATACAATTCCATTTAGACACTGTTGCCCTAGAGCGTGTGAAAAACTACACATACCTCGGCCTAAACATCAGCGTCACAGGTAACTTCCACAAAGCTGTTGATCATCTGAGATAAGGCAAAAAGGGCCTTTATACCATCAAAAGGAACATAAAAATGTGACTTAGGTTCTGGCTAAAAATACTTGAATCAGTTATAGAACCCATTGCCCTTTATAGTTGTGAGGTCTGGTGTCCGCTCGCTAACGAAGAATTAAAAAAACGGGACAAACACCAAATTGAGACTGCAAGAGCCGTTAAATTCTACAACCACCTAAAAATAAGCCAATCCCAAACCGTCCATAACAAAGTCTTTACCTACAGAGAAATTAACCTGGAGAAGAGCCCCCTAAGCAAGCTGGTCAAGGGGCTCTGTTCACAAACACAAACAGACCCCACAGAGCCCCAGGACAGCAACACATTTAGACCCAACCAAATCATGAGATAACAAGAAGATAATTGCTTGACGCATAAACAAAATTAACAAAAAAACATAGCAAACTAGAATGCTATATGGCCCTAAACAGAGAGTACACAGTGGTAGAATATCTGACCACTGTGACTGACCCAAAATTAAGGGAAGCTTTGACTATGTACAGACTCAGTGAGCATAGCCTTGCTATTGAGAAAGGCCGCCGTAGGCAGACATGGCTCTTAAGAGAAGACAGACTATGTGCACACTGCCCACAAAATGAGGTGGAAACTGAGCTGCACTTCCTAACCTCCTGCCCAATGTATGACCATATTAGAGAAACATATTTCCCTCAGATTACACAGATCCACAAAGATTTCAAAAACAAATCCAATTTTGAAAAACTCCCATATCTACTGGGTGAAATTCCACAGTGTGCCATCACAGCAGCAAGATTTGTGACCTGTTGCCACGAGAAAAGGGCAACCAGTGAAGAACAAACACCATTGTAAATATAACTAATATTTATGCTTATTTATTTTATCTTGTGTCCTTTAACCATTTGTACATTGTTAAAACACTGTATATATATAATATGACATTTGTAATGTCTTTATTGTTTTGAAACTTCTGTATGTGTAATGTTTACTGTTAATTTTTTTTTTCACTTTATATATATATTCACTTTGCTTTGGCAATGTTAACACATGTTTCCAATGCCAATAAAGCCCTTGAATTGAATTGAATTGAATTGAATTGAATTGAGAGAGAGAGAGAGAGAGAGAGAGAGAGAGAGAGAGAGAGAGAGAGAGAGAGAGAGAGAGAGAGAGAGAGAGAGAGAGAGAGAGAGAGAGAGAGAGAGAGAGAGAGAGAGAGAGAGTGGGAGAGGGGGGAGACAATGAGAAAGAGGAGAGAATAGGAGAGAGTAAGAGAAAGAGACCATGCATCCGTGAAACAAGTCAGTATTCAACATTCCTCCATGTCTGTGGAGCTGATGCCTCTCCTGCAGGAAAAGGCTACCGAACAGGCCCCTATTAACATTGACGGGGCTGTAGTGGAGCGGGTCAAGAGTTTCAAGTTCCTTGGTGTCCACATCACCAACGAACTATCATGGTCCAAACATACCAAGACAGTCATGAAGAGGGCACAACAAAATGTTTTCCCCCTCAGGAGACTGAAAATATTTGGCATAGGTCCCCAGATCCTCAAAAGGTTCTACAGCTGCACCATCGAGAGCATCCTGACTGGTTGCATCACCGCCTGGTATAGCAACTGCTCGGCATCTGACCGTAAGGCACTACAGAGGGTAGTGCGAACGGCCAGTACATCACTGGGGCCAATAGTAGGTGTCTGAAGCAAACCCAGAAGATTGTCAGAGACTCCGTCACCCAAGTTATAGACTATTATCTCTGCTACCGCATGGCAAGCGGTACCGGAGCGTCAAGTCTAGGACCAAAAGTCTTCTCAACAGCTTTTACCCCCAAGCCATTAGACTACATTGACCCCCCCCCCTCTTTTACACTGCTGCTACACTGCTGTTTGTTTGTTACCTATGCATAGTCACTTCGCCCCCAGCTGTACATAGCCTCCTTATTATTATTATTGTGTAACTTTTTATTATTACTTTTTATTTTAGCCTACTGGGTAAATACTTTCTTCTTCTTGAACTGCTCTGTTGGTTAAGGGCTTGTAAGTATGCATTTCACAGTAAAGTCTACACTTGTAGTCGGCGCTTGTGGCAAATAAAGTTTGATTTTATTTGAAGATGGTGTTAAAACCGTCCACTAGGGGCAACAGTGAGCGCTATTACCTTTAAGTAGGTTTCAGTATTGCTCGGGCGTAGTGGACTGGGACTTATGTTGCCAAAGTTTGAATGTGGAATCCAGCGATGGAAAGTTATTTGTATGTTTCCTTTAAGCCTATCTAAAATCTTAACCCTTACCTTAATCATTCTGAGTTAATGCCTAAACTTAACCTGAAACACACATTTTGTTTAGAAGAATTTCAAAATTGGACTTTTCTGAAACATGGATGAACTTCTAATTCTGACGAGAGACTGTGAGAGTTAGTTGAGACCAAGACCAAAACAGAATTCATAAATATTCACAAAACCAATATTGAGTCTATCCAGGCCCATTCAGTAGGGAAGATTTGGTCAAGACCCACAGTCAGTCATTGTCAATCAGTGGCTGATCTTTTAATTGAAAATGCCAGATGTAGAAATCCCTCTGGCACAGTGAATAGCTACAGTTTGATGCTTGGTTGGGAGGACAGCTCCAAAGTGAAAGCTTGGGAGAGTTCCAGGAATTAAACTCATGCAACTAACACCCTGGGGAGGGAACAACTCTTGTAGGCTTGCTGTTTGTCACGATTTATAAAGAACTCGCCATAGTTCAATAAATCAAATTAGAACCACAAACTAAATAATTGACATATTTTGCCCACTATAGATTTTTTTAAATGTGTATTTAGAGGAAAAAAATATTATTGCCACACTATGTAATTCAAGCTTTTTATATCATCCACACTTCAAGATTAACATTTGAATAGTTACAAAAAGGCATGCAAACAGTAGCCTACCTTATTCTTACATGCTAAATAGGCCTATCCTACAGGACACAGATGTCAGTTCATCTAGTTTTGAGTTGTCAACTAACATGAATTCAACATGAAATGAACAAAAAAGGTTCAAAGTTGGGTGACAAAAAGAGAAATGATCTTACATGGATGACTTTTTGCAAATCCAAATAGTTTTCAACATTGATTCAACATCATCACATATATTCTTGGAGGTTGAAATTCCATGGAAACAACGTTGATTCACCAGGTTTTGTCCAGTGGGATATGTCAATATATTTGGACATTTCTTTATTAGGCTTATATTGTTATAGATGTTATTAGTCTTACTTTCAGGCTGAGGTTTTCAAATTGAGCTGACTATAATATATACTTTATAATTTCCCTCCGTTGAAGTAGCCTACATCAGTCCGTTCAAACATGCCTCCACAGCGCGGCAAGCTGTTCATTATTTCTGTCGAACGATTTCTCCCCCTGCCCTGTATCAGGGACTTGTGAAAGACAACCAATCGGAGGCTGTGCCCTTTCCTTCAGCCTCCCTGACATACACACAGAGAAGTGATGCTGCCTACGCGAAAAAGCTAAACGCAATTGAGGTAGAGCCTTGAAGCTCTTTTGGAACTGCTGCAGTGAACGAAAGGATACACTTCGCTCTCATCTCACCAACTACCCCTTCGCTATCGTAGGATTTCTTGAACTGAATAAGAACTCCGGTGGCAGGTGAGTGAAACGATCAAATCAACTTTTTTTATATATATATATATATGTCGATGTGAACATATTTTCAGCTTTGTGCTTTGTGGCCAAATGAAAGGTTGTCCCGATACATAAGGCTACTGTTTGAAAACTGCCGAGTCAAGTGCTATTGCGACCTAGAGGTTAGGCTATTGGTGTAATTTATTGACCGTTGTGCATGAATTGATTTCCAGGTAATCATTATACGTTATATGTTCAATAGTTGATTAATAAATAAGGGTAAGTCTAGGCGAGTTAACTTTAGCCTACATCGCTGGAAGTTGCTTGGAATATCACTCGATGTGTAATGCATTATGCCGCATTCACGTAACCACCCGGAACTACGAAACTCGGAAATGTTCGACTTGCTAACTGGTTGAACGCGGCGCGTGCAGCCTCTAACTAGTTAGCAAGTCGGATATTTCCGAGTTTCCTAGTTCCGACTACCACATCAACGCGGCATTAGACATAATGGACCACTGCGTCAACTTTAGGCTTTCGTTTATTATAGGCCACGATGTTGGATAATGTATTTTGGATAATATTATTTATTTGACTCCTTCAGACCAGATGTACAGTAGGCTGCAGTAGCACTGTGATGGCACCACAAGGCAACACATCATGGAGAGTATCAAACAGAGGGAGGTCCACCTTATATCTCTTTAATATAATGACAACTGAATATGTTTTAAATGTAATATCCATTGTTTGTTGGGGCTATATGAAATGTTCTCATTCCTCTTAATTCTTACCCACTGGTTATGCTACGGATATCGATGCAAGTAGCCTGAAGGCTACAGTAGAATAAGCTACATGCATTGATGAAAATATGAAATTCTTCCCCTCTGTACAGTTGGTTGGTGTAGCTTGAAGCGCAGGGGCCAGACCATGATTTGAATAGGCTCCTGGAGATGCCTGGATTTTTCCAAGTATGCCTCCTCAAGTGCGCCCTCAGTCATATTACATTAAGTCATAACGTTTGAGGCTTTTACAGTATTAATTTGGACTAGGTACATTCGAGTAGGCCTGTAGGCTCTGCCATTCCTCAACCTCTTTGCATTCTCATCAGCCTTTTTTGGGGGCCTTAAGCAAGATTTGGTTGGGGGGGCCACCACCTCGCTGCATTTGTTTTTGTTGCCATGGGCAGAGGGAAAACAATTGCAGTTTTACAGCTAATTTCCTGCATTTCTACCCATTTCGTCATGGGGTGGAGTAAGATGTTTGCAGTATTAAAGCTAATTTCATAAACTTTAAAGCTAATGTTGTAATGACATCTGAGTGAGAATGACTAACAAAATCAATGGGGACCGGAAGTCAGGGCCCCTGATCAAGTGCCCTATATGCCCGGTCGGTATTCGGACGTGATTACTACAAGTTTAGATAGCTGGTTAGACTAATTACCAATCCAACAATTGGCATGACTAATTGAGTGACTGTCAGTGACTGACATAACAAGATAAAACGTTGCTTTATATATGTTTGTATGCCAAAAAATGTATGGGGGTTTGGAAGTGATGCAGTTAATTACATTGATGGAAGCTACAGTCTATCTGCAATATTAAAGCTGATCTACACCCTGGAAAAAAACGGGGGAAAAAATGTTTGAGACCCAGACTGAGCCCTCCCCTCCCCCCATACAGTCAGGGGCCCTACATTTATGTTGCCTATGCCTGGAACCTTAATAACTTAAATTGCTTGCATGAGTTTGATGGAGCTGTATTCTTTGGGTTGGTTTGGCCTACCTTATGCAATTTTCTTGGACAATATGGCAGTTGATTCTTTCCTAGTGATTTTCTTTTGTTTGGTGCCATTTAGCCTATATCACAAACTTGACTCTTGACGCATCCATCCCGTTAGCGGGATCATTTTCATCAACACCCTCTGAATTGCAGTGCGCCAAATTCAAATTAAATGACTAAACATATTTAATTTTCATGAAATCACAAGTGCAATATTGCAAAAAACAGCTTAGCTTGTTGTTAATCCACCTGGCGTGTCAGATTTCAATACAGCTTTTCGGCGAAAGCATAACAAGCGTTTATGTAAGAAGATCTCTCAGTAGACAAAATATTACAAACACCTAGCAGCCAAGTAGATTGGTCACGAAAGTCAGAAAAGCAATAGATTAAATCGCTTACCTTTGATGACCATCGGATGTTTGCACTCACGAGACTCGCAGTTACACAATAAATGTTCCTTTTGTTCCATAAAGATTATTTTTATATCCAAAATTCTTCCATTTGTTTGGCGCGTTATGTTCAGAAATCCACAGGCTCAAGCGGTCACGACCTCGCAGACGAAAATTCCAAATAGTATCCGTAATGTTCACAGAAACATCTCAAATGTTTTTTAGAATCAATCCTCAGGTTGTTTTTAAAATATATAATTGATAATATATCAACCGGGACTGTCACTTTTTCAATAGGAGAGGGAGAGACAATGGCTGCCCCACTCTGTTGCGCAAGCAAAACTGTGATCACCCAGCTATCCACTGACGCAAAGTTAACTTTCTCACTCATTTTTCAAAATAAAATCCTGAAACCGTGTCTAAAGACTGTTGACACCTTGATGAAGCTGGGACATCTTGAGGAATCTGGTTGATATCCCTTTAAATGGAGCAAAGGCAGGCTATGGAACATGGAGCTTTCAAAATAGAAGCCACTTCCTGGTTTGATTTTCCTCAGGTTTACGCCTTTTTTTTCTTTTTTTTTAATAGGTATGTCTTTTTAGCCAAAAACGAAAATCCTGCCCCCTACACTCAAAAGGTTTTACCAGGCCCTTTGCTCTGTACGCCTTAGCTTGCGCAGCTTATAAATTACTTCATGTTTCATGCTTCAGTTATGAAAAATATTGCTCTTAATTAAAGGATAAGATTACAAACTACATTCTCAGGTTGTGGGAACGTCAGGTGAGTGCTACTGGGTGTTGTCTAGATGGATTACAGTTATGTCAACATTGACTTTTCGTAGCTGGTTAGGAGAACTTACACAGCAGGTTAGGAGAATTAACATAGCAGGTTAGGATCATTCGATTAAAGCTAGGAACATTTTTAGGGTTAGCTAAAATTTGACGTCAATTTGGCATAAACTGAATCCCTTCTAGACATGACCATGCTGTTGGTCATGCACACTGCATTCTGGGAATCTGCCTATTCCTCAAAACTTTTGGAGAAAAAATGCCCCATTTAGACATACCTCACTGTGACCAAAAAAAAACACAAAGATAACAAAAAAGAACCACTGTTAAATTAAAGTTGATATGTAACAGTAATGAATTATTCAAACATTCATATTTTGTGTTTTAATGCTTGAAAAAGTTATCCAGGCCTTCCTCTAGCCTCCAGATTGCTTCATGTTGGTTATATTGTTCTAGCTCTCTAAAGCCTGCAGTGATATGCCTGGAGGAGGCCAAGAAGTTGTTAGGGGGAGTTGACTAAGTAGGCTACCAGGGGAATATGCTGCAAGAATATCACCCTCTCACACATTCAAATGAGCCGATCATGTACTACAGTACATGTGTCATGCAGGTGAATGAGGACCCAAAAGCGACTTGGCGAAAACAGAGTCTTTAATCCAGTAAAGTAATTCTACAAACATAAGACATAATTCCACTCGTAATGACGAGAACAGACTGGAGACTCGATCAAGAACTGCAGGTTGCCTCGGGAAGGCACTTGAACCTAGCAGACTCAGACACCTGCTCTCCACGCAGCATCTGAGGGAAACACGACACGACAGGGCGATACACAGACACAGCACGGTGAACAATAGACAAGGATCCGACAGGGCAGGAACGGAAAACAAGGAGAGAAATAGGGACTCTAATCAGGGAAAAGAATAGGGAACAGGTGTGGGAAGACTAAATGATTGATTAGGGGAATAGGAACAGCTGGGAGCAGGAACGGAACGATAGAGAGAAGAGAGAGAGGAAGGGAGAGAGAAAAAGGGGAACGAACCTAAAAAGACCAGCAGGGGGAAAATGAACAGAGGGAAAAGCCAAAATGACAAGACAATCTAAGACAAAACATGACAACATGCTTAAAAATAAAAAAGATTGTACGCTGTTGACAGTGACCTGTGCAATGGGTAGCTCATGCATTACATTAAGATGTTGGCTTTGGAAATAACATACGTTTTACATTGACACCTGCAAGGAATTGTGTTACAGGCCTAATGCTGATATGTTTTTCATAATTCACCCATCTGCATTTGAAAATTACTTATCACCATTTTGTTTGCATGAGACAGATGACAGCAGTTTGGTACTGTAAAATAACTTACTAGTGTGACGAGACCAAGGTTTTTGCAACAGAACAGATTTCATGGCTCAGTTTGTACATACATTTTGGTTTGAAGTTGGAAGATGAAAGAGAGAGAGTAGCATAAGATCTGTGTCTGATCAAAGACATACAGTAAACATGTCAGGGAATGAATATTTATAGCCTCTGAAAATAGACATTCCTCTGTGTGTGTGTGCCCGCGTGCATGGATGTGTGTGTGTGTGTGGGGGGGGGGGGGGGTTGTAAGGGAATAGACATATCATGGAATTTGTTTTGACAGGTAAGGGAATAAACATATCAAAACCATTATTCTTCAAGGCCTTGAAATTAATGCTTTGGAGCCAACATTTCATTAATCATAAAAACAATTAAAAGAAATATCTTGTATATTCCACAGGTAATTTGTTTCATCAGTTTAGGGCAAATCCAAAAGCTGGATGTTGTTATGAGGTGATGTTGATTACCTGTGTTCTCAATCCTCTCTCTCTCTCTCTCTCTCTCTCTCTCTCTCTCTCTCTCTCTCTCTCTCTCTCTCTCTCTCTCTCTCTCTCTCTCTCTCTCTCTCTCTCTCTGTCTTCACTATCTCTCTCTCTCTCTCTCTCTCTCTCTCTCTCTCTCTCTCTCTCTCTCTCTCTCTCTCTCTCTCTCTCTCTCTGTCTTCACTATCTCTCATCTCTTGAGTGTTAGTGTGATGATGATGACACCACAGGATGCGGATAAACCCGTTGGCCGCGCTGTCTGCGATGACCAATGACCCACTGCTGATTACATTATGTCTGCTCCAGATGGACAGCGTCATTTTGATGTGTCCTGCTCCAGAATCATAATATTGAACCTTTCAAGTCCTCAGTCCTCCAAGTATCAGCATCTGGTCTTCATGAAATCACATCCCCATGCCCACTGACTATCGGTACCACTTCACAGTGACACACAAAACGAATTGCGTTCTTTCTGTGTTTGTGTGCGCGTGCGCGTGTGTCCTCATGCGTGTCTGTGTGTGTGTGTGTGTGCACATGCGTATCAGTCACAGAATACCTTGGGGCACCTTGATTTCTTCTGTGCGTTAGTGAAGGTCCACATATGTTGTGATTGTCATGGCTATGGTTGTATTGAAACGAAGGGTATGGAGACTGAGCATTTGTTCATTTGGATATTCCTGGGTTTAACTCAAATGGAGGATGGACTCACTAGAATGTTTGAAGAATTGCCTTTAGTATTTTGCCCATACAAAAAAAACATGTCCCCTTCTGGACAGAAGAGATATGGAAACTATATGACAGGTATTTATGACAGGTGTTTATGACTGCTGACTTGTCATCATCAAAACTAAGCATGTTAAAGTTTCTTTGAGTTTCTATGTGCTAATGGTGTATCTTCATTCAGAAAGGTATGGTCAGAACATTTTGTAACTAAACACAAGCAAAATAACACTTAAGATGTGGTGCCGACATCCCAAACTTCTGAGACGTCTGTATTTTGGTTATTCTCAGTGTTTGTGGAGGTCAGTGTTCTTTACCCCTGGAAGGTCCCACGTCTCCTTTACCGTAATTACAGAATCTGCTCAAATCGGTTAAAAGGGGACATTTTCTGCGTTTTTTGTTTGTCATTAAATACACTGTAGGGGAAGATCACCAACACCTGATTTCTCAGTGGTTAATTATCTCAGTAATAACTTTAGTAACAACATAGTAGTTACACAGGTATTACTATGTAATTACATGGTAATATGGTTTAGAGATATCAGTTATTACACAATTGGAACAAGGACTGTAATTACAGATCCACTTGCTGATGGTTATTCCATTACTAACGTTATTACACATTTTCTTGTTCCACTATGTAATTAATGTTATGTAATAACACGTATAAAAGTAAACTGTGAGTTAACATGTTCATAACGGCCAATAAATTGTGACATCGTTACCTGTAACCACACAGTGCCGCTACCATCAAATCCCCCACTTAATCCCAGGGTCTATTCCATCTTGAGCTAATGATGGAAATAGGCTGGTAACAACAATTACATACACACCAGGGTTAGGGTCAATTCCATTTCAATTCCAGTCGATTCAGGAAGTACACTGACATTCCTATTCCACTTATTTCCAATGCTTTTAAAATGAATTGGAATTTTGTTTACTTTCTGAATTGGGTGGATTTGAAACCCTGACACACACACACCAGAGACAGCATGAAGCAAAAGGTATAAGGTTCCCAACACGCTTCTCAGCACAATTTAACAAGATATATTAGTCACCCAGGAGGCAGCAAAGAGCCAGCCGTCCACAGTGCTCAGCAGACTGGGCTCTGACTGGGGAAGAGAGATAGTGATTTACCACAAAGCCCTGTAGACCATGGCACTATTTCAGAGGCTGGGAAGTCACATGGTTGAGGCATGGCCGTGAAAGCCCACACATACAGTGGCTAGTTACTTATTTTTATTTTTTCTTAGGGATATAGGCTTGGAAAGAGTTGGAATTAGAGTAAGGGGGATTTACGGTGGCTAAAATGCAGGTTTTAGCTAAATTGTTGTGTTTGGACAGTGCTGTGAGCTGTTAGGTATGAAAAGACAAACAACTCCACCTTATATAAACTTAGATAGTCCAAATAACACAAATAGAACAGCACACCGGTGAATAAACTGAAATGAACGTATTTGTATTAACGCACACACTTTTAGAGTATGAGCCCTTCTTCAGCGTGCATAGGAGGCAATGGAAATCAATGTTATGACAAAACAGGCCACAGACAGGTGGCCATTATTATAGATTCACAAAGTCGGTATTGATCCAATCAAGAGATGCAATGCAGACTTTTCTATGACGCATCATGTGTGTTCCCTCAGTAGTATTATAGCATGTGTCTAATCTGCGCCGTGAGCTATAAGGTGTGGACAGATACTGTAGATGAAGACACTCACACAGCAGCACACATTCACACACACTCAGATCCTACCTCGCGTCCAGCCGCTTCACTCTGGTTATAAGGATTCCTGGCAGTAAACAGCCCAGGGGCTTAACTCAAGCACTACAGACAGGGCACATCCCAAATTGAACCTTATTCCCAATATCATGCACTACTTTTGACCAGGGCCCATAGGGATCTGGTCGACAGTAGTGCACTATGTAGGGAATAAGGTGCCATTTGGGACGAAGGAACAAGACTGCACTAAGTGGCCTGAGGATGTTAAACAGTGTTTGGGGGGCAGAACAGAACAGAACATGACAGTCAGTTGATAAGTGTTGAGAAGAAGACCAAGTGGAGGCCAGAGAACAGACGACAACAATGCCTGTCTGTCTGACTGACTCAACATACTGTACAGCACAGGAGGGTCTGACTGGTGTTAGAGAAAAGGAATGGATCCTATTGACTTGGATAAGAACGGGGCAATAAGAAGAGATCACAGATCCAAGCAGAAGACGAGAGTATTAGTGGCTCGCTTTGATACATAGACAAGGAATGGGGCTGTGCGTGTTTGTGTCTGACTCGCTAGAGCAGGGACTGTGGGAGAGGAGAGGAGAGAGGGATCTAGCTAAATAGGGTGATAATGACACATGCTTACTCCTGCAGGTCCTGCCATTGTTCTGTCATCACAGCAGAGAACTGTCAACTACAGAGAACGCTAAGACCAAGGAAGATGTGTGTGTGATAGACTGTTTGTCTGTCAGTGTGTGTGTGAATGTGTGTGTGTGTGTATATACTGTAGGTGTATATACTGTAAGTTGGCAGCAGAGGGGCGTGATATGATTTCCACACCCTAATAGTCTTCAGAAGTAATTATGCAGGTTATTGCATATGACTAGTAACACGTCAGCTCAGGGAATGTTCACAGTGTGACAGGCTGTCCTTGTGCATTAGCCTAGGGGCTGTGCTTCTGTCCTGCTGCTGGCCAAAACTCTCCTCTTACACCCAGCCCATTCAGGCAGGCAATCATTATTTTATTATCTCTCTCTCTCTCTCTACACTCAAACACACACTTTTTAGTAGCACATTCACACGAATCTGCATGATAAAATGTTTCACATGAAGTGTGTAAACATTTCTCATTTATTTCCCAAAGCTAAACTGCTTAGCATCCTATCTCGACCCAACTTTCAAATACTGGAGGGAAGAAATGGTTCTAAAACACCGGTCCAAGATATATCAATCAGAAAGGGGAGGAGTTAAGGTTAGAATGACTGTCAGTTGTCAGAAAGCAGAATATTATTTCCAAGCAAAGCTCTCTCGCTCTCTCTCCCTCTCTCGTTCATGGAACAACACTTGAAAACTCTGTAGGATTTTATAGCATCTCTCAAATCTCTCACTCTCGCTCACTCTGTGGGAACTGTATGTGTGTCTCTCTTTCTCTTTGCTGTTGATGGCTTCCCTGCCCGTTGTGACACTGATACTGTATCTGGACATTCCTTTCCCGACAGTCCTCTCTCAGCACATCTTACTAGATGTACCTTATACGGAAGAAGAACAGCTAACCTTTACAACAGGCTTTCATACACTCTTAAAAATTAAGGTGCAAATTGGAACCAAATAAGGTTCTTGAGAGCGATGCCATAGGGTAGCCATTCTATATACAGGGGGGTACCGGTACAGAGTCAATGTGCTGGGGTGGCACCGGTTTATTGAGGTAATATACACATGAAGGTAGAGTTATTAAAGTGACTATGCATAAATGATAACAACAGATAGTAGCAGCGGTGTAAAAAGGGGGGTGGGGGGGGGCAATGCAAATAGTCTGGGTAGCCATTTGATTAGGTGTGCAGAAGTCTTATGGCTTGGGGATAGAAGCTGTTTAGAAGCCTCTTGGACATAGACTTGGCGCTCCGGTACCGCTTGCCATGTGCTAGCAGAGAGAACAGTCTGTGACTAGGGTGGCTGGAGTCTTTGACAATTTTTAGGGCATTCCTCTGACACCGCCTTGTATAGAGGTCCTGTATGGCAGGAAGCTTGTACTGG
This sequence comes from Oncorhynchus gorbuscha, assembly GCF_021184085.1. NCBI lineage: Eukaryota > Metazoa > Chordata > Actinopteri > Salmoniformes > Salmonidae > Oncorhynchus > Oncorhynchus gorbuscha. The sequence continues at coordinate 35,766,118 of NC_060179.1, read as the reverse complement.
GCCGTTCGCACTACCCTCTGTCGTGCCTTGCAGTCGGAGGCCGAGCAGTTGCCATACCAGGCAGTGATGCAACCAGTCAGGATGCTCTTGATGGTGCAGCTGTAGAACCTTTTAAGGATCTGAGAACCCATGCCAAATCTTTTCAGTCTCCTGAGGGGGAATAGGTTATGTCGTGCCCTCTTGACGACTGTCTTGGTGTGCTTGGACCATGTTAGTATGTTGGTGATGTGGACACCAAGGAACTTGAAGCTCTCAACCAGCTCCACTGCAGCCCCGTTGATGAGAATGGCTGTGTGCTTGGTCCTCTTTTTCCTGTTGTCCACAATCATCTCCTTTGACTTGATAACATTGAGGGAGAGGTTGTTGTCCGGGCACCACACTGCCAGTTCTCTGACCTCCTCCCTATTGGCTGTCTCGTTGTTGTTGGTGATCAGGCCTACCACTGTTGTGTCATCAGCAAATTAACGATGGTGTTGAGGTCGTGTCTGGCTGTGCAGTCATGAGTGCGGTCCCTCAGGGGTGCACCCTCAGGGTGAGGAACTTGTCTGTCGGCCCTGTATTAAAGAACATAAAGGGTTAAAGAAAAGTGTGATGAATAAAAACATATACCAATTTCATTTAAGGACCAAAAAGCTGACAGCTGTGCCACATAAATTGCAAAATAGTTGGGAAGAGATTTTCGATGTACCCATTCCATGGCACATGGTTTATAAATTGATACGCAAAACAACGCCGGATTCAAAATGTCAAATTTTTCAATATAAATTACTATACAAAATTCTTGTAACTAATAGAATGTTATATATATGGGGGATACAATCTTCCCAGCTCTGCAGATTCTGCTGTGAGGAGGCAGAGTCATTAGATCATTTATTTTGGTATTGTCCATATGTAGCTCATTTTTGGTCACAGGTCCAGGAATGGTTGAAGAATTGCAATATTTGCCTAGAACTAACACTACAGATAGCAATACTGGGTGATTTGAAAAGCCATTGTCAATCAATCAATAATATAATTATTATTTTAGCAAACATGTTTATTTTTAATTTACAATCTGTAGAAGCTATGAGAATAGGAAGGTTCAATTATTTTATGAAACATCACAGCACAGTTGAAAAATATATGGCAAGTAGAAATCCGAAATGGATGATGTTGAGAGACAGATGGGAGTGGTTGAGTGGAGCTGAAGGGTGGGACTAATAACAAGATAAACAATGTAAAGCATACGGGATCTGTAAAATGTATATAGGTTCGGAACGTTTGTGAAATAGCATAGTTACAAATAGAAATCATCAAACTGGATGGACATCAGAAATAGACGAAGGACTAAGAACAAACAAGAGAGAACTATTGTAAAGTAGACTGTGTCTGTAGAATGTCTATAAGATGTATGGATTGAAGGTAGAAGCAGAAGTGTTTATTAGTTTACTCCAATTGGGGGATCGGCGGAAGGGTTTGCGGGGAATAATAATAAAGGTATATTCTTTAAAAAAGTATGTATGTCTATATAGGTATGTGTATGTATATATGTGTATATATATGCACGCGTGTATGGATATATATATTTACCCCAAAAATATGAGGGATTGGAAATGATGCAGACAATTCCATTGGAAGCAACATTCTTTCCGCAATATTAAGCTGATCCACCCTCTTAAATAAAAAATAAAAAAAGGAACGCACATGTCCAAAGTTATTATTTGTAAGGAAAACAACAAAGAAGACTAAGCGAGCGCCGGCAAGAAAACATTCAAATTCTTGCAAGTCTGCGCAAATATATGCATACTTGATCTGCGCAAACATGAGTGAAGTGCGGTGGGTTCTCCTGGAAGAGAGAAATTTAAACCCGGCTAAGTAAAGCCTCAAACAAAAATTGTCCACAACGCTGAAATGGACTACTTTTATGTGAATTAATAAATGAGGAGGCGGAACAGACCTCAATTCAAACTGTTGTTAGAAAATACAACTTCACAGAAATCATTTGAAATTGACAACTTGAAACAGCCTATAAATAATTAGCAGGCAGCACGTGTTAACTGTCCTGTTGCGTAATAATCAAATTTTGGAACAGTGAGTGCATTCTGACATCACGTGGGGGCGACCGTTAGAGATATTTGGAACTCCTGTGAAAAGGTTAATCCATCGCTGTCCACAGTCACTTTGACCACAAACAACGCGATCCTTGCTCCTTTTTTCGTATCAGAACACATTTGGCGTTTCATCGATTTGAAGTGTTTCTTCTAACTGTTAGATAATGAATTCACCTCATAATATGGACACTAATAATAGTTTGCGAGAAAGAGAGACTAAACAGCATACATGTAATCCCGGTTGTGGCCCTACAAGCTTATTGGAATGGTACAATACAATCTGTCTAGAGAGTGACAGTCAGAAAATGAACATGTCGGTGGGGCCAGGGGCTGGGGTCCCTTCTGTGTCTTACATGTCCTCAGTCAGCCCCTTTGTGAAAAGGTCACACTTTGAGACCCAAAACAGCTGAATACAGTGCCGTGACACACTTAACTGACAGGTGGATTTGTATGGGCTGTGAAGGCCTCCAATTACTTTCTGACGTGTCAGCCCATCAAAGAGAAAGAGAGCAAGGACCTCTCAGAGAGGTTGGTGTGTGTGTGTGTGTGTGTGTGTGTGTGTGTGTGTGTGTGTGTGTGTGTGTGTGTGTGTGTGTGTGTGTGTGTGTGTGTGTGTGTGTGTGTGTGTGTGTGTGTGTGTGTGTGTGTGTGTGTGTGTGTGTGTGTGTGTGTGTGTGCCTGTGTAACTACATTGTGGGAACCAGACGTCCCCACAAGAATAGTAAACAAACAAGGTCAAATGATATTTCTAGGGCTTTAGGGTTCTGGTTAGAAGTAGTGTTAGGTTTAGGGTTTGTGTTAGGGTTAGCATTAAGGTTGGATTTCTGGGTTAAGGTTAGGGTTAAGGTTCTCATTAGGGTTAGGTTTAGGGTGAGGTTAGGGAAAAAAGGATTTTGAATGAGATTGACTTGTGTGTCCCCACAATGTTAGTTGGACAAGACTGTGTGTGTGTGTGTGTGCGTGTGTGTGCGTGCGCATGCCTAAAAGTCCACAAACCCCTGTCATTGTGGAGGGGCTGCAGGGTACTCGTCATTAATTGAGTTTGATCTAATGAAGACGATGCCAAATGAGAGTTATTGTAAGCCCTGAGGACAATACAAAGTTGAATTTGATTTAAGATGCTTGGGGAATTTCTTTGAAATGGAAAAATTGCATTAAACATTCCATTTGTATTAATCATATTGTGCTTGCTATTAGTAGCTATGGTGTGCTTCTCCTGCTAGCAGCAGAAACAGCAGTTTAAGGCTATTTCCTACATGATATCCTTTTCCCTATGTCAAAGGTAGTGTACTATATAGGGAATATGGTGCCACGTGGGACATAGACAAGCAGTGGTAAGGAATAACTAAAGCAGGACTCTCCAACATTGTCCTCGAGAGCTACCCTCCTGTAGATGTGTTAGATCCAACCCCAGTTAAAACTGACCTGATTTAATTTATGAACCAGCAAATGTTTTTAATCATGTACACTAGATTAGGGCTGGAGCAAAAACCTACAGGACAGTAGCTCTCCAGGAACAGTGTTGGATAGTCATGCTGAAAAGACATTAGAATAACCAGAAGCTAACTGTATGTGGCTTAGGCCCTTAGTCAAAAGTAGTTCACTATATAGGGCAGTGTTTCTCAACCCTGGTCCTTGAGTACCCCCAACAGTACACATTTGTGTTGTAGCACTGGACAAACACACTTCATTCAACTCATTGAGGGCTTGATGATTAGTTGACAACTTGAATCAGGTGTGCTTGTCCAGGTTTACAATAGAAATGTGTACTGTTGGGGGTACTCGAGGACCAGGGTTGGGAAACACTGATATAGGGAAAATGGGTGCCATTTGGTACGCAAGTTAAGTGAATCCAACAGTTGGTATATTGTTAATCATAATGTTTAGACCTCTGCTCCCGTGGGACGTTGTCAGTCATTCAAGCTCTTCACCAGCAGATTAAATGAATCATCCTCTTAATTCAATCAAATGGCCGACACTCACAGGTCAGCCTCTCTAAGTGGCTTTAAGAGAGTTGGGAGTGCGTCCCAAATAGCACCCTATTCCCTTTGTAGTGCACTACTTTTGACCAGAGGCCATGGACAAAAGTAGTGCACTACATAGGGACAAGGGTGCCATTTGGGATTGATAGGAGACTATGTTTGAGGGTGTGTATGGCCCGTCACAACAGAGTTAAAGAGCTAGGCTTCTTTCTGTCTTGAGAGAATGAGAACTACTCCAAGTGGTCAGGGGTTGGATTCACGGAGTCAGGTGTAGTAGTTATTCATGTTTCACTTATCCTACACTACAAACACACAACTTCAAACCTGGCCTTATTCATGGGCTTGCCTAAGACATTTACATTACATTTAAGTCATTTAGCAGACGCTCTTATCCAGAGCGACTTACAAATTGGTGCATTCACCTTATGACATCCAGTGGAACAACCACTTTACAATAGTGCATCTAAATATTTTAAGGGGGGGTGAGAAGGATTACTTTATCCTATCCTAGGTATTCCTTAAAGAGGTGGGGTTTCAGGTGTCTCCGGAAGGTGGTGATTGACTCCGCTGTCCTGGCGTCGTGAGGGAGTTTGTTCCACCATTGGGGAGCCAGAGCAGCGAACAGTTAAGACAGATAAGACTATACTACATACACACCAACTCAAAGTCAGAACTTGAATTCTATCAGATGCTGAGTTGCAGACCAGTTGTAAAAATGCAATGCAGTCCATCCATATCTTGTAGTCATCCTCTTTAGCCGCCAGGGGCGGCAGGTAGCCTAGTGGTTAGAGCGTTGGGCAAGTAGCCGTAAGGTTGCTGGATTGAATCCCAGAGCAGACAAGGAAAAGTAATCAGTTGTTCTATCTGTGAACAAGGCAGTTAACCCATTGTTCCCTAGTAGGCTGACATTGTAAATAGGAATTCGTTCTTAACTGACTAGCCTAGTTAAATAAAAATTATATATTATGGACACTGTCAACCTGTTCCAGATAGGAGTCAAGCAGGATGTGCTTGCTGCTTGACTCAAACTCAGCATACACTTCTGCCATCTCTATCTGATGAATTCATGAGGTCCTAGGTCTCTAAATTGACCATCCTCCCGTCCACACAAACAAACAAACTGACACCTGCCGCCCGGAAACTTGCCAGTAACGTAACATCTTCAGAGTGTATGACTGTAGAATAAACTTAAGCCTCCGATGCCCTCGGTCTGTCAATTTATGGAGGGCACTCTTACACTTCTTGAACAATGAAAGGGACAGCACTCCAAAGACAATCTTCAATATTTACCCACACATTTTTTAAAGAACAATCTGTGAGTTAGTATGTAAGTCTATGATCTCACATTCTCACTCTACAGGCAGCTTCGCTCAATGAAACCAACGTACCTCTATGCTCACTGACATAGGGCTAAAAGTGGCCGTGAAATATGTCTCAGGACATTTTGAATCTCTGTTTTCATGGCTGCTGTCATTTCTACAACTCTCCCTGCTCACCGCTGTTGAGGTGCTCAGTAGAATGTGTGGTGGCAGTCTGCATCCCAAATGGCACCATATTCCCTATATAGTGCACCACTTTTGACCGGGACCCAGGTCAAAAGTAGTGCACTATATAGGGAATAAGGTGCCATTTGGGAAACAGCCAGGGGGTACTGTACTGTACAGCTGTACTGATATAGCTGGTTTATGGACTAAAGAGCACTGTCCACCCAGCTTTGTCCTAATGGAGGATACAGCTCATAAAACAGCATCATGATTTGTAATAAGCAGTGTGAGAGAGAGTAATGAGTGGAAATCAACTGAGCATTTTTTTTTTATCTGACGTTTGCGGCCCTCCCAGCCTGCCTGTCCCCTCTACTCCTACGTCTTCCTCTCCTCCCCCCTCCCTGTCGGCTCACCCTCCTACCGACTGGCTCCCCTCTTCCCGGTCGGCTCACCCTCCTCCGGGCTGGCTCCCCTTCTCCCTCTGTAATGGAAATCGTGGTGCTCCCTAATAAAGCTAAGAATGAGCTGCGGTGTTAGTAAACATAACCTGTAATCATTCAGCCAGGTACCAGTTCTAGCAACGTGCCTCTTCTCATGCATGACTTCGACTAGCCATATCCAGGAAAACAAAAGCTGACCGGAATTGGGCAGTTGGGGATTTTACTTGGCCATGAATACAAATAGTTTGATCCAAGTATGGAGGGGGTGCTTTTTGGGCCTACTGATAAATACAGCTTTGTTGTCAGCTATACACAGAGGTTCAGAAAAGTTGCTTATTTCATTGGCTGTGCATGGACTATAGCAGGGAATGTATTGATTACGAGCAGGCATTATAAAGGGCAAGACGGAGCCTTTGAGCTAACCATTTTATAGATAGTCATCATCGTCACAGTGTAGAAATGGAGTGGCCAAGAATGTGGATTAGAAGCAATCATCAAAAAGAAAAGGGTCAGATACTTTTAGAGTGGAAATACTTGGCCTGGGAGTCGTGTTAAAATATCCATTCCTCGCCCTGTGACATTGATCGAAAAGCAAAAAGGCTATAAAGTAGGGTATTCGTTTTTTAATGCAGTGGGGTCTTTCATTCTGAGACTAAGGCCAGGGTAAGAAAGAGAACACTTGTTTGACTGAGTGACTGAGTGAGTGTGTATCTGTTGACCTCATATACAAAGAAATGACATTGAGGGAAAATGAAAGAAAGTGGCCTACATTTTCGATATCAGTTTGCCCCTCAAGTTCATGAGGGAGATTGGTTGCCTGTAGTCCACCCATGACATTGGGCTGAATGATTTTCCTCATCTAGCTGTTTAAAACCAGGTTGCCTCCTCTGCCTCTTTAATGTGGTATTGATTGTTTATGTGAAATAACACAGTGCTGGAGCTGTGTTGGTGGCAATGAGGGTTGGGTAGAGGATGGATAGAGCAGTGGGGGAGAAAGGCTGGGTGGTAAGGTCATGATGGATAATCAGACACGCTTTACAGCCTGGTTGTGATCCTTTATCTTACAAGTTCCATCCTACCAGTACAGTACATTAATGGCCCATGTCTTAAATGGATAGAACCTGAGTTTGAAATGTTAGAAATGTGGCTCATGTTCGATAAGGCATCCTCAAATTCATATGAAATCTTATGCCCTAGTCTAGTGGCTTCCTGTTGGCTTTGCCTGGTGCCAAGGGCTTGTGTCCACCATCCACCCCTCTCTGCACCCTCTCTTTTCTGCCCATGGCCACTGGGTCTCCAGCCCATATGGTCAGATACAGTGTATCACAGTGACCTGTGGCTGGGGTTGTTGTTCAGCCAGACCCCTGAAGTGCCTGGTAATTAAACATGCACCGGATGTCACCCTGGTCACTGGAGAGGTGAGTAGGGTGTTGGGGGCCCTGTATACTGTTTAGGCGCATGGGTGTGTGTGTGTGTGTGTGTGTGTGTGTGTGTGTGTGTGTGTGTGTGTGTGTGTGTGTGTGTGTGTGTGTGTGTGTGTGTGTGTGTGTGTGTGTGTGTGTGTGTGTGTGTGTGTGTGTGTGTGTGTGTGTGTGTGTGTGTGTGTGTGTGTGTGTGTGTGTGTGAGTGTGTGTGTGAGTGTGAGTGTGAGGTTGTGTGTGAGGTTGTGTGTGTGTGTGAGGTTGAGTGTGTGTGTGGTTCTTTCATTAGGGTGTATAAAAAACAACACATTCAAAGCACTTAATTTCAATGATTAGACAACCCAAGCCATAGGAGTAACGTATTGCCGATAGTCACCATGAGTCACTGTTAGGGTCAACAGAGGTTACGCCAGGCCACATCTCTAAGGAATTCACGGACAGAGTGGTTAGAAATGAAAGACACGAATTCTATCAAGCCATTCATTGGAGCAAGTGGTGTAAAGTACTTAGGTAATACGTTCAAGTATTTTTACTTAAGTCCTTTTTGGGGGTATCTGTACTTTACTATTTATATTTTTTGCCAACTTTTACTTTCACTTCACTACATTCCTAAAGAAATGATGTACTTTTAACTACATGCATTTTCCCTGACACCCAAAAGTATTTGTTACATTTTGACAGGAAAATGGTCCAATTCACACACTTATCAAGAGAACATCCCTGATCATCACTACTGCCTGTGTTCTTGTGGACTCACTAAACACAAAATGCTTAGTTTGTAAAATATGTCTGAGTGTTTGGAGTGTGCCCCTGGCTATCTGTCTAAAAAAATTACTCTGCTGTCTGGTTTGCTTCTTTATAAAGAATTTGAAATGGTTTATAGTTTTACTTTTGATTCTTAAGTATATATATTAGACTTTTACTCAAGTAGGCTTTTACTGGGTGACTTTCACATTTTCTATTAAGGTATCTTTAAGTCTGACAATTGAGTACTTTTTCCACCGCTGATTGGAGCACAATCTAACTTGAGATAAATTGATTGCTGCTGTAGGATAACCACTATTGCTTTCTGAATGGAAGCATGGTAATCACATGTTTCTTTAGGTCAAGGACACATATCCATATCTTTACAATGTTCTCATTTTATGAAGTATACAAGACGCATTTACAAAGTGCATGTATGACTCAACCCTCTGACTCAACTGGATGTGTGACTGACACATCAATAATGTAAAAGCAGCTGTTTTACTGGGAGCTTCCAAGAAAATACATTATTTTTCTCCGGACGGTGGAAGAGGAGGAGGAAGAAGAAGCCCTTCTAATTTAAATGTGTAATGTCTCCTGTTTTAGCTCCATGAATTATGTAGTGTTGTGTGACAATTAGGTCTGTAGAGTGGTTGCTCCACTAAAAGTTGTGTGATTATGCTGCAGGACTTTGAGGTAATTTCTGGTTTAGTACGGTACCCTTCGTCACTACTTAATTGCTCCAGACCAGCGCAAAGGGGAATTAGAGCACTGATTATGCTTTTGGGTCCGACTGTGTCTCTAACTGACAATGCATGGGCGAAACTGTAGTACTGTAGCCCACGACAGGTCACATTGAACAGCGCCTCAGTGGCGCAATTGTCTAAGACACTGCTTAGTGGTGCAAGCTGTGTTGCTACAGATGCCGGCCTTAGCTGGAAGACCTATTACATGACTGTAGGTCAGGGGGATAATGGCGCTGACTAGGGAAACACTCCCGCTGTTCTTAGTGTCAGTCTGCAAGTTCAAACTTAAACAAGGTAACTAAAAATGCCCCTTAGATATGAATTCGGAGGGCAGATATTATTAAATATTAAAGCATTGGACCTCTCACCAAAGGTGTCACTCAAAAGTTATACTTAAAATACGAACTGGATTTAACGAAAAATGACATGAAAAGCACACATTTGTAAATCCCAAATTCGAAAAGTAATTAGATACAAATTATTTGTGACATTGTGGTTACAATAATGAATGTAAACAAGATGTAAACAAGCTGTGTTTTTATTTACAGTAATGATGGCCAGCTGGTGGCATTTTGAAAACAGGTTTTCATATAATTGCAGACCGATGAGCAGGACTCTTTACAGCCCGGCTACTGTAGTTATGAACATCCCCCTACCTGCAAAAAATGACATTGCGACCAAAGAGAACCAACGAAATGGACATCATTTTCATCAAGCCAGCTGTGGTGCTACCTATTCCAAGGTTAGGACCGTAACCACGAGAGGACATAAAAATGAGCCCGAGCTGAGAGGATTGCCAAAACTAAAGATATTTTGCTTTCAGTGCATTTTCTTAAATAAAAAATGTATATAGCCTATCAAAGTGTAAGCATAATGTGTAATAACATTGATAAATAAAGGTTAAATAAAAATACAAATGATTGTGTAATAAAAACGGGAATGTGTTTTTGCAAAGCATACGAACATGCCGACAACCATCCGTGGTGATCAGTGGACAAAGGGCTGGACAACTGGCCGCACCGAAAAAAAACTTGTGGTTGCCAAGAAAGTGGTTTTGCAAGATTCTTAAAATGTGTACACAACATTTGTGTGTTGGAGTCACTTTTAATTCTCAATTGATCTACCGTTTCTATAATAGGCCACTGTAATCAATGGGGGCTCAGGGCGGGTACCATTCTGCTCATCTGATGAAGGTGCACATGGATACGATTAAAACACTGAAGACCGAGATCGAGTCATTGAAGGCAGACCCGCAGAAAGAGAAACATTAACTGGTGGGAGAGATACGGGTGACAGCTAATGCATTGGTCCAGAGCCAGATGGCATTGGCGGAGAGATGGGCAGAGGATGATGCGTTGAAGAGTGCGAGGAACGAGATGGAGTCACAATCCATGCCAGGCACACCTGTGAGATCTGAACTCCACCTCCGACAGGCAGAGTCAACATACCTGGCGGGTTCACCACGGTGTCGATTCACCCTGACATTTCCATTCTTCTGACAGTAAAACTTGACCAACTGCTCACCATGCACAGCAAGGGCCGTCCGGACTGTTATGCTGTTCTGCTACAACATAATAAACAAATGCAGGTGGCTTATATCTTCAAAATGTTTTAAATGCTTTATTATACAAATGTAAAATCATATACTTGTTCCGGTTTTCTTCCGTAGAAGGAGAAGCGGACCAAAATGCAGCGTGGTGGTTACTCATGTTCTTTAATGGAAAATGAACGATACATGAAATAACTAAATCTACAAAACAACAAACGGAACGTGACAACCTATACAGCCTATCTTGTGACAACAAACACAGAGACAGGAACAATCACCCACGAAATACTCAAAGAATATGGCTGCCTAAATATGGTTCCCAATCAGAGACAACGATAATCACCTGATTGATTGAGAACCGCCTCAGGCAGCCATAGACTATGCTAGACACCCCACAAAACCCCACGACAAAAACTCACGACAAAAACCCATGTCACACCCTGGCCTGACCAAATAAATGAAGACAAACATACTATACTTCGACCAGGGCGTGACAGAACCCCCCCCCCCCCCCCAAGGTGCGGACTCCCAGACTCACATCAAAACAATAGAGAGGGTCCGGGTGGGCGTCTGTCCATGGTGGCGGCTCCGGATCGGGACGTGAACCCCACTCCATCAATGTCTTAGTTCCTCCCCCTCGCGTCCTAGGATAGTCCACCCTCGCCGCCGACCATGGCCTAGTATCCTCACCCAGAACCCCACTGGACTGAGGGGCAGCTCGGGACTGAGGGGCAGCTCGGGACTGAGGGGAATCTCATCACTGAGAGGAAGCCCAGCACTGAGAGGAAGCTCAGCACTGAGAGGAAGCTCAGGCAGGTAGTTGGATCCGGCAAATCCTGGCTGGCTGGCGGATCTGGAAGAGTCTGGTTGACTGGCGGATTTGGAAGAGTCTGGTTGACTGGCAGATCTGGAAGAGTCTGGTTGACTGGCAGATCTGGAAGAGTCTGGCTGACTGGCAGATCTGGAAGAGTCTGGCTGACTGGCAGATCTGGAAGAGTCTGGCTGACTGGCAGATCTGGAAGAGTTTGGCTGACTGGCAGATCTGGAAGAGTCTGGCTGACTGGCGGATCCTGGCTGACTGGCGGATCTGGAAGATCATGGCTGACTGGCGGATCCTGGCTGACTGGCGGATCCTGGCTGACTGGCGGATCTAGCTGCTCTGGCTGCTCCATGCAGACTGTCAGCTCTGGCTGCTCCATGCAGACTGACAGCTCAGGCTGCTCCATGCAGACTGACAGCTCTGGCTGCTCCATGCAGGCTGGCAGCTCAGGCTGCTCTATGCAGGCTGGCAGCTCTGGCTGCGCTGAACAGGCGGGAGACTCCGACAGTGCTGGAGAGGCGAGGCGCACTGTATGCCTGATGCGTGGTGCTGGCACTGGTGGTACTGGGCCGAGGACACGCACAGGAAGCCTGGTGCGGGGAGCTGCCACTGGAGGGCTGGTGTGTGAAGGTGGCACAGGATGGACCGGACCGTGAAGGTGTACTGAAGAGCCTGAGAGCAGGGCTGGCACAGGTCGTGTGCATCTTCAAAGTGGTAGACATGTTGTGTAAATCAAATGATAGAAACCCCACCCAAATCTATTTGAATTCCAGTTTGTAAGGCAACAAAATAGGAAAAATGACAATGGGGGTGAATACTTTCGCAAGCCACTGTAGCCCGGCACCTACATAAAGCTGAGTGACTCACTCATTCATGGCTTTGGATCAAAATAAATAAGTACCAACATTCTTTCTGATAGTCTTTAATAAATAATTGTGTTGGTTATCCATTATGGGCTATTAGCAGGACAATTTACCTTTACCAACACCTCTCTGTATTTTGATACTTTGTGGATAGAGACTCCCGAGTGGATTGGGGCTCCCACAGTGCAAAATGCATTGCTATAGATGCAGGCTTGATACCCGTGGCGGCCGCCACCGGGAGACCCATGAGGCGGCTTTTGGTTTTAATTTAGAATCCTCCAATCCTCTAAATGTAAATATTGGCGGAGAGTGACGTCATATTTTTTCGATGTACTGTAGGCCTACTGTAGGCAACATGAGCCTCACTAGTGTTGAGTATTGTGCTGCTTAAAGTGGTGTAGGTCTTATTTATTTGGTAGAGCATGGCGCTTATAACGCCAGGGTAGTGGGTTCGATCCCCGGGACCACCCATACGTAGAATGTATGCACACATGACTGTAAGTCGCTTTGGATAAAAGTGTCTGCTAAATGGCATATATTATTATTATTATTATTATAAGCATGGGGACTGGTCTTGATAAATAAAGTAGATTTTTATTTTCACTGAAACTCCATTTGGGTATTGGTTAGACTACAATCATACAATTAGGGTGTAGAAATGTTATGCTCTTTGTGTAACCTTTCTTTCACTAGGCAAATCAGTTAAGAACATATTCTTATTTACAAGGGCAGCCTACTGCTTCCTCCCTGTCGGGGGAATTGAAACCCGGTCTCCCGCGTGACCGCACGACACTGGGATTCTTTATCTAAATAGCCCAGTACTGTAGCCTACTCTCCACTGTCACTTTGTACAGCGCCATTTGTTCTGTTCTGTCCTAATGAAAACCCAGAGGATTTTTTCTTTTTGTTGGAATAGAAACACCATAATATTAAAATATTATTAAAATTTCTGTCCCATATACTATGTTCTTACAAAAAAATGTTTTAAAGTCTTTAGTACAGCCAGTATTGAAGGCTATCTAATGGTTCTCAAATATGCCTTCTGGTGGTCGAACGAGCACTAACTAGCACTAATGGTACCCATGGTTGGCACTTAAATAACGTGTCATAGAATTCTGCGGCACCATGCAAGCTGTGCATCAGTACACTGCAACTGTAGCTGACCTGCTGTTTACAGCGTCAATAGACGCTTGAATGAAGATGTGTTTTTTTACAAAGGTCCCCCTGTTTGTAATTGTCACCACCAGGCTGGAAAGAGGAAGAGAGGGAAATGAAACAAATGGAACGTGGGAATGCAACAGCCGCTCTGATTTTCAATTCACTACACACTGTTTGACCTTTGTGTTGCTGAATCAATGTGTCCGCTTCTAAATTGCACCATTCATTTTAAAAAGTAAGGAATTGTTAGCAGTCGATCTAATCTCCAGGTACATTATTAAAGCAGAACAAACAAAACAATGAATAATGGATAATAACAACACTCTTTTTAATTACATTTGCTTTGAGTGTGTTTATTTCTGTATTGATGTATTTGGGGTGTTTTTCCTGTGGACTGTGTATTGGGATAATTGTTGAGAGAATACACTTTCACACTTGACTACACATGGCAGGCACACACACACACTTGGCACACAAACACATGCACACACACACACACACTTGGCACACATTCACAGGTCATTTGCATAGGAATAGAGGCTCCCATACAGTACCCATCACCGAAGCACAATGGGCAGGCAGGAAATGAGTAATGAGTAAGGCAGGGGAACCAGTCGAACCCCCCGCTGAGTTCTCTCCTCCTTCTCTGTTGTAAACAACAAAAATGCATTCTAAATGGCAAGCTATTCCCAACATAGTGCACTACCTTCGACCAATCCCTTTGGTCACTGGTCAAAAGTAGTGCACTACGTAGGGAATAGGAAACTCTTTTGAATGCAGCCTAAATGCCAAACCTCAGAGGTCGATTTGCGGAAATCGGTGATGCCATCACGTTTTATTAAAACACTGTGTGTTTACACTACTGACTTCCTGTTTCTAGCATGTGCTACGTCGCTGTAGCAGTAGAGCGGCTCTTCTCAGTTTCTCCCCCGAGAAGTTACTTATCACAAAAATGTCTGTCAAGTCCGAACGGTTTGAGCAAGAATCTATTTGGACCCCACTATCGAAAGTTGAGACTCACAAACACGGACATTTCGGCTTCAAGGGACTTTTCTGAAGGTAACACATTACCGGGATGTAAAAATGATTGGAAGTGAATTGGGCATTTCCACATCAAAGGTATACGGTATAAATAAATACATTTTGAGCTTTCTTATATCTCTCAGATATAGGACAGACACTTCAAAACATTCCGCCTTTTGATTTCCTTTTTGACTATCTGTGCTAGCTAAGGAGACAAGAACAAACAAACTAGGATAAAATGATTCACAGAGACAACAGAGAACGATGGGGGGGGACACAGAGAGAGAGGACCCTCTTCCCTAACCACTATGTCCCTCCACTATCGTAAACAGTAACACCACTAGCTAACACAGGGACATGTTGACAGGGCCATCCACTATATAAAAAGAGAGAGTAATGAAAAGAAAGAAAGAGAAAAAATAATTCAGATCAATGAACAGAATGTTGAGAAAGCTGGTATAGTAGTAACCCCATTTTAACACGCACAACCTGAGCTAAAGAGGCTAAGGCAACAGAAAGACTGGTGGAAAGAAAGGGTTACACCAGTAGCCTATGTCTGCGGTATCTAAACTGGGCCATACATGCGGTGAAGACAAGTGTTGTGAATGTGAGCAGTGGTGGCTTTGGAGCGCCTGCTTGGGTTGAGTGATGGGGTCGTCTCTGAATGATAGCGGGGCTGGATATAATGAGAAACGGACCAAGTCCCAAATGGCACACTATTCCCTATATAGTGCGCTACTTTTGACCAGGTCCCTTAGGGTCTAGTGAAAAGTAGTGCACTATATAGGGATTAGGGTGTCATTAGGGATGCACAGAGGGAAATGGCCCAGTCGCATTGACTTGGCCCAGATCTTATGATTTATCAGGTTATTTGGTAAGCATTTGGGCAGCCAGGCAAGGTAATGGTGTTTGCATTGAGCGCCGGAGTGATACACGTGGATGTATTGTTGAGGGAACATCCCCTAAACACTGGCATGGATGGTTCGGACTAACACACCCCCGCCCCCTGAATAGGATGGTCCAGGTTAATTTGTTTGTTTTGTGTTATTATGCGAATGGTGCATTGGTTGAAATCGACATGCAGTTATTCAGGGCATGATCGAAGAATGCATCGTCCTTATTGGTTATAAATGTCTTCATTTATAGGCTTTCTTTGGATAATGCCCTGGGTATTACCTCTGCTAGCCTGAGAGCGGGTGGATGCAGATGGAGAAATGTTAGCAAGGAGTAATTTGTCTCTGTCAAGTTATACAATCAACCATCATATTCGAAATGCACTTCTCCATACCCGCTCCCTTCCATTAACCTTGTTCAGTTAGAGCCGAAACTGAACAAGTGTGCTCGCATACTCCTTTAAAAGGCCTAGATAAAAGCGGCAATTGTTTGTCCATTTTGAGACACCGTACGCTTCCTCAAAAAGTCCAGATTCATCTAAAATAACTAAAGAAATCTGTCTTTATTTCTGTATTGATGTATTTGGGGTGTTTTTCCTGTGGACTGTGTATTGGGATAATTGTTGAGAGAATTATTATTATATTAATTATAACATTTTTGCCGAGGACATCTTAGTTGCACAATTTTACATATAACTAATATGCTTTGTACAGTATTTCTCAATGAAAAAATGTGCATGAAAACGAGGCGTCTCTCGTTGAATGACAACAGACATTATTGAAGAATCCCTACTGTTGACCAATCACAGACAAAGGGGCGAAGACTTTAGCTCCGAACTTCGGCTTGCCTCCATAAAACTCTTCTGAACTATTTCGGCTGGGAAGCATGTGGACACCTTTAGGAGATGTGACTTAAGGTGTGATTATGGTTCAGTCTTAAGGGGACCATAAGAGAATAAACAGGTTCTACTAATTAACCTTAACAACCTAAGCAAAGCCAAGAAAAGAGTATAAACAAGGGAAGGACCCTCAGGCTTTCTGTCGAGAGAAAGTGTGTACATGTACACACTTTGTAAAGGAGGATTACTCTGTAAAAGGGGAATTACTGTGTATGCTACATGCTGCCACATACTTCTCAACATCCCCCGGTTTCTTTGCTGAATCCTCTTTTATCAAAGTAAGGAGGCAAGAAATATATTTTCAAGACAAAGACTAGACAGACACTCCCAGTTGAGCCAAAGAACAGGTTTTCTGAATGAGAATCTAGAAGGTCCTATGTTTCTTCTGTTACATTTACATTACATTTAAGTAATTTAGCAGACGCTCTTATCCAGAGCGACTTACAAATTGGTGCATTCACCTTATGACATCCAGTGGAACAGCCACTTTACAATAGTGCATCTAAATATTTTAAGGGGGGTGAGAAGGATTACTTTATCCTATCCTAGGTATTCCTTAAAGAGGTGGGGTTTCAGGTGTCTCCGGAAGGTGGTGATTGACTCCGCTGTCCTGGCGTCGTGAGGGAGTTTGTTCCACCATTGGGGAGCCAGAGCAGCGAACAGTTTTGACTGGGCTGAGCGGGAACTGTACTTCCTCAGTGGTAGGGAGGCGAGCAGGCCAGAGGTGGATGAACGCAGTGCCCTTATTTGGGTGTAGGGCCTGATCAGAGCCTGGAGGTACTGAGGTGCCGTTCCCCTCACAGCTCCGTAGGCAAGCACCATGGTCTTGTAGCGGATGCGAGCTTCAACTGGAAGCCAGTGGAGAGAGCGGAGGAGCGGGGTGACGTGAGAGAACTTGGGAAGGTTGAACACTAGACGGGCTGCGGCGTTCTGGATGAGTTGTAGGGGTTTAATGGCACAGGCAGGGAGCCCAGTCAACAGCGAGTTGCAGTAATCCAGACGGGAGATGACAAGTGCATGGATTAGGACCTGCGCCGCTTCCTGTGTGAGGCAGGGTCGTACTCTGCGGATGTTGTAGAGCATGAACCTACAGGAACGGGCCACCGCCTTGATGTTAGTTGAGAACGACAGGGTGTTGTCCAGGATCACGCCAAGGTTCTTAGCGCTCTGGGAGGAGGACACAATGGAGTTGTCAACCGTGATGGCGAGATCATGGAACGGGCAGTCCTTCCCCGGGAGGAAGAGCAGCTCCGTCTTGCCGAAGTTCAGCTTGAGGTGGTGATCCGTCATCCACACTGATATGTCTGCCAGACATGCAGAGATGCGATTCGCCACCTGGTCATCAGAAGGGGGAAAGGAGAAGATTAATTGTGTGTCATCTGCATAGCAATGATAGGAGAGACCATGTGAGGTTATGACAGAGCCAAGTGACTTGGTGTATAGCGAGAATAGGAGAGGGCCTAGATCAGAGCCCTGGGGGACACCAGTGGTGAGAGCGCGTGGTGAGGAGACAGATTCTCGCCACGCCACCTGGTAGGAGCGACCTGTCAGGTAGGATGCAATCCAAGCGTGGGCCGCGCCGGTGATGCCCAACTCGGAGAGGGTGGAGAGGAGGATCTGATGGTTCACAGTATCGAAGGCAGCCGATAGGTCTAGAAGGATGAGAGCAGAGGAGAGAGAGTTAGCTTTAGCGGTGCGGAGCGCCTCCGTGATACAGAGAAGAGCAGTCTCAGTTGAATGACTAGTCTTGAAACCTGACTGATTTGGATCAAGAAGGTCATTCTGAGAGAGATAGCGGGAGAGCTGACCAAGGACGGCACGTTCAAGAGTTTTGGAGAGAAAAGAAAGAAGGGATACTGGTCTGTAGTTGTTGACATCGGAGGGATCGAGTGTAGGTTTTTCCAGAAGGGGTGAAACTCTCGCTCTCTTGAAGACGGAAGGGACGTAGCCAGCGGTCAGGGATAAGTTGATGAGCGAGGTGAGGTAAGGGAGAAGGTCTCCGGAAATGGTCTGGAGAAGAGAGGAGGGGATAGGGTCGAGCGGGCAGGTTGTTGGGCGGCCGGCCGTTACAAGACGCGAGATTTCATCTGGAGAGAGAGGGGAGAAAGAGGTCAGAGCACAGGGTAGGGCAGTGTGAGCAGAACCAGCGGTGTCGTTTGACTTAGCAAACGAGGATCGGATGTCGTCGACCTTCTTTTCAAAATAGTTGACGAAGTCATCTGCAGAGAGGGAGGAGGGTGGGAGGGGGAGGAGGATTCAGGAGGGAGGAGAAGGTGGCAAAGAGCTTCCTAGGGTTAGAGGCAGATGCTTGGAATTTAGAGTGGTAGAAAGTGGCTTTAGCAGCAGAGACAGAGGAAAATGTAGAGAGGAGGGAGTGAAAGGATGCCAGGTCCGCAGGGAGGCGAGTTTTCCCTCATTTCCGCTCGGCTGCCCGGAGCCCTGTTCTGTGAGCTCGCAATGAGTCGTCAAGCCACGGAGCGGGAGGGGAGGACCGAGCCGGCCTGGAAGATAGGGGACATAGAGAGTCAAAGGATGCAGAAAGGGAGGAGAGGAGGGTTGAGGAGGCAGAATCAGGAGATAGGTTGGAGAAGGTTTGAGCAGAGGGAAGAGATGATAGGATGGAAGAGGAGAGAGTAGCGGGGGAGAGAGAGCGAAGGTTGGGACGGCGCGATACCATCCGAGTAGGGGCAGTGTGGGAAGTGTTGGATGAGAGCGAGAGGGAAAAGGATACAAGGTAGTGGTCGGAGACTTGGAGGGGAGTTGTAATGAGGTTAGTGGAAAAACAGCATCTAGTAAAGATGAGGTCGAGCGTATTGCCTGCTTTGTGAGTAGGGGGGGAAGGTGAGAGGGTGAGGTCAAAAGAGGAGAGGAGTGGAAAGAAGGAGGCAGAGAGGAATGAGTCAAAGGTAGACGTGGGGAGGTTAAAGTCGCGCAGAACTGTGAGAGGTGAGCCGTCCTCAGGAAAGGAGCTTATCAAGGCATCAAGCTCATTGATGAACTCTCCGAGGGGACCTGGAGGGTGATAAATGATAAGGATGTTAAGCTTGAAAGGGCTGGTAACTGTGACAGCATGAAATTCAAAGGAGGCGATAGACAGATGGGTAAGGGGAGAAAGAGAGAATGACCACTTGGGAGAGATAAGGATCCCGATGCCACCACCCAGCTGACCAGAAGCTCTCGGGGTGTGCGAGAACACGTGGGCGGACGAAGAGAGAGCAGTAGGAGTAGCAGTGTTATCTGTGGTGATCCATGTTTCTGTCAGTGCCAAGAAGTCGAGGGACTGGAGGGAGGCATAGGCTGAGATGAACTCTGCCTTGTTGGCTGCAGATCGGCAGTTCCAGAGGCTACCGGAGACCTGGAACTCCACGTGGGTCGTGCGCGCTGGGACCACCAGATTAGGGTGGCAGCGGCCACGCGGTGTGGAGCGTTTGTATGGTCTGTGCAGAGAGGAGAGAACAGGGATAGACAGACACATAGTTGACAGGCTACAGAAGAGGCTACGCTAATGCAAGGAGATTGGAATGACAAGTGGACAACACGTCTCGAATGTTCAGAAAGTTAAGCTTACGTAGCAAGAATCTTATTGACTAAAATGATTCAAATGATACAGTACTGCTGAAGTAGGCTAGCTGGCAGTGGCTGCGTTGTTGACTTTGTAGGCTAGCTGGCAGTGGCTGCGTTGTTGACACTACACTAATCAAGTCGTTCCGTTGAGTGTAATAGTTTCTACAGTGCTGCTATTCGGGGGCTAGCTGGCTAGCTAGCAGTGTTGATTACGTTACGTTGCGTTAAAAGAACGACAATAGCTGGCTAGCTAACCTAGAAAATCGCTCTAGACTACACAATTATCTTTCTGTTAGTAGGAGGAGGCGAGGAGATTGGTGAAACAAGAACAGCCAGCCAAGCACTCTATACCCAGCGGTTTGGCTCATTACTAAAAACCTTGTGACAGAGTTGTGTCCTGTCCAGGTGGTGTTCATGTACGTCCCACTGCAGAAACAAGTGATAGGCTCTTACCCTATGGGCCGTTCTGGCTCGTACTACGCTACTTACTGACTTGAGGAAAAGGAAATCTAAACCCTACCCAGTAGCCCATCCGTTGGGTTTCCATGCTCTCACAGGTATATGAACAAAAACTGAAAGAAAGACACACAAAAAAGTAAAGAGTTATATTTGGGTCGGCTACTCTATTCCCAATGCACCAAGTGGGATTTAGTGATACATTTAGCCAAGAAGAGGGGCTAGAGAATAATAGCATGGAGAGCGATACTGTGAGGGAGTGACTCTCTCGGTCTGTGTCCGTGCCTGCGTCCCAAATGGCACCCTATTCCCTATGTAGTGCATGACTTTTGACCAGTGCCCTGGTCAAATGTAGTGCACTACATAGGAAATAGGATGACATTTGGGATGTAGCCCATGTCCTCTTAATAAAATAAATTCAGAGCGTGACAACATTGTGTCAAGGCGAAGGGAAAGAAGGGAAACTATGAAACAACCTGTCGCTGACAGTGACACACATTTAGCAGCCTTTAAGGGCCTCTTCTTTGGTTCGTACCAGGGCAATGTACCTACCCCCCCCCCCCCACTTGCCCGTGGCTGACATTCTCATATCTCACTTTTAATTGCCCCCCCCTGAGGGCATTTTCTGGGTTGCCGTGGAAGCCTGGGTTGCTGTGGCTCAATGGGTGTGATAGGGTACTGTCTCTCTGTGTCGCTCATCTTCTCTCGTTAGGAGACTAAAGAAACAAAGAGAGAGAGAGAAAGATAGAGAGAGGCACACAGAGAGAGGAGAGCTGGGGAGAGAGAGAGACAGAGAGAGAAAGAGGGAACATGGAAGAAGAGAAAAAGCAAGAGGAGGATGAATAGTACTGCTGTTCATAGGTCAGTTTTGCCTGCATGGCTCCAGACCATACACGAAATGCCCCTGAAGCCATTTAGTGTAGTTACATATAAAACACTAGAAAAGCTATTAGTCTGCTACATCCAACATGAAGGATAAGTTTATGTGTCTCGCTGTGTCCCTGTCTTTATCTATGAGTCCCTGTGTTCGATACGAGCAATAGATATATTTAATAGCTAATTGTTATGAGTTGAAATGTTATTTCATGCAATTCTATGAGCCTAGAATCCTTGGGCCCACTCTCCAAATTGCAGACACATTCATCTTGCTAACCCTGCACGAAACACAATGCAGAAGTATTATAGCCACGTGTAGTGACTCCAGATAATTGACAGGCAATTTAAAGCTTTTTTTATGGTTGCAATTAAATGGCGCAAAAAATGGATGCAAGGAGAAAGAGGGAGTAGAGGCAGAAAATCAAGCAGTGTCAGGGTTGTTGTAAACACTTTCTCTTAACTGTGAGGATATAATTGCGTTGTCATGTTCTATTACACAGGTTCATTATGACGCTGACACCTACTGGGGCTGGGTACCAAGAAAAGAGAGGAGAGCTACTCCACACACACACACACAAACACTCACACACACACACACACACACACACACACACACACACACACACACACACACACACACACACACACACACACACACACACACACACACACACACACACACACACACACACACACACACACACACACACACACACACACACACACACACACACATACACACCGGTGCACACAGATGTGGAGAAAACTAAGCTCTGGATGTAACTGACTTACTGCTACTGGTCCACTGTTGATGAATAATTAAGGGGTCAGAGAGCTGTGGCAGTGTCCCAAATGGCACCCTATTCCTTACATAGTGCACTACTATTGTATCCTCCCAATTTAAAGTAGTGCACTGCATGCACTCTTAAAAATAAAGGTGCAAGTAGGAACCACATTAGGTTCTTGAGAGCGATGTCTTAGGGGAACCATTTTAGGGTCTCTGAAGAAGATTTCCTTGTCCTGATGTGGCCTGAAACTCAAGGTTTACAGGCCACATCAAGCCTGCATGTCACATTATGCTGGTTTGCAAAGTGATGTGTAAGTCATATTCTAATCCAGCCAGATATGGCATATCCAATGTTTTAATTCACCCACAACCTGCTTTCAGAATGATGGCCAGGGTTGGGAACACTAAGATATGAGACTAACTTCAACATCCAAACTGGAACAACTATTTCAGTAAGTGCAATATGTCCAAGCAACAGATTTGAATAGTTTGTAAAAATTGTATTTATATTTTATCAGCATGAGATACATTAATCCATCAATGTAGATGTAAAAATGTTGATATTGAAACATTTTACACTAGTTAACACTGGCCATAGCTGTGTGTTATGAAAGGGATACAGCTGAAGGCTTCCACATTTCAAGAACCTTTCAGAATTCATAAGAACCGTAGATGCCACATCAAGAACCCCAAATTTAACTCAAATGGTTCTTTACTGGGCAAGAGTTCTCCCACGGAACCATAAGAGCTGAGGAAAAACAATTTAAGAACCTTTATTTTTTTCAGTGTAGGGAATAGGGTACCATTTGGGACAACATTGATTCCAGGGCATGACAAAATGTGATCAGCGGTGCGAGCACTCCTCAGGGACAGCAGGCAGGGCCTTTCCATACAGTCAGTCAGGCATTAGCTTCCAGCCTTCCACAGTGACATTATAAAGAAATATATTGAAAGGACTAACTGTCTGCCTCCCACCACAGCAGAGCAGCGTGTGTGCTCGCTTGTGTGTGTGCGTGTGTTGAGAAGCTGAAGACTGGAGGTATTAGAAGGCTCTGAGAAGCAACCCCGGAGACCGCATGGTATTTCCAACCACACTGCTGAGTCCTATAGCAAATCAATAGCTCCCAGTCCCCCACGCTCCCTCACCATGGTCAATTAAGGAAATTCATAAAGTCAAGCGTGTGAGGACTTGGAAAGAGAAGGAGGGAAATAGAAGAGAGGAAGTAAAGGAGAAAAAAAAATACTTTTAGCTAAAAATGTATTTGAAACAGCTATCCAAGTGAGAGTTACTAAGAGAGAGAATGTGAGTGGGCTGTGGGTTCGGGTACTCTATGATTCCATCCCAAATGGCACCCTGTTTCCTACATAGTGCACTACTTTTGAAAAGAGCCCTATTAGTTGACTGTGGGATCTCGTCAAAGGGAACACACTATATTTGAGACAGGCCATCACTCTCACCTGCTTCGTCGGCCCAGAGAGAGCCTGTTGTGACCTATGGGTTCTTATTCCCCCTGCTGAGGCATGCAAAGGACACATTCAAAGTGACTAGCATCGCAAGCATCTGGAAATCCCCCATGACAATGCATATCAGCTGAAGCGCATGCAGCAGGCATAGAGGAGAGGAGCTTTGGCATGGGGTATAATAAACTGCTAGGCATGGGGGGAAAGAGAAAGCAGGACCTAACCCCTCAGCTTTTCCCATTTGCGTTTTGCCTCATAAGGGGAAAGCAGGGTTGAAAGCAGGTAGGGAGGGAGGGCAGGGAGAGAGGCCTTGGCTTGGATGGCTAAAAGGATAGAGAGAAGACAGGTAGGGTAATGGATGGGCTAGACACACAAACTCTCACCCACACACATAGCTCCTCTCTTAACTGTCCTGCTGACGCTGCTCTGACAGGAGCACTCCCTCCATCTCACTCTTTCTCTCCATCCTCTCAAACTCTCCCTACTAGTCCCTGACCCACCCTCTCCCCCTTTCAACAATTGTCTCTACCTCCTTCTCCCTCTCTCTTTCTCCATCTCTCTCCCTCCATCTCTCTCTCTGCCCAACCTTCCATGGCCCTCCCTCTCTCTCTACCTGTCTCTGAGCCTCTCCCTCCATCTCTCCCACTCTCAATGTGTCTCTCCCGGTCTGTCTCTCCCTGTCTTTCTCTTGCTCAATCTCTCCCCACTTTTTGCATGCAGTTCAAAGCTCTTAATTCAGCAGAATGGCCAGAGATGTTTTCCTTTATGTCCTGTGAGAAAAGCAGAGCATTCTGCATCTCTCTATCTGAGCGGAGCATGTGTGTGTCCCTAATGCACCCTATTCCCTATATGGTGCACTACTTTTGACCAGTAAAAGTATGGGTCCTGCTCAAAAGTTGTGAACTAGGATGTCATTTGGGACATAGTCTGTGTGTAATAGTGACGGTGGTGCTGCTAGCTCCCAATGCGCCCACTGATAACCCAGCGCCCAGACCCCAGCGGTACCACATCATTGGCCTGGATAGCACCCAGACAGGAATAATGAGCATAGAATAAGAAGTCATGCCCTTTTTCATCTCTCCATCTTGTTCCATTTTCTCCCCCCATGTTTGTCTAACCATGCCTTCATGGAGAGAGAGAGAGAGAGAGAGAGAGAGAGAGAGAGAGAGAGAGAGAGAGAGAGAGAGAGAGAGAGAGAAGTGAGAGAAAGAGAGAGAACATGGGGGAGAGTGTGTGGCACTGTATGCTCTGTGCTTTCATTGTGTGGTTTGCAAACAACCATTTTGCTTAGTATCTTTACAATGATCTGAAGGTAATAAACTCAGATTGACATTGCTCAGGGTCTCCATTGACAGCCTGCTTGCTCTGATAACATAGTGTGACCAAACAGATTTTTTCAAGAGATACAATCTGAGCATGTAGACCTGTTAGTCTTTTAAAAGTTAATTCAGTTTAGTATACATACAGTACCAATCAAAAGTTTAAACACACCTACTCATTCAAGGGTTTCCTTTATTCTTACTATTTTCTACAATGTATAATAATAGTGAAGACATCAAAAATATGAAATTACACATGGAATCAAATGATAGTTCCACTATGCGCAAACCCGATGTACATGTAGGCCTTTGTAGCTGTGTCAATGTGTGGATGGAGAAGTAGACTCATTATATCGAGTCATATTCCTTTAAAGGGGCAATCTGAAATCGAATTTCTGAGAGAGAGAGAAAGAGAGAGAGAGGTAACAGCATTCCCTCCCCAATATGACCCCCGAGACGAAACCACAACAAAACAACAATAAATGTGTCACAATTCCTGCAGCTCTGTTGCATGCTGGGTCTGTGCATTGTCAATGGTAGGCTTCTAGGGGACTCCTATGGTAGCTACACCTACAGCTCATCCCTTAGCAGTAGTACTGTAGATTACTTTATCACTGACCTCAACCCAGAGTCTCTCAGTCAGCCCATTGACACCCCAATCAGATCACAGCAACATTACAGTCTACTTGAACAGAGCAATACTCTGTCATAAGTCATCAAAGCCAATGGAACTGCATAATTTTAAGAAATGCTATAGATGGAAGGAAAGTAATGTAGAAAACAATTGGGGAACAACAAATTCAATCCCTTTTAGACAACTTCATGGATAAAACTTTCACATAATTAGTGAAGGTGTAAACTTGGCAGTAAAAAGCCCAAACAATATATTTGAGCTTTCAGCTTCCCTATCAAATCTAAAAAATGTAAAGCAGACAAGCTAAGAAAATTAACAACAATGACAAAATGGTTTGATGAAGAATGCAAAAAACAAAACAATTTATTGAGAAATCTAAAAAACATTGAGATCCAGAAGACCTGAGCCTATACCTTCACTATGGTGAATCACGAAAACAATACAGAAATACACTAAGGAAAAAGAAGGAACAGCATGTCAGAAATCAGCTCAGTGTAACTGAAGAATCCATAGTCTAACCACTTCTGGGAAAATTGGAACACTAAACAAACAACAACAGACTTATCTATCCAAAACGGATAAACCACTTCTCCAATCTTTTTGACTCTATAACAAAGAACAAACAGTAAACATATACATGATCAATTACAAATCTTAGAATCAGCTATTAACGACTACCAGAACCCACTGGATTCTCTAATTACACTGAATTAACTACAGGACAAAATACAAACCCTGATAAATGATAACATCTTGTGTGTTACAAGATGATGATGACAGAGAAGGCTGCCTCACTTCTAGTCCTTAGGAAACTTTGCAGTATTTTGTTTTTTAATGTATTATTTCTAACATTGTTAGCCCAGAAAATCTTAAGTGTTATTACATAAAGCTGAGAAGATCTATAGATAGAGTCGCAATTCAACGGCTCAGACATGAGAGATGAGACCAGGGTCTACAGACAATCATGGACTACAAAAGGAAAAACAGCCCTGGGACTCAACTCCGCCCTGTGCAATTGGGTCCTGGACTTCCTGACGGGCAGCCCCTAGGCAGTGAAGGTAGGAAACAACATCTCTACTTCGCTGATCCTCAACACTGGGGCCCCACAAGGGTGCATACTAA
This sequence comes from Oncorhynchus gorbuscha, assembly GCF_021184085.1. Classification (NCBI taxonomy): domain Eukaryota; kingdom Metazoa; phylum Chordata; class Actinopteri; order Salmoniformes; family Salmonidae; genus Oncorhynchus; species Oncorhynchus gorbuscha. The sequence continues at coordinate 35,739,787 of NC_060179.1, read as the reverse complement.
GCCCCCTCCTGTACTCCCTGTTCACCCATGACTGGGTGGCCATGCACGCCTCCAACTCAGTCATCAAGTTTGCAGATGACCCAACAGTAGTATGCTTGATTACCAACAACTACGAGACAGCCTACAGAGAGGAGGTGAGGGCACTCAGAGTGTGGTGTCAGGAAAATAACCTCTTACTCAACGTCAACAAAACAATGGAGATGATTGTGGACTTCAGGAAACAGCAGAGGGAGCACCCCCCCCATCCATATTGACGGGACAGCAGTGAAGGTGGAAAGCTTTAAATTCCTAGGCGTACACATCACGGACAAACTGAAATGGTCCACCCACACAGACAGTCTGATGAAGAAGGCACAACAGCACCTCTTCAACCTCAAGAGGCTGAAGAAATTTGGCTTGTCACCTAAAACCCTCAGAAACTTTTACAGATGCACAATTGAGAGCATACTGCCAGGCTGTATCACCGCCTGGTACGGCAACTCCACCGCCCACAACTGCAAGTATCTCAAGAGGGTGGTGCGGTCTGCGCAATGCATCACCGGGGGCAAACTACCTGCCCTCTATATCACTAGCCACTTTAAACAATGCTACCTTATATAATGTTACTTACCCTACATTATTCATCTCATATGCATATGTATATACTGTACTCTACATCATCGACTGCATCCTTATGTAATACATGTATCACTAGCCACTTTAACTATGCCACTTTGTTTACTTTGTCTACACACTCATCTCATATGTATATACTGTACTCGATACCATCTACTGTATGCTGCTCTGTTCCATCACTCATTCATATATCCTTATGTACATATTCCTTATCCCCTTACACTGTGTATAAGACAGTAGTTTTGGAATTGTTAGTTAGATTACTTGTTGGTTATCACTGCATTGTCGGAACTAGAAGCACAAGCATTTCGCTACACTCGCATTAACATCTGCTAACCATGTGTATGTGACAAATACAATTTGATTTGATTTGATTTGACCTACAGCCCGTTCACCATCCAGAAGGCGAGGTCAGTACAGATGTACCAAAGCTGGGACTGAGAGACTGGAAAACAGCTTCTATCTCAAGGCTGTCAAACTGTTAAACAGCCATCACTAACACAGAGAGGCTGCTGCCTATATACAGACTTGAAATCATTGGCCACTTTAATAAATGGATCACTAGTCGCATTAATAATGCCACTTTATTAATGTTGACATATCTTTCATTACTCATGTATGTATATACTGTTTTTTCTACCATCTATTGCATCTTGCCTATGGTACTCTGTCATTGCTCATCCACATATTTATATGTATATATTCGTATTCCATTCCTTTACTTAGATCTGTGTGTATTAGGTAGTTGTTGTGGAATTGTTAGATTACATGTTAGATATTGCTACCCTGTCGAAGGACAAGCATTTCGCTACACACGCAATAACATCTGCTAACCATGTGTATGTGACCAATAACAATTTATTTGATTTTAAAATATAAATATCACACATTCCAATTGGCTATGCTTAACCTCTTGCTCCTACCTGACACGCAGGCGTCCCATCTAGACATCTGGAAATGCAAATGCGCTACGCTAAATGCTAATAGCACTCAATAAAACTCAAACGTTCATTAAAATACACATGCAGGGTACTGAATTAAAGCTACACTCATTGTGAATCCAGGCAACAGGTCAGATTTTTAAAATGCTTTTCGACGAAAGCATGAGAAGCTATTATCTGATAGCATGTAACACCCCAAAAGACCTGCAGGGGACGTAAACAAAATAATTAGCATAGTCGGCGCTACACTGTAACGGCGTTCGTCTGTTGAAAGAAGAGATTCGGACCGAAATGCAGCGTGTAGGTTATTCATGACTTTAATGAAGGAATCGCGGTACATGAAATAACTGAATCTAAATACAAAAACAACAAAACGGAACGTGAAACTAATTACAGCCTATCTGGTGACTACAACACAGAGACAGGAACAAACACCCACGAAATACAAAGCGAACTCAGGCTGCCTAAATACGGTTCCCAATCAGAGACAACGATAAGCATTCATTACCTTTGACCATCTTCTTTGTTGGCACTCCTAGATGTCCCATAAACATCACTATTGGGTCTTTTTTTCGATTAAATCGGTCCATATATAGCCTAGGTAGGCATATGAAGACTGTGTGATCAACGAAAAAAATTGCGTTTTATAACGTAACGTCATTTTTTTTAAATAAAAAAAGTAGATGATAAACTTTCACAAAACACTTCGAAATACTTTTGTAATGCAACTTTAGGTATTAGTAAACGTTAATAAGCGATCAAATTGATCACGAGGCGATGTATATTCTATAGCTGTACGTCTGGAAATAATGTCCGGGTAAATCTCAACCAAAATATCCGGTCAGAGACCGGAAGAACTGCGCTGCCTTGTGTCTGTTTGACCAAGAAACAAATCGTAGGCAAATGACAAGACTGTTGACATCGTGTGGAAGCTGTAGGTATTGCAACCTCGGCCCCATTTAATGTGGATCACGTTTAACAATGGGTTGAAGTGGCACATGGATATATTTTCCCATTTTCAGTGATCAGATTTTCCTGCACTTTTCGATGAAACGCACGTTCTGTTATAGTCACAGCCGTGATTTAACCAGTTTTATAAATGTCTGAGTGTTTTCTATCTACACATACTAATCATATGCATATACTATATTCCTGGCATGAGTAGCAGGGCGTTGAAATGCTGCGCAATTTTTAACAGAATGTTCTAAAAAGTAGGGGGTAGGAGTAACAGGTTGAGCTCTTTGGAACTAAGGACTGATCACCCAAATCCACAAACTCCCGCAATAACAACAGTGGGATATGTGTCAAGAGTAACTTTGGGAAAATCATCTGCATTATCATTAACATCAGACTAAAATACTGATCACATATTCACCCTGCACACCTAAATTGACAAAAAAAGGTTGTTGTCACATGCTTTGTCAAAAAAGCGTATGATTATATTTGGCATGAGGGTCTATTATACAAATTGATGGAAAGTGGTGTTGGAGGAAAAACATATGACGTTGTAAAATCCATGTACACAAACAACAAGTGTGCAGTTAAAATTAGCAAAAAACACATGCTTTCCACAGGATCATGAGGTGAGACAAGGATGCAGCTTGAGCCATACCCTCTTCAACATATATATCAATTAATTGGTCAGGACACGAGAACGGTCTGCATCACCCGGCACCACCCTGCTAGAATTTGAAGTCAAATGTCTAGTGTTTGCTGATTTATCTGGTCCTTCTGTCCCCAATGATGGCCTACAGCAGCACCTAGATCTTCTGTACAGATTCTGTCAGACCTGGGTCCTGAAAGTGAATTTCAGTCAAAAAGTCAAAAATAATGGGGTACCAAAAAAGGTCCAGTTGCCAGGACCACAAATGACTATTCTCGTCCTGCTTTAAATGACGTGGAGCTTATAAAGCCTTCATAAACACTACATAAATGTGTTGCAAATCATCTATAACCATATGTCATAGTCTGTAAAGGGTTCATAAATGTAGTATAACTGTGTGACATAACTACCAATGTCAAACGTGACATAACCCACTAGGTCGAATATGACAAAACCTGTGCTTTATAAAGGGTGGTGTGCCGGGACCACCCATACGTTAAAGAAAACATGCAACCATGACTGTACGTTGCTTTGTATTAAAGTGTCTGCTAAATTGTATATATTACTCTAAAATATTTATAGGATGGCCAAACCTCTTTCCCTCTTGGCTGCATTGCCAATATTGAACCTGACCTCAACTCCCCCGCTCTGAAGTACAGTCATTTACAGCAAAAAACACTAGTTGGACCTTTTTGAAATCTGTTTTTATTTTTGACCTAATTATGTTTGTTTTTTTCCAAATTCAAGTTCTCTCTGTTTTGTTTTTCCGGGTTTCCAATCCCCCCCAAATTCTGGTTTCCCCCAGTTTTTTCACATTTTTTAATAGAAAAACAGCAACATTTGATTTTCTGTGTTCACAAAAATGCTTAAACCACATCAGGGAGTGACTTTTCAGTTCAGGGGAAAATCTTAGAAACGTATTGTAGTTGCCCTAATTCAGTGTACATGTCCTGCACCGTTTTTTGGATAGTGGTGTTTCTGTATCACAGTAAGCACACATGCGCACATAAGTTCGCAAATCAAATGCCCGCTTGTGGGGCCACTGGACAGCAAAAAATCAAGCAAGTTAATCTTTATTTATTGTCATTTAAATTAATTTGTAGTAGTGTAGTGTTTACCTAGATAACTTATATACTTCAGTCGTTATTTCAAATAATTTCACAACATTTGCTAGCTAGCTAACAACATTTTGCTAGCTAGCAGGGTCAGCTAAATAAAAAATTCCCCTAGATACAGCCATGTCTCATAGTTACGTCATGAGATTTGTAAATGAAAGAGGAATATAATAACATGAGTCAAATTGAGTTTCCCATTTCACTATTTAGAGTATTTCTGGCGCAGCACTGAAAGGCCCTTATCCAGATGGTTGGACAAAGGCATTTATTAACAGACCTGCTGTAACGGCGTTCTTCGTCTGTAGAAAGAGAGTCGGACCGAAATGCAGCGTGGTGGTTACTCATGACTCTAATGAAAAAAGTGACACATGAAATAACTATACAAAATACAAAAACAACAAACAGAACGTGAAACCTAATTACAGCCTATCTGGTGAAACTACACAGAGACAGGAACAATCACCCACGAAATACACAGTGAAACCCAGGCTACCTAAATACGGTTCCCCATCAGAGACAACAAGAATCACCTGACTCTGATTGAGAACCGCCTCAGGCAGCCAAGCCTATACTAGACACACCCCTAATCAACCACAATCCCAATGCCTACAAAAACCCCAATACGACAATACAATAAACCCATGTCACACCCTGGCCTGAACAAATAATTAAAGAAAACACAAAATACTAAGACCAAGGCGTGACACCTGCTAACTTTCTTTGTGGTTTCATTTAAGGTTAGAACCAACATGCAGTACCTAAAGCAGGCAGAGATTCAAAAACCATTAGTACGCCAGCTCAGGGACAAGCTACACTATTCACAGCCCTTTGTAATGTTCATTGTATTTGCATTGCTGGCCTTTCTGAAACATAATGTTTTCACAATGCAAATACATTTACACAAACAGATCCCACAGAGCCCGAGGACAGCAACACAATTAGACCCAACCAAATCATGAGAAAACAAAAAGATAATTACTTGAGACATTGGAAATAGTTAACAAAAAACCTGCTACTTGGCCCAAAAAAGAGAGTAAACAGTGGCAGAATACCTGACCACTGTGACTGACCCAAAATTAAGGAAAGCTTTGACTATGTACAGACTCAGTGAGCATGGCCTTGCTATTGAGAAAGGCCGCCGTAGGCAGACCTGGCTCTCAAAGGAAGACAGGCTATATGCACACTGCCCACAAAAAGAGGTGGAAACTGAGCTGCATTTCCTAACCTCCTGCCGAATGTATGACCAAATTAGAGACACACATTTCCCTCAGATTACACAGACCCACAAAGAATTCACATTTCTATTGGGTGAAATACCACAATGTGCAATCACAGCAGCAAGATTTGCCACAAAAAAGGGGCAACCAGTGAAGTACTAACACAATTGTAAATACAACCCATATGTATTTATTTAAGTATTTGCACATAGTTACAACACTGTATATAGACATAATATGACATTTGAAATGTCTTTATTCATTTTGTAATATTTACGTCTATTGTTTGTTTAATTTTTGCTTTGGTAATGTAAAGATATACAAATTAAGGGAACACTTAAACAACACAGTATAACTCCAAGTCAATCACACTTCTGTGAAATCAAACTGTCCACTTAGGAAGCAACACTGACATGCTGTTGTGCAAATGGAATAGACAACAGGTGGAAATTATAGGCAATTAGCAAGACACCCCCAATAAAGGAGTGGTTCTGCAGGTGGGGACCACAGACCGCTTCTCAGTTCCTATGCTTCCTGGCTGATGTTTTGGTCACTTTTGAATGCTGCCGGTGCTTTCACTTTAGTGGTAGCATGAGACGGAGTATACAACCCACACAAGTGGCTCAGGTAGTGCAGCTCATCCAGGATGGTACATCAAATCAAATCAAATCAAATGTTATTTGTCACATACACATGGTTAGCAGATGTTAAATGCGAGTGTAGCGAAATGCTTGTGCTTCTAGTTCCGACAATGCAGTGATAACCAACAAGTAATCTAACTAACAATTCCAAAACTACTGTCTTATACACAGTGTAAGGGGATAAGGAACATGTACATAAGGATATATGAATGAGTGATGGTACAGAGCAGCATACAGTAGATGGTATCGAGTACAGTATATACATATGAGATGAGTGTGTAGACAAAGTAAACAAAGTGGCATTGTTAAAGTGGCTAGTGATACATGTGTTACATAAGGATGCAGTCGATGATGTAGAGTACAGTATATACATATGCATATGAGATGAATAATGTAGGGTAAGTAACATTATATAAGGTAGCATTGTTTAAAGTGGCTAGTGATATATTTACATCATTTCCCATCAATTCCCATTATTAAAATGGCTGGAGTTGGGTCAGTGTCAATGACAGTGTGTTGGCAGCAGCCACTCAATGTTAGTGGTGGCTGTTTAACAGTCTGATGGCCTTGAGATAGAAGCTGTTTTTCAGTCTCTCGGTCCCAGCTTTGATGCACCTGTACTGACCTCGCCTTCTGGATGATAGCGGGGTGAACAGGCAGTGGTTCGGGTGGTTGATGTCCTTGATGATCTTTATGGCCTTCCTGTAACAGCGGGTGGTGTAGGTGTCCTGGAGGGCAGGTAGTTTGCCCCCGGTGATGCGTTGTGCAGTCCTCACTACCCTCTGGAGAGCCTTACGGTTGAGGGCGGAGCAGTTGCCGTACCAGGCGGTGATACAACCCGCCAGGATGCTCTCGATTGTGCATCTGTAGAAGTTTGTGAGTGCTTTTGGTGACAAGCCAAGTTTCTTCAGCCTCCTGAGGTAGCTAGTTTTAAGTTCCTCGGCATACACATCACAGACAAACTGAATTGGTCCACTCACACTGACAGCGTCGTGAAGAAGGCGCAGCAGCGCCTATTCAACCTCAGGAGGCTGAAGAAATTCGGCTTGTCACCAAAAGCACTCACAAACTTCTACAGATGCACAATCGAGAGCATCCTGGCGGGCTGTATCACCGCCTGGTACGGCAACTGCTCCGCCCTCAACCGTAAGGCTCTCCAGAGGGTAGTGAGGACTGCACAACGCATCACCGGGGGCAAACTACCTGCCCTCCAGGACACCTACACCACCCGTTGTTACAGGAAGGCCATAAAGATCATCAATGTTATGCAGGTGAATGAGGACCCAAAAGCGACTTGGCGAAAACAGAGTCTTTAATCCAGTAAAGTTACTTTACAAACAAAAGGCATAATACTACTCGTAATGACGAGAACAGACTGGAGACTTGATCAAGAACTGCAGGTTGCCTCGGGAAGGCACTTGAACGTAGCAGACTCAGACACCTGCTCACCACGCAGCATCTGAGGGAAACACGACACGACAGGGCAATACATAGACACAGCACGGTGAATAATAGACAAGGATCCGACAGGACAGGAACGGAAAACAAGGGAAGAAATAGGGACTCTAATCAGGGGAAAAGATAAGGAACAGGTGTGGGAAGACTAAATGATGATTAGGGGAATAGGAACAGCTGGGAGCAGGAACGGAACGATGGAGAGAGGAGAGAGAGGGAGGGGGAGAGAGAGGGATAGAAAAAGGGAACGAACCTAATAAGACCAGCAGGGGAAACGAACAGAAGGGAAAGCATAATGACAAGACAATCTAAGACAAAACATGACAGTACCCCCCACTCACCGAGCGCCTCCTGGCGCACTCGAGGAGGAATCCTGGCGGCAACGGAGGAAATCATCAATAAGTGAACGGTCCAGCACGTCCCGAGACGGAACCCAACTCCTCTCCTCAGGACCGTAACCCTCCCAATCCACTAAGTATTGGTGACCCCGTCCCCGAGAACGCATGTCCATGATCTTACGTACCTTGTAAATAGGTGCGCTCTCGACAAGGACGGGAGGGGGGGAGGGAAGACGAACGGGGGTGTGAAGAAAGGGCTTGACACAGGAGACATGGAAGACAGGATGGACGCGACGAAGATGTCGCGGAAGAAGCAGTCGCACAGCGACAGGATTGACGACCTGGGAGACACGGAACGGACCAATGAACCGTGGAGTCAACTTACGAGAAGCTGTCGTAAGAGGAAGGTTGCGAGTGGAAAGCCACACTCTCTGGCCGCAACAATACCTTGGACTCTTAATCCTGCGTTTATTGGCGGCTCTCACAGTCTGTGCCCTGTAACGGCAAAGTGCAGACCTCACCCTCCTCCAGGTGCGCTCACAACGTTGGACAAACGCTTGAGCGGAGGGAACGCTGGACTCGGCAAGCTGGGATGAGAACAGAGGAGGTTGGTAACCCAGACTACTCTGAAACGGAGATAACCCGGTAGCAGACGAAGGAAGCGAGTTGTGAGCGTATTCTGCCCAGGGGAGCTGTTCTGCCCAAAACGCAGGGTTTCTGAAAGAAAGGCTGCGTAGTATGCGACCAATCGTCTGATTGGCCCTCTCTGCTTGACCGTTAGACTGGGGATGAAACCCGGAAGAGAGACTGACGGACGCACCAATCAAACGACAGAACTCCCTCCAAAACTGTGACGTGAATTGCGGGCCTCTGTCTGAAACGGCGTCTAACGGGAGGCCATGAATTCTGAACACATTCTCGATGATGATTTGTGCCGTCTCCTTAGCGGAAGGAAGTTTAGCGAGGGGAATGAAATGTGCCGCCTTAGAGAACCTATCGACAACCGTAAGAATCACAGTCTTCCCCGCAGACAAAGGCAGACCGGTAATGAAGTCTAGGGCGATGTGAGACCATGGTCGAGAAGGAATGGGGAGCGGTCTGAGACGACCGGCAGGAGGAGAGTTACCCGACTTAGTCTGCGCGCAGTCCGAACAAGCAGCCACGAAACGGCGCGTGTCACGCTCCTGAGTCGGCCACCAAAAGCGCTGGCGAATAGACGCAAGAGTGCCTCGAACACCGGGATGACCAGCTAACTTGGCAGAGTGAGCCCACTGAAGAACAGCCAGACGAGTGGAAACAGGAACGAAAAGGAGGTTACTAGGACAAGCGCGCGGCGACGCAGTGTGCGTGAGTGCTTGCTTAACCTGTCTTTCAATTCCCCAGACTGTCAACCCGACAACACGCCCATAAGGAAGAATCCCCTCGGGATCAGTAGAAGCCACAGAAGAACTAAACAGACGGGATAAGGCATCAGGCTTGGTGTTTTTGCTACCCGGACGGTAAGAAATCACAAACTCGAAACGAGCGAAAAACAACGCCCAACGAGCTTGACGGGCATTAAGTCGTTTGGCAGAACGGATGTACTCAAGGTTCTTATGGTCTGTCCAAACGACAAAAGGAACGGTCGCCCCCTCCAACCACTGTCGCCATTCGCCTAGGGCTAAGTGGATGGCGAGCAGTTCACGGTTACCCACATCATAGTTGCGCTCAGATGGCGACAGGCGATGAGAAAAATAAGCGCAAGGATGAACCTTATCGTCAGACTGGAAGCGCTGGGATAGAATGGCTCCCACGCCTACCTCTGAAGCGTCAACCTCGACAATGAATTGTCTAGTGACGTCAGGAGTAACGAGGATAGGAGCGGACGTAAAACGTTCTTTTAGAAGATCAAAAGCTCCCTGGGCGGAACCGGACCACTTAAAACACGTCTTGACAGAAGTAAGAGCTGTGAGAGGGGCAGCAACTTGACCGAAATTACGAATGAAACGCCGATAGAAATTAGCGAAACCTAAAAAGCGCTGCAACTCGACACGTGACCTTGGAACGGGCCAATCACTGACAGCTTGGACCTTAGCGGAATCCATCTGAATGCCTTCAGCGGAAATAACGGAACCGAGAAAAGTAACGGAGGAGACATGAAAAGAGCACTTCTCAGCCTTTACGTAGAGACAATTCTCTAAAAGGCGCTGTAGAACACGTCGAACGTGCTGAACATGAATCTCGAGTGACGGTGAAAAAATCAGGATATCGTCAAGATAGACAAAAACAAAGATGTTCAGCATGTCTCTCAGAACATCATTAACTAATGCCTGAAAAACAGCTGGCGCATTGGCGAGACCAAACGGCAGAACCCGGTACTCAAAATGCCCTAACGGAGTGTTAAACGCCGTTTTCCACTCGTCCCCCTCTCTGATGCGCACGAGATGGTAAGCGTTACGAAGGTCCAACTTAGTAAAGCACCTGGCTCCCTGCAGAATCTCGAAGGCTGATGACATAAGGGGAAGCGGATAACGATTCTTAACCGTTATGTCATTCAGCCCTCGATAATCCACGCAGGGGCGCAGAGTACCGTCCTTCTTCTTAACAAAAAGAACCCCGCCCGGCCAGAGAGGAAGAAGGCACTATGGTACCGGCGTCAAGAGACACAGATAAATAATCCTCGAGAGCCTTACGTTCGGGAGCCGACAGAGAGTATAGTCTACCCCGAGGAGGAGTGGTCCCCGGAAGGAGATCAATACTACAATCATACGACCGGTGAGGAGGAAGGGAGTTGGCTCGGGACCGACTGAAGACCGTGCGCAGATCATGATATTCCTCCGGCACTCCTGTCAAATCGCCAGGTTCCTCCTGAGAAGTGGGGACAGAAGAAATGGGAGGGATGGCAGACATTAAACACTTCACATGACAAGAAACGTTCCAGGATAGGATAGAATTACTAGACCAATTAATAGAAGGATTATGACATACTAGCCAGGGATGACCCAAAACAACAGGTGTAAAAGGTGAACGAAAAATCAAAAAAGAAATAGTCTCACTGTGGTTACCAGATACTGTGAGAGTTAAAGGTAGTGTCTCAAATCTGATACTGGGAAGATGACTACCATCTAAGGCAAACATGGGCGTAGGCTTGTCTAACTGTCTGAAAGGAATGTCATGTTTCCGAGCCCATGCTTCGTCCATGAAACAACCCTCAGCCCCAGAGTCAATCAAGGCACTGCATGTAGCACCCGAACCGGTCCAGCGTAGATGGACCGACATAGAGGTACAGGATCTAGATGAAGAGACCTGAGTAGTAGCGCTCACCAGTAGCCCTCCGCTTACTGATGAGCTCTGGCCTTTTACTGGACATGAATTGACAAAATGTCCATCAAATCCGCAATAGAGGCACAGGCGGTTGGTGATCCTCCGTTCCCTCTCCTTGGTCGAGATGCGAATACCTCCCAGCTGCATGGGCTCAGTCTCTGAGCCAGAGGAGGGAGATGGTTGCGATGCGGAGCAGGGAAACACCGTTGACGCGAGCTCTCTTCCACGAGCTTGGTGACGAAGATCTACCCGTCGTTCTATGCGGATGGCGAGAGCAATCAAAGAGTCCACACTGGAAGGAACCTCCCGAGAGAGAATCTCATCTTTGACCACTGCGTGGAGTCCCTCCAGAAAACGAGCGAGCAGCGCCGGCTCGTTCCAGTCACTAGAGGCAGCAAGAGTGCGAAACTCTATAGAGTAATCCGTTATGGATCGATCACCTTGGCATAGGGAAGCCAGGGCCCTAGAAGCCTCCCTACCAAAAACTGAACGGTCAAAAACCCGAATCATCTCCTCTTTAAAGTTCTGGTAATTGTTAGAACAATCAGCCCTTGCCTCCCAGATAGCTGTGCCCCACTCTCGAGCCCGGCCAGTAAGGAGTGAAATGACGTAAGCAACCCGAGCTCTCTCGCTAGAGTATGTGTTGGGTTGGAGAGAGAACACAATATCACACTGGGTGAGAAAGGAGCGGCACTCCGTGGGCTGCCCGGAGTAGCAAGGTGGGTTATTAACCCTAGGTTCCGGAGGCTCGGCAGGCCAGGAAGTAACAGGTGGCACGAGACGAAGACTCTGGAACTGTCCAGAGAGGTCGGAAACCTGAGCGGCCAGGTTCTCCACGGCATGGCGAGCAGCAGACAATTCCTGCTCGTGTCTGCCGAGCATGGCTCCTTGGATCTCGACGGCAGTGTTACGAGCATCTGTAGTCGCTGGGTCCATTCCTTGGTCGGATCCTTCTGTTATGCAGGTGAATGAGGACCCAAAAGCGACTTGGCGAAAACAGAGTCTTTAATCCAGTAAAGTTACTTTACAAACAAAAGGCATAATACTACTCGTAATGACGAGAACAGACTGGAGACTTGATCAAGAACTGCAGGTTGCCTCGGGAAGGCACTTGAACGTAGCAGACTCAGACACCTGCTCACCACGCAGCATCTGAGGGAAACACGACACGACAGGGCAATACATAGACACAGCACGGTGAATAATAGACAAGGATCCGACAGGACAGGAACGGAAAACAAGGGAAGAAATAGGGACTCTAATCAGGGGAAAAGATAAGGAACAGGTGTGGGAAGACTAAATGATGATTAGGGGAATAGGAACAGCTGGGAGCAGGAACGGAATGATGGAGAGAGGAGAGAGAGGGAGGGGGAGAGAGAGGGATAGAAAAAGGGAACGAACCTAATAAGACCAGCAGGGGGAAACGAACAGAAGGGAAAGCATAATGACAAGACAATCTAAGACAAAACATGACAATCAAGGACATCGACCACCCGAACCACTGCCTGTTCACCCCGCTATCATCCAGAAGGCGAGGTCAGTACAGGTGCATCAAAGCTGGGACCGAGAGACTGAAAAACAGCTTCTATCTCAAGGCCATCAGACAGTTAAATAGCCACCACACTCACTAACATTGAGTGGCTGCTGCCAACACACTGTCATTGACACTGACCCAACTCCAGCCATTTTAATAATGGGAATTGATGGGAAATGATGTAAATATATCACTAGCCACTTTAAACAATGCTACCTTATATAATGTTACTTACCCTACATTATTCATCTCATATGCATATGTATATACTGTACTCTACATCATCGACTGCATCCTTATGTAACACATGTATCACTAGCCACTTTAACTATGCCACTTTGTTTACTTTGTCTACACACTCATCTCATATGTATATACTGTACTCGATACCATCTACTGTATGCTGCTCTGTACCATCACTCATTCATATATCCTTATGTACATGTTCCTTATCCCCTTACACTGTGTATAAGACAGTAGTTTTGGAATTGTTAGTTAGATTACTTGTTGGTTATCACTGCATTGTCGGACCTGGAGCACAAGCATTTCGCTACACTCGCATTAACATCTGCTAACCATGTGTATGTGACAAATAAAATTTGATTTGATTTGATTTGATTTGAGGTTGAATAGGCGCTGCTGCGCCTTCTTCACGACACTGTCAGTGTGAGTGGACCAATTCAGTTTGTCTGTGATGTGTATGCCGAGGAACTTAAAACTAGCTACCCTCTCCACTACTGTTCCATCGATGTGGATAGGGGGGTGTTCCCTCTGCTGTTTCCTGAAGTCCACAATCATCTCCTTAGTTTTGTTGACGTTGAGTGTGAGGTTATTTTCCTGACACCACACTCCGAGGGCCCTCACCTCCTCCCTGTAGGCCGTCTCGTCGTTGTTGGTAATCAAGCCTACCACTGTTGTGTCGTCCGCAAACTTGATGATTGAGTTGGAGGCGTGCGTGGCCACGCAGTCGTGGGTGAACAGGGAGTACAGGAGAGGGCTCAGAACGCCAAACGAGCTGTGGCAAGAAAGTTTGCTGTGTCTGTCAGCGTCATGTCCAGAGCATGGAAGCGCTACCAAGAGACAGGCCAGTACATCAGGAGACGTGGAGGAGGCCGTAGGAGGGCAACAACCCAGCAGCAGGACTGCTACCTCCGCCTTTGTGCAAGGAGGAGCACTGCCAGAGCCCTGCAAAATGACCTCTAGCAGGCCACAAATGTGCATGTTTCTGGTCAGAAACAGACTCCCATGAGGGTGGTATGAGGGCCCGACGTCCACAGGTGGGGGTTGTGCTTACAGCCCAACACCGTGCAGGACGTTTGGCATTTGCCAGAGAACACCAAGATTGGCAAATTCGCCACTGGTGCCCTGTGCTCTTCACAGATAAAAGCAGGTTCACACTGAGCATGTGACGGACGTGACAGAGTCTGGAGACGCCGTGGAGAACGTTCTGCTGCCTGCAACATCCTCCAGCATGACCGGTTTGGCGGTGGATCAGTCATGGTGTGGGGTGGCATTTCTTTGGGGGGCCGCACAGCCCTCCATGTGCTCGCCAGAGGTAGCCTGACTGCCATTAGGTACCGAGATGAGATCCTCAGACCCCTTGTGAGACCATATGCTAGTTGGCCCTGGGTTCCTCCCAATGCAAGACAATGCTAGACCTCATGTGGCTGGAGTGTGTCAGCAGTTCCTGCAAGAGGAAGGCATTGATGCTATGGACTGGCCCACCCGTTCCCCAGACCTGAATCCAATTGAGCACATCTGGGACATCATGTCTCCCTCCATCCACCAACGCCACGATGCACCACAGACTGTCCAGGAGTTGGCGGATGCTTTAGTCCAGATCTGGGATGAGATCCCTCAGGAGACCATTCGTCACCTCATCAGGAGCATGCCCAGGCGTTGTAGGGAGGTCATACAGGCACGTGGAGGCCACACACACTACTGAGCCTCATATTGACTTGTTTTAAGGTTATTACATCAAAGTTGGATCAGCCCGTAGTGTGGTTTTCCATTTTAATTTTGAGTGTGACTCCAAATCCAGACCTCCATGGGTTGATAAATTTGATTTCCATGGATAATTTGTGTGTGATTTTGTTGTCAGCACATTCAATTATGTAAAGAATAAAGTATTTAATAAGAATATATAATTAATTCCGATCTAGGATGTGTTATTTTAGTGTTCCCTTTACTTTTTTGAGCAGTGTGTTTCGCATGCCAAAAAAGCCCCTTGAATTGAATCGAATGGAGAGAGAGAGAGAGAGAGAGAGACACAGACAGACAGACAGACAGACAGACAGACAGACAGACAGACAGACAGACAGACAGACAGACAGACAGACAGACAGACAGACAGACAGACAGACAGACAGACAGACAGACAGACAGACAGACAGACAGACAGACAGACAGACAGACAGACAGACAGACAGACAGACAGACAGACAGACAGACAGACAGACAGACAGACAGACAGACAGACAGACAGGGATTGTTGCACCAAATATCGTAGTAGTTAACTGTTCCAAGTATTCCCAGTACTAACATCCTGACTGTGTGTTCTATGTTCCAGATACTGGCTGGACCTGGGCCCCAATGACAGACTGACAGCCCGTGCTGCTACTGCGGACCTACACCCAGACCTGGAGGAGTGACCCAATGAAGAAAGTCCACTGACCACTTCACACTAACACCCAGAGGGAGTAGAACATCTAGCTGAGTGAAGCTGTATTTGGAGCTATTGGCCTGGCCATGTTGAGAGGAAGAACTGTACTTCTCCTGCTGGTCCTCTGGGCATACCTGTGTTCCCATGGGGACGGACTGCGAGCCCTGAGGAGGACTACAGGGGGGAGGCGGGGTGGCGCAGGGGTGGGGTTGACGCTGATGGGACAGGACGCTAATGGAGTACCTCTGAGACGCTCCAAACGAGGATGGATGTGGAATCAGTTCTTCCTACTGGAGGAGTACACAGGGATGGATCACCAGTATGTTGGCAAGGTACGGCGTGATGTTAAATGTCTCCGTTGTTTTCTATTCTTAATTTTTTGTCATAATTGTTCTCATCTCATTGTCTGAGTTCGACAGGATGAAAGGTAGGGACTTATATTATTATTCTGATATTGAATAATCAGTCTTCAGTCATAGCCAGCATTCCAGCCATAACACTTATTTTGAAATAGGATACACACCACATATTATCATTCTCAGATGGCCTAAAATGTACTTTGATTGAGATACAATACTTTCACTGGTAAAGCAAACTCCTCCATGTACTTCTCCCTAGATCTGTACCTAGAGGAAACTTCACCCCTGAGCACTGCCCCCTAGGCTGACTCGGATGTTGTGTTGTCTGATGTGTTCAGTGCTGACTGTCAGCTATGAGGTGCCTCTGTCCACTCCACTCATATCAAAACATCCTAAGGAGGTAGTGGACTAGTTCCCTACTGCCAAACACACAGGCTTCTTACGGCCATTATTTGTCCAACATAATCAAAACACAATGTCGACCTAGATAACATAACGGAGAGTAGGCCTACAGAAAAGTATATCCAATAAGAAATGCTTTACATAGCTAGATGAGAGAGTTGAGGAAGTCGATATCATTCTGTTTGTTTGCAACGTCGTACAACATACTGTAATTGAGAGATTGTGAATGTCAAGCATCCCAGCCAAGGTCAGGACAAGTGACGAGGAGTAAAGAGTTTCTTGTGAGGACTGGGATGTGTCCCAAATGGCAGCCTATTCTCTATATATTACATTACTGGTCGAAAGTAGTGCACGTTACAAGAATAGGGTGCCATTTGGGATGAAACTGGATGAATAGGGTCTGGTTGCTTTGCATTCCTGTGGTGCAGTCGGTCTCTCTGTCCATCCAGAGAATAGAGCCATCCAAACCCAAATAAGATTCCACAACATAACATCGTCCCCAAGCGAGGCTTGACTTTCAGCTTTGCTTCTAAAACGATTACAGAGCTTGTGAAGGAACGAAGCGGAGGAGGAGGAGAAGAACAAATATGAGAACAAAAAAAGACAGAGAAGAATTTTAAAAAGTAAAGAAAATACAAGACGGTTGAGATCAAAAGTCAACCACTGGAGTATAATCAAACCACTTTATCTCCTTTGAGCATTGATTGATGTTTCTGGCTCGTCCTTTAGCGTGTAAATGGCTAATAGACTGTGAGGGTATATGGATTATCAGAACATGGTTAGCACACAGGCAAGTGCACACACACACACACACATTAAATACGCACACACTAGAGACACACAGACTCACGGCAACAACCCTTGAGCTACGGCGGGGCCGCGGTCTTAAGAGCCTTTCTACTGAAGATAGACACCATTAAGGTATCAAGCCATTGACGAGTGTTTCACTTAATCAAGCCTCTCTGAGTGATGTGTGTTATTTCGCAAGTACACACAGATGCCGGGGCATTCTCCTCTATACTCTTAGAAATAAGGGTACAGTTAGGGTACAACAAATATTAAATACACATAATGTACCTTCAGAGGTACACATAATGATCTCACATGGTGCTGTTTGGTACCTTTTTAGGGTGTATGTGCAGACAATTTAGTATAATGGTACATTTTTGTACCCAATATTTTTCATATAAAATGTACACTACAAGACCAAAGGTATGTGGATACCTGCTCTTCAAACATCTCATTTCAAAATCATGGGCATTAATATGGAGTTGTTCCCCCCTTTGCTGCTATAGTATCCTCCACTCGTCTGGGAAGGCTTTCCACTAGATGTTGGAACATAGCTGCGGGGACTTGCTTCCATTTAGCCACAACAGCATCGTGAGGTCGGCACTGCTGTTAGGCGAGTAGGCCTGGCTCGCAGTCGGCGTTATAATTCATCCCAAAGGTGTTTGATGGGGTTGAGATCCGGGCTCTGTGCAGCCCAGTCAAGTTCTTCCATAACGATCTCGACAAACCATTTCTGAATGGACCTTGCTTAGCGCACGGCGCATTGTCATGCTGAAACAGGAAAGGGACTTCCCCAAACTGTTTACACAAAATTGAAGGCACAGAATCGTCTACAATGTCATTGTATGCTGTAGCATTAAGATTTCCTTTCAATGGAACTTAGGCACCTAGCCTGAATCATGAAAAACAGCCCCAGATCATTATTCCTCCTCCAAGAAACTTTACAGTTGGCACTATGCATTCGGGCAGGTAGCATTCTCCAAAACCCAGATTTGTCTGTCAGACTGCCAGATGGTGAACAATGATTTATCACTCCAGAGAACGCTTTTCCACTGCTCTAGCCGACGCTTGGCATTGCACATGGTGATCTTAGGCTTATGTGCGCCTTCTCGGCCATGGAAACCCATTTCATGATGCTCCCGACAAAGAGTTATTTTGCTGACATTGCTTCCAGAGGCAGTTTGGAACTCGGTAGTGAGTGTTGCAACCGAGGACAGATGATTTTTACGTGCTTCAGCACTCAGAGGTCCAATTCTGTGAGCTTGTGTGGCATACAACTTCGCGGCTGAGACGTTGTTTCTCCTAGACGTTTCCACTTCACAAGAAGTGCACTTACAGTTGACCGGAATAGCTCTAGCAGGGCTGAAATTTGATTAACTGACTTGTTAGAAAGGTGGCATCCTATGACGGTGCCACGTTGAAAGTCACTGTGCTCCTCAATAAGGCCATTCTACTGCCAATGTTTGTCTATGTAGATTGCATAGCTGTGTGCTCGATTTCATATACCTGTCAGCAACGGGTGTGACTGAAATAGATTAATCTAAATGTATATATAGTGTAAAATCATCGCACACTACGGTGAAGTCACATTTCTGTTTTCCAGGGTACAAATGCATTTTGTGTAACCTCAACACCCACCATAAGGTACAATGATTAATTTGTGCCACTTATAAGGAACTAACGGCTTTGTCAAAGTAACCAAATTTCCATCCACAGTTTTAAGTGAATAAAGTAATTCCATATACAACATTTATCACGACAGCTGCGATGGAAACAAAACGTGTTGGTACAATTTGATAAATGCTGCAATTTGTTTGTTCGACATGGGATATTTTTGTGTCTGTCAAATGTATTATACGAGAAATGGCAGTGGAAACACCTTTATGTGCAAATATTATATAATATAATATAATATAACATCATTTCAAAGTAAACTTGGAGTCGATGATATGGTCTGTTGTCCTGCCACTACAACTTTGTAAACTAGTTGTTGTTCCCTACACTCACAATTGCACCTGCTGGCCCTGTGTATATGACCAATACAATTTGATTTAATTTGATTCGAAACAATACAGTTTATTAGGTTACAGATTAAATACGTTATTATGAACTTCACAGAATGCTTCTTTTCTCAGCCAAGGGAGTGGGCTCACTCACAATTTTGCCAAAGAACACAGCCATTAATAAAGAATGGTACCAACACATCCTCCGAGAGCAACTTCTCCTAACCGTCCAGGAACAGTTTGGTGACGAACAATGCCTTTTCCAGCATGATGGAGCACCTTGCCATAAGGCAAAATTGATAACTAAGTGGCTCGGGGAACAAAACATCGATATTTTGGGTCCATTGCCAGGAAACTCACCAGACCTTAATCCCATTGAGAATTTGTGGTCAATCCTCAAGAGTCGGGTGGACAAACAAAAACCCACATATTCTGACAAACTCCAAGCATTGATTATGCAAGAATGGGCGGCCATCAGTCAGGATGTGGCCCAAGTTAATTGACAGAATGCCAGGGCGAATTGCAGAGGTCTTGAAAAAGAAGGGTCAACACTGCAAATATTGACTCTACATTGTAGAATAATAGTGAAGACATCAAAACTATGAAATAACACATATGGAATCATGTAGTAACCAAAAAGTGTTAAACAAATCAAAATATGTTTGAGATTTGAGATTCTTCAAAGTAGCCATCCTTAGCCTTGATGACAGCTTTGCTTTGGAATGCTTTGGAATGCTTTCCAAAAGTCTTGAAGTAGTTCCCACATATACTGAGCACTTGTTGGCTGCTTTTCCTTCACTCTGCGGTCCATCTCATCCCAAAACATCTCAATTGGGTTGAGGTCGGGTGATTGTGGAGGCCAGGTCATCTGATGCAGCACTCCATCACTCTCCTTCTTGGTCAAATAGCCCTAACACAGCCTGGAAGTATGTTTTGGGTCATTGTCCTGTTGAAAAACAAATGACAGTCCCACTAAGTTCAAGCCAGATGGGATGGTGTATCGTTGCAGAATACAGTGGTAGCCATGCTGGTTAAGCGTGCCTTGAATTCTAAAGAAATCACTGACATTGTCACCAGCAAGCACCCCCACACCATCACACCTCCTCCTCCATGGTTCACGGTGGGAACCATATATGCAGAGATCATCCGTTCACCTACTCTGCATCTCACAAAGACACGGCGGTTGGAACCAAAAATCTCAAATCATCAGACCAAAAGACAGATTTCCACCGATTGAATGTCCATTGCTTGCGTTTCTTTGCCCAAGTAAGTCTCTTTTTCTTATTGGTGTCATTTAGTAGTGATTTCTTTGCAGCAATTCGACCATGAAGGCCTGCTTCATGCAGTCACCTCTGAACAGTTGATGTTGAGATGTGTTTGTTAGTTGAACTCTGTGAAGCGTTTATTTGGGCTGCAATTTATGAGGTTCTGTTAACTCTAATGAACTTATCCTCTGCAGCAGATGTAACTCTGGGTCTTCCTTTCCTGTGGCGGTCCTCATGAGAGCCAGTTTCATCATAGCGCCTAATGGTTTTTGCGACTGCACTTGAAGAAACTTTCAAAGTTCTTCAAATGTTCCACATTGACTGACCTTCATACCTTAAAGTAATGATGGACTGTCATTTCCCTTTGCTTCTTTGAGCTGTTTTGCTGCAATATGAACTTGGTCTTTTGCCAGATAGGGCTATCTTCTGTGTACCACCCCTACCTTGTCACAACACAACTGATTGGCTCAAACACATTAAGAATTAAAGAAATACCTCAAATGAACTTTTAACAAGGCACACCTGTTAATTGAAATGCATTCCAAGTGACTACCTCATGAAGCTGGTTGAGAGATTGGCAAGAGTGTGCAAAGCTGTCATCAATGCAAAGGGTGGCTACACTGAAGGATCTCTAATGTAAAATATATTTTGATTTGTTTAACACTTTTTTGGTTACTACATGATTCCATGTGTGCTATTTCATAGTTCTCATGTCTTCACAATTGTTCTACATTCTAGAAAATAATAAAAATAAAGAAAAATCCTTGAATGAGTAAGTGTGTCCAAGTATATATATATATACAGTACCAGGTTTTCCAGACCTGTGGGCGCGCTCCACCTCAACCTTCCTATGATCCATCTGTAGCTTTCGGTGACAATAATTCTCACGTTCTCCTCAGACACTTTACAGTTCTCATGTGGAGACTCAGTTATGCTATCCACAGCATTGTCCTTCTCGATAGTCTGTTACAGATTCACAGACAGTACTGATGTCAACAAGCTTCATTTGTGGTCATCTCACTGCAAGTCTATTTCAGGACATCCACCTATCCCTGGGAGAACGGCAAACTGTTATTACAGTCTTGGACCTCTGGTCAGATCGTCCATTCTTTTGTTGAGTCTAAGAGATTTCTCCAAATACTGTTTGACGTTTTTTTTTTCCTTTTGCTTTTACAAATGCTTGTAGACACATTTTTGTTAATTTTAAAGATCATGCACGTGTGATAGCAAAACACTGTACTCACCATTACTCCAACCTTCTTTAACTTTGGGCAGCATGATGGTAGCAATATAGGCTAATGCTGGTACTCCACACAATTCCAGCCACCACAGCTTGCAGGAATAAAGGATACAGCAACAAAGGGCCACAAGCTCAGGACTATCTGCAGTCCCAGCCACGAGTGCTAACCGCATTACCGGCTGTGTTCAAACTGTCAAGGAATTCTAGGTAGCATCGCCAAGCAGCAGCTCTTCAGACTTTAGCGATTGGCAGTATGCCGGGACAGATAGTAGAGGTCCCAGCAAATGAGGCTAACAGCGTCGCGGGATCCAAATTAAACAGGTAGACTGGTAAACAAACACTTTCTCAGAAACTTTCAAAACAACAAACCTGAGCTCTCTCTCGTTCCTCATTGAGCATGCGTTGCACTCTGATGACATATTAGTCTGTGAGGAGGCTTGTGCCAATTGAATGTCAGCATGCGTAGTACATCAAGGCCACTCCATCTCTAGTTGAGTGATGTTATGATAGGGTAGGGAACCAATGTGTTGGTTCCCAATGTGTTGGTTTCCCAGGGGACCCTCATCACATTTTAATAGATGTTGCATTTAGACAAATATTTTAGAATAGGTTATCTGATTCAGAACATGCTGTTGCACAAACAACTTGATCTACAACACCTCTGGTAGCAACCTGTATTAGAGTTATCGTTTGCTTCTCTGTAGCTAGTGAATTTAGCTAAATTACATTTAGCTAGCTAGTTAGCGATTAGCATTAGCATTATTTTAGGCACATGTCAGCTTCCTTTGACTAACTAACTCACATTTTGCAGAGAGCAACATTCACAAACTAATAGTATAATAGAGATATATGTGGATTCATATTTAGACGCAAAGTGGAAAGCAGCATCGTTTGTGTCTTGGAGGAATATGTTTAGTGCATGAATTGACAGCATTTTGAGAGAATAAACAGCGTGGAGGAACTGTGTGCTACCTGCTTTAGTGAAGAGGCAGGATTTAGTGTGTGTGGCCCGGAAACTGTAAGCAAGTAGCATCGGGAGGCAGTCTGTTTTGTTTGAGCAGTGTAGAGAAGGGTGTTGAGGTGAAATATTGTTCCGCATTGAATCTTTTATTGGATTTTCTTTTAGTCACACTGGTGCTCCCAAAATAAAACTCCAGGTCGCACAGCAAAATATTTTGTTGCAGATGCGACCAAATTGGTCACACTTTAGACCCCTGAGTGCACTACTTTTTACCATAGCCTTAATGGTCTTTGTGAAAAGTATTGCATTAAATAGGGAATAGGGCGCCATTTGGGATGCAACCGTTGGCTGTTGTCTTGGTATGTGTATTGGCCGGTTGGTTGTTTTTCCTGGAGGAAGAGAAGAGAATCACCGTACACGGAGTCTCATTAGCAGTCGAGCAACATATCGGCCTAAAGAGAGCCTGGGCTGTCACTGGGGAAGAGTTTGTTTGCTTATTTGATTATTTTCCTGCTTTACCAAAGGGCACATTCCTAGTGAAAATGGTTAATGGCCTGTGGTTGAGGAGTATCATCATATCTCATAAAGTATTTACAGACCCTGATAGGCCCCAATGGTTTGCTAGGCCTGGTGGGTATGGTGTCTCCGCGCCTCCCAAGCAAGCAGTTATATTCTATCTATTTTTACTGCCTGGCCCTGTTTACCCCACAGTAATGGGCTGGAAATCAGGGAACATTTAATGAAATAAAGCAAGTGAACAGAGACATAATGTCACGGTCGTCCTCTTCATCTGGAGAGGAGAGGCGAGAAGGATCGGAGGACCAAAATGCAGCGTGATGTGTGTTCATGTTGAATTTTTTATTAAAGAAAGAACTGAACACTGAAACACTATACAAAAACAGTAAACAAAATAACAACCGTGAAGCTAACGCGAGCTGCGCTGAAACAAGCCATCAACATAGACAATCACCCACAAACAAACAGTGCAACCCAGGCTACCTAAGTATGATTCTCAATCAGAGACAACTAATGACACCTGCCTCTGATTGAGAACCATACTAGACCGAAACATAGAAATACCCCAAAACATAGAAAAACAAACATAGACTGCCCACCCAACTCACGCCCTGACCATACTAAATAAATACAAAACAAAGGAAATAAAGGTCAGAACGTGACACATAATGCATCAGGCAAGGCTGGTTCCTACTCAGCATTCCCAAGTCAATCTAGCTGTGTGTCAGTCAGCGCCTTCCTGAAACGTGTTCCAAATGGCACATTATTCCCTACATAATACACAGCACTACTTTTGATCAGCGCCCTATGGACCCTGGTCAAAAGTAGCGCACCTCAAAGGTACTAGGGTGCCATTTGAGAGTCACATATAGGCTATGTGGGAATCTGTGGGGAGCAGCCCAGTCTTGGAGGCTCCCATGGTGGTGGTGGTGGGGAAAGTGGGGCCTAGCTCTGCTCTCAGCATCTTTTCATGCTCCCCCATCCCCCACTGGGCGATGGAGTTTGTAATATGGCACAGACAGAAACACTTTTTGTACCTGCGCCATAGCAAGTATTAACTTAAGGGGGCTGAATAATTTTGCACGCCCAATTTTCAGTTTTTGATTTGTTAAAAAAGTTTGAAATAACCAATAAATGTCCTTCCACTTCATGATTGTGTCCCACTTGTTGTTGATTCTTCACAAAAAAAATACAGTTTTATATCTTTATGTTTGAAGCCTGAAATGTGGCAAAAGGTCGCAAAGCTCAAGGGGGCCGAATACTTTCGCAAGGCTCTGTATATGTCTATGGTGGCCTGATATGGTTCCCAATCAGAGGCAGCTGTTTATCGTCGTCTCTGATTGGAGATTATATTTAGGTGGCCATTTTCCCTTTTGTGTTTGTGGGTTCTTGGTCTATGTGTAGTTGCCTGTCTACACTATTCATATTAGCGGCACAGTTCGTTTTGTTATATTGTTCAGTGTTTCATTCTTTAATAAAGAAGAATGGGTGTATACCACGCTGCACCTTGGTCTCCTTGGTACGATGGACATGACAGTAGGTGTGTCCATCCCGACCCAGTCCATTGTTTGGTTGCACCTGTTTATCTGCCTTTTACAGAGCTCGTAAGGTTTCCCAGTCTGCCATGTACGGAGATTAAGTGACCAGTATCCAAACATGAGATGCGTTGACTTGTCGGGTGAGTGTAGCAAGCTACCTGGTTTAAATATCAACAGTACTCTCTAAAAACATGCTGGGTTAAAAACACCCCAGAACTGGGTAAATAGAGGACAGAACACACGTTGGGTTATTTCTGACCCAGCCAGTTGGCATTGCTTTCAGATAGTTCTTTTTGGACACCAATGAGAGTAAATGTCATTCTGTTTTTTTTTTTATTATAAGAAAAAATATTTCACCTTTATTTAACTAGGTTGGCCAGTTGAGAACAAGTTCTCATTTACAACTGCGACCTGGCCAAGATAAAGCAAAGCAGTGCGACACAAACAACACAGAGTTACACTTGTGATAAACAAACGTACAGTCAATAACACAATAGAAAACCTATATACAGTGTGTGCAAATGTAGTACGATTAGAGAGGTAAGGCAATAAATAGGCCATAGTGGCAAAATAATTGCAATTTAGTAATTAAACACTGGGGGGGGGGGGGGGACTATATGGGGGTGTGGTAGTTGGGTGGGCTATTTACAGATGGGCTGTGTACAGGTGCAATGATCGGTAAGCTGCTCTGACAGCTGGTGCTTAAAGTTAGTGAGGGAGAAATAAGTCTCCAACTTCAATGATTTTTGCAATTCGTTCCAGTCATCGGCAACAGATAACTGGAAATAAAGGCTGCCAAAGGAGGAGTTGGCTTTGGGGATGACCAGTGAAATATACCTGCTGGAGCACATACGGGTGGGTCCTACTACGACGACCAGTGACCTGAGATAAGGCAGTGCTTTACTGATCACCAGAGGAATAGAGGAGTAGGATCCGGGTACGGTTAAAGGCTATAAGAACTGGTCGGGGACAAAGAATAAGAGGATCAGATTTCTGGGCATGGTAAAATAGATTCGGAGCATAATTTACTGACTATGGTAGGTTGTGAGTTTAGTGGAGGAAAACCTAGGCGTTGAATGACGATGAGAGGTTTTGTTCTCTGGAAGCACTAGATAAGCCTGGTGAGGTCTCCGCATGTGTGTGGGGTGGGTCAAAAGAGCTATCTGAGGCATTTTGAGCGGTACAGAGGGCTCTACAGTGAAATAAAACAATAAGAACTAGCGAAGACTGCAGTAGACAAGGCGATGAATGGGCAGAGGGGGTCAATTAGGTATATACAGGACCTTAGTTCGAGGCTGGCGCTGACAGGTAAACAAAATGAGGTACCATGTTATTGAAACAGTCCAAGGAGCATCAGCTGTGTAGCTGAGTGATCATAGGGTCAAAAGAGCAGCAATAGGTGAGTCAGGATGCCATTCGGTAGTCACTACTACACTAGGCGAGCAGGGGACACAGCGTTCAGAAAAGCTAGCGGGCCGGGGCTAAGTAGATGGTTCTTCGGCGGCATCGTATCAGAATAGCCTGTTAAGACCACAATGGGCGATCACGTCGGTAGTCC
The DNA here is from genome assembly GCF_021184085.1 of Oncorhynchus gorbuscha. NCBI lineage: Eukaryota > Metazoa > Chordata > Actinopteri > Salmoniformes > Salmonidae > Oncorhynchus > Oncorhynchus gorbuscha. Next base: position 35,713,732 of record NC_060179.1, on the reverse strand, counting down.
AGTCGTGATGGATCGGCGGGGCTCCGTGTCGACAATAAATGGTCCAGGCCGCTACCCGTGGCTAACAAAGATTAGTAGCTAGTTAGCTAGTTAGCTGGCTAGAGCCTGATGGAAGTTCCAGATATAAGGAATAGAAATAGCAGTTCTGTACCACATTGGGTGAGGAGGGTTGCAGGAAAGTATATTTAGTTCGTAGATAGAAAGTGAGATTAAGATGTATATGAAAAAGACGGGCTATTTACATGGGATAAGACAAACACACACATCCTACTGCTACGCCATCTAGGAGAGCAAAAATGTTCTCTTGTATTGTTAACAAATGTTAAGGTAGATCACTGACACTTTTGTACTTAAAGAGATTCTCCGTTAGTTTGTATAGTTCTGTAGCGCTCACAAGCCAAAAGTGGTACACAAAAATTGCGTGCTACATCATATACAGTGGTTCCTCCTATAAAAGCTGCATGCTGTTGCAGCATTCTGTGGCATGTCATTTAATTCTCAGCCATTTACTCTGTTACTGCAAGTTATTGCTAGTTTGACCACCAGAGGGCATCTTTGAGAAGCATTTGATCGTATTCCGTATTGGCATAACCAGAGAATTTAAAACGTTTTTTTTTTTGTAATAACATAGTATATGGGATTGATTTTAAGAAATTTGGCTTAATTCATTTGATTAATATTATGGTGTTTCCATTCAGAGAAATGGTCCGACTGTCAATTCAAAACGTTTCATTCTCGTAGAGCACACTGGACGTTCGGGCCGAGGAGTAGGGTTGATTTAAGCTCTCTGGGCTTACAACGGCAGTCAAGCACCCAAGCTAACGTTGGTTAGCTACTTCCAGACACAAAAGACACCACTCTGACCATTTTACTTGCCCTAGCAGAGCTGGTAAGTCCATTTTCATATTAACCAGAGTGTTGGTGACTGTAAATGTGCTGCTGGAAACAATTGAATTGTGCTTTTTATCTGACGTTTGCTGACACCGGCCATTTTAGTGCATTTTTCACCCTGCCAGCTCCTATTATTTCTATTGAGCACTGTGGCACCAACTCACCTTCTGAACATTCTAGCGCTAATAGCGTTTCAATCGGTGATGTCACTCTCTCTGAGACCTTGAAGTAATTGTCCGCCTTGCTCTGCAAGGGCTGCTGCTTTTGTGGAGCGACGGGGAAACAATGCTTCGAGGGGGACTGTTATCTATGTGTGCAGAGGGTCCCTGGTTCAAGCCTAGTTAGGGGCGAGGAGAGAGACGGAGGCAAAACTGTTACACAGGCACCATTTTAAACAGAAGAATCTCCTCTTTGTAATTATGGAAGTCTGGGCAGCGAGCTTTTTTTTCTTCTTTTTTTCCCCCTTACTTTTTCATTACGCAGACATAACCACAGTTGACACCATCGAGATGCAGATGTTTACTTTCTACGCAAGTTGTTTTTGTCCAACAAACAGATTGTAGTGGTGAAATAAAAGAGATACATTTTCTATGGAATTCTAAGCATCACTCCAGTCAAAACAGGCTCTGCGAACATTCGATTCCATTCATGGGCTCGCGCTAGTGTTCCAGTCTTTCAGCCTTGGGTGACTTTTGACGAGTTCTATTGTCCAGGCTATAGACAGCCAGGAGCGAATTTATGAAAGCACCCAAATGTCCATTGAGAAAGTACAACGAATATACCATTTAGCTAAGCTAAGAATGACGAGAATAATCAAGTCAATAAACATTGGGTAGTTAGATAGCCTATAGGTAATATACTGGCAAGTTTGATGTATATCTACTAACGTTAGGTAGCTAGCTAACATACCGGTACATACTGCTATTATATTCTATGATGTTCATAAGGACAGCGTAGCTAACAAATTGTCAGCCAACATAACGTGTAAGGTAACTTATTTGAAAAGTCATTACTTTATTACATTGAGTAGTAAGTTACCCCTTAGTTGTTAGGGCAAATCTGGTCTGTGATAGGAGGGGGGGGGGGTTTCACACTTAGCTCAGCTATTAGTGTATTAAGTAAAGGTTGAATCGTCTATTGTTCAGCTATTAGCACCCCTCCCCAACTCGCAACGAATTGCTGTTCCCGTCTCATTCCTTTCCCTCTTCCACGCATCATCATTCTGCTCCTGAGTGGCTCGTCTCATTCCTTTCCCTCTTCCACGCATCATCATTCTGCTCCTGAGTGGCTCGCTTGTGGAAGTGCTGGCAGGATATGGCAGCATCTTCGGTTGTGCGTTAAGAATTCCGCATACAGTAGCGCATTTGTATGAAGGTGTGGTTATTCACAGAAATGTTTATATGCTATGGAGGTACATTTGTCTTTTTGTCGAGAGCAAAACCTTTTTTTTATTTTTTTCAATCATAAATAATTTTTCTGAAAGCAACTTTTTTCCAACACAAAGGAAGTCAAAGCGGACACCTACGAAGATGACATCTCAGGTAAGCAGCACTGGGCTGTAGTATATCCTAAAAATCTGCTGCTTTAGATTGAACGGTCATATCTCAGTTATTGTTTTCATATCTATAAAAAATATGCTATTTTCTTTACTTTCAGAGAGCGAGCTGACCAAGGGGTCGAAAATGTAGATATTGACAGATGTTCACTGTCACGCCTTGGTCATTGTATCTTGTGTTTTTGTTATATGTTGGGGTAGGCCAGGGTGTGACATGGGTTTATATGTTGTATTTCGTATTAGGGTTTGTATTAATTGGGAGTGTGTATTATTAGGGGTGTGTCTAGTTAGGCTTGGCTGCCTGAGGCGATTCCTAATTGGAGTCAGCTGATTCTAGTTGTCTCGGATTGGGAACCGTATTTAGGTAGCCTGAGTGCGCGTTGTATTTCGTGGGTGATTGTACCTGTCTTAGTGTTAGTCACCAGATAGGCTGTATTAGTTTCATTCGTTTGTTGTTTTCTTCTTCCGTTATTTCATGTACCGTATTAGCTTCATTAAAAGTCATGAGTAACCTACACGCTGCATTTCGGTCTGACTTTCTACAAACAACAGACGAACGACATTACAGAATCACCCACCACGATTCACAGACCGAGCAGCGTGTGAACTGGCAGGATCTGAAGGAGGACGATATGGATTATACTACGTGGGAAGAAATCGACAGGTGGGCGGCCGACCCAGTGCGAGTGCAGGAGCCCCCCTGGGATTACCTACAGCAATGCGAGGAGGGCTATACACGGATGGAATCGAAAAGGAGAGCACGGCTATACAGAGCGAAAACCGTGGGTAACGGGGGAAAGCGCAGAGAGAGAGTGGCAGAGTCAGGAGTCAGACCTGAGCCTACTCTCCCTGTTAATTGTGAGGAGCAGCAATATGAGGACTTCTGGTCTTGTGAGATGATATTAGACGGAAAAGGACCCTGGGTGCAGCCGGGAGAATATCGCCGTCCCAAGGAGGAAATAGAAGTAGCTAAAGCGGAGAGGCGTGAGTATGAGGAGGCAGCACTGCGACGCGGTTGGAAACCGGAAAGTCACCCCAAACAATTTATTGGGGGGGGCTAAAAGGGAGAATAGTTATGCCAGGTAGGAAACCTGTGCATACTCCCTGTGCTCACCGTTGGGCTAGAGAGACCGGGCAGGCACCGTGTTATGCTATGGAGCGCACGGTGTTTCCAGTGCGGGTGCAGAGCCAGCTGCGACTTATACCAGCCCTTCCTATTGGCCGGGCTAGAGTGGGCATCGAGCCAGGTAAGCTTGGGCAGGCTCGGTGCTCAAGAGCTCCAGTGCGCCTGCACGGTCCGGTCTATCCAGAGCCACCTATACACACCAGTCCTCCAGTAGCAGCTCCCCGCACCAGGCTTCCTGTGCGTGTCCTCGCGCCAGTACCACCAGTTCCAGCACCACGCACCAGGCCTCCAGTGCCCCTCGCCTGTTCAGCGCAGCCAGTGCTTTTCTCCTCTCCTGCGCTGCCGGAGTCTCCCGCTTGTTTAGCGCAACCAGAGCTGTTCTCTTCTCCTGCGCTATCGGAGTCTCCCGCCTGTTTAGCGCAGCCAGAGCCTTTCTCTTCTCCTGCGCTGCCGGAGTCTCCTGTCTGTCCAGTGCCACCAGTGCTCCCAGTCGGTCCAGCGCGTCCAGTGCGCCTCGCCTGTTCAGCGCAGTCAGAGCCTTTCTCCTCTCCTGCGCTGCCGGAGTCTCCTGTCTGCCCAGCGCCGCCAGTCGGCCCAGCGTCACCAGTCTGCCAGGATCCGCCAGAAGTGCCAGTCTGCCAGGATCCGCCAGAAGTGCCAGTCTACCAAGATCTTCTAGATCGGCCAGACAACCTTAATCATCCAGGTCCACCAGCCAGCCAGGATTTACCGGAGCCTACTACCTGCCTGAGCTTCCTCTCAGTGCTGAGCTTCCTCTCAGTACTGGGCTCCCTCTCTGTACCGGGCTCCCTCTCAGTACCGGGCTTCCTCTCAGTACCGGGCTTCCCCTCAGTACCGGGCTTCCCCTCAGTACCGGGCTTCCCCTCAGTACCGGGCTGCTTCGGTCCCGGGCTGCCCCTCTGTCCCGAGCTGCCCCTCTGTCCCGAGCTGCCCCTCGGTCCCGAGCTGCCCCTCGGTCCCGAGCTGCCCCTCAGTTATGTGGGGATCAGGGTGAGGACTATTAGGCCATGGTCGGCGGAGAAGGTGGATTATCCTAGGACGCGTAGGGGAGGAACTAGGACATTTATGGAGTGGGGTCCACGTCCCGAGCCAGAACCTCCACCATGGACAGACGCCCACCCGGACCCTCCCTATGCTCTTGAGGTGCGTCCCGGAGTCCGCACCTTAGGGGGGGGGTTCTGTCACGCCTTGGTCATTGTATCTTGTGTTTTTGTTATATGTTGGGGTAGGCCAGGGTGTGACATGGGTTTATATGTTGTATTTCGTATTAGGGTTTGTATTAATTGGGAGTGTGTATTATTAGGGGTGTGTCTAGTTAGGCTTGGCTGCCTGAGGCGATTCCTAATTGGAGTCAGCTGATTCTAGTTGTCTCGGATTGGGAACCGTATTTAGGTAGCCTGAGTGCGCGTTGTATTTCGTGGGTGATTGTACCTGTCTTAGTGTTAGTCACCAGATAGGCTGTATTAGTTTCATTCGTTTGTTGTTTTCTTCTTCCGTTATTTCATGTACCGTATTAGCTTCATTAAAAGTCATGAGTAACCTACACGCTGCATTTCGGTCTGACTTTCTACAAACAACAGACGAACGACATTACATTCACTGTCTGAGGAACAGGCCATGGAAGCTTTATTGCTGGCAAAAGTGTCCATAACCAGAGGTAATTAAACTGTTATGTTTTCTTTTTCTCCGTCTCTGCCTGTCTTGTGGTACATGGAACCTGTCTCACATGCATGAATAAAAAAAAACTTACGATGTCAGCTGCTAATTTTCAGATTTACACGCCATTTTCACTGAACTATAATTTTCCCTGGGGGTTAGCCTTTCAATAACCAAGTGGTGAGACACATAGCCCTCTATATGTACATGTTTCCGCACACTCCGATTTGTCTGCATCACATACTGTATGTTCTATTGACATTATCTTCTTTGTTTGTCCTCATGTGTCTGTTTTTCAGCATAAAGTACTCTGTAGCCAATTAGTGTAGACACCAGGTGAAACCACACACACACAATAACAGTCTCTCTTATTCACTTCCTCCCCTCTCCCCTTTTCCCTAAATCATCTAGGTTATATCAGCTGTTTTGGTGAACCCCTCCTGCATCTGAACTGGCTGACACAGAGGGCACAGCATGATCATAGGTTAGATGTCACTTGGTCAGGTCAACAGGAAGTATTATTATAGAGATGTTTTACATTGAAATACAGACATCGATGTAGTAGTCCCGGAGTTAATGATCCAAGGTCAGTTTTGCATTTCACCTCCTGATTTAAGATGGGGAAAAAAACAAGGCTTAATCATGCTCTCTCTCTATCTATTTGTCACTCGTCTGCAGGTATGTGTAATGTGAGAGGAAGCCAGTCCTATCATCGCCACCTCACCCGCTCTTAAGATAACCTTCGGGCCAACTGGGGGCTCAAGGCTGGTTGTGATGAACTTAGAGAATATTAGGGTAGCACTGTAATTCATGAATCATATGCTGTCTACCGCTGTTCTTACCTCTTTCCCATTCTGTCTTCTACACCTCTCTCCACCTCGTTTTTCTTCCTCGTTTTATAATGCATTGAAGTACAGATTCAACTTGTATTTATAATATTACAATTATCATAATTATAATGCATTTATGTATTTGTAACACCTGGATAATGAACTTCTTTCAATAAAGCGTTTCACATTCTTCACTGGTTGAAATTAAGTACCTCATTGAAATAATATCCTTTGTCCTCAGATTAATGCAGATGAAGGGAGTTAGATATGCATAGTTTTTTTTTGTATATGTGAATTACAAATCAATCATGTTTCTAGTCTATTGCATAGTTACAATGTGTAATCATTGATGTCCCAGGAGCAGGAGTGGTAAACATTGTTGACGTGTATAGTTGTAATACATACATGCAGACACAGAATCATTCAAATAATGGAGTTTGATATGACTGAAAAATAATGTCTCAGAGAACCGCACCTTTATTTGCCAGGGAAGAGTACATGATCAGTGAATATATTCAATGTACAGGCTACAATGTTGGAATCTCATGCATGGTAATAACTACAGAACATGTGTATATAGGACTTGCATCCTTGGTGCAATAAAGTTATTATATTCTACTCTATCCATTGGCTTCATTAATGCCATTCAGACTTGAAGTTGATACAACTATGATAGCTGAGGTTCATAGATAGGTTCTAAACTAATATTCATACCAAATGTTTTAGGGTCCATGCACAGATCGGCTATATACTGTAGCTAGCTACACATCCATATGCATAGTTATTTTTATCCTCCACTACACAATCAACAAGTAAATAGTTAGCTAGCTATGTTACTGGAGCTGCATCAATTTGCAGTAAATGCTTTAGCTAGCTAGATTCTTTACATCCACTGTTTCACAAGACGACATCCTGGTTTGCTGCTTTTCTCAGGAGTCCCTAAAACATTAAACCACACAAATTACAAATTAATTGTCCTAACACTAGCTAGCTGTCTAATGATAGCTAGTCAAATTGCTAAATAGAGATTTTCGTAAATTAACTTTATGACAAAAGTATACGCACAAATGTTTATCTTTACATTAACTAACATATTCCTCTCAATGTTTTGCTTGACTCATTATGACGTTATAACAACTTACATCTGGATCCACCATAATGTTTTGTCAGCCATCTTTGTTGAAGCACGCCACAAGGCAAGGGTGGCTCATGCCAAAGTTCTTCATTGGAACCACTCGATATGATTGGTCACAAAAAACCTTGGGACCCAAATGCATAATGAGTGCTCCATCTCCCCCTTGTGGTAATCTAGAGCAATGAAGCCATGACACTGGGTACCTCTGAAGGAGGAACCCCTGTACGTGCAGATATGTGCACCACGTCATTGTTCTCTCATGCTCTGCTGTGGGTGCATGATGTCGCTTTCAAACTAGGGATTTTGTCGCTAACTGAGCTACTACAGTAATTCTACTCATAGATTATACATGTGTAACAGTATAACTTTAGTCCGTCCCCTCGCCGGGCTCAAACCAGGGACCCTCTGCACACATCAACTACTGACACCCACGAAGCATCGTTATCCATTGCGCCACAAAAGCCGCGGCCTTTGCAGAGCAAGGGGAACCACTACTACAAGTCTCAGAGCGAGTGACGTCACCGATTGAAACTATATTTTTGCGCGGACCACCTCTAACTAGCTAGTCATTTCACATCGGTTACACATGTATGAACTACACGTTGACACATCCAGCCCAAATTGGAATGTTTATAAAATTACTTAGTAGTTGTCATTATTCTGGAGCATGTCTTAAATGAGGCTTACACAAGTTGAGTTCCTCAAGTGCCTGTGTATCCCAATGATGAAATAGTTACCACTTTGTTATGTTATTTAAATAATAATGTTATTAATTTTATAAGTCCATATTGTCAGGACCCGGTTACGAACCCGGGTCTCCGGAGTGAGAAACAGTCACTTAACCAACTGAGCCACGAATAGTCGGCAGAACCCAGAAGATGAGGCAGACACAGCAGTACTTGAGAAGGTGTCTTTAATGAAGTAAAAAGTGAAGTTCTTCAGGAAAACATGTAACTCCACAACCTCAAAAGGAATTCCACAAGAACAAAGGTAATCCTCCAAGTCAAAAAAGGTAAATCCACAAGGTGAAAGGAATAGCACAAAAAGCTCAAAAAACAAACAAACAAGAACAAAAAACAGAATTCCACAAGAGAGTCCACCGGGATCTACAAGAGTTCACAGAGTACTAGGGCTGGGTGCTAACATACAAACACAGAGCACAGAACTGAGGAAAACAAAGGGTTTAAATACAATCAGGGGAAACGAGGCACAGGTGCAAATAATAATGGGGATCAAGGGAAAACAAAAGGTCAAAAGGCACAATGGGGGCATCTAGTGACCAAAAACCGGAACAACCCTGGCCAAATCCTGACACATATTTGCCCAAGTCCACTGCATATGGGATAGTGTGCCATTTGGGTCACACTCAGACTATTTGGCGGTAGACTGTAAGGCTAAAAGGGTAACTGGCTGGTTGACCTAAGGGCCTCGTCTAAAACCATACATATTGTATACTCTATAGCTCTGTGATACTCAAATGGCAGCTAAATATGTCTAGACCACCATGCCATTTCTGTGCTAATGATATACATTCATTTAAAATAAAAACATATACAATATTCATGCTCCTAATATGAAGAATTAAGGTAAAAACGTATGTGATATCATTATTTTTAGGAATGTATTGATTATTATTATTATTACACTTAAAATGTTAGGATTTATGGATCTTGCGGAGTTGGTTAATGTTGCCTTTCAAAACTACTGTCTCATGACCTCTTTATTGTGTGTAATACAATGGAATAATTCTTAATCTAATAGAGTATGGGTGACCTACAGAACAGAAACTCGCTCCACAAAATACCAAAGCTCTCCTGTAGCACTAGTACTGGAGCATCTTCCTTGTGTGCTTCCCAAATTACACACTAAAGAAGTTCACTAAATAGGGAATAGGGTGCCATTTCGGACATATTCCTCCTTTGCTTTATTTCATTATGATTTGATATCATGGTGGACGGAGGAGAAAGGGCTCTGCATCAATGTGTGGAGGTATCCTGGTGGCCATGATCAATGATTTCTTCCCCCTGGTGAGTCTTTTATTGAATTTTCAAGATAAATGTATCAGGAGCCATTGTGGATCCACATCTGGCTGACAGATTGATTTTCGGGAGAGTTTTTTCTCCTAATTTGAGTAGCTGGGACCCGGGTGGGCAGCTGTAAATTCACTTCTACCATAGAAAGGGGTAGGGTGGGTGATTAGAAGAGGAGGGAGCTGGAAGGATCACAAACCTTAGTGCAGTAAGCAGGAGAGGAGAGCAGGGGTTCGATACACTGTGCTGGCTGTGTAATATCCTTCAGGGGAATGAAGGAATGATGCCGAACCCCTCAAAACCAAAAGAGCAGACCCCGAGCGCTCACTCTGTCCATACAAACAAAATTGGACGGAATATGTCACAATGTCTGTCTATCGGTGGCAGGTAGCCTAGCGGTTAAGAGCGTTGTGCCAGTAATCAAAAGTTTGCTGGTTTGAATCCCCAAGCGGACTATGTGAAAAATCTGTTCAAAATCTGTTCATGTGACCTTAAGCAAGGCACTTCACTCTAATTGCTCCTTTAAGTTGCTCTGGATATGTGTCTGCTAAATTACTTAAATGTATCTCATTGGGAGAGGATCAAGAAGATTAACCAGTCAGTTGCACAACTGAATGCATTCAACTGAAATGTGCCTTCTACCTTTTAATCCAACTCCTCTGAATCAGCGAGGTGTGGGGGCTGCCTTAATCAACGTACACAAAGTTGTTGTTGGGGGTTAACTGCCTTGCTCAAGGACAAAAACACCTACTTTTCACCTTGCCAGCTCAGGGATCTGACCAACCAACCTTCTGGTTACTGGCCCAAAACACTTAACCACTCAGCTACCTGCCACACCAGAGGGGAGGTACATGGTCAGCACAACATAACCACAAATATAGACAGTCAGTAGCTAGCTTCTCCCAACTTGGTTAGATAGGTGGAAAACACAACGATCATATCTTTCAGTGTTTACAACAAACACAGAAATGTTAAAGATACTAAACTTAAAAGGCAGCCATTTTGCTTCCACAGCTTTGTTTTCACACAGAACACAATGAATTAGTTATATAAAGCCTTCCAGCACCTGAAATAAAAAGCCATTCATATTTTAGAGAGAGGGGGAGTTAGGAGTGGGGTGCATACTGTCTTCGTCCCAAATGGTGCCCTATTTGTTATGGAGTGCATTACTTTCGACCAGGGCCCACAGACCCATAAGGCTCTGGTCAAAAGTAGTGCACTGCATAGGGAATAGGGTGCAATTTGGGACACATTCATACTGTTGCAGTGCTCATCCACCTGGTTGAATTTACTGACTGCACAATCTAACATACTCCATCTGTCCAACACCAGAAACTAGCAAGTCACACACCACATTATGTGACCGGATTCAGGATCGTAGGCTTTTGATGCTATTTCCTACTTCAAAGTAGGGCTTTTTGAAAAACAATATTGTGTTCTTTAACATGAGAACTTTCACATGCCTTAATTACAAGCTGGTCTGGTGCCCATAAATATGAATAAATGAGCTATGTAGGAAGAAAGGAAGGGTCCATGATTGGCTGAGATAATTGAGGCGCAAAATAGAGACTACACTCTAAAAATAAGAGGTTCCTGGAGTATCCTTTAGGGTTTCTTCAAATTGAGACTGTAGAAAAACCCCTATAGGTTCTGAGTCCAATGCTCTAGCCTAGTGGTTAGAGCGTTGGACTAGTAACCGGAAGGTTGCGAGTTCAAACCCCCGAGCTGACAAGGTACAAATCTGTCGTTCTGCCCCTGAACAGGCAGTTAACCCACTGTTCCCAGGCCGTCATTGAAAATAAGAATATGTTCTTAACTGACTTGCCTGGTTAAATAAAGGTAAAATAAAATTAAATTTTTCAAAGAACCCCTTTTAAAGGATCCTCAAAGAACCTTTAAAGAACGTTTTAGGGTTAATTTTTTAACTACCCCCCCTCTCCCCTATTATTTTTTTTATTATTAATAATAATAAGGCTAACAATAACACAATATTGTAAATGTCAGTGTTTATGATTTTCAGTGTCAAAGCAGGGGGAAAAAATCTAAATATGAGGTAAACTGCCAGCAGAGCCCCAAGTCCAACTGGTATATCCTCTGGTATGTTAATGTTGATGTTCTCCATATCCATAGCAATGATTTTGCAGTGCATGGGGATCGAACAGGTTTCCTGTTATATTCACCAGAGGTGTAGGGAGGGTCTGTGAATCCAATAAATAGTAATTATACAGATGTTTAACAAACATGCACACAACAGTATTCATACCTTGTTTTGTTTTTTTGTAAATGTGAATGGGGAAAATAACGTTTTTTTATAATGGTGTTCATACACATACCTTGTCCATAATGTCGAAGCCTATGGGATTTTCATTGAAGAGGTACATGTGATCTGTATAACAAACCAATACCAATTGGCAATCCTTTGTATGCCTCCTCGTCTGTATACGTGTAGAGACGGACACAAAAATTAGCATATCAGTCATCTGCACCCAATACAGCTAGCCTTCAACATATTCTTATCGCTGTAAGGGATCTCGTCCTCCTCTTCTGAGGAGGAGAAGCGAGAAGGATCGGAGGACCAAAACGCAGTGTGGTAAGTGTCCATAATGTTTATTTTAAAACATAAACTGAACACTATGAAATACAAATACACTCGCATTAACGGGACTCGCAGACCTTCAGAAAACAGATTCTCTGGTGTAATGAAACCAATATTTAATTATTTGGCCTGAATGCCAAGCATCATGTCTGGAGGAAACCTGGCAACTTTCCTACGGTGAAGAATGGTGTTGGCAGCATCATGCTGTAGGAATGTTTTTCAGCATCAGGGACTGGGAGACTAGTCAGGATCAAGGGAAAGATGAACGGAGCAAAGTACAGAGAGCAAAGTACAGAGAGATGCTTGATGATAACCTGCTCCAGAGCACTCAGAACCTCAGACTGGGTCAAAGGTTCACTTTCCAACAGGACATCGACCCTAAGCACACAGCCAAGACATCACAGGAGTGACTTCGGGACAAGTCTCTGAATGTCCTTGAGTGGCCCAGCCAGACTTAAAGCCGATCGAACATCTCTGGAGAGACCAGAAAATAGCTGTACAGTAACAACCCCATCTAACCTGACAGAGCTTGAGAGGATCTGCAAAGAATGGAATAAACTCCCCAAATACATATGTGCCAAGCTTGTAACGTCATACCCAAGAACACTCGAGGCTGCAATCGCTGCCAAAGGTTCTTCAACAAAGTACTGAGTAAAGGCTCTGAATGCTTATGTAAATGTGATATGTCAGTAGATTCAGTAGAAAAATGGAATCCGTTTTAGAATAGGGCTGTAATGTAACAAAATGTGGAAAAAGTCAGGGGGTCTGAATACTTTCTGAATGCACTAAAATATAAATAATAAAGGAGGGGGGGAACAGCAGGAGGAAAGAGAGGTAGGACAAGTGTTGTGTCCCAAGTAGTACACTATTGGCTATACCATATAGTGCACTACTTTTGACCAGATATATATGGGCCCTGGAAGTGCACTGTATAGGGAATACAGTGCAATTCAGGACGCAGACAAGATTTTGATGAGTTCCCAGACATGAATATGTTGAGGAGATTTTGTGGCTGAATTAAAATGTCAGAGCAAGCTAAGCTGTTGTTCATGCAGACAGAAACAGGCCACATCAGGAGAGCGAGCAAATAGTGGACTGGAGAGGAGATTGTTAGGAGAGGAGATGATTGAAGAAAAGAAGAAGTGAAAATATCATGTCATATTTCTACAGCATTTTAGAGAAATCTGATCTCCTCAGAGTTAGTAAGAACAGACAGGGGACACACTGGTCACACTCAACCTGATTACATTTCTATGAAACTATAATTATTTGTACAAATGACATAGGAATTTGGGGACAACACAAATGTCTTAAATCAAACATCTAAAGAGTCATTTTAGAAGAAATATGTAAATGATCAGGATATCGTTCTGTCACAGTTAGATTATTTGTCTTCAGATCATTTGCAATCAGTCACGAGCACAGAGTGGCATAGACTATTGAAGTTTCTTTGTCCCAAGAGGAGTACAATAATTGAAATGTACATATTCACTGCAAATCCTTTGTATTGAGATTGAGTGCCATTGTGAACTGACTCCGCCCCCTTTGTTTCTCATTACTCTTACAGCTCCACTCAGACGGGGACAGGGGTGACGGTAGCATACGATACGTCCTGACCGGTGATGGAGCCGGTAGTCTGTTCATCATCGATGAGAACTCTGGGGATATCCACGCCACTAAGAGATTGGACCGGGAGGAGAAGGCCTACTACACGCTCCGGGCCAAGGCCGTCAACAGAATCACTAACACCTCTCTAGAGGGAGAGTCAGAGTTTATCATCAAGATTCATGACATTAACGACAATGAGCCCAAGTTCACCAAGGACCCTTACTTCACAGAGGTACCTGAGATGTCCCCACTGGGTGCGTATGAACACCCACACCCTGACCCTTAATTCACACACACCAGATATGTAACCTCTTGGTACGTATGACAGAAGTAGGCTACAGAGAACAGCCCTACATCCCGTCTCACTCACTCCTTACCACAGACACCTACCAGGGCAGAAGTGGTTGAAATGTTTCTTCTTGTCAAGTCATAACCATGTCATCCAGTTTTGCCCTGTGTGTAACTGTAACTCATAGCCTGACCGACCATTGTTAAACAGTTCCACAGTTAAGCTGATAGCCTGGACATCATTATAAAAGAGGGGGATCTCATGCAGTCAGTGGTAATAATATATGCCATACTTGTATCTGCAATGGATTGCAGGATTAGAAGGCTTATGTGTGAGACAGGCTAAAGTTGTTACAAACAAATTCCTATCCTGTTGGATCAATGAGGGCTTTATCAATCATAATAATGAGAGGAAAGATTGTCCACATCCCAAATAGCACCCTATTCCCTGTGCAGTGCACTACATTTGAGCAGGGCTCATAGGGAATAGGTTGCCATTTGGGGTGAATAAATTGAGTCGTTAAATGCGAATGATTACAGGCCATTAACTGTTTTATTACAGCCAAACAAACTAAGTGAAGCGGCCCAATGATGCTGATTATATTATATACTTGAGCTAATCTTATGAATACTCTGTCCAGTTATCAATTGCAACACATTAAAAACTCTGTTTTTGCATGGCGTATGTCAATAATGTAGTTGGAATTCAAGACGATTAATCATGCAGTTCAGATATTAGGTAGTCTTGGGTATGTGAAGTATACACTTAACACTAAATAGTCACATAACACCGACAAGTGACAAACTGTCAGCCTGTTTACAAACTCTAAGTAAGAAAAGCAGTTGCTCATAGCCACAAGTGAGGTGTGCCTTGAAAAGAGGGCCTGTTCTGGACCGGCCTTTGTAGTGCAATCGACTGGACACTTTGTCCTGTGAAATACTGAGCATTCCCTCTTCAGAAAGCAAAGTGGTATCATCAAAGAAATGAGCTTGCACTTTATTTATTCAATTAAGAGGTTAAAGAGAAAAGTAACTTTCCGATGTTTGTGCAGCAATGTAAAGCGCCCCACTAGTTTCACCCGTGCAGAACTCACGTTGGCACTGAATTAGAAGTTTCCGTTGGTCACGATTCCAATGTCAATTGCACAATTTTCTATTTATGTTCATTGCCATTAAATAGTTCCACTCAATTAATTATTCTTATGCATTTAACGAGTCAACACTGGGCCCCACTAGGCATCGCTGGGAGGTACTATTTGACGAACACTTCTCCCCTTTGTTCTGTTGAAATATCATTCTCCGCCTCTTTGATAAGGAAAATGGATCACAGCCGTTGCCTTGGATAAGATATATGGTTGTTAGACACTCGAGATACACTAATATATTTTTTTAGGGGTTTGCAAACAGCAGAGCTCCTATACTGGCTGCTGGTACTGCTGCGTATGTATAGAGGGCATAGAATAGTATGCAGGTTTTTTTGGGGGGTCATTAGTGACACCACCAAAGACTTCAGTTCAGCCCAGTTCACTTTATTGGCCTTATTCAGGAAGTTGTCTTGAATCTTGTGTTATTGAGTGTTCCCCAACGCCCTCCGACTCCATTCCATGTGTATCATTTTGCTCACCAGGTTAACCTCTATTTTTATCCTCCTCCTTCTTTCCTTCCCCAGGCACGGTGGTGATGCAGGTGACCGCTACAGACGCTGATGACCCTACATACGGTAACAGTGCCAGGGTGGTCTACAGCATCCTGCAAGGACAGCCATACTTCTCTGTAGAGCCCAACACAGGTCAGTGTTAACAGACCCTGTATTTTTTTAAATGTTATTTTTCTATTTTACCCTGTTTTCTCCCCAATTTCGTGGTATCCAATTGTTTAGTAGCTACTATCTTGTCTCATCGCTACAACTCCCGTACGGGCTCGGGGGAGACGAAGGTTGAAAGTCATGCGTCCTCTACCTGGCAACCTTGGTTAACGCGCACTGTGCCCTGCCCGCCACAGGAGTCGCTGGTGCGCGATGAGACAAGGACATCCCTACTGGCCAACCCCTCCCTAACCCGGACGATGCTAGGCCAATTGTGCGTCTCCCCACGGACCTCACGGTCGCGGCCGGTTACGACAGAGCCTGGGCGCGAACCCAGAGTCTCTGGCGGCACTCTGCAGTACAGCGCCCTTAGCTACTGTGCCACCTGGGAGGCCCCAGACCCTGTCTTTTTGCTTTTCTGTAGACAGAAAGGAGAATTAGGGTCAGTTACAATGCAAATACAGAGTTCTATAATATTTACCCTCTACAGTCTATCTGTGGCTCAAGGGAGCAACGTTCTCATGGAACTATACACAAGGTGCCATTAACCTGCCTCACTGAAGATTCAACTAACACCTGAATGGAACCCAAACTCATACTGCGAGTGAACCAGGATACGAACAGTGTACTCCCCCTCACTACCACGTCTGGAGACTCTGTGTGTGTGTGTGTGTGTGTGTGTGTGTGTGTGTGTGTGTGTGTGTGTGTGTGTGTGTGTGTGTGTGTGTGTGTGTGTGTGTGTGTGTGTGTGTGTGTGTGTGTGTGTGTGTGTGTGTGTGTGTGTGTGTGTGTGTGTGTGTGTGTGTGTGTGTGTGTGTGTGTGTGTGTGTGTGTGTGTGTGTGTGTGTGAGTGGCTATTGACTCCCGTGTCAGACTGAAGAGACATGACAGAAAAGAAGGACAGAATCTCCGCCAGCCGCCACTTTTTGATCCCACTGCTCCGTCACCACTGCTATATTTAATCATTTGTAAAGTGTGCTTTGGAATGGATCCCAAATGTGTTCTTTGCTTGAACAAAAGGGAAATGGCGACCCCCAAAAAATATATATTTGCAGTTTTAATCGCAGGATTAACAGTAATGTGGTTCATGCCAGATGTGCCATGTAAACTGACATCCTCCCCCCCTACACAAAGGCAGGCTTGGACATCATAAGCATGATTCTCTCTCTCGCTCTGTGTCTATGACTGTGAGGAGAATAGGAATAAGAGTGAATGAGGGAGAGTAGTAGCAAAAAACGAGAGAGGGAGTGGGAAAGATAAAAAGATAGAAAGAAGAGAGAGAGAGAGAGAGAGAGAGAGAGAGAGAGAGAGAGAGAGAGAGAGAGAGAGAGAGAGAGAGAGAGAGAGAGAGAGAGAGAAAGATAGTGTAGAGAGACGTATTCAGAGTGTACTGGTGTATACATACAGTACACACACATACTGTATATCTATGTATTGTTCCCCCTCAGAACTACTTGAATGGACTAGCATGTTTTTCAGTTGCTAGCTGTCCATCAGCGAGTGAGATACACACACACACACTCCTCTGTGTCTCCCTCCTCCCCTGCTGCCACATCCTAAGTGATGAAAGAGCAGGATGAGAGTTTTATACCCCTGCGTTCACCGTGCGTTTCACCAACGCTGCTCAGAACTAGGTTTGAATGATGTGCACCATCAACCCTCACATCCCCTGTTGTTTGATATTCAATTAATTTCCTCTTTGGATAAAATGTTAGTGCTATAAATATCTATATCAATCAGAAGTATCTAGTCTTGCATCACTTTGATGGTCTGTCCTGACTGTCTGTCCTTCACATTCAGGTGTGATCAAGACAGCCCTGCCTAACATGGACAGGGAGACCAAGGAGAACTATGTGGTTGTGATCCAGGCTAAAGACATGGCTGGACAGATGGGTGGGTTATCAGGGACCACCACAGTCAGCATTACCCTCTCTGATGTCAATGACAACCCACCGCGCTTCCCAAAGAGTGAGTATAGTGCACAAAAACAGACAGATGTGTGTATGCACATGCACTCACTCACACACACACATAAGCACACACACACGCGCACATGTGCTCATCCACGCACGCACGCATGCACGCACGCACACACACACACACATCAGTCCCCTGAATATAAAACTCAGTTCACTCTACAGGCTTGTGCCAACCAGGCAGCCTCCATCTGGTGGCAATTTCAAAATGAATGTGGATTATTGCAGCAAGTATTACTGTGCTGCTGTGGCATGTGTGTGTGTGTGTGTGTGTGTGTGTGTGTGTGTGTGTGTGTGTGTGTGTGTGTGTGTGTGTGTGTGTGTGTGTGTGTGTGTGTGTGTGTGTGTGTGTGTGTGTGTGTGTGTGTGTGTGTGTGTGTGTGTGTGTGTGTGTGTGTGTGTGTGTGTGTGTGTGTGTGTGTAAGTGTGGCAGTGCCGCACTCTTGAAAGCTTGGCATAATTAAATGTAGAGCCATATGAGAGAGTGAAGGGTCCTGCACAGTGCATCAGATCGGCCTGCTAATCCCTATTAAATGAAAAGAGTACACTGTGGGTTTTATCTTCTTCACTCTTTCTCTGTCGCTCTCTCTTTATCTCTAACTCTATCACTTTCATTCTCTTTCTCTCTGTCATTCTCCATCTCTTTCTCTTGCTCTCTCTAACGCTCTCAATGTCACCGTGTGTGGCTCCGCTACTGTCCTTTGTTTCTCGTGTTTCTTCTCCTTCCTCGTCCTCGCTTTCAGTGTTTCTTTTTTGCCATTCATCTTTTTCTCATACACTCCTCTACCACTTTCCTTCCATCTCCTCTCACACATTGTCTCCTGTCCCTCTCTTTCCCTTGCTCTCTCCCTTTCTGGTGCATCTGGTGAATTGCAAAGGCAGCTGCACCAGATTGACAGATTACTGGTGTCATTTTGTTTCCCCTCAGTAACAGCAGTGTGTGTGTGTGTGTGCTTCTGTGTCTGTGTTTATTCTGTGTGTTTGCGTGTGTGTGTGTGTGTTACACTCGGTTAGAATCAACGCGCACAAGCCAAAGAGCTCTTCACGTGACAAAACTCACACAAATGTAGAAACCCTGACTCCGTTTATCACCCTCTACAACAGGGAGACAAACACTGTCCCTGCACCTAACCTCAATGGACAGAACAAGAAGGGAGTGTGATATGTGTGTGTGTGGTTTTACTATCCATGTGGAGACCATAATTCCTCACAAGGATAGTTATGGGTAGGGGTTAATGTTAGGGTTAAGGAAAATAGGATTTTGAATGGGAATTAATTGTTTGTTCCCTACAACGATAGTAAAACAAAAATGTCTGAGTCTGTGTGTGTGTGCCCATGCCTTTGTGTGTGCGCGTGTGCGTGTGTTTGTGTGTACACTTACGTGCCTGCATGCAAGATGTGTGTGTGGGACCTGCCGACTCAGGCGTTGTCCAGAATGATGTCAGCATGTTTTATGAGGGTGTCAGTGGTGTTTGTATATGCAGCCCATGTGTATATCAGGTCCATCCCTCTGCAGACCAGACCAGCTATTTATTGAAGCATATGAGATACAGTGGGGTGCTCAAGCTGGCAGACAGGGACGCGTCAATTTATCTGGCTCAAACCAGGAAATCATCTGGTGAAAATAACTAGCTATGCATGGGCCAATGTATTCAGAGTTGAATAAATAAATGATGCAAGATTGATTGATCTTGGCTTTGAAGATGTACAGTATTTAAAAGTATAGTTTAGTTTAGGGGTTGATCCAGGTGCTACAGATGGAAAAAGCGAACGT
The DNA here is from genome assembly GCF_021184085.1 of Oncorhynchus gorbuscha. NCBI lineage: Eukaryota > Metazoa > Chordata > Actinopteri > Salmoniformes > Salmonidae > Oncorhynchus > Oncorhynchus gorbuscha. The sequence continues at coordinate 35,694,442 of NC_060179.1, read as the reverse complement.
GCGCATTTCTTTCCTCCAGGTCTGTATGAGTTCAAAGCTCCCGAGTCGACAGAACCGGGCTCGACAGTGGCCGTGCTGCGTGCTACGGACGCTGACATCGGCAGGAACGCTGAGATGAACTACCGAATCACCAGCAGCGACGGCCCCTCCATGTTCGACATCTCAACCAATAGGAGCACACAGGATGGTGTCATCACCCTCAGGAAGGTCAGTGAATGGCTGGATTCCAAATATACCACTACCCTTTGTCCCTAGTCCCTATTCCTTCACTCCTAATCCCTAAGTCACTCCTTCAGTATGGCTGGATTCCAAATCACTCCTAGTCCCTTGTTAATGGGGCTTTCGACCCTACTCCCTAGGTGTTATCACACTCAGAAAGTTCAGTATGGCTGGATTTGAAATTGAACCGTAACCCCTATAAACACTAGATCAAGGTTTCCCAAACTCGCTCCTCGGGGCCCCAAGGGGTGCACGTTTTAGTTTTTACCCTAGCACTACACAACTGATTCAAATAATCAACGAATCCTCAAGCTTTGATAACTTAATTCAGCTGTGTAGTGTTTGGGCAAAAACCAAGACGTGCACCCCTTGGAGAGAGTTTGGGAAACACTGCGCTAGACTGTACGACTGTCCACACTTGTTCAAAATGTTTGCATTCCAAATCAACCCCCAACCAGTACTCCCTAGGGCCCTAAAAGTATCTGGTAGATTTAAGTGATATGGTAACCGCTTCACCTTGCTTTTTAAAAGGGTAGATTTTGCCACATTGCTATCCAGTCATGTCAGATTGTACATTCACATGCTCAGATAGGATGCATTCTTAGTCACGGTTTCTGAGTGCAGATCAGATTGATGCTGGGTATTTATTTCACCAGAACCAGCCAGTAGTCCTCTGGGTGCTCTGAGCTATGGTATGTTTTGATGTATTAAACAGAATCAGATTGTTGCTTTATCAAACGCCCTCTTATCCTCTAGTGTGGCTTTAAATCGATCATGCCACTTCCACCAGGTCGTCATTGAGTGGAGGGAGATGTAATTGCCTTCTGCTGATGCTACTGTTGTAATGATATTGGAGGGATCTCGGCTCGCTCTCTCTCTCGCTCTGCGTGTGTGTGTGCAGGCGTGTGCATGTGCGTGTGTACAGGGTCTGGTCTACAGCCGAGCCTACTTTAATTAAATGGCTCATCTAGGTAAAAGGGCATGCCATTTCTCCTGTACCACTAGCACTGTCACCAAACAACACATGCTCATGTTGACATCATTAAACCCCTGTCTTGAGGAAAAGCCAAACAAGGACAAAAAAATAAATCAACGATTTATTGAGTATGAAGGGTCATATCAAATGTCTGTATTTGTTTGATATCAAGTTCGGTACAGGCAGACAGTGGCCAGTTGAAAGCTCATTGGCATTGAAAAACCTGCACGGAATCAAGTGCGCACACACACACACACCTACCTCTCTGGTTAAATGACTGCATTTGATTTGGCAGTAGCTCGCTCACAGCTAAAGGCACATGTCAGATGTGTTCGTTCCAGAGAGCGTTGGTGTGATGGCACTCTTAAAGATGAAGCACAGAGCCAGAGGTGTCATCCCATTGCCTCATGTTTCCATAGCATAGACCAGTCATTTCCTTTCAAAGCCATGAAGGGAATAATAATAATAATAATAATAATACTACATGATATTTATATAATGGACCCAAAGTTGCTTAGAAGCAAACAAAGTGCACACTTCAGGGGAAAGGAGAGATTATTGGTGTTCACACACAAGAAGAGGAGGGAGCTTTAAACCTTTTTTACACCACATACCTGAGTAAATTTACTCAAGACAGAATATAATGCTAATTGTGTGGCGCTCATATTTGTCCTATTTTCACACTCACATGGAAACGTATTTTTGCATATCCCAACTCTCCCGATACACGCTCGGAGAGTGGGGTCACTGCCAGGGGCTGCCGTTATCAAATCAAATTCTATTAGTCACATACGCCGAATACAACAGGTGTGTGAAATGCTTACTTATGAGCCCCTATCCAACAATGCAGTTAAAAAAAATATGAGTAAGAATAAGAAATAAAAGTAACAAGTAATTAAAGAGCAGCAGTAAAATAACAATAGCGAGACGATACACAGGGGGGGGTACCGGTACAGAGTCAATGTGCGGGGGCACCAGTTAGTTGAGGTATTATGTACATGTAGGTAAAGTTATTAAAGTTGTTTTATTTTTGATTTTTTTATTTCACCTTTATTTAACCAGGTAGGCTAGTTGAGAACAAGTTCTCATTTGCAACTGCGACCTGGCCAAGATAAAGCATAGCAGTGTGAACAGACAACACAGAGTTACACATGGAGTAAACAATTAACAAGTCAATAACACAGACAAAAAAGAGAGTCTATATACATTGTGTGCAAAAGGCATGAGGAGGTAGGCGAATAATTACAATTTTGCAGAATAACACTGGAGTGATAAATGATCAGATGGTCATGTACAGGTAGAGATATTGGTGTGCAAAAGAGCAGAAAAGTAAATAAATAAAAACTGTGGGGATGAGGTAGGTGAAAATGGGTGGGCTATTTACCGATAGACTATGTACAGCTGCAGCGATCGGTTAGCTGCTCAGATAGCAGATGTTTGAAGTTGGTGAGGGAGATAAAAGTCTCCAACTTCAGCGATTTTTGCAATTCGTTCCAGTCACAGGCAGCAGAGAACTGGAACGAAAGGCGGCCAAATGAGGTGTTGGCTTGATCAGTGAGATACACCTGCTGGAGCGCGTGCTACGGGTGGGTGTTGCCATCATGACCAGTGATCTGAGATAAGGCGGAGCTTTACCTAGCATGGACTTGTAGATGACCTGGAGCCAGTGGGTCTGGCGACGAATATGTGACTATGCAAAGTGACTATGCATAGATGATAACAACAAAGTAGCAGCGGTGTAAAAGAGAGGGGGGGGGGCTGTTCAGGATTAGATGTTCAGGAGTCTTATGGCTTGGGGGTAGAAGCCGTTTCGAAAGCCTCTTGGACCTAGACTTGGTGCAATTAGGGTTAAGTGCCTTGCTCAAGGGCACATCAACAGATCTTTCACCTTGCCTGCTTGGGGATTTGAACTAGTGTAATGTAATATAGATATCGCCAATAGCTGGATGAGTCGCCATTTAGTTTGGTGGAAGTGATCCAACCATTATGTCGGTTGGTGGAAATCCCCATCGACTGAGGATGAGGGGTCTCCATTATGTATGTTGAATAATAATAAACTACATTTATCAATCTGACTCCATTATTATGTGAATGCTATAGGCCCATACCCGCATCCAGTGGGTATAGCCAAGGTTGCGAGCCTCGAGTCACCACTCCGAATACTATAAGATACACATGTCTAGGTTTACTGTTATGCAATTATTAAGAGGATGAGGAACAAGGAGCTAATATCTGGCAATTAATGTCCTAGCATCAAATTATTGAGTTATCCTCAGCTCAGAGATGCACAGTTAGAGACCAAGCGTACTGTATTTGCTATGTGTATTGTGTAATTAACAACTATCAATAGCCCTATTAAATTATAGGCACATCGTCAATCAAATAATTACCCTGTAAAACGAGGAATGCATTTGCTCAATTCAACTAATAGAATGTATTACGAAATAATTGACACTCAAACAATTAGAGTGCACATGAAATACATACATTACAAAGTAACACAGAGTCAATTACTATCCCCAATAGGCTAAGACTTAACGTGGTTACATGTGTTTGATACACACAGGAGCTTGAATTAAAATGACGTAGCAATTTGTGAGTGAAAACGGAAACAGGAAAACACACCCAGATTCGAATCTAACCAGCTCAATTTGAATGTTATGACCAGACAATAGGAATGTGCCTGGTAACCAGTCAACCCAACATACAATTTCAATCCAGTCACTTTAAAAATATAGCAACCAGAAAACACACAATGCAATAAGACATGTCGAAATGTGCAGCTCTTTATAAGCTCTTGAAACAAACCAACCGCAACAATTTCATTCACACAGTAACATTCATTTCGTCCATTCAAGTTTCATCAGTCTTCACACCTCTCCTGGTGACAGTGACCCTAGGATTTCCACGAGAACGTTGCGTCCTGGAGATTGCTACAGCAAAGGTGTGACTCGCTCCTGTGAGATGCAAATATACCGCTATCACTCCGGACAATGCCCATATTGAATCAACTCACCAGGCTGGTTTCAGCCAGTCCCGAGTATATTACCTTCTCACGTTCTTCTACTACACTAGCAACAGTCCGGTTACTGGCCCAACGCTCTAGCCACTAGGCTCCCTGCCACCCCAGACACAGAAAAAGAGGGAGTCGTTGAGTTACACTGAATTAATTCAATTGTTGATATTGTGTGTGTCTTCGACGAGGATTGTGTTGCAAGTCACAGGATTTGTCTGTGTGAGAGGGGAAGTGAATTAAAAACGTGTCAACTGACGAGGGACAGAGAGGTTGAGTCACACTGAATCAATTCAACTGTTGATAGATTGCGCGTTGTTTGGTGTGTCTGTGTGTGTCTGTGCGTGCGTGTGTGTGTGTGTGTGTGGGTTGCTTAGACAAGGAGGGTGTTGCATGTCACAGGATTTGTCTGTGTGAAAAGGAAAGAAAGTGGAATAGAAATGTGTCATCTGGTGATTGAGTGCGTGTGAGTTGTTAACCCTCTCTTCTCCACTCTCCCTCTGTCTCCTCAGTCTCTGGACTTTGAGAGGAAGCGGTCCTACACTCTAAGGATCCAGGTGGAGAACTCCAACCCTGACCCTCGGTTCCTGCGCTATGCTGCGACCACGGACGGGGCGACGGTCAAACTGATCGTGGAGGATGTGGACGAGCCGCCCGTGTTCGACCGGCTCGGCTATGTCATGGAGGTCAAAGAAGACGTGGCAGTAGGCACAATCATCGGATCAGTCAGCGCCACAGATCCAGACAGCAGCCGCAGTCCCGTCAGGTACTACGCACACACACAAACACACACATTGGGGAGGGGAGAGGACAGACTCATGCACACACACACATACACACTTATCTGTTGTTATTAATCAGCGGAGGAGTTCAGCCGACTGAATTATTGAGAATATTAGAAAGGCAATTAGCACCCCAACAGCAACAGATTTAACAAGCTTAGACTAACTGTCAGAAACGAGAGGGGCAAATAGTGTGTCTGTATGTGTGTGTGTTTGTCTGTGTGTGTTTGTAGGGCACATTTAGATAGATAGATGCTAACAATGTTGTTTGTTCAGAAAAAAGGAGTAAAAATAGTGGCTGTGAAAGGGGAGAGTGGAAGAGTGTGGATATGGAATAGAGGCAAGATTGGGGTAGGGGGTGCGATGGTACATGATACCTGAGCGACTGATCGCCCTTGTTCATGCTCTCCCCCGGGGGTATGCTTCCCTCCTTCGCTCCCCTCCCCTTCCCTCTTCTCCCTGCCAACATCTGCAACTAAATGGCACCCTATGGGCCCTGGTCAAAAGTAGTGCACTATATAGGAAATAGGGTGAATTTGGGACACAGTCGACGTCTGATCCTCCATTAATCAAACTGATGTATAACAGTCATTCTTAGGAAGTGGAGAAACACAACACGATTGGATTTCCTGTGTGTGTGTGTGTGTGTCTGTGTATGTGAGTGGGTGCACATAAATGGTGTGTGTGTGTGTGTGTGTGTGTGTGTGTGTGTGTGTGTGTGTGTGTGTGTGTGTGTGTGTGTGTGTGTGTGTGTGTGTGTGTGTGTGTGTGTGTGTGTGTGTGTGTGTGTGTGTGTGTGTGTGTGTGGGTGGGTGGGTGGGTGCACATAAATGGTGTGTGTGTGTGTCTGTGTGTGTGTGTGTGAGTGTGTGCACATAAATGGTGTGTGTGTGTGTTTGCGTGTGTGTGTATGTATGCGTGTGTGTGTATACGTGTGTGTGTGTTTGTGTGTGTGTGTGTATGCCTTTGTGTTTGTATGTGTATGCGTGTGTGTGTGTGTGTGTGTGTGTGTGTGTGTGTGTGTGTGTGTGTGTGTGTGTGTGTGTGTGTGTGTGTGTGTGTGTGTGTGTGTGTGTGTGTGTGTGTGTGTGTGTGTGTGTGTGTGTGTGTGTGTGTGTGTGTGTGTGTGTGTGTATGCCTTTGTGTTTGTCCATGATAGCACAGATACATATTTTTGAAGTCATTCTATTTTTAGACGAACGACCAATCCACAACTGTCAGTCATCCAAATTGCTTTCAAATTGGATGATATTTGTAGCAGTAGGATGTATTGTTGTGATAATACGGCACTGGATTTCTCTAAAAAGAATGCAAGGACATTTATACTTGTTTGTTATGTGCAGATACAGGTACTCGATAGAACAGCGCACAGACAAAGGCAGGGTGCATAATATTCCTGCGAACGTGAAGAAGCTTATACACTGCCTCACTTCCAACAGTGCATTAGGTTTATGTGAAAACAAAGTGAGGAAGCTTATACTTGTTTGCTATGTGCAGGTACTCTATTGACCGGCGTACAGACATGGACAGGGTGCTCAACGTGCACCCAGGTAATGGCTCAGTGTTCATGCTGAGGACTCTGGACAGAGAGGACATTGCCTGGCACAATGTCTCTGTTATTGCCACTGAGTTCAGTAAGTAGCATGTTCTTTTTTATTTCACCTTTATTTAACCAGGTAGGCCAGTTGAGAATAATTTCTCATTTACAACTCTGACCTGGCCAAGATAAAGCAAAGCAGTGCAACAAAAACAACAACACAGAGCTACACATAAACCAGCGTACAGTCAATAACACAAAAGAAAATAAAAATTGAAAAATCTATGTACAGTGTTTGCAAATGTAGAAGAGTAGGGAGGTAGGCAATAAATAGGCCATAGAGACGAACATAATTAAAATTTAGCATTAATGTGACAGATGTGCAGATGATGATGTGCAAGTAGAGATACTGGGGTGCAAAAGAGCAAGAGGGTAAGTAATAATATGGGGATGAGGTAGTCGGGTGTGCTATTTACAGATTGACTATGGACAGGTACAGTGATCGGTAAGCTGCTCTAACAGCTGATGAATAAAGTTAGAGAGGGAGATATAAGACTCCAGCTTCAGAGATTTTTGCAATTCGTTCCAGTCATTGGCAGCAGGGAACTGGAAGTAAAGGCGGCCAAAGGAAGTGTTGGCTTTGGGGATGACCAGTGTGATATACCTGCTGGAGCGCATGCTACGGGTGGTTGTTGCCATGATGACCAGTGAGCTGAGATAAGACGGGGCTTTACCTAGCAAAGACTTATAGATGACCTATAGCCAGTGGGTTTGGTGACGGATATGTAGTGAGGGCCAGCCAACGAGAGCATACAGGTCGCAGTGGTGGGTAGTATATGGGGCTTTGGTGATAAAATGGATGGCACTATGAAAGACTACATCCAGTTTGCTGAGTCGAGTGTTGGGGGCTATTTTGTAAATGACATTGCCGAAGTCAAGAATTGGTAGGATAATAAGTTTTACGAGGGTATGTTTGGCGGCATGAGTGAAGGAGGCTTTGTTGTGAAATAGGAAGCAGATCCTAGATTTAATTTTGGAATGGAGATGCTTAAAATGAGTCTGGTAGGAGAGTTTACAGTCTAACCAGACACCTAGGTATTTGTAGTTGTCCACATATTCTAGGTCAGAACCGTCCAGAGTAGTGATGCTAGTCCGGCAGGCGGGTGCGGGCAGCAAACGGTTGAAGAGCATGCACTTAGGTTTACTAGCATTTAAAAGCAGTTGGAGGCCAAGGAAGAAGTGTTGTATGGCGTTGAAGCTAATTTGGAGGTTTGTTAGCACAGTGTCCAAAGAAGGGCCAGATGTATACAGAATGATGTCGTCTGTGTAGAGGTGGAAAAGAGAATCAACAGCAGCAAGAGTGACATCATTGATATACACAGAGTAAAGAGTCGGCCCAGAATTTAACCCTGTGGCACCCCCATAGAGACTGCCAGAGTTCCAGACAAAAAGGCCCTCTGATTTGACACACTGAATTCTATCTGAGACGTAGTTGGTGAACCAGGCGAGGCAGTCATTTGAGAAGCCAAAGCTGTTGAGTCTACCGATAAGTCGAAAGCTTTGGCCTTGTTGATCATTGATGTATGTGTGTGTTTGTGTGTGTGTGTGTGTGTGTGTGTGTGTGTGTGTGTGTGTGTGTGTGTGTGTGTGTGTGTGTGTGTGTGTGTGTGTGTGCGTGCGGTGAATTAGTACAGTACTTTCTAGTTACATGTACAGTAGTATGAGTAGTTGAGTTTGCATCAGTGTATCAACAAGACAAAGCAGATCTACTTCCATAGCCCCCAAATCCAATGTGGACCTTGAATCCAGTTCCACATTAAAAAAAATCTTCATTCTTCCTCTGTAATCATGGACTGATTTAGACCTGGGACACCAGATCAGGTACAACAACATACCAGAATTACTCCAGACCTCATAGGGCAGTGCTTGCTGTACGTTTGTTCCCCCTACTGGGTGCGAGCCACTGTCGTAGTGTAAGATTTGAATACCCCTGTTCTACAGGATTTTCCACTGTGAGCAGGGTTATTCAGATCTTACACTACGCGGTCCTGCTGGTTTTCTATTCTACCTGATCATTTATTGCACCCACTTGCCGTCGCCGGTCTAAATCAGTCTCTGATTAGAAGGTAAGAATCAAAAAAAGCAGTGGTACTGACTTCAAAGACTAGATTTGAATTTGAGGGACTTACACCAAAGTGCTTGCTGAGACACAGAACAATATCATAATTGTATCAAAGGCATTTATTGTCTTTTACTTGGTGTTGTTCTTAAATGTCATGTCCCTTTGTTACACAGACAACCCACGGCTGATGAGTCGTGTACCAGTCTATGTTAGAGTACTGGACGTTAATGACAACGCTCCTACGTTCGCCACTTACTACGAGACATTTGTCTGTGAAAACGCCAAGGCTAACCAGGTAATGGAAAACAATGTACTATTATTTTAAACCCCCTACAGCAGGTCTTCTTTGCCACCTAAGGTCCCCAACTGATCTAACCTTTATCAGTTTATAACCTTCGTCAGTTAACACGTTCGTCTTGTTCCTCGAGATAAAGTATGTTATCTGTGCTTGATCATATTTGTCATGCCTTTTTCAGAGGATTCAGACAGTAAGTGCTGCAGACGCTGACGAGCCTATTGGTGGACACAGGTTCTTCTTTAGTCTAGCGCACGAGGCATCTGTGAAAGCCAACTTCACCGTCAGAGACAATAAAGGTATGTGCCCTTCCTCCTGTAGAACAGCAGTTGACGCACATGTAATTGTCAGTGTCTTTTATTTGGTGTATTCATAACATGCTGTCTGTATTCCACAGCTGCCATGATCACAATTTGTAAATCACACCCAGTCATATATATTTAAGCACACTCTAGTATAATATTTAAGGCCGTACATTTGAGACAAGGTCAATTGAAAGAAAACAAGCCTCTTAAAAAACTGTCAAACGTTCCTTCCACCTAACTTGTATAGTAGCTAACTCTAACACTTTTCTCTCCATTAGACAACACGGCAGGTATCCTGACCAGACGAAACAGCTACAGCCGGCTACAGAGGAGTAACTATCTGGTTCCCGTGGTGATCTCGGACAGTGACTTCCCCATGCAGAGCAGCACCAACACCCTGACGGTGCACGTTTGTACCTGCGACCGCGAGGGGAACATGCAGCTGTGTAACCAGGAAGCTCTGGTCCTCACCGCAGGCCTCAGCACTGGAGCCCTCATGGCCATCATCTTCTGTGTCCTCATACTGCTCAGTGAGTACTTTGCAATTCAGTTCAATTAAAAAAAAGCTTTATTTTCCATTAATCTTTTTAAATGACACAGAAAATGTTATTTGGCATGTGGCTTACAATAGAGCATATTTAAAGCGTCAATCACATCAACACACGTAAATGATAAGTTTCACATCACACGTCCTATGTGGCAGCGCAAGCCTTTCTCAGCCCACCAAAGTACATTAGTGAGCGTATCATATATCCACACCATCAATGGTTCCCAACAGACAAAAGCGATCCTTCAGAAAATAGGAGGAATCCAGGAAGGAGAAATATAAAAAGTTGCTCAGACTTTTTTTGTCTTGTTTCTGAAGTGATCATGATCAATCGAAGCACACTCCTCTCCTTTGCTCACCTCTCCTTTGCTCGCCTCTCCTCTCCCATCTCATACTCAAGTTCTTCTCTCTCTTTCCCTCTCTTTTTGTTGTCTATAGTGATTGTGGTGCTGTTCGCTGCCCTGAGGAGGCAGCAGAGGAAGAAGGAGCCTCTGATCATCTCCAAAGAGGATGTGAGAGACAATGTTGTCAGCTACAACGATGAAGGGGGCGGAGAGGAGGACACCCAGGCCTTTGATATCGGCACGCTGCGCAACCCAGAGGCCACAGAGGAGAGCAAACAGCGCAGGGACATTAAGCCCGAGACCCTGCACCCTCACATCCGTCGGACTGTGATCCTTCCCCCGGCCCACAGGGACAACGCGGACGTCAGGAACTTCATAAACCAAAGGCTTCAGGAAAACGACCAGGACCCCACCGCACCGCCCTACGACTCCCTGGCCACCTACGCCTACGAAGGGAGCGGCTCGGTTGCCGAGTCCCTTAGCTCCCTGGGCTCCATGACCATAGAAGGAGACCAGGACTATAACTACCTGAGCGAGTGGGGACCCAGGTTTAAGAAACTGGCAGACTTGTACGGGGGAGAGGACAGTGACAGCTGCAGGGATTCCTAATGAGAGAGAAGGAGCTCGTAAGAGGGGAGCTAAAGGAAAACATACAACAAACAAACAAACAAACACTTGCACACTAGCTAAAGTGAACTTAACTCCTGGTACTTTGTGAAAGTGGCAAACAATAGAACAAAACAAAGAGGACACAAAAAGACACGAGGCAGTGTTTTACCGTCGTTGATCACCGTTGATGTTTGACCTCTCTGGAGGACTAGGAGGAAGAAGATAAGCTATCCTGTCAGTATTTAGTGGTCTTTCTCTTTCTCTGCTAGGCAGCAGGGGACTCCTGAGGAAAAGAGTTGTTGTACTTTACTCTGTACACCAGGCCCACATACACAGTATCTCTATATACAAACAAACTTCTACTCTTTTCTTTTTCAAAAGCTTCCTGCAAAGGAGGGAGTAACAGCAAGCGGTTTTGCGGTGGACTTGATAGACAGACAATGCCTACTCATTTTTCAGTGTTTCTGGGACAAAAAAAAGCTGCATTTTGTGAGTTCTATCGTAGCTTGTGTGTGCGTATATGTAAATCGATACAATACATTGTACAGTTATGTTTTGTTTTCAGGCTTCTAGCTTCCCATCCACCCTCTTATAGCAATGACTCTGTATGTCACAATGCTCTTTTGAGATCACACAAGCCTTGCTGAGAGGCTGAATGTTTTATCTCTATGGGTACACTCAAACTGTCCGCCAGTCACCCACTATAGCATAATTGACTTGAATTGGGACAACCACTCTACTCATTGTATTTCTATGGGTTGGACATCAGAAAACACACCTTTCTGACTGTCAATACCTGATCCACATCTTCTTATAGTTTTGCATATATTCTGTCTCACAAATGGCATACTATTTCATAGTGCATTACATTTGTACTAAGGTACATAAGTCTCTGGTCAACAGTAGTGCACTATCTAGGGAATAGGGTGCCATTTGTGACAAACACATACAGCCATGACCGAAATTATTGGCACCCTTGATGAAGATGGGGAAAAAAGACTGAGCTGTATGCTAATTTATGCTAATTTTTTATTATTATACTAATACAATTGCTCAGAGAAAGAGATTTTGTTTAACAAGGAATACATAGTTTTTTTCCCAAAAAATAGTGGTCAAAACTATTGCTCAGTACTCGGGTACCCGCCACTTGTGAGGATAACAGCACTTAGCCTTTTGCTAAAATGTTTTATGAGATTGTAGTACACATTGGGAGGGATCTTAGACCATTCCTCAGTACCGAGTCTTTACATACAGATTTGTTTTTAATTATTGTTATAAAAAATAGTTCTATGAGCAATTGTATTAGTTTAAAATAATAGAATTGTCAAATTAATTTATTGTACAATGTAGCTCAGTATTTTTTACTCATGTTTATCAAATGAAGGTAAAAAATGTAAAAATCAAGGATGACGTTAAACAAAAATCAAGGATGCCAATCATTTTGATCATAAATGATATTCTGTGTGGGGGCACCTGAAACACCTGGACCATGTATCTGAAGAACTAATGTCAATAATGCTTCACTTTTAAGGTATCCTCTTTAAAAAGTGTTACTGTAATACCTGTCATAACATCCTTGTTGACCGGCTGAAGAAGTAGGTGAGAAACTCTGGCGTTGACCTCGACTGATTCAGGTCATATTTATGTGGCAGACGTTTCCCGTGAGCATGGGTGGTTCAGTAATGTCCCCAGCAGCTGTTCACTATTGTGTCCCTCAGGGGTCAAATCTGGGCCACATCCTTTTTTCTACCTGTCCCCTTGGTGACAGCATCCACAATAATAACAATTCAGTGTCACTGCTAGCCGGATGACATAGCTTTATTTAACACATCAGACCCAGTGACCAAGCTAGCATAGATACCCTTCACAAGTGTCTTGCTGACATAAAATGTTGGATGACTGAACATTTTCTCCAGCTCAATGATACAAAAATCAGAGGATGTTTTATTTGGCCCCCCATCGAGATTGTAAATAACCTTGGTCATTAGTCCACCAATGTAAAGCCTACGGTCAGTAACCTTGTCCTCTTTGACCTTGACCTCGAACATGTAAAAACGGTAGTCCAGTCCTGCTTTTATCACCTAAGAAATATAGCTAAAGTCAAAGTCTTATTTCAGTCACTGATCTGGAGAAAGTTACACACGCTTTTTATTCCTCATGCCTCGATTACTGTTACTCTTTTGTGTGTATGTCTCCGTCAGAAATCACTCCATTTGTCTACAGTTAGTTCAAAGTGCTGCAGCTCTTCTTTTAAACAGGCACCAGGACATGTTTCCACATCACACCTATTTTAGCTTCTCTACAAAGGCTACCAGTCACTTTTGGAGTATATTTCTAAATTGTATTAATCACACGTAAGGTTAGACTTGGTTTAGCCCCATTCCATATCGCAGATCTTTCATATCCCTACGAGCCAGGATGCAGCCTGAGATCCTCTGGCAGGGGCACCGCTGTCCATTCCAAAGTCTCGGTTGAAAACGAAAGAAGAGCAGGTATTTGCCATTAGGGCCCCTGGACTTTGGAATGGTCCGCCAGAGGATACCAGGCCTGCCGATTCAGTGCCTCTTTTTAAATCCCTGCTGAAGACATACATTTTATAAAGATACATTGAAATCATACGTTAAAAGGTCATTTCATTTTGCTATCATTTGTCATTTTCCTTCCTGTCTCTGTCCGTACTTTTTATTTGATTGTTTTATGAAGTGAGGCACTTTTTACTTGTGTTAAAACGCGCTATACAAATAAAGTAGTTATTATTATTATGTATTCCTATTGGAAGACTGTCTATAGACATGAAAGCATAGAGGGTTACAGTAGCAGTGTGTTGCTTAGTATAAACGAAACATGCAGTTCCCATTAAACATTAATTCCTTACTTAGTGTCTTACTCTGTATGCTGTTCTGTATTTTAAAACAGTTTCCTTTTCCTTCAAATGTAAGTCATTGATTGATGGTTGACTATATATTTGTGAAGTGCACACTGACAAAAAGGGCATTCGCAGGCTTGACATATTGGGACGATGTGGGGGAAAACGCTGCCTATCGACATTGCCTTGGGATTGTCCTTGACATAAGAGGTAAAGTTCAATACAATATTAGGAGCATGAAATGGTCTGACACTTACGTATGAAATGGTCATGAAATGGTCTGACACATATGAAATGGTCATGAAATGGTTTGCCGTCATAAAATGGTTTGACATATATGTAGTAAGAAAATATAGCAATTCAAATGATGCAAAGCACCCCCAAATTGTCCAAGGCCACAAAAGACAAATTAAACAGCAGCAGCATTGAGATATTGCCCCCAAACATTATTTCTCTATGATTTATGAACAAACAGCTTTGATATCGTTTAGCTGATAAGAAGAATGTATGAGGGAGCACTCAGAGGGCAGCGGTACATCAAGAGAAAAAAAGTACAGCGATGCATCCTAAAAGGCCCTTTATTCCCGATAGTCCACTAATTTTGCCCAGGGCCCTGTTCAAAAGTAGTGTGCAATATAGGGAGTAGGCTGCCATTTGGGATTTAGCCTAGCTAAAACAAGCAGTGGCCACTCTCTACTAAAGGCCAACCTGAGGACGGATTACATTCATCAGACATTTCAAACGAATAACACAACTGACGTAATTGCCACGATAATGATTATATTTGTCTGCAGCATTTACGATTCACACAAATCGGACTTGATACTTTATTTTTCAAAAATATTTTCCAAGTGCCCATGGATGTAAAAAATCGTATAATTTGATGAAAATGGTGTGGTAGCTTAGACAGTACTCTAAGACAAGAACACACTTGTTAAAAATGTATACTACTATAATATGCTCAATATTATAATGAGAAACTGTGTAAAAAAATGTTTTTAAAAGACCATTGAGCACCCACTGTTTAAGTGACTGTTTGAGATTGTGGCAAATGTGGCTTTGATAAGCAGCATTTATTTGTGTTCCTAAACCCTTCACACTGAAAAACAACTGTTAATCTTCTACTGCCCTGAGGGTTTGACATCTAGTTTATGTCAGAAGGAGAAATGACAGCAGAAAACTGCATTATTGTTTTCCTTCTTTAAAGGGGCAATCTGGGATTGGTACATCCATTGTCTCTCTTCAATACAGGGTGTCAGCGGCATAATTTCACTATAAATACATGTTTGTGCATTACACCATGCTCAGCTAAGGACACAAGAGTTAGCTGCCAGATATGGCTAGCCTACAGTAAATTCTGATCCAGAGTGTTAGTGCGGCCTGCTAACACCGATGCTTCCATTCACACCCTGGACCAGAGCTAGCCTACAGTATACAGTACTGATGTCTTCATCAACTGTAGACAGTTGGCTAGCCTTATAAGGTTGCCTCTATATTATGTTGCTGACTATGTTATTGAGCAGTCTATTGCTATGTACCAATTCTCCACCCTTCTCCTAAATGGTGCACTTACACACTACCCGTCATGGATTTACAAGAATGGAAATGTTAAATCCATGCGAGAAGGTAGCATCCTGTCTAGGGTCTGTACTTGTACACCAACCTGCCTCACGCTACAGAAAAAGGGGCTAGGCTCCTGCCCCATGGGCCGTTTTGGCTCGGATAAGCCTTACTTACTATGCGAGAAAGTATGCAAGTGCACACTTCAGGGGACGGATGGAGAATAGGGATGCAGACA
This sequence comes from Oncorhynchus gorbuscha, assembly GCF_021184085.1. Classification (NCBI taxonomy): domain Eukaryota; kingdom Metazoa; phylum Chordata; class Actinopteri; order Salmoniformes; family Salmonidae; genus Oncorhynchus; species Oncorhynchus gorbuscha. The sequence goes on along the minus strand of NC_060179.1, from coordinate 35,679,029 downwards.
TTTTTTTCTATGTGGATTAATACTATGAGAGGTTATAGTATGTGAAGTTGTTAAAAGGGGCCCGGTCATGACACGATGCCCATTCATTAATCTATCTGCTTTGTACAACATGATTTTCTACTGCATATTTACATGATCCAACAATTAAATTTCTTCAAAATCATGCATTCATCCTTACTGTTTCTATGCATAGACATCAGTGTTTCAGAATCAGATAAGCTTTGCTGTCCTAACAGAGGGCAATTTAACAGACATAGGAAGTTAGAAAGTGGGGACTACTTGACAGCCAGACTGGCAAAAAACTCAAACTTACCATAACCACACCCTAGACACTGGCCAAATTTTTACCAATTTGGAAATAAAAAAATCAGTCTGCACATTAGCGATATTCCCTTAGTTTTTGCCTAGGATGACATCAGACTAGCTCGAAGGTACTGTAGCTTAAGTTCTTATGACGTACGTTGAAATTCAAGACAAAGTGGTTAATAGCATGGATCCTGTGGCTACTGAACTGAAGCAATCATTAATTCCACACAATCTATAATTAAGATCTTTAAAATCTGGCTATCGGATTTGGAGAGAGGGGGGAAAAAACAATTTTTTCATTGTTAGAGGAAGAGGCAGCAGATGCGCGACAGATGGTGGCATTTTACATATTTAATGTAATTAAATCATATTAACACTTTCCCCTCCTCATAACGTGCATGTGATATGCCACTCCTAGTTTTCCCATTAAGCAATTTGTCATTGGACACTGATTATGAAGAGTATGGCTACCAAGAGGACAGATGTCATTATAATGAAAAATCTATATTTCAAATACCCTTATTAATATCAATTAGTATCAATGTCACTTGCAGTAAAAATTGACATTTAAAACATAGCATTTCTGTTGATGCCGTTCATTGTCATGAGCGACGACCAACAGTGCTGTAGATTTAGGTAAAAACTGACTGTACATAATCAACATGAAATTGATTAAGACCTTCACATGAAAGCAGCTCAAAACAACCACAAACGCAACAAAGCACAATAAAAATGGGACGAGACAGAACAGGGTGGACTGTAGACTGATGGCCTTTCTCAATTGTCTAGAAATTTGTCCTCTCCTTGCATTCTCTCCTTCATTGCACTGATCTGAAAGAACTGACCAGGTGAAAGCAAGTCTAATTATAAGCTGCCAACATATTGTTTACACCTGACAAATCTTCTCCAGTCAGATGCAGATGAAGGGAGTAGTCAGAGGAAAATGCATTTTTTCTTTGAAATTCAGTGTTTGTAAATTGTTCATCCCTCCACTTCCTGCTCCTTCCATGCGCTATTCAATATCATCCATCTCAATTGGTCAAAGAAGTGCTCTGTCCATCTCAATGGGTCAGAAAAAGGCTCTGTTACTTCCTACTTTCCTCTGGTTCGTCTCCCACCTTCTGCTGGCGCTCCCTCTCTCGTTTCATCTCTTTCAGCTCCTGTCTGTACTTCCACTCGATGAATCGCTTCTGATGAGACATAATAAAAGAGAGACACAATAAAAGAGATGGACCAGGGAAAATATAAAAGACAGAGAGGAATAAAGAGAGAGAGACAAGGTCAGTCTATGACCGATAGAGGACAGTGATTAGAATAGTGTTTAGCATGTGTTGACATTGTAATGTACACATACTCCTACATGTTGTCATTTTAGTTATAATTCGTGAAACACTGCAAACATTACCAGCACTGAATGACCCGAGTACCTCATTATTTTCCTTCCTAATAATAGCAAAATAACATGGAATTCGACAGGCTTCATTTGATGTCATTGTGATGAGAATGGGATCTGATAAGCTAATTAGAACATAACATCTCCAAATGAGATCTAAAATAAAGAGAACAGAAAAGGATCACTGCGTCACTGCGTCTCAATTTAAAACTGTACCCATGGAGGGATGCCAGGTCTTCTGTGTCAAAGCATTTATGTCACAAATTTAGATCAAGTCGATTAGGATATCATGAAAGAACAACAGACAGTTTAGTTGTGTAGACCATGTTTGTTCTGTACTGAAGGTTATTCCGTTCACAGATCTCGCACTGGCTCTAAGATTTACAGTATCCTTTTGACTAAGAGTCTATGTGTCAAGTTCAATCAATAAAAACCCTGATGAAGGCCACAGGCCGAAATGCGTTGGTTTTAAAAATATCAATAGCTTTTTATCAAATTCCACTGTCCTCCAGGAGTTGCTTAATTTCCTCTTCACTTAAAGCTCAATCAAACACACTCTATTTAAAAGACAAGTAATAGTATTTGACCCCAGGTCGAATCTTTGGTCACTCCACCATGTCATGTAGTCTACAGACAATAAAAACATTCGGGATAAGACCGTCTGCTAAATGACTAAAATGTCAAACGTATAGCCAAATGCCCCAACATCTCTATACAGCAATGGGAGGCCAGCATCTAGTATAAGCAAACACATTCACTTCAACAAACAGCGAGGGATACACTATAGTGTGGTTGACCATAGATGACTAAGCAACACTTGATGAGCCTCAGAGAGAAAAGAAAACTACCTATTGCAGTTCAAGTATGGAAATCAGTGTCAGCATTCCAGTCTGGAGATGAGAGAGAGAGAGAGAGAGAGAGAGAGAGAGAGAGAGAGAGAGAGAGAGAGAGAGAGAGAGAGAGAGAGAGAGAGAGAGAGAAAGAAAGAAAGAAAGAAAGAAAGAAAGAAAGAAAGAAAGAAAGAAAGAAAGAAAGAAAGAAAGAAAGAAAGAAAGAAAGAAAGAAAGAAAGAAAGAAAGAAAGAAAGAAAGAAAGAAAGAAATATTTATTTGGTCATTTGCATTGTTTATCATGCCGTTACATAAAGAGTGTAAAGGGACAAGAGATTAAGACTCTTAAAACTCCGGAATCGGTGTCCCTAACGTGGGACGGTTGAGCTAACGTAGGCTGAAGCAATTATCATGAGGTTGTAAGTAACAAGAACATTTCAAGGACATGGACATATCTGATGTTGGCAGAAAGCTTAAATTCTTGTTATCTAACTTCACTGTGCAATTTACAGTAGCTATTATAGGGCAAGAATACCACGCTATTGTTTGAGGAGAGTGCACAATTTTGAACATGAAAAGTTATTAATTGACAAATTAGGCACATTTGGGCAGTCTTGATACAACATTTTGAACATAAATGCAATGGTTCATTGGATCAGTCAAAAACTTTGCACATACCCTGCTGCCATCGAGTGGGCAAAATATAAATTGCACATGAACTGGAATAATACATTATGGCCTTACTCGTGCATTTCAAAGACGGTACAAAACAAATACAAAATAACAATTGTTTTTTCTTTGTATTATCTTTTACCAGATCTTTTGTGTTATGCTCTCCTACATTCCTTTCACATTTCCACAAACTTCAATGTGTTTCCTTTCAAATTTTACCAAGAATATGCATATCCTTGCTCCCAGTCTGCCAGGAGAAGACAGAAAAGACAACAGGGTCTCTGTGTTGTGTTGAGGTATTGCATGAAGAGACATCTTGAGAATTCTCTGCGGTCCAACGTTGTGTAGAAAATCACCTTTGAGGAGATGTGCTTTTGCATACTGATCACCTTAGTGTTAGGCGTTAGCCCATTTAGCTTGACTTGAGTCTTTTGTTTATCGACAGTCTGGTAATTACTTTCAAGGACAGGGTTGCGACTTGCAGTCTTGCGATTCTAAATTCCGTGTTTTTGGAGAGAGAGAGGAGAATGGTTTAAAGTTTGGGACCCTATCAACAATGTGACTTGTTGTGCACCACAGCGATGACACTTTGGAATGTAGCTAGCAACACTTGACTCCCTCAAGGGGTGCTGCAGAACACACACAAACACAACACACAATGAATAAAGAACAGCATACCTATTGCCTATGGGAATCAAAGACATTTTAAGGCCTACTAACGAATCAACACATCTAACCAACACTAACATTGCATCTACCCATGTACCTTCATTGATGAGATAAGATTTCCCTATAGCCTACCTCCCCTGTCTCATCAAGGGGCAAATACATAAACACTATATCAAGATCATCCATCCCTCCAGCCATCCTCCATACTGTTCTGTACTGTACTTGTTGTGTATTCACACAAGCCCTTACCCAGAGATTAAGGGTTAAGTGACAGTTGAGGAGAGAGGTTGTCGTCCTCTCCCTGCTCACTGACAGCCAAATAGATAGAGAGGCTGCATCCCAAATTCCAATGGGGCACAGGTCAAAAGTAGTGCACTATGTAGAGACTAGGGTGTCATTTGTGAAACATTCAGAGACTATTTCTTGTCGTATCCAGGAGAAGAAGAAACTGTATTGTTTAGGAAACATGCAGCTGCAGGAGAGACAGAGGATCGGACGATGTGGTGGTGATAAAGAAAAGAACGAGGGAGCGAAAGAGAGAGCGGAAGAAAGTGTGTAATAGCTGATTGAGAGCATAGAGAGAGAGAAAGAGATTAAGAGAAAGAGAGAAAAGGTATTTGGGGCTGCTGGGACGCCTTTCTCCCTCCCATCTTGCCTGCTTACATGGCAGGCTCAGCTCTATCCATTTGCTCCTCCCCTCCACCTCCAGCTCTCGTTCAGGCCTTGGTTAACATTTAATTCTGCTTCGACAGATCTTTATACATTTGACATTTTAGTCATTTAGCAGATGCTCTTATGCTGAGCGATTTACAGGAGCATTTAGGGTTAAGTGCCTTGCTCAAGGGCACATCGGCAGTTTCTTTCAGCTAGTCTCAGGCTCAGGATTTGAATTAACTTTCAGTTCCTGACCCAATGTTCTTAACCGTTTAGGCTACCTGCCGCCCAGAGCCACCAGAGAATCTATAAAGTGAAGCATAATACTAACCTTTTGGCCACTTTCTCTTTAATGAGCCGTCAATGTGAGGACTTTTCTCACTTCTTTACTCTCTACCACTGGCAGTTAACCCTCCACAACTGCTCCTCAGGCACCAATGATGTAGATGTCGATTAATGCAGCTCTCCGCACCGCTCTGATTCCGAGTGGTGGGTTAAACGCGGAAAACGCATTTTGGTTAAATGCATTCAGTTGCGCAACTGGCTAGTTATCCACTTTCCCTTTTCCCCTTTGCAGCTGTCAGGTAGGGAGGGAGGGAGGGAGGGAAGGAAAGAGAAAGGTGGGCATGGCGGTGGTGCCTTCGAACAAAAAGTTCAATTTCACTGAGTGGCTCGATACCCAAGAAGGCCTTAAATAAAACATGGAAATGATCCCAGACAGAAAGAAGGAAGCCCTTTGGACAGTCTGAGATATACTGTTAGCTAGAGTGAGACACTAAGTGTAAGAGGAGAAAATGAGTGTGTGCCCTGAGGTTGGTAGAGTGGTTAAGGCCACACACCCTCAGCACATTATGCATTCGCCTAGCTGCGTGGTTTCCAATTCCAGCCTCACTGGCCTTCACTCTATGTTCCCTTTAATTACCTGGTTCCTAGCTCATTTCTGTCTATCCTTCTCAAGAAAACAATTAAAATACAAAAATATATATGGAAAAGAGTGCCATTGATATTTTAAGTATAAATTGTGTATCGGCATTGCATTTTAAAAAGCTTGTTATTTTAAATGAGGTGCTCTTAATATAGATCATATGAATTCAATAAATCTGACTTGGTAAAGTGCAAAAATTCCGCTTTTTGACATGTCCCTCCATGTACAATTTGTGGCTTCGAGGAAGATTTTAACCCACTTAACTCCAACATTTATCCAAGTTTTCGCCATAATTGTAAAGCCCTAGTTATTTTGTGGCTTTGACAAAGTTCTTTCTGAAGATTATTGTTATTTAATGTGATTCGTGATTCATTATATGTCTGCTCTCATTTCATGGTCAACCCTGTTGTGTGAACTGAACTCTATTTAATATAGTGAATTTATTCCTTTAAAAAAAATCTACTATTTTTAGCCATTTTCTGGTGGGAGACCGAGCGGGTCAAGCATAACACGTCAAGCCTGTGAAGCTTGCATTCAATTGACACTCCCTGCTGCACACAAACAGCTTCCATTCCCCCTGTTACAAGGTGATTTATGGCTGATTTCAAATGAAATTGTCAACCCTGTTACTTTATTTGGCACTTAAAATAGACACTTTTATATTTAACCTCTTGAGATGAGAAAACATGTTCTCTTTATGACGCTATGTTAAAGGTGAAATTATTTGACTTTTTTTTTTTAAGTTACACTTCTCAAACGACACCAAATTGGTGGAACGACCTATAGTCAAATGCATTCAATGCTCAATACAATATAACTATCGATGATGCACACAGTAGAGCCAGTTAGTGTTGGTATAGAAATAAAGGAATAAAGGCCCCCAGCAAACATATGAGAGACAATATGATCACACTATTGAAATCTCATCTAAGATATATTTCAATGGCATTTCAGATATATTTTCAACTTACAAAAGGCAAATAAATGAAACTTGAACGCTCAAATGAAAATTGGATCCTCAATACAGAAGAGTTAAGATTTATGACTACACTCCTTATCTGTGGAATAATATGTCCTGTGATCCCTGGGTGTTACCGGGGTGTAAACAGACAGAACACAAGACAGTACACTGCCAACTTCAGATCCCCCTTTAAATTCAGATACACTGTCTTCGTCCCAAATAGCACCATATTCCTATATAGTGGACTAATTTTGACCAGAGCCATATGCGGGCCATGGTCAAAGGTAGTGCAATTTGTCAGGAATAGTGTCTCATTTGGGATGCAGGAGTGTCCACTCCCCATCTACAGGTAAGTAGCGAAAAAAGGAAACACCAACATAAAGTGTCTTAATCGGGCATTGGGCTACCACGAACCGGCAGAACAGTTTCAATGCACCTTGGCAAAGATTCGGTCTGGAACTCTATTGGAGGGATGCGACACCATTCTTCCACCAGAAATGTCATCATTTTGTGTTTTGTTGATGGAACACACACACACACACACACACACACACACACACACACACACACACACACACACACACACACACACACACACACACACACACACACACACACACACACACACACACACACACACACACACACACACACACACACACACACACACACACACACACACCTTTGAGACTCCTCTTTCAAAGTCACTGAAATATTTTCTCCTAGCCAGAGTAGCCAAAATAATGGACAACTGGGCCTTTTTTTAGACTAAGCATGATGAGATGTTAATTGCTTAATTAACTCAACTGTGTGGAAGCACCTGCTTTCAATATACTTTGTACCCCTCATTTACTAGGGTGTTTCCTTTATTTTGGTAGCTACCTGTACATTTCCCCCTTAATTAAAGGAACACTGTTTGATTTCATTGTACATCCATAATTGGGCCACTAACACATAAATATGATTCATGCTAGTAGGGAGTAAGCGCTTTGGGAGACTTCAGTCATAACCTGGACAAACATGGGCTATGTTCAAAAGTCTTGAGAAGTTTTGAAATGTCCCACCTGTACTGTAGGGAGACGTCTCTCTCGCAGGAGGTAACTAGCAGTATTAATAGAGGAAACAACTGTCCAACACAGTTTGTACTGAAGGAAGAGGAGGCTTGCAGGGGTTCAGTGCCATGCTGAAGGGCACATCAGCAAGCGATGGTATCAAGGATGATGCTAGCAAATCCTCCAGTTGTAGGCTCATTCCAGTTGTCGGCTCATCCGTCGGAGCTGCGTTTCAAACCGGCAACCCTCTGGTTGACCAGAGTTTAAAAAGACAAGTACCCAAGAGTAACAATGTCCACGGATACTCCTGTGTGAATCGTGAATAACGATGAGTGAGAAAGTTAGACGCACAAATATCATACCCCACCAAAAAAATGTTAACCTCCCCTGTTATTATAGTGGTGTTAGCATGTCTTGGGGATATATTTGTGCGTCTAACTTTCTCACTCATCTCTATTCATAATTAATTCAGGACCATTCGTAATCATGGTAGCATCCACATGAATGTAGAGGTGTTTAGGAACATTCTATTCTCGTGTACAATAAAAGTGAATCCAAAATGACACAATACATTATTTACCATTCATTTCTATTGGGCACAAAATAATATTAAACACAACCAAAACAAACAGCAAATGCATCCAATAAGTTTGTAGAGTTACAAGCTTGAAATAATCATTGCATACTAGGAATATGTGACCAAATACTACATTTTTGACTAATTTAATACAAAAGGGAAATTGTCCAAATACTTTTGGTTCCCTAAAATGTGGGAACTATGCACAAAAAGTGTTGTAGTTTCTAAACGGTTCACACGATCTGGATGAAAATACCCTCTAATTAAAGACGAGTCAGCACTTTAACCTCAGTCATTGTATCATCTCAAATCCAAAGTGCTGGAGTACAGAGCAGAAAAACAACTAAATTGTTGCTGTCCAAATACTTTTGGAGCTCAGTGTACAGTATCTATAATTGGGTCCCCAACACAGAGAAATGACTGACCCTGGTAATGAGCAAATATTTCAGTCATAACCTGGACAAACTAGGGCTGTGTTCAAAAGTTTTTAAATGTCTCAGCCATACGTACGGTAGGGAGATGTCTCTCCCAGGAGGTAGCTAGCTTTATTAAGGATAGGAAACAACAGGTCCAACACAGCCCTGGGCCGCATCCCCTATATAACGGTAGTGCACTATATAATAGTGCAAAGGTTGCCATTTGGGATGTAGACCTGGACAGTTTGTACTGTCTGAAGGAGTGAGAGGAAGAGGCTTCGCAGGGGGAGAGATGATTTTAAATGAACTGACCTTTTCAGGATGCATTGCTAATCCAGCCACTTGAAAGTGCAATTTATGAGGGAAATGTTAATTTACTAGCAATGAGCATCTATCAATCATTACGACAGGGGGATTACACAGGGGAGAGAGAATGGAGATAATTAAGGATGGGAAGAAGACTAAGAAAAGGAGAGAGAGAGGGGAAGAGAGATAGGGAGGGGGGAGGAAGAGGTAAAGGGAGGGAGAGATTATCTTCTCTACGCCTCAAATGGCAAGAGGGGGAGTGAGGTAGGGGGAGGTTGTAAAAAACAACACCGTAAGAAACTACTGTTCCATAAAAGCGAGGGTTTGAACGCCCAAACAGTATCAAACACAGGCCGCTAAGGGCCTCATTTACAGGCCAAACCAAATAAAAGCTTTGACCTTCTCAACTTCCTACAGGCCTGCTTCCTCCTTCCTTCAGCAAGGCTAACTCTACCCATCTATCCGGTAATTAGTTCCAGTGAAGACAGACAAATTGTACTGTTTGATTAATGTGTTGCTGGTTGGCGCGGACAACACTGGTTCAGTCCAAAACCACACTCACTCTCCATACACACTACCCACCTCTCAATGTATATACACTAATGCATTAGCCATGCACATACATATGCAGGTGCTACGGAGGAGGAGGATAGATGATGATGATGATGATGGGGATAACTTTCAGATCAGGATCTGAGAGCATGTAATTGTGTTTTACCTGGCAGTGAATGACGCATGGTTATTAATGCTAAAACGTTTATAGATTTTCCTTAAGTGCTGTTTAATGACAAACGGCCAAAAACTAAAGCAGCGTGTGGCTAGAAGTGAGTCGCAAATGGCTACCCTCTGGTTGAACATAGGGCTCTAAATAGGATGCATACCAAATTACACCCTATAGCCTAAAGGGCGAGTCAACATGTCTTCCACTATACAGCTTAAGGACCGGGGCCATGCTCAACACAAGATTTCTTTCGTCTCACAGCCTCACACACAAACCAAGGCCTATTCTTATTATGTCCCCTTTTCTATTAGCGAAATACACCCCACAAAGAAGAGACTTCAACATGGTCCTCCAAGGTTATTAGCATGGAAGAAGGCTCTTAGCTGCAGTTAGCTTAGCATTCATGGACCACAATGCAGGCAGGTCAAGGTCACATGATAGCTGTTCTCTGGACGAGCACTTCAAAACAGGCTAATTCTCCGTATCCACCAGACAACCGACAGCACAGTCCACCACTCTCCGGCAGCCATGAACCTTTTTTTTAAATGTTTAAACAAAGTGAATTTCAAAAGTTTACATACACCTTAGCCAAATACATTTAAACTAAGTTTTTCACAGTTCCTGACATTTTATCCTAGTAAAAATTCCCTGTCTTAGGTCAGTTAGGATCATCACTTTATTTTAAGAATGTGACATGTCAGAATAATGCTAGAGAGAATTATTTCTTTCAGATTTGATTTCTTTCATCACATTCCCAGTCGGTCAGACGTTTACATACACTCAATTAGTATTTGGTAGCATTGCCTTTAAAATGTTGAACTTGGGTCAAACGTTTTCAGATAGCCTTCCACAAGCTTCCCACAATAAGTTGGGTGAATGTTGGCCCATTCCTCCTGAAAGAGCTGGTGTTACTGAAACTGGTTTGTAGGCCTCCTTGCTCACACATGCTTTTTCAGTTCTGCCCACAAAATGTATATAGAATTGAGGTCAGGGCTTGTGATGGCCACTCCAATACCTTGACTTTGTTGTCCTTCAGACATTTTGCCACAACTTTGGAAGTATGCATTGTTAATTTGGAAGACCCAATTGCGACCAAGCATTAACCTCCTGACTGATGTCTTGAGATGTTGCCTCAATATATCCACATAACCTTCCTTCCTTATGATCCCATATATTTTGTGAAGTGCACCAGTTTCTTCTGCATCAAAGTACCCCCACAACATGATGCTGCCACCCCCGTGCTTCACAATTGGGATTTCTCCAAAAAGTATGATCTTTGTCCCCCTGTGCAGTTTCAAACCGTAGTCTGGCTTTTTTATGGAGGTTTTGGAGCAGTGGCTTTTTCCTTGCTGAGTGGCCATTCAGGTTATGTCGATATAGGACTCGTTTTACTGTGGATATAGATACTTGTGTACCTGTTTCCTCCAGGATCTTCACAAGGTCCTTTGCTGTTGTTCTGGAATTGATTTGCACTTTTCACAACAAAGTATTTCATCTCTAGGACACAGAAAGCGTCTTGTTCCTGAGCGGTATGATGGCTGCGTGGTCCCATGGTGTTTATACTTGCGTAACCCTAACCAACTTTCAAAAACTTAAGTTTGTTAACAAGACATTTGTTGGGTGGTTCATAAACAAGTTTTAATGACTCCAACCTATATGTATGTTAACTTCCGAATTCAACTGTAGACTATTTTTGTGAAGCTTTTAAACATGTAATGGTGGTTCCAACTTCTTCAAATGACTGGACAGACCACTGTACATCAAATCAAATCCAAATGTTATTGGTCACATACACATGGTTAGCAGATGTTAGTGCTAGTGTAGAGAAATGCTTGTGTTTCTAGTTCCGACAGTGCAGTAATATCTATCAAGTAATCAAAGAATTCCCCAGCAACTACCTAATACACACAAATCTAAATGGGTGAATGAGAATATGCACATATAAATACATGGATGAGCGATGGCCGAGGGCACAGGCAAGATGCAATAGATGATAAACAATACAGTATATACATGTGATATGAGTAATGTAAGTTAAAGTGGCATTATTTAAAGTGGCATTGTTTAAAGTGACTAGTGATCCATTTATTAAAGAGTCTGGGTCTCAATGTAGGCAGCAGCTTCTCTGAGTTAGTGATTGCTGTTTAGCAGTCTGATGGCCTTGAGAGAGATTTTTTTTTTAAATCTCTCGGTCCCAGCTTTGATGCACCTGTACCGACCTCACCTTCTGGATGATAGCAGTGTGAACAGGCAGTGGCTCGGGTGGTTGTTGTTCTTGATGATTTTTTTGGCCTTCCTGTGACATTGGGTGCTTTCAGTGTCATGGAGGGCAGGTAATTTGCCACTGGTGATATGTTGTGCAGACCACACACACCCCAGAGAGCCTTGCGTTTCAGGCGGTGATACAGCCCGACAGAATGCTCTCGGTGGTGCATCTGTAAAAGTTTGTCAGGGTTTTGGGTGACAAGCCAAATTTCGTCAGCCTCTTGAGATTGAAGAGGCGCCTTCTTCACCACACCGTCTGTGTGGGTGGACCATTTCAGTTTGTCTGTGATATGTACGCCTAGGAACTTAAAACATTGGCAGCCATTTATATATATATATATATTTTTATATAGACAAAGCTTGGGCTTATTAAACATATAAGATGTAGTGGTGGTTACAAATTACTCTTCTTCAAACAACTTATATTTCTCGTGCGCGTCTATAGCAGCCTCCATCACCACCTGTTGGATACTGGATTGAAAGTGAGAAAAATTCATAAATAAAATAGAGAGACAGACAGACAAGAAAAAAGGTCTTAAGTATATTCAAAACATCCTTTTCATATGCTGTAGTCTGAGAGCAGGCCAAAGACAGAGGATTATATCAAAAAGTTTATTTCCCCAAAGCCCATTTTCCCTCCTAACAATCCCAGGTAGCTAGCACCATGCATACATCTTACAGACGTAGCTAAGCCTTTGGGCCAGGCACTGTTTACCGTACCGCTCTCAGTATATATTATATTATGCATTATGTGATCATAGCCAAGAGGCAGGGGGGTAGTGGGGCTTAAAATTCCGTAAATATAAAAACAGTAAGCTGGGTAGAGATACTATGGAGGGGACAAAGTTATCACCAGCTTAGAGGCAGAGAGCTCTTTCAAGGGGGGCCAAGGAGAGGGATTTCCAATGCAGAGGGTTGAGAGATGTTTGATGCATTTCCGTTTTATTCCTCCTAAGCTGAGCCAAAGGGTTTTATCTCTTATGCTCTCCTCCACCCTGAAAGGGCCTTCCTTCATGCAGCGATTCACACTTGCTTTACCCTAGGCTTCTTCACAAAAGCCCTCCCCACCCCTTACGCCCTTTTCCTGTGAAGAGACAGATCACAGGTAGAACCAAACCAAACCCCACTTAGCCCCAGAGGCTGCATCCTAAATGGCACCCTATTCCCTTTATAGTGCACTACTTTTGACCAGAACCATACGACCACAGCCCTATTGGCCCTGGTCAAAGAAATGTACTATATAGGGAAAAAGGTGTCATTTGGGACGCAGCCGGAGGGACTCACTGTGTGCCGTCTATCTTCACAGCTAGCCCTAGATATAGTCCAGGGTGTGAGTAAAGGAAGGCTTAGTGTCCGCAAGCCGCACTAATTCCATAGACCAGAGCTAAGCTATCTCCACAGAGAGACGCACTCTGTGCGGTCTCTCACTCCTCGTCACAGGGCACTTCCCCTCTTCAAAGTGATGTTGTTTCTATAATACTATTTATGTCAATTCAATAATGAATCGATTAATTTTCATTCTGCATAATGTTGCTACCAATAGAACAGCCACTGAAAGCTTAATTGCTATAATAAACACTATCAATAAAAAATTGCCATTATTTCTAGAGCCCATTAGACATGCATTGAGCAGAGCAGAGCAGAGCACACTAAGGAATGCGTCCCAAATGCCAACTTATTCCCATTATAGTGCATTACTTTTGACCAGGGCTCCATGGGAAATATGGTCCCATTTGAGTTGCATGCTAACTTTGCCTATTGGGTGGTTGTTGTGGGTCTACATACCTTGGGCCCTTGCCACAGCCTATCCTCTCTTCTTTGAAATACACAGCCACAGTCTCGGTCCGCGTCCGAGACAAACAGATGAAAAGAAGAGAGGGATGAGTGAGGGAGAGGACAAGAGAGATGAATAATAATATGAGAATGCTGAAGGACACTAGACGCTGGTATTGTCCTTCTGGAAAATAACACAAATAAAGTCAGACAGAGAGAAAGATAGAGAAGAGAGGACAAAGTGAGAGAGAGAAAAAGAGAGAGAAGAGAGAGACAGATACATTGGGGCAAAAAAGTATTTAGTCAGCCACCAATTGTGCAAGTTCTTCCACTTCAAAAGATGAGAGAGGCCTGTAATTTTCATCATAGGTACACTTCAACTATTACATTCAAAATGAGAAAAAAAATCCAGAAAATCACATTGTAGGATTTTTAATGAAAGTATTTGCATATTATGGTGGAAAATAAGTATTGGGTCATTAGCAAAAGTTTATCTCAATACTTTCTTGTATACCCTTTGTTGGCATTGACAGAAGTCAAGCATTTTCTGTAAGTCTTCACAAGGTTTTCACACACTGTTGCTGGTATTTTGGCCCATTCCTCCATGCAGATCTCCTCTAGAGCAGTAATGTTTTGGGGTTGTTGCTGGGCAACACAGACTTTCAACTCCCTCCAAAGATTTTATATGGTGTTGAGATCAGGAGACTAGCTAGGCCACTCCAGGACCTTGAAATGCTTCTTACGAAGCCACTCCTTCGTTGCCTGGGCGGTATGTTTGGTATCATTGTCATACTGAAAGACCCAGCCACGTTTCATCTTCAATGCCCTTGCTGGTTTTCACTCAAAATCTCAAGATACATGGCCCCATTCATTCTTTCCTTTACACGGATCAGTCGTCCTGGTCCCTTTGCAGAAAAACAGGCTTAAGCAGGGGGACACATCTGGCACTGCAGGATTTGAGTCCCTGGCGGCGTAGTGTGTTACTGATGGTAGGCTTTGTTACTTTGGTCCCAGCTCTCTGCAAGTCATTCACTAGGTCCCCCCGTGTGGTTCTGGGATTTTTGCTCACTGTTCTTGTGATCATTTTGACCCCATGGGGTGAGATCAAGTTCAAACAGGTGCCATTAATACAGGTAACGAGTTGAGGACAGAGGAGCCCCTTAAAGAAGAAGTTACAGGTCTGTGACAGCCAGAAATCTTGCTTGTTTGTAGGTGACCAAATACTTATTTTCCATCATAATTTGCAAATAAATTAATTAAAAATCCTACAATGTGATTTTCTGTAATTTTTCTTCTCATTTTGTCTGTCATAGTTGAAGTGTACCTATGATGAACATTACAGGCCTCTCTCATCTTTTTAAGTGGGAGAACTTGCACAATTGGTGGCTGACTAAATACTTTTTCTGCCCTACTATATATAGAAAGATAGATAGAGAGAAAGATGGAGAGAGGCACCCTGAGATGGAGAATAGGTTTAATTAATCTGAGGGACATATCAACAGCATATAGTCCCCCATCATCTCTGAATGGGAAGAAGATGTGTGTTCCACTGCTACAAATTTTACACGTCGAGAGGAGGGATAAAACAAAGACATTAGAGAAAGACAATGCCCCATCAAACTTTGGTGTTGTGCAGAAATATGTGAGAAAGCAGCACACTCAGGGAGAAAGATGAGGAAAATATCATATTCATATCATATAAAACATTTAAAAATACATTTAACATCACACATTTTGGTTAGATTTCAGCAGGGGAAAGCAAGAACAAGTAAACAAACAACACTTGTAGATGTCAAAAATGCTAACATTAGCATAAAACACAAAGACACAAAACACCCAGGGTTTTTGAGTACCCTAAATTATTAACAGCCAATTTACTATATTACTTTCAGGAAAGCTATTAATTTTTAATGCAATGTGGTCACTTATGTCACTTTATCAATAATTAAATCCTATTTCTCACTTACAAATGAAGAGGCCTGTGGCATGTTCCAAACAAATACTAACTGTTCCTCTGTGCTTCTGAATTTGAAATCAAACAGACAGAAAAACTGAAAAGTAGCATAAACCAAAGAAAACTTTGCAATACGAGAAGCATTAGGGAGGCTGTCAGTTCCAAGCAGCACACACATAACGTACAGACAGACAAACATACTGTATATGCTGAATAAAAACATAAACACAACATATAAAGTGTTGGTCACATGTTTCATGAGCTGAAATAAAAAATCCCAGAAATTCTCCAGACGCACAAAAAACGCACCTCTCTCAAGTTTTGTCCACAAATTTGTTTATATCCCTGTAAGTGTGAATTTCTCCTTTGCCAAGATAATCCATCCACATAACAGGCGTGGCATATCAAGAAGCTGATTAAACAGCATGATCATTACACAGGTGTACCTTGTCCTGGAGACAATAAAAGGCCACTCTAAAATGTGCAGCTTTACAACACAACACAATGCCACAGACATCTCAAGTTTTGAAGGAGGGCGAAATTGGCATGCTCACTGCAGGAATATCCACCAGAGCTTTGCAAGGGAAATGAATGTTAATTTCTCCACCATAAGCCACCTCCAATGTTGTTTTAGAGAATTTGGCAGTACATCCAACCGGCCTCACAACAGCAGACCGCGTGTATAGCTTTGTGAGCGGTTTGCTGATGTTAGCGTTGTGAAAAGAGTTCCCCATGGTGGAGGTGGGGTTATGGTATGTGCAGGCATAATCTACGGACAATGAAAACAACTGCATTTTAAAGATGGCAATATGAATGCACAAAAATACTGTGACGAGCTCCTGGGGACCACTTTTTTTCTTATTTTTTTTTGGGGGGGGGGTAATCGGTGAGCAAGAGATACATATGTGTGCGCAGTCATGTGAAATCCATAGCTTAGGGTTCATGAATTCATTAAAATTGACTGATTTTCTCATTGTGATTCAGTAAAATTAATGAAATTGTTGCTTGTTGCGCTAATATTTTTATTCAGTGTATAATATGTGTGTTTGTGTTGATTTGATGGATCCCAGGACTCAGGCAATTGTTATTGAGTAGATTGCCCTGCATAAATATATACAGCACCTGTCAAGTTTGGACACACCTGCTCATTCAATGTTTTTTCTTAATTTTTTACTACTTTCTACATTGTAGAATAATAGCGAAGACATCAAAACAATGAAATAACACATATGGAATCATGTAGTAACCAAAAAAGTGTTAAACAAATCAAAATATATTTTAGATTTTAGATTCTTCAAAGTAGCCACTCTGCCTTGATGACAGCATTGCACAGACTTGTTATTCTCTCAACCAGCCTCACCTGGAATGCTTTTCCAACAGTCTTGAAGGAGTTCCCACATATGCTGAGCACTTGATGGCTGCTTTTCCTTCACTCTGCAGTCCAACTCATCCCAAACCATCTCAATTGGGTTGAAGTCGGGTCATCTGATGCAGCACTCCATCACTCTGCTTCTTGGTTAAATAGCCCTTACACATCCTGGAGGTGTGTTAGGTCATTGTCCTCTTTATTCCCACTAAGCGCAAACCAGATGGGATCTTTGCAGAATGCTATGGTAGTCACGCTGGTAAAGTGTGCCATGAATTCTAAATAAATCACAGACAGTGTCAACAACAAAGCACCCCCACAACATCACATCTCCCTCCTCCATGCTTAATGGTGGGACCCACACATGCTGAGTTCATCTGTTTATCTACTCTGCGTCTCACAATGACACTGCGGTTGGAGCCAAAAATCTCAAATTTGGACTCATCAGCCCAAAGGATAGACCTCCACCGGACTAATGTAATTGCTCGTATTTCTTGGCCCAAGCAAGTATTTTCTTCTTATTAGTGTCCTTTAGCAGTGGTTTCTTTGCTGCAAATTGACCATGAAAGGCCTGATTCACCCAGTTTCCTCTGAACAGTTGATGTTGAGATGTGTCTTGGACTTGAACTCTGAAGCATTTATTTGGGCTTCAATTTCTTTGGGTGGTAACTCTAATGAACTTATCCTCTGCAGCAGAGGTAACTCTGGGTCTTCCTTTCCTGTGGCGGTCCTCATGAGAGCTAGTTTCGTCATAGTGATTGATGTTTTTTTGTGACTGCACTTGAAGACACTTTTAAAGATTTTGAATATTTCCAGATTGACTGACCTTCATGCCTTAAGGTATTGATGGACTGTCATTTCTCTATACTCATTTGTTCTGTTCTTTCCATAATATGGACTTGGTATTTTACCAAATAGGGCTATCTTCTGTATACCACCCCTACCTTGTCACAACCCAACTGATTAGCTCAAACACATTAGGAATGAAAAGAAATTCCACAAATGAACTTTTAAAACCTGTTAAGGAAGTCGAGAATTTAAGCAGCTTTTTGCAGCTTTTTGTTAAAAATCGTGCAACATTTCAGCGCCCTGCTATTCATGCCAGGAATATAGTATATGCATATGATTAGTATGTGTGGATAGAAAACACTCAGACATTTCTAAAACTGGTTAAATCACGGCTGTGACTATAACAGAAAGTGTGTTTCATCGAAAAGTGCATGAAAATATGATCACTGAAAATGGAAAAAAATATCCATCCGCGACTTCAAGGAGATTGTTCAAAGTGAACCGAATTAAAGTAGACTGAGGTTGCAGTGCCTACAGCTTCCACACGTTGTCTAGAGTCTTGTCATTTGCTTTACAATTGATTCTTTGTCTCACCAAATCAAGGGAACCACTTCCCTCCTGTCTCCGACCGGATGTTTTGGTCGAGCTTTCTTCAGACATGTTTTCGACACGGACAGCTAAAGAATTTACATCGCCTCCTGATGAATTTTATCGCTTATTAATGTGTACTAATACCTAAAGTTGCATTACAAAAGTATTTCGAAGTGTTTTGTGAAAGTTTATCGTCGACTTTTTGAATTTAAAAAAATGACTTTACGTTATGAAACGCTATTTTTTTCCGTTTATCACACAGTATTCTTAGATCGATATCTAGGCTATATATGGACCGATTTAATCAGAAAAAGACCCTAAATTATGTTTATGGGACATCTAGGAGTGCCAAGAAAGAAGCTCGTCAAAGGTAATGAATGTTTTATATTTTATTTCAGCGTTTTTGGTTTGCGCCGGCTAACGCAAAATCTGTCGTGTTAGGTGACGTTGCAGTATTTTGAGGGTGCATGGTATCAGATAATAGCTTCTCATGCTTTCGCCGAAAAGCAATTTACAAATCTGACTTGGTGGATAGATTCACAACGAGTGTAGCTTTAATTCAGTATATTGTATGTGCATATTAATGAAAGTTTGAGTTTTATCAAAAACTATACGTGGCGCACTTGAAATTTCAGCTGATTTTTGTTCCCACCTCGGAACCACGGCCCTAACAAGTTCAAGGCACACCTGTTAATTGAAATGCGCAAAGAGTGTGCAAAGCTGTCATCAACGCAAAGGCTGGCTACTTTGAAGAATCTCAAATATAAAATATATTGTGATTTGTTAAACACTTACGTTTACTCCATGATTCCATATGTGTTATTTCATAGTTTTGATGTCTTCACTATCGTTTTGCAATGTAGAAAATAGAAAAAATAAATAAAAACCCTTGTGTAAGTAGGTGCTAACAAACTTTCGACAGGTACTGTACAATGAATGAATGAAAATGCAGGCGGATAGACGAAGTATAGTACAAACATGGTTTATAGTAATAAAATGTTTTTTTAGAGTGAAGTACATCGAAAAAATCAAGAGAAAACTGCAAGACTCAATAGAAGAGAAAACAAGGAACAAACCAAAAAAGACAGGCTTTTGAAAAATTAACTATTTTTCATAAAATTGTACAGTTATCTTAGCTAGCTGAATTGCTAGCAGAATTGTTTACTTGTTGCTAAGCAGTTGCTAGGGACTCTCCTGGAAGAAGCTAGCTGGCTTACAAAGAATAACAACAAAAAATATCTAATTAACAGAAGAAAGGAAGACAAAATAAGGACAAAAGAAGGACAGAAGAAAAAGGAAAAGAAAGAGGACAACAAAGTGAAACAGTCAGCACTTCTATTGCAACTTCGTATTTCGTCGTCCTAACGTAGTCTACACTGCTATCTGCCCAGCAGCTAGCCAGCTAGCAAACGTCCACCGTCTACCGAATAGCAGCACTGTAGAAACTATTACACTCAACTGAACGACTTGATTAGTGTAGTGTTAGCTAGCTACATAGTTGTCTTTGCTGTCTTCGTATCCAAGATAATTGTGTAGTTTAGAGCGTGTAGTCTTAGAGTGATTATCTTAATTTACAGAGGTTAGCTAGCCAGCTATTTGTCGTCCTTAACGTCGGAGACAATGCTAGCTAGCCAACAGCTAGCCAACGTCTACCGAATAGACTCACAACCCGGTCGCATTCACAGGTAGTATCACATTTTCATTTCATTTCATTAGAGTACAACGGTTTGATTTGTTTGATCGTAGCTAGCTACATAGCTAGCTACATAGCCGTCTGTGTATCAAAGATAATTGTGTAGTCTAGAGCGATTTTTTAGGTTAGCTAGCCAGCTATTGTCGTTCTTTTAACGCAACGTAACGTAATCAACACTGCTAGCTAGCCAGCTAGCCCCCGAATAGCAGCACTGTAGAAACTATTACACTCAACGGAACGACTTGATTAGTGTAGTGTCAACAACGCAGCCACTGCCAGCTAGCCTACAAAGTCAACAACGCAGCCACTGCCAGCTAGCCTACTTCAGCAGTACTGTATCATTTTAGTCAATAAGATTCTTGCTACGTAAGCTTAACTTTCTGAACATTCGAGACGTGTAGTCCACTTGTCATTCCAATCTCCTTGCATTAGCGTAGCCTCTTCTGTAGCCTGTCAACTATGTGTCTCTCCTCTCTGCACAGACCATACAAAAGCTCCACACCGCGTGGCCGCGGCCACCCTAATCTGGTGGTCCCAGCGCACACGACCCACGTGGCGTTCCAGGTCTCCGGTAGCCTCTGGAACTGCCGATCTGCGGCCAACAAGGCAGAGTTCATCTCAGCCTATGCCTCCCTCCAGTCCCTCGACTTCTTGGCACTGACAGAAACATGGATCACCACAGATAACACTGCTACTCCTACTGCTCTCTCTTCGTCCGCCCACGTGTTCTCGCACACCCCGAGAGCTTCTGGTCAGCGGGGTGGTGGCACCGGGATCCTCATCTCTCCCAAGTGGTCATTCTCTCTTTCTCCCCTTACCCATCTGTCAATCGCCTCCTTTGAATTTCATGCTGTCACAGTTACCAGCCCTTTCAAGCTTAACATCCTTATCATTTATCGCCCTCCAGGTCCCCTCGGAGAGTTCATCAATGAGCTTGATGCCTTGATAAGCTCCTTTCCTGAGGACGGCTCACCTCTCACAGTTCTGGGCGACTTTAACCTCCCCACGTCTACCTTTGACTCATTCCTCTCTGCCTCCTTCTTTCCACTCCTCTCCTCTTTTGACCTCACCCTCTCACCTTCCCCCCTACTCACAAGGCAGGCAATACGCTCGACCTCATCTTTACTAGATGCTGTTCTTCCACTAACCTCATTGCAACTCCCTCCAAGTCTCCGACCACTACCTTGTATCCTTTTCCCTCTCGCTCTCATCCAACACTTCCCACACTGCCCCTACTCGGATGGTATCGCGCCGTCCCAACCTTCGCTCTCTCTCCCCCGCTACTCTCTCCTCTTCCATCCTATCATCTCTTCCCTCTGCTCAAACCTTCTCCAACCTATCTCCTGATTCTGCCTCCTCAACCCTCCTCTCCTCCCTTTCTGCATCCTTTGACTCTCTATGTCCCCTATCTTCCAGGCCGGCTCGGTCCTCCCCTCCCGCTCCGTGGCTTGACGACTCATTGCGAGCTCACAGAACAGGGCTCCGGGCAGCCGAGCGGAAATGGAGGAAAACTCGCCTCCCTGCGGACCTGGCATCCTTTCACTCCCTCCTCTCTACATTTTCCTCCTCTGTCTCTACTGCTAAAGCCACTTTCTACCACTCTAAATTCCAAGCATCTGCCTCTAACCCTAGGAAGCTCTTTGCCACCTTCTCCTCCCTCCTGAATCCTCCTCCCCCTCCCCCCTCCTCCCTCTCTGCAGATGACTTCGTCAACCATTTTGAAAAGAAGGTCGACGACATCCGATCCTCGTTTGCTAAGTCAAACGACACCGCTGGTTCTGCTCACACTGCCCTACCCTGTGCTCTGACCTCTTTCTCCCCTCTCTCTCCAGATGAAATCTCGCGTCTTGTGATGGCCGGCCGCCCAACAACCTGCCCGCTCGCCCTATCCCCTCCTCTCTTCTCCAGACCATTTCCGGAGACCTTCTCCCTTACCTCACCTCGCTCATCAACTTATCCCTGACCGCTGGCTACGTCCCTTCCGTCTTCAAGAGAGCGAGTGTTGCACCCCTTCTGAAAAAACCTACACTCGATCCCTCCGATGTCAACAACTACAGACCAGTATCCCTTCTTTCTTTTCTCTCCAAAACTCTTGAACGTGCCGTCCTTGGTCAGCTCTCCCGCTATCTCTCTCAAAATGACCTTCTTGATCCAAATCAGTCAGGTTTCAAGACTAGTCATTCAACTGAGACTGCTCTTCTCTGTATCACGGAGGCGCTCCGCACCGCTAAAGCTAACTCTCTCTCCTCTGCTCTCATCCTTCTAGACCTATCGGCTGCCTTCGATACTGTGAACCATCAGATCCTCCTCTCCACCCTCTCCGAGTTGGGCATCTCCGGCGCGGCCCACGCTTGGATTGCGTCCTACCTGACAGGTCGCTCCGTCTCCTCACCACGCGCTCTCACCACTGGTGTCCCCCAGGGCTCTGTTCTAGGCCCTCTCCTATTCTCGCTATACACCAAGTCACTTGGCTCTGTCATAACCTCACATGGTCTCTCCTATCATTGCTATGCAGACGACACACAATTAATCTTCTCCTTTCCCCCTTCTGATGACCAGGTGGCGAATCGCATCTCTGCATGTCTGGCAGACATATCAGTGTGGATGACGGATCACCACCTCAAGCTGAACTTCGGCAAGACGGAGCTGCTCTTCTTCCCGGGGAAGGACTGCCCGTTCCATGATCTCGCCATCACGGTTGACAACTCCATTGTGTCCTCCTCCCAGAGCGCTAAGAACCTTGGCGTGATCCTGGACAACACCCTGTCGTTCTCAACTAACATCAAGGCGGTGGCCCGTTCCTGTAGGTTCATGCTCTACAACATCCGCAGAGTACGACCCTGCCTCACACAGGAAGCGGCGCAGATCCTAATCCAGGCACTTGTCATCTCCCGTCTGGATTACTGCAACTCGCTGTTGGCTGGGCTCCCTGCCTGTGCCATTAAACCCCTACAACTCATCCAGAATGCCGCAGCCCGTCTAGTGTTCAACCTTCCCAAGTTCTCTCACGTCACCCCGCTCCTCCGCTCTCTCCACTGGCTTCCAGTTGAAGCTCGCATCCGCTACAAGACCATGGTGCTTGCCTATGGAGCTGTGAGGGGAATGGCACCTCAGTACCTCCAGGCTCTGATCAGGCCCTACACCCAAATAAGGGCACTGCGTTCATCCACCTCTGGCCTGCTCGCCTCCCTACCACTGAGGAAGTACAGTTCCCGCTCAGCCCAGTCAAAACTGTTCGCTGCTCTGGCTCCCCAATGGTGGAACAAACTCCCTCATGACGCCAGGACAGCGGAGTCAATCACCACCTTCCGGAGACACCTGAAACCCCACCTCTTTAAGAAATACCTAGGATAGGATAAAGTAATCCTTCTCACCCCCCTTAAAAGATTTAGATGCACTATTGTAAAGTGGCTGTTCCACTGGATGTCATAAGGTGAATGCACCAATTTGTAAGTCGCTCTGGATAAGAGCGTCTGCTAAATGACTTAAATGTAAATGTAAACACAGTGCGTGCCTATCTCTCAGGCTCTTAGAGTATGTCGTAGTGGCCACAGACTAAGTCAAGTTCTCTGTACAGCTATTGAGGGGGCCTAGAACACTCTGAGTGACTCTCCATTTCACTTCATGCAAAAAGCACTCTTTAAAAGCTCGCTGCCGTGGACACATCTGTCTAATCGGAGAGTGGAATTTTTGTGGGTGCGAAAGTGTGTTGGGATTCTATGGAATGCACTTCATACCAATTGCCCTTTGTCTCTGTACTCATGAGCTCATTTAGAGAGCTGGATCAGGGTGAGGGGTCATGGTTGTTGAGGTGACTAGCGGTGTGCCAAAATGACACCATATTCCCTATATATTTACCCATACCATTTTTGGTAGCACACTATAAAGTGCATTCAGTAAGTATTCAGGGTAGCCTAGTGGTTAGAGCGTTGGACTAGTAACCGGAAGGTTGCAAGATCAAACGCCTGAGCTGACAAGGTACAAATCTGTCGTTCTGCCCCTGAACAGGCAGTTAACCCACTGTTCCTAGGCCGTCATTGAAAATAAGAATTTGTTCTTAACTGACTTGGCTTGTTAAATATGGTCCTTCTGTAGCTCAGTTGGTAGAGCATGGCGCTTGTAACGCCAGGGTAGTGGGTTCAATTCCCGGGACCACCCATACGTAGAATGTATGCACACATGACTGTAAGTCGCTTTGGATAAAAGCGTCTGCTAAATGGCATATATTATTATTATTATTATTATTAAATAAAAAGGTAACAATTTTTTTTCTCCAGTTTATTACGCTACGTCATTATTCTAACATTGATTCAATACAATTTCTACAAACACATTTGTCACACAATACCCCATAATGTATATATGTATATATATAAAATATATATATCATATTTACATGAATATTCAGACCCTTTCCTCAGTGCTCACCTCCCTGACCAAGGCCCTTCTCCCACTATTGCTCAGTTTGGCCGGGTGCCCAGCTCTAGGAAGAGTCTTGGTGGTTCCAAACTTGTTCGATTTAAGAATGATAGAGGCCACTGTTTTCTTGGGGATCGTTTTTCTGTTGTTAAATTTTTTATAAATTTGACCCCCCTCCCCAAAAACGGTTTTCACTCTGTCATTAATGTGTATTGTGTGTAGATTGATGATTATTTTTTTATTTATTAATCCATTTTAGAATAACAAAATGTGGAGAAAGTCAAGGTGCCTGAAGACTTTCTGATTGCGCTGTACACTGTAGATATTATGGTGCATTTTGGGACACAGCCCATGTCAGTCTTTAAAAGTGGTGGTTGGTTGGTTACATTCCAGTCTGCATGGGCTCATTATGGAAGTCTCAGAACCCTTACTTAAAAACACTGTCAAACTTTGTTCCAAATTGAGCCCAATCCCACAGGTGTTGGTTACACTGATGTGTACCTAGGGAGTAGGGACAAACAGTTTGATTTGAAATGTAGTATCACTGTTCACATAAGGCCCTGTTTATACCAGTGTTATGCAAATCTTACCCTACGAGGTCTGGACGACTGCCGTTTTCTTCTGTTCTACCTGATAATTAATTGCACCAACCTGGGGTCCCGGGTCCCGGGTTTATAATGAAAAGCAGTGGAACTGGATTTGAGGTCCAGATTTGAATTAGATGGTCCTGGCTCCAGGTGAGGAGTAATCAATGTCAAGTTGACCAGGTCCAGTCTGCACTAGAATTCTCAGAGTGAAGGTCTCACCCTACTCCAACACACAAACACTTAGATTATTGGGTGATATGTTTGAATGAAGGAAATCAATAGTGTTTCTACTGTGAACACTGTAGTCTGTAATATACTACCCCTGGTGAGGAGTTTGCTAACACTGTAGTGACAAAGCTTAAATCCTCATAGAACTAACTCTCCCGGATCCGGGATAATTGTTATCAACTGACACTAATTAGCATAACGCAACGGACGAAAAATATTACTAGAAGATAGTCATATTCATGAAATCACAATTGAAATATAGTTAAACACAGCTTAGCCTTTTGTTAATCACCCTGTCATCTCAGATTTTGAAATTATGCGTTACAGCCAAAGCAAGACAAGCATTTGTGTAAGTTTATTGATAGCCTAGCATAGCATTATGTCCAGCTAACAGTAGGCAACTTGGCCACGAAAATCAGAAAAGCAATCAAATTAAATCTTTTACCTTTGATGAGCTTCGGATGTTTTCACTCACGAGACTCCCAGTTCGACAGCAAACGTTCATTTTGTCCCATAAAAATATTATTTTTATAGCTGAAATACTTCTGTTTGTACTTCACGTTTGGTTGAGAAATCCACCGGAAACTGCGGTCACGACAACGGCGAATTGTTTTCCAAATTAGATCCATAATATTGACAGAAACATGGCAAACGTTTTTTATAATCAATCCTCAAGGTGTTTTTCAAATATATATTCGATAGTATATCAACCGGGACAGTAGGCTTCCCAGTAGGAGCGAGAGCCACAATGGCCGACTTTGTCTATTACACACAAATCTCTCTGAGAGCCACCAGATGATCACTGACGCAATGTTGTCGTTCACGCTCATTTTTCAAAATAAAAGCCTGAAACTATGTCTTGTGACACTAGACACATTAGGGAAGCCATAGAAAAAGGAATCTGGTTGATATCCCTTTCACTACTCAATAGGGATGCATAGGAACGCAGAGCTTTCTAAATAAGAGTCCCTTCCTGATTGGATTTTTCTCAGGCTTTCGCCTGCAATATCAGTTCTGTTGTACTCACAGACAATAGTTTTACAGTTTTGGAAACTTTAGAGTGTTTTCTATCCTAAGCTGTCAATTATATGCATATTCTAGCATCTTGTCCTGACAAAATAGCCCGTTTACTTTGGGAACATTATTTTTCCAAAAATGAAAATAGTGTCCCCTAGTTTCAAGAGGTTAACCTGCGATGGTGACATCCATTTTTGGACTTTCAAATGAATGATATACAACCATTGATTATTGAAGAATATAACTTACAAATATCTCATGATTTTAGGTGAACTGTTTGACCCCATCAAAACCCAAAATATAAGCTTGTTTTACTCCATTGTGTGTAAACAATGTAATTGTAAACAAAACTTGGGTATTGCATCCATATCCCGGCCTATGAATTTGAGAGTGGTTACATCTCTCCAGCCCCATCTCTAAGCTGTTTACCTAAAAAGGTGGCAGGGTGTCTGCTTTGTTGTTGTTTGAATTGCAGATTGCCCCTTGAAGGGCTGTGTTCTGACGCCAATGTTAAAATCATCCTGAGGGCTTTCTCTCTGAGATTTGACAGAGGGAAGGGTGTTGATGATCAAACTGCCAGAGTACCAGATGGTGCATGAAATGTGTGAGGGGGTATTTACCTTGTTGCATATGTCTTTTCCCAATGTAGCTTTTCTTGATTCCTTGCATCCTATCTCCCTCTATCTCCTTGGATCTTCTCCTCAAATACGGTTCAGAAGGAGGCAAAGCAATATTATGCGAGGAATCACGGAAAGGCACCATTCTGTATACCTCTGGCCCCTCTTTGGACACTGTGTTAACTAACCTCCAGACTTGTTCTCAACTAGCCTACCTGGTTAATTAAAGGTGAAAAAATAATAATAACAAAATAAAGGATATGATTCATGCAAAATTCTAAAACGGACTGTTTGATCAAAATGGCAGATCACCAAGTCTGTGTCCCAAATGGCACCCTATTCCTTATATAATGCACTACTTTTTGACCAGGGAACATAGCATAGCGTTCCGGTCAAAAGTAGTGCAGCACAGTGCATTCGGAAAGTATTCAGACTCCTTCACTGTTCCACATTTTGTTACGTTAAAGCATTATTCTAAAATGCATTATAGCATTATGAGCACAATAGCCTGTAATGACAAAGAGAAAACAGGTTTTATTATTTGGGGAATTTGTTTGGTTGAAATATATTATTTACATAAGTATTTGGACCCTTTGCCTTGAGACTAGAAACTGAGCTCAGGTGCATCCGGTTTCCACTGATCATCCGTGAGATGTTTCTACAACTTGATTGGATTTCACTTGTGGTAAATTCAATTGATTGGACATGATTTGGAAAAGCACACACCTGTCTATATAAGGTCCCACAGTTGACAGTGCATATCAGAGCAAAAAGCAAGCCTTGAGGTCGAAGCACTTGTTGGTAGAACTCCAAGACAGGATGCTGTCGAGGCACAGATCTGGGGAAGGGTACCCAAAAATGTTTGCCACATTGAAAGTCCCCAAGAACACAGTGTCCTCCATTCTTAAATGGAAGAAGTTAGGAACCACCAAGTCTCCTGCTATAGTTAGCCACCTGGCCAAACTGAGCAATTGGGGGAGAAGGGCCATGGTCAGGGAGGTGAGCAAGAAGCCGATGGTCACTCTGACAGAGCTCCAGAGTTTCTCTGTAGCGATAGGACAACCTTCCAGAAGGATAACCATCTCTGCAACACTCTACCAATCAAGCCTTTATGGTATAGTGGCCAATAGGTTGACAGAGCTTGAGAGGATCTGCAGAAAATAATGTGAAAAACTCCCCAAATACAGGCATGCCAAACTTGTGGTGTCATACCCAAGAAGACAAGGCTGTATTCACTGCCAGAGGTTGTACTGATTAAAGTGTCTGAATACTTATGTAAATGTGATATTTCAGTTTTTGCTCTGTCGTTATGGGGTATTGTGTCTAGATTGGTGAGGGGAAAAAACAATTTCATCCATTTTAGAATAAGGCTGTAATGTAACAAAATGCTGAAAAAGTGTATGGGTCTGAATACTTTCCAAATGCACTGTATGTATACTGGGAATATTGTGCCATTTTGGACACATCCCATACCCTGTTATCAGAACCCCTCTGTTGCTTCTCATTAAATATTTAGACCTTAATCAGAATCAAATTTCTCAAGTGTTTTTAACAAGAGAGTCAAGTACTGTATACATTGTGGTGATTCCCAAACAGGCTGGTCCTCTAAGGGAATACACTCACACCCACCCGCACTTCTCATAAACACTGTTCGTCAATTGTCAGTTTATATGGAGACATTTAGCCTAGCTAATTGGGACTTGGGAAGTGGTCAGTCAAACGATACTTGCTCCTTGCTCCTTTGTCAAATAAAAGGTATCTTTGGGAGTAGTGCTTATTTATGCCAACAACAAAGAATGTTACCCTACACAGCACGACCATTCACTATGTTATGCTAGGGGAGGCTGTCAAGGTTACCATGTACAAAACCCGTGTGGACAAAAAAGTGTCTCACACACACACACACAGTGGCTTTTCATTACTTCATTTCTCTTTGACAAATCAGAGTGCCTCACCATCCTTTCTTCACCACAATCCTTGGCCCAAGTAGTTCAGCCCATCTCTGAATGGAACGACAGCGGTCAGGGTGAGAGACGCATGTGAAAGAATGAAAAAGATAACAGCAGAGATAAAGAGAGGGTCTGGGAGAATAAGAGAGGGAGAACAGCTTGTATGGGGCCAAGGGAACATCTTACTTATAGAGGGGGGAGAGAGGGATGGAGAGAGCAGTGGCTTACTTGTAGAGGGGGATGTCAGGCTCCTTGCCCTCTGTGCCCAGGGTCAGGCAGAACTGCTGGAGCTGGGATTTAGGATCATTCCTTTACTGGTTCAGGATGAACTACTGACACACACACCAAAAGTAAACATTAGTCACAAAAAACATGGACGCACACAAATACAGTAGAGCAACCATTATAGAAACCTTTACAATCACTGTCTCCATCTCTCTCATGTCCCCCTCTCGCTCCCCCTTCTTTGCCCATGCTTTCTTTCATTCCCTCACTCTCTTTCAACCTCTTGCTCTACACTCACTTATTGCTCTTCTCTGGCTCTCTCTGTTTTCTCCATCTACCTGACTTCTCTTTCGCTTTCCATAGTGGGCACAAATCACAGGCTACTTAAGAAAATATCATCTCCTGCCTGCTACTATCTGAGCCAGAAATACAGATCTCTCTCTCTTGGTCTGTGTCTAAAAGCACTTCCATTAACAGGAAAGCAGCCTTGTTATAAAAGGGACACTTTGAATCTAGAGCTGTCTGTTTCTACAAAGAGTTCTCTCTCTCTCTCTCTCTCTCACACACACACACACACACACACACACACACACACACACACACACACACACACACACACACACACACACACACACACACACACACACACACACACACACACACACACACACACACACACACACACACACACACACACACACACACACACACATACACACACACATACACATACACACACACACGGCTCAGCTCCTACATGGACACCCAGCCTCCCAGGACATCCACACACACAGCAATTAGCACACCACTGTAGGCTGTGCCATGGCCTTCACACAGGGCCACAGTGTGTGTGTGTGTGTGTGTGTGTGTGTGTGTGTGTGTGTGTGTGTGTGTGTGTGTGTGTGTGTGTGTGTGTGTGTGTGTGTGTGTGTGTGTGTGTGTGTGTGTGTGTGTGTGTGTGTGTGTGTGTGTGTGTGTGTGTGTGTGTGTGTGTGTGTGTGTGTGTGTGTGCGTGAGAACTCTTTTGTGATGTGAGTAGCACAGTTTTTTGCTCGACCAGTCTAACAGGAAGAAGCAGGTCCACGAACCTGTTCATCGTAGACATATACTATCTTCTCTAAAGACAGGGAGGGAACAGGTCCAACCTGTTCATTATACAGACAGACTCCATTCGCTAAATCTTACTGCTACTTCATCTAATACGAGAGGAGGCTTAACTGACGCCTTTCTGAATGAACATCCACCTTGACCCGTCCCTGAAACACTTGAGAAACAACATCAAAAGACCCTTAGAACAGAACAGCACTGACTACCGGTTGGGGATCAACATCTAAACAGACACCAACAACCCAATAACATTCAGCTAACATAGAACCGACCGCAACCGCCGCACATTAACACTAGAACATTCCCTGACTCTTCCTAAATATAATAATAATAATAATAATATTTTACATTGCTCAGTTGTCAGAATGTTTTAATCACATACAGAAAAGTATTCAGAGGCTGTTAGCCTTTTGATTTTCTTTGCTATTACTATCTTGAGAGGACAAGACAAGTGTGCCAAAGGGCGTTGGTTTGGACTATTCAAGCAGAGTTGGGATGAAGCATTAGGTTGCTAAGAGATGGACCAACTGAATTGGTTTCATGGAGGGCTGACTTGACCACGCAATTTATTTTCAGCAATTGTTGTTTTTACCCAAAGCTGCAAAGAAAATGTTGTGATCCATTTAATAAACACAAGAGTCCAGCAAAATGGATTAAAGGGTGTGGTGGCAGTAGCAGGAACAGCGGCATCTAGTGTGCAAACATATTTGGTTTATTTTGGTAAAATGAAATAAGATTAGCATTCTCTGAGAAATTAATTAAGCTAATTGATTGCACCCAAATTGCCCATTTGTATTTATTTTATTCATATAATCGTCAATAAATATAGTTCATTAAATCTGATTTGGACCATAAACAAGAGTAAGACATGAGGAATCCAATAGCCACCCAGACCGCCTCCGTGCCAATCCCACCCCAACAACGTGTATACTGCATCAGTTCTCTATGTCTGACAAGTAGTATGGAGCAGCTGCTTCCCTATGAATCTTTTTCTCCCTGTTCAGAGAAATTAGCGATTGAAGTTGCTTGCATTCTTTACCATACATTTGTGCACCATGTTTTACCCACTAGATGTTCTTTGGGACTATTCAAGCAGAGTGAGGTTGAAACATTAGGTTGCTAAAAGAAGCACCAACTGAAGTGGTTTCATGGAGGGCTGGCTTGACCACACAATTTATTTTCAATAATTCTGCAATTGGTTTTCTTCCCAAAGTTGCAAAGAAAATGTGGTGAACCATTTAATAAACACAAGAGATCAGCAAAAAGGGTGTGGTGACAGATCCTGGTTCGTTCCCCAGGCTGTGTCACAACCGGCCATGATCGGGAGTCTCATAGGGCGGCACACAACTGGCCCAGCGTCATCCGTGTTAGTTTAGGGTTCAGCTGGGGGGGGGGGGGGGGGTAGGCATCAATGTAAATAAGAATTTGTTCTTAATTGACTTGCCTCGTTAAAACAAGGTTAAATAAAAAAACTAATGATGCATACTCAATCATGAAAATTATAATGCAATATCTTTTTTGATATTTCAATTATATTTGTTTATATATTTTTTTCCACAAAAAATACCTACCCATTTAGGAAAAGTAAGTGCAAATATATTGATTTATAATTTTACCATTTGCATTTCCAATTGAGTTTTGGCAGCTAAATGCTTCCATACCCAGCATTTCAGTGATGTATGATATATTTCTCAACTAAAATGTGAGCGCAATTGAGGCCATTTTACAATCTTGAGTGTATGGCATGACAATAACAAAGTAACCACAGAAAGCTTGTTTGCTATTCAAATGCATTGCTTGACATTACTGTTGATGAGCTACTGTTCCCAGCTAAAACTCATGGCCAATACATGGCCAACAAACCGGACATATTCGGAATTAAGTTTTGGATAGCCGCGGATGTCGAAACCAAGTTTTAGCTCAACGGCTTTAGATTGCCGGAGGAAAGATGAAACCAGGCCAGAGGATGAGAGACTATCTGAGACGACAGAAATGTGACCCTGGACAAATTTTACACATCAATTTCCCTGGCAGACAAGTTCACTGCAAACAAAAAGTCTAGCCTGCTCAGAACCGTTAACAAAGACGGCAGCTGCCACCCTCTGCGTAAAACAACATACCAGGGGAGCTGTCCTCCACATCAGTGATAGAGAGGTGTAAAGAGAGGTGCTTTTGTTTAGGAATATGGAAAATCTTTTGACCTGTGCACCTTGCGGGTTGATATGCATATGATGCGTATGCTAAAGGTTACGCCCAGCAATGTTCTCTAGTGGGTACTTACAGGCAGGGAGGCCCAGTGCTTCTAGTGTTAAAGATGACCATAATAGGACCACACAACCATGATAAGAGAATTAAGTAGTCAAGCATCACTTGCGCACCGCTTGTCAATGCTAGAGCTATTAGTGTTTAGCCATTAGCTCCTCTCGCCTCCCCTCTCTATCCGCGGTGCAGAGAGAAGAGTGCGCATTGATTTGAGAGTGAGTGGCCTCTCTCGCAGGCGAGGGGAGGCTGGGCTGTCGTTGGGATTGGAGAGGTAGGGAGATCTCACCTTCAGGAATGAAAGCTTACACACTCACGCAAGAACGCACAGACACTGAACACACACACACGTTCTCCTTCAGTTGAGGGAAGAAGTAGACGTCCACGAAGGTGTGAACTTACTTCAGGTCCTTATCGATGTAGAGCATTTCGATGAAAGCTGAGGGGGAACACAACAATGAACCAGGGACGAAAAAAATAGAGAGGAAGAGAGGTCTAGGCTACTTAGTTGATGTTTAAGAGGTAACGTCAGACACATTTAAAGGCTGCTTTGTGGTTAAGAACAACATGAACACAAGAGAGGAAGAAATGAGGAAGTTATGGAATGGCTATACGCAAAGTGTGTTTATATTGACCGAATCAATCCAGGTAAATAGCATACCACCTTGCATCCCACTGTTGGCTTGCCTCTGAAGCTAAGCACGGTTGGTCCTGGTTGGGAGATCAGATGCTGCTGAAAGTGGTGTTGGAGGGACAGTGGGAGACACTGTAAGAGTTGCGGAACTGGTGGCAGTGAAGGTAGATGCAGGAGAATAGAGATAGATACTAGACGGAGCAGTTTAATTACAAAACCCACGGCAATACAAAAAAAAACGACATGGGTACAAAACCCGATGCGCACCAGTAACATAGCGTACAAGCACTTACAAACAAACAATTCCACACAAGGACATGGGGGGAACAGAGAGGGTTAAATACACAACAATGAATGATGGAAATGGAAACCAGGTATATAAGAAAACAAGACAAAACAAATGGAAAATGAAAAGTGGATCGATGATGGCTAGAAGACCGGTGACGCCGACCACCGAACACCGCCCGAACAAGGAGAGGAAACAACCTCGGTGGAAGTCGTGACAGACACTTTCCTATGGTCTAAAAAAATATCCTAATGCCCCTGGGAAGTGATTGGTGACACTGTGTAGGGTGCTGTCTTTCAGGTGGGATGTTAAATGGGTTTCCTGACTGTCTGTGGCCACTTAAGATCCCATAGCACCTTTTGTAAGAGTAGGGGTGTTAACCCTGGTGTCCTGGCACAAATTCCCAATCTGACTATCATGGCCACCTAATCATCCCCAGCTTGCCATTGGCTCATTCATCCCCCTCCTCTCCCCTGTAACTATTCCCATGGGCATTGCTGTAAATTAAAATGTGTTCTCAGTCAACTTACCTGGTAAAATAAGGGGAAATATAATAGATGATGATGGCTGGCTCCTGTTGTTGATAAACACCCACATCCACAAATTGTCTCTGAGTTTAAGTGCTGATCTAGGATCAGTTTAGACTTTTGTATACGATTATATGGACAGATCAGCACTCCTACTCTGAAATAGTTTGTGGATACGGGTCCTGGACCTAATAATAAAGTCTACCTTCAAAACAGTATCAAATGGAAATTGGAAATAATATAAAATATACAGAGAAATATGAGCTTCCACCATAGTTGTTGGAAGGATGATTTGAAAATAAAATATTTCAGCCAGAGTAGTAAAGTTAGTGGTAATGTAGTGTGGAAAGGTTAATATGACGTAATGCAGCAGGCCCTACTTCAGGTTGTCTTACTATAATAATATAATACATACCGAAAAAATATAAACACAACATGTTAAAGTGCTGGTCCCATGTTTAATGAGCTGAAATAAAAGATCCCAGAAGGGTTCCAAACACAAAAGCTTATTTCTCTCAAATGGTGTGCAAAAATGTGTTGACATCCCTGTTAGTGAGCATTTCTTGTTTGCCAAGATAATCCAGCTACCTGACAGGTGTAGGATATCAAGAAGATGATTCAACAACAGGATCGTTACACAGGTGCACCTTCTGCTGGGGACAATAAAAGGCCATTCTAAGATGTGCTGTTTTGTCACACAACCAAATACCACATTTTGAGGGAGCGTGCAAATGGCATGCTTACTGCAGGAATGTCCACCTGAACTGTTGGGAGATAATTGAATGTTCATTTCTCTACCATAAGCCGCCTCCAATGTAGTTTTAGAGAATTTGGCAGCATGTCAAACCGGACCCACAACCGTAGACCACGTGTATGGCGTCGTGTGGACGAGTAGTTTTCTGATGTCAACGTTGTGAACATAGTGCCCCATGGTGAGGGTGGGGTTATGGTATGGGCAGACATAAGCTACAGACAACGAACACAATTGCATTTTATCGAAGGCAATTTGAATGCACTAAGTTATGAGATCCTGAGGCCTATTGTTACCACCATTCCTTCATGTTTCAGCATGATAATGGACAGCAAGGTCGCAAGGATCTGTACACAATTCCTGGAAACTGAAAATGTCCCAGTTCTGCATATTCACCAGACATGTCACCCATTGAGCATGTTTGAGAAGCTCTGGATCGACATGTACGACTTAGCGTGTCGACTCAGCGTCTTCCAGTTCCCGTCAATATCCAGGAACTTCGCACAGCCACTGTAGAGGAGTGGTACAAGATTCCACAGGCCAACACATTTCTTTCGCAATAGAGTTGATCAACTCTATTGAGAAAAAATATGTTGCGCTGCATGAGGCAAACGGTGGTCCCACCAGATACTGACTGGTATTCTGATCCACGTCCCCATCTTTTTTTTAAAAGGTATCTATGACCAACAGATGCATATCTGTATTCCCAGTCGTGGAATCCATAGATTAGGGCCTAATGAATTGATTTAAATTGGCTGATTTCATTACATGAACAGTAACTCCATAACATATGTGAAATTGTTGCATGTTGCATTCATATTTTTGTTCAGTGTAATATCATATGCCATTTAACAGTACATAGTCAAAAGTAGAACCCTATGTACTCTGGTCATAAGTAATGCACTATATAGAAAATAGGGTGCCATTTGAGATGCAGAGAGACAGTGTCGAGGCTCTACTGTAGGTACACTGTGTGTACGTAGCTAGTTAGATGACATGACTGTTTATATGCTCAAGAGAACCACTCATTTCAGCCCAAACCCCTCAACCCTGCTGTCATCATCTCTCCTTTGCTCTGCCCTGGCCTTAGAAGAATATAAGAGGATGCGAATGATCTAGTGTGTGTGTGTGTGTGTGTGTGTGCGTGCGTGCGCAGGAGTGTGTGGACATGTGTTTGTATATGTGTGTGCGCACAGTGCATGTCATCCTCTTGTGGCTTGGCCTTTGAAGAGCATCCAGTAGTGTATATCTCATCATGCGGCCGCCCCTCCATCCTCTCAACCCTCTCCACAACCTAACCCTCCCAACCCCTTAATGTTCAAGACTTTTTTCAGGACGCATCCCAAAAAGCGATTCCCTACATAGACCTATGGCCCTGGTCAGAAGTAGTGCACTATGTTGGGAATAGGGTGCCATTTGGGATGCAACTTAGCCTTTTTGATGTCTAAAGACCAGAAGGCTGGGAGGCCAAATGAGGGAGGGAAGGCTATAACCTTCCTCTTCACTAGCCATGACAGGGAGCCCTCACACTCATCATCAACCCTCCGGTCACCAAGCAAGGGCTCGGGAGCCAAAGGACAAGCCGGCGTACCTGTACTTCCACAGGATAACTAAATGTCTTTACTTGCCTTTCAAGAATGTATGCACACATGACTGTAAGTCGCTTTGGATAAAAGTGTCTGCTAAATGGCATATATTATTATTATTATAAAGGAAAGTGAATAGTAAAATGCCAATATTTCAGGGTTTGAAGACGTCAAGGAGGGAGAGGACATGTAGCCTATGGACAAAAACACGCAAACTCCAATTTAAAAACCTCAAGGAGAGAGCAATGTACTATAGGATCTCTATGCCAAAAAACAATTTTGGTAAATTTTTTAAAACTTCACATCAGAGAGAGTGGAGAGGCCTTGGACATATACAAATACAGTACACGCAAAATGGCAATAATTTTGTTATTAAATTAAGAGAGAAATTAGAAAAATGCCTTGTACATATGGTACAAATAAATAGACAATGGTTGAGGTTTTAAACAGGGTTTAAACGCTATACTACATACACTCCAGCAGGTCAGCTAGGGTCTTGGTGCGGAGGACCACGAGCCGTTTGGCTTTGTCGTTAGTGATGGCAAACTCCTGCATGCCCAGCTCCTCTTCCACTTTGACCTGGGTACGGTTGTTTACCAATGAGCTACGCAACAACTGTGGAACACACACATGCACGCACACACACATCCAATTTTGATCACACACAGAA
Organism: Oncorhynchus gorbuscha; assembly: GCF_021184085.1. Classification (NCBI taxonomy): domain Eukaryota; kingdom Metazoa; phylum Chordata; class Actinopteri; order Salmoniformes; family Salmonidae; genus Oncorhynchus; species Oncorhynchus gorbuscha. The sequence continues at coordinate 35,642,254 of NC_060179.1, read as the reverse complement.
TATCCAAGTCTCACAGATCCACTTTGCACATATGCCAAAGTGCGTGCACAGGACACACGCACATACAAAAAAAAGAAAAAAAAGGAAAATAAACACCATATGGACTAATACATCACAGACCCTGTAGCGTGTAGGATCACGCCAGGCTATTCAATGTTTCACTTTTCACATCATTGGACTGTTAAATATTACATTGAGATTCAAAGCTCAGCAGATGAAGACATGTCAAAACAAGACGAGTGCATTGCCCGCTCTGAAAGAGTTGGCATAAACATTATAAATATAAACGCAGTAGTGGGGAAAGTAGAGATAGAATAGATCAAATGCTGTGGGACGTCTCAGCTAACTCGATCTTAACGCTACACACACACACACACACGCGCGCGCACATGCATACACACACACACACACACACACAAAGGCAATGTGTTGAATGAGCACTTCAATTTGAAATCCATTTGAGTCCGAGTCTGTTTCTACTCTTGGGCAGGCCGGGACCATCTCAGTCTCTTAGCTATGCTTCACTGCAGAGCTTTTATCCCATTGATGTCACATCTACTCTCCACTAATAAATATCTAACTGCAGATCTGTTTTTACTTAGCAGCTTTTAGTTAGGACTTTTCTATGACAAATCAGTTACAGCACCACTGCACTGCATGCTCCTCCCCACTGCAGAGTACGTAAGGAAAAGGAACCAAAAGGAAAGAGTGGAATGACGTTTTTTTTTCTTCCTTTCCACCATTCAATATTGATTGACAGGATGGGAAATGCACGACTGGAATGTTCCGGCAAGTATTGTATAAGATGAACACAGAGACACCCTTAAACCCACACACACACACTGTTACAGCATCATCCAAGGACGGAGACAATCTGTTTTCATCTGCACTCCACAGCCATCACAAAAGAGTACCAACAAAGGCCGGCTATTAAAGACACTTTCCCGTGCAACAATAGGCTACCCATCTCGCTCTCTCTTTAGCCCAGTAACTCTTCCTTTCAGCACACAAAGACAGGGAAAGAAAGGGGGGGGGGGTACAAAGGGAGCAGGAAGAGCTAAAGAAGAGAGAGAAAAACGGATGCTGTGAATAACCAGAGAAAAACGGAGAGATGGGTACAGAGGGAGGAACAAACAAAGACGGGGAGAGCCGGAGAGGAGAGAGAGGGCACAGTGAGAGAGGAGTGCAAGGCGAGGAGGGAGAAGCGGCAGAAAGAGAGAAGCAAAGCAAGACGGACAAAAGATGTCAATAGCAAGGGAACTAGATGAGGAGAAGGAAGAAGAGAATAGATGGAGAGAGAAGTTCGGGGATTTCTCCTTACTGTTAAGTGTCCTTCGTGGTGGTCAGGGACATGGATGAAGAGGTACTCTGTAGCCATCAGCTGCATGATGGAGGCTCCCAGGAACTCCCTTCTCTGGTTGTGACCCCAGAGAGAGGGAGCGAAACAGGGAAACGGGTAGAAAGGGGGGGGGGGTAAAGAGGGGTGAGGAAGAGGAAAGAGGGCTTATTTAGGTGCACAGCCACAGGCCTTCAATTCACATGTGTCTTCAACTCTTAGTCAAACCCATGGGGGCTTTAGCCTTAGTGCCATGCTGATTGTGATGCACTAAAGCACTAATGCGAACGTGCACACACACACACACTACTCATGGGCAGCCCTGGGGAGAGACGAGAGCAGGCCCTAACAGTCAGTGACAAGTGAAAGGTTATTACCCACATGGAGAGAAGTTTATACCGCTAAGGTTAAATAGAATGGTAAGCTTGGATCAGATCAATGATACCGCTGCGTTCAGTCAATTGTGTTGAATTAACTAGGACAAGCAGACATGCACAGTACCCCCACCCCACACACACACACACCTTCCAACATTAAACCCCTACCGATATCTATGGATGTGTTTGATCATATTCAGAGCCTTCTACTCCCTATGCAGTAGTACCATATTAGACAGGGGGGTACTGCAGTGTAGTAGGAGATGGAGGAGAGGCGCTGCACAGCATTGCTCCTTAATTAAACAGAATTATAGATTAGTGTTGCAGATGTAGGTTGGTGCTATGCCAAGGAGCCAGGGCGGGCAGCACAGACCACAGTGAGCAGAGCGGAATTGGAGATATGTAGACATTGACTGTATCGCAAATTGCACCCTATTCCCTTTTCAATGCTCTACTTTCGACCAAAAATAGTGTACTGTCTAGGGAACAGGGCACCATTTGGGACGCAAACAGAAATATGAGGTTCAGCAGGTTAGAGCAGGATTGACTGAGTACAGTTATAGTTGAGTGGAGAGGGGGTAGAGCGAGGACATAGGAGCAAGGGAAGGGGGGAAAGAGAGGAGGGGTGAAAGAGAGGAGGGATGAGGAGTGGAAATGATCACATCAAAGGTCAGAGTTTATTGTCCCCTTTCTGCGGCATCGACTGGCAGGCACATTTTTTGTTATGCGGCATATCAGAACTGGGAAACTCTCCTGGAATGTGCTTCATAAGAAGGGTGAGGGAGAGAGAGAGAGAGAGAGAGTGCTGCAGCACGCACATACTGAACCTCAATATGTGTGTGTTAAGATGACAGTGAGCATGTGTGTTCTAGAGGGATAGAAAAAATAATAGATATAGATATCGATATAGAAAAACATAGTAAAAAGGCGAGAGAGATAGAGGGTCAGGGCAGAAGGAAAGCGTTTTAGTGTGAAAGCCACATAGAGCCATCTCTCCAACACAGGAGGCACAATGCAGCGGTAGTGAGATGGTAAACGATGGGGGAAATTGAAGTAAAGTGTGAATCCCATGTTTTATTCTGCACTGACTTTGATCTAAAACACCTTTAACAGCTTCAGGAGGATCGCGTTCCAACGACAACTACTCCATTTTGTAACACCTGTGTGTGTGTTCGTGTATGTGGCTCCTTTGCTACTTAGGAGTTCTAGAAATAGAGTTTCCCAGTTCAGTATCAGTCCGGGAGGTTGTTTAGGCCTGATCCAACAGGGGAGGCTATATATACCTGAGCGGAGAGGGGCAGGATGAGAGGAGCGGTGCGGTCTCTCGTGGTTTGGGATCATTGATCATGGCAGCCATTGAGTGTCCTGACCATTAGGGGTCTATGATAAAAGGTATGCGTCCCAAATGGCACCCTAATCCCTTTATAGTGCACTACTTTCTGGTCAAATGTAGTCCGCTGTATAGGGAATAGGGTGCCATTTGAGAGGCAACAGAGGGGATTTAGAGGGTAGAGTCGTGGGAGCAGAGTCTCTCCGTCTGTGTTCCTCTGAGGTTGTCTAATGTCACTAGGATCTCTAAAAGGCGTCAACTCACAGCTCCACTTCCTCTAGGTCAGACTCTATCTAAATTCACTACTATGAGGTTACTGAGTGTGTGTTCTATCTATCTACTTCCACAATGAGGGGGGGGGGGGCTCGTCTCCTCTACGTCCTGTACTATTCATTTGTATGACCTTCATTTCGGTTTCCAGTGTGATGGGATAGGGTTCTAAAGGTTGCCCTACTTTGGGCTTTGGGCGGACTCACACTGCTAGCGACCTCTTGTTCTCAGGTTCAATTTCAAACTCGGTTTCATCAGCATCCCATTTTAAGAACAAGGGATTCGTTACTTTTTTAGATGACCTTCATTACAAACAGTTGATTTATTTTTACACGTCCACTAATACTTTTTGAGTAAAAATATCAGCATTAGGCTTGACTACTGGGTATAATCACAAGCTAATGGTAAAGAATTGGCCCCCCCATAAAATGTGTTATAAAGGTTTGTATCATAATCTTCACATTCACGGCCACCTAATTATTCCGCTGATTCCCAATTGGCATATATCACTCCTCACCTCTTCACCATGCTAGCAGAATTGTGGTGAGCGTTCTGGCACCCAATGGTTGCTGTGCATCAAAAGCGGTTGGTGGCACCTCAATGGGGACGACGGGCTTGTGGTAATCGAATGGTATCAAACACATGCCATTCCATGTGCCCCGTTCCGGCCATTATTATGAACTGTCCTCCCCTCAGCAGCCTCCTGTGCCGTGCATCACCTCAACAGGTGAGTTTCCCCCTTATTACGTAAAGCGCTTTGAGCACCTACTTTAGGTGGAAAGATGCTGCATAAATCCAATTGAACATTATTATTATTATTATATAATGGCTAAGAATTAGTGTAAAAACTGAGTCTAATAATAAGTTGGCCATTAATAATAGGGTTAGCATTGCAGGCGTCAGTCTATTCTTTGAGAAGGAAGAGAAACCTTCAAAGTTAACCTTGACAGTTCAGCCCTCTAATCGACTTCACTGACCATGAGTGGTGAAAGGCTCTGACGTTAAAGTGATGGATTAAAAAACACAACACACACACACACACACACACACACACACACACACACACACACACACACACACACACACACACACACACACACACACACACACACACACACACACACACACACACACACACACACACACACACACACACACACACACACACACACACACACACACACACACACATCCTTGTGGCAAATCTAAAAGCAATTACTGAGTGCTGCCTGCCAATAAGATATCAGAGATGCACTGTCAAGGCTAATTTGGTTTTGCTGTCAAAACTCACCATTGTGTTGCTAACATTTCACTTTTTTGAATGGATCACACATTTAACCCTCATATGCTCTACACAGTGAAGCACATCTCCTAAAAGATGGCATGACCTCTGCAATTATTTTCCATTACGTGTCATTTTTAAGAGCATTTTAAACACAATGAAAGAGGAATGCTAAGTACAGAGCATTTGATGAAACCGTGAAGACAGCTTTCTTTTAAACGTTGGTGAATAAAGTATTGCATCGGAGCTACTAGAGTGAAGAGCTTTTCCTTTCATTTAAAAACAATGCTACAGTACAAAGCAGTAAAACATGCTAAAATGTTTATTTCATTCTACTGAGCAATTTGCTTTACGTTCGTATTTTTTTATTTTATCATTTCCTATTGTTGTTTCATTGTCGAGAAGGAACGTGCATATAAGCCTTTCGTTGGCCGGTGTATATACCAAGTGTATCCTGTACAACTAATAAAACATGAAACTTGAAAATGAAACACCAAAGGTAACAGGGTAACTCGAGACAAGTGTGAATCAAAGCTGACTTATTCAAAAACACATTGTCTGCACTCACTCGAGTAAAATCTCCCATTTTTTAATACTGTTTTACTACTGTAATTTTTCCTTAATTTAACTAGGCAAGTAAGTTAAGAACAAATTCTTATTTTCAATGAGAGCCTAGGAACAGTGGGTTAACTGTCTGTTCAGGGGCAGAATGACAGATGTGTACCTTGTCAGCTCAGGGGTTTGAACGTGCAACCTTCCAGTTACTAGCCCAACGCTCTAACCACTAGGCCATCCTGCCGCCCCTACTGTAAGGCGCAAGCGATGAAAGCCACCTATGAAAGGTAACAAGCAGGGAAGCGAAACACAGCAGTTCTTCACCCAATTGAATTCGACCTGATTGAAATGTCAGCAACTTTATAAAACCAATGATTTCACCATTGTTAAAAAAGAAACATGCAGTTTGATTTAATATAAAAGCATTTGGAGAAAATGTAAGCGATGTTGGCATCTGAAATGACCTCTAGGGTCAAATCAAGTCTAACAATATCTAAGACAGTATTCGTAAAAATGTGTCTCCAAAGCAACAACAACACAGTAAATGTGTCAGAATTCAAATAAACCTAAAGTAAGCTAACAAAATGTGTGCATGCTTACTATAATATACATAATACACTGCCTGCAAGTAATGGCTTAAAACATAAAAGTTCTAAGTTATTAACTTAAACTAAAAACTATGAATATAAATTAAATCAAGTGAAATGGGCCTCCAAGACCTCACAGAGCTGAGAGAGAGAGAAAGAGAGAGAGAGAGAGAGAGAGAGAGAGAGAGAGAGAGAGAGAGAGAGAGAGAGAGAGAGAGAGAGAGAGAGAGAGAGAGAGAGAGAGAGAGAGAGAGAGAAAGAACAAGAGAATGAGACAGAAACAGAGAGACAAATTAGGGAGAAAGTGAAAGGCTCTATTCACATGAGAGAGAAGGATTAACAACCAATGCCACAGGCCAGCCAGTAAATATAATCAACAACATGTAAAAACTCAATTTCCCATGGGGGAGTGGGGTTGTGACCTCCCTAGCGGAGTCGGGCCATGGCTGGAGAGGGGCTTTAGTGTACCCTGGGAGGACTACGCATGCTGTAAAAGCCACAGGATTAGGCATTGGGCGAACTAGGAGTTAAACAATCCATCCATCACTACCGGATTGCGATGGAGGATGGACCGGGCAGAGAGGCAGGCAGCAGGCCCTGTGACTATGTGCACAAAGCTCTGAAGACTGGAAGACACTCCTACTGTAGACTAGATGTCTCATACTGAACAAGGCTATGGGGTGCTTCCCAAATGGCACCCTATTCCCTATATAGTGCATTTATTTCGACGAGAGCACTAGTGGAAAATTAACTAGGACCTAGCTAAAGATATAGAGATGTACACTAATGGTGGCATTTAGGACTGTTATGAGAGTTATGAGAGAATATTCGTAATAACGCGCACCCATGCACACGCTCACACACACACCCCTCCCATACTCACAGTGTGAGGTGGTTGAAGCCCACGGTCCTCAGTGTGAAAGATTTGACCAGCAGGCGACAGTGCGTGAACATAACACCAATTGCATCCTAAAAGTCCGTCAGCTTCTGAATCACCGGAGACATCTCGATCAGCTGCCTGTCCATCTGCGGCTCCTGCACCTGGGAACACAACATTTACAGCTAAACACTTCAGGAAATGAGCGGTTCCTGGGAACTTCCAAAACTGATCACATCAGTTTTGAAAGTAAAACTGAATAAGTAAGTCTGTCTTTTACCTGCCCTGCAGAACTAATCAAAAAGTGATTTCGGCCATCCTGGACCGGAGCAGCCTATCCCGGGACTAGATCATAGGGTTTGGATCACAGATCAAGGCTCGGCTATAGGCTTGCTTGGTAGTTCAGTGAATTGGGAGAGTATCGGGTTTTAACAGAGACAAATATGCTGAACCTGGCGGAACATTGAAACTTATGATGACCTCCCTTATTAGGGGAGGAAATGTGCTAAAATGCATGCTTTAAATCAATAGAGGGCTGAGTGAGTGCGTGTTGTGTGTTCAATCAGGAGAAACACTTATAGATGCATTCATTAGCCTGTATTTAACCAGGCAAGTCAGTAAAGAACAAATTCTTATTTACAATGACAGCCTAGGACAAGGGGGTTAACTGCTTTCGTTCAGGGGCGGAATGACAGATTTTTACCTTGACAGCTCAGGGATTCGATCCAGCAAACTTTTGGTTACTGGCCAAATGCTTTAACCACTAGGCTACTTGTCAGCCAAACCCAGACGATGCTGGTCAAATTGTGCGCCGCCCTATGAGACTCCCAGTCACGTTCAGTTGTGATGCAGCCTATAATCGAACCAGGGTCTGAGGTGACGCCTTTAGCACTGAGATACATTGCCTTAGACCACTGCGCCTGCCTGTAGTAGAGAGAAGTATCTAATTGGCCTCTGGCTTGCTACTGCTGGAGGTTTGATCAAGACACTTCCCTCATTGAAAACAAACACCGAGCTACATCATCCCAAATGGCACCCTGTCCCCTAGTGCAGTTCTCTTGACGAGAGCCCAATGGTCCCTTGTCAAAAGTAGTCCACTACATAGGGAATAGAATCTCATTTGGGATGTAGTCATCATTAAATATATACATGAATTCACCTTATTCACCTGGCTCTTCACATGTATAAACACTGTACTGTAAGTAGGTAAGTACAATATGTATGTAAAGTTTCTATAACTTTATCTATCAACTCCAGTCTGCCTGATGCATATGGTACAGTACAGTTAAAGTCACAATCCTGAGTGTGTATATATATCATGGATTCCAATGACCATTGGAGAGCAGTAAATATTGCAGATTGTACCTTTGAGTTCATGTTTGGTTTCATTTAATAAGCAATATAGACGAAGCAGCGGTGGAATACCTAGATGCCCAATGTCAAACAAGCAGGGTGGTTGAACGGTGTTGAACGATGAGCTGGAGTCCATGAACATCATTCTCACACAGTTTGTTCTCCTCTTGTCCAGGTGGGAGAGGGCAGTGTGAAGTGCAATTGAGATTGCGCCATCTGCGGATCTGTTGAGGGTGGTATGTGAATTGGAGTGGGACCAGGGTGTCTGGCATGGTGTTGATGTGCGTAATGACTAAAAGCCTTTGAAAGCCTTTGAAAGCCTTTCAAAGCTATTCATAATTACAGATGTGAGTGCTAAAGGGCGATAGTCATTTAGGCAGGTTACCTTAGAGCTCTTGGGAACAGGTACAATGGTAGGATGCTTGAAGCATGTTGGGATTACCAACTGGGACAAGGAGAGACTGAACATTTCAATGAAGACACTTGCCAGCTGGTCTGCGAATGCTCCGAGAATGTGACCTGGTATTCCGTCTGGTGGCCTTGCAAGTGTTAACCTGTTTAAAAGTTTACTCACATCAGCCATAGAGAGCGAGATCATACAGTCATCTGGAACAGGAGCTTTCATGCAGGACTCAGTGTTGTATTCCTTGAAGTGAGCATGAAAGGCATTTAGCTCGTTTTGGAGTTCTGCATCACTGGGCATCATTGTCTGCAAGACCTGCCACATCTGACGAGTGTCAGAGCTGGTGTAATAGAATTCTACCTTCCTCCTATATTGTCCTTTTGCATGTGTGCATGTTTTTGCATGTTTGTTGGAGGTGGTAGTGGGCTTTCTTGTATGTGTTCATGTCCATGTCCTGTTCTTTGTAAGCAGTAGCTCTAGCCTTTAATCCCATCAAGGATAGTGCCTTTATTTCATGCTTTTTGGTTTGGTAACATTCGTATAGTCACTGTGGGGAAGACGTTGTTTATGCACTTATTGACTGATGTGGTAAACTCCTCAATGCTATCGGGTGAATCCCGGAACATATCCCAGCCTGTACTTGCAAAACATTATTGGAGCTTCGAGTGAGGGGTGCGACAGCCTCGCGTCTGCATCATCGGAACACTTTCGTATTGAGCGCTCAATAGTACTTCCTGTTTGAGCTTTTGTTTGAAAACTGGGAAACAGGAGAATGGAGTCATTCATTTTCAAATTATTATATATATTTGTTTATCTTTATTTCTTTATCTAGGGAGTAGATCAGCTTTAAAATTGTAGATAGATTGTAGCTTCCATCAATGTAATTGTCTGCATCACTTCCAACCCCCCATTTATATTTTTTGCAAATACGCTACTGTTAAAAAGTTTGTGGTCACTTGGAAATGGCCTTGTTTTTGAAAGAAAAAATAATAATTAAACTTAAAATAACATCAAATTGATCAGAAATATAGTGTACACATTGTTAATGTTGTAAACGACTATTGTACCTGAAAACGGCAGATTTTTAATGGAATATCTACATAGGCGTACAGAGGCCCATGGTCAGCAACAATCAACTCTTGTGTTCCAATGGCACGTTGTGTTAGCTAATCCAAGTTTATAATTTTAAAAGGCTAATTGATCATCAGAAAACTCTTTAGACCAGGACGACTGATCCATGTAAAGGAAAGAATTAATGGGGCTATGTTTCGTGAGATATTGAATGAAAACCTCCTTCCATCAGCAAGGGCATTGAAGATGAAACGTGGCTGGGTCTTTCAGCATGACAATGATCCCAAAGACACCGCCCGGGCAATGAAGGAGTGGCTTCGTAAGAAGCATTTCAAGGTCCTGGAGTGGCCAAGCCAGTCTCCAGATCTCAACCCCATAGAACATCTTTGGAGGGAGTTGAAAGTCCGTGTTGACCAGCAACAGCCCCAAAACATCACTGCTCTAGAGGAGATCTGCATGGAGGAATGGGCCAAAATACCAGCAACAGTGTGTGAAAACCTTGTGAAGATTTACACAAAACTTTTGACCTCTGTCATTGCCAAAAAAGGGTATATAACAAAGTATTGAGATAAACTGTTGTTATTGACCAAATACTTATTTTCCAACATAATTTGCAAATAAATTCATTAAAAATCCTACAATGTGATTTTCCTCATTTTGTCTGTCATAGTTGAAGTGTACCTATGATGATAATTACAGGCCTCTCATCTTTTTAAGTGGGAGAACTTGCACAATTGGTGGCTGACTAAATACTTCTTTGCCCCAGCGTAGCCTAGTGGTTAGAGCATTGGACTAGTAACCGGAAGGTTGCGAGTTCAAACCCCCGAGCTGACAAGGTACAAATCTGTCGTTCTGCCCCTGAACAGGCAGTTAACCGACTTAACTGACTTGCCTGGTTAAATAAAGGTAAAATTAAATATACAGTGCCTTGCGAAAGTATTTGGCCCCCTTGAACTTTGCGACCTTTTGCCACATTTCAGGCTTCAAACATAAAGATATAAAACTGTATTTTTTTGTGAAGAATCAACAACAAGTGGGACACAATCATGAAGTGGAATGACATTTATTGGATATTTGAAACATTTTTAACAAATCAAAAACTGAAAAATTGGGCGTGCAAAATTATTCAGCCCCCTTAAGTTAATACTTTGTAGCGCCACCTTTTGCTGGGATATGTCTCTATCAGTTTTGCACATCGAGAGACTGACATTTTTTCCCATTCCTCCTTGCAAAACAGCTCGAGCTCAGTGAGGTTTGATGGAGAGCATTTGTGAACAGCAGTTTTCAGTTCTTTCCACAGATTCTCGATTGGATTCAGGTCTGGACTTTGACTTGACCATTCTAACACCTGGATATGTTTATTTTTGAACCATTCCATTGTAGATTTTGCTTTATGTTTTGGATCATTATCTTGTTGGAAGACAAATCTCCGTCCCAGTCTCAGGTCTTTTGCAGACTCCATCAGGTTTTCTTCCAGAATGGTCCTGTATTTGGCTCCATCCATCTTCCCATCAATTTTAACCATCTTCCCTGTCCCTGCTGAAGAAAAGCAGGCCCAAACCATGATGCTGCCACCACCATGTTTGACAGTGGGGATGGTGTGTTCAGGGTGATGAGCTGTGTTGCTTTTACTCCAAACATAACGTTTTGCATTGTTGTCAAAAAGTTACATTTTGGTTTCATCTGACCAGAGCACCTTCTTCCACATGTTTGGTGTGTCTCCCAGGTGGCTTGTGGCAAACTTTAAACAACACTTTTTACGGATATCTTTAAGAAATGGCTTTCTTCTTGCCACTCTTCCATAAAGGCCAGATTTGTGCAATATACGACTGATTGTTGTCCTATGGACAGAGTCTCCCACCTCAGCTGTAGATCTCTGCAGTTCATCCAGAGTGATCATGGGCCTCTTGGCTGCATCTCTGATCAGTCTTCTCCTTGTATGAGCTGAAAGTTTAGAGGGACGGCCAGGTCTTGGTAGATTTGCAGTGGTCTGATACTCCTTCCATTTCAATATTATTGCTTGCACAGTGCTCCTTGGGATGTTTAAAACTTGGGAAATCTTTTTGTATCCAAATCCGGCTTTAAACTTCTTCACAACAGTATCTCGGACCTGCCTGGTGTGTTCCTTGTTCTTCATGATGCTCTCTGCGTTTTTATCGGACCTCTGAGACTATCACAGTGCAGGTGCATTCATACGGAGACTTGATTACACACAGGTGGATTGTATTTATCATCATTAGTATATATATATATATATATATTAGTCATTTAGGTCAACATTGGATCATTCAGAGATCCTCACTGAACTTCTGGAGAGAGTTTGCTGCACTGAAAGTAAAGGGGCTGAATAATTTTGCACGCCCAATTTTTCAGTTTTTGATTTGTTAAAAAACTATGAAATATCCAATAAATGTCGTTCCACTTCATGATTGTGTCCCACTTGTTGTTGATTCTTCACAAAAAAATACAGTTTTACATCTTTATGTTTGAAGCCTGAAATGTGGCAAAAGGTCGCAAAGTTCAAGGGGGCCGAATACTTTCGCAAGGCACTGTAAATATAAATGCAGCAGTGGGGAAAGTAGAGATAGAATAGATAAAATGCTGTGGGACGTCTCAGCTAACTCTTTCTTAACGACAAACCCACACACACACACCACACACACTTCATGGTTACACTCTTCATGGTTAAAGCAGACGCAATCAATCCCCTCTGAGGTCAAGATCACTGCTGTCTATTATTCATTTTGTTCGTGCAACAAACCTATTGACATAGTTGTACAACTTTATGAGGTGGGTTGTCTGTCCTTGCAATTTGTTTATGTTTGCTTGCACTTGTTAGCATTTACAGTGGCAAGTGTCAGCAATTTTTCTTTTTTTTAACATTTGGAACGAATTAACAGCCTCTTGTGTAAACTGCAGGTAATAGTGTAAAACACATACATGTACAGAAACTGTATGAAAATGCACAAATCTAAATACCGCCCAAACTTAGCAGGCAGGCAGAGCTAACCCATGGTGTTAATGCTAATGTATGAACATGGGCCAGCGCACATGCATATGTACACCTACAATCCTGGATATTCTTTATTTAATAAAAGTTTTGTAGAAATAAAAACAAAGATGGATTGTCATCAACATAAGCCTGGGCCTCATTATTGGTGAATTGCTTTCAGCTAACTAACTCCTGACGATCATCAGCCTTTCTGTTCTGCCTGGGGCCAGAGTCATCTTGTTACCCCATAGGCTGAGAGAGAGAGAGAGAGAGAGAGAGAGAGAGAGAGAGAGAGAGAGAGAGAGAGAGAGAGAGAGAGAGAGAGAGAGAGAGAGAGAGAGAGAGAGAGAGAGAGCCAACTGGTAGCCATTTATGCTCAGAGAGAGAGAGCCCTTGAACCAGATGTCGGTTGTCCCTGCTTACCTTTAGGCTTCATCAACATAGAAAATTGATGTCTTCACTTAAATAATCTTATCGTAAAACTATTCATTCATGTTAAAAGGTCATTTAAATTTAAGTCACGGGTTCATAAACTAAGCTAGGCATGTAAGGTAAATAGAAGGAGGAGGAGGAGGAGACCCCTCTCTCTGACCACTCTAACCCACAGCAGACTGACTCAGGTTGGAAATATGGAGAGATGGAAGGATGGCCTTCGCTCTAAACCCCATAATTATCCACGATCCCGCTTAGCATAAACCTTACCCAGGAACACCCAGCGGTGGTCCCTCCCTGACCACTGAGGATTGTGGGATTGACCCTAGGCGTCCACACCTTACCCAGGTATTGACCTCCAAGGCTGCTGTTGAGAAGGGAAGGGCATGGCTGAAATGACCACAAGCTACCATCCTCAGATGCTGGTAACAAGTCAAGAATGAGTGGCTGGAAGATTTTGCTAGACCTCCCAAATAATGTCTGTAAAGCCCTGTTGGTGGGATTTCATAGGTTTCTGTGGCTAAATAGAATGACCCACTGACTTGTATAGGGAAGCCCATTCTAGTGATTCTATTTCTATGGCCATGGCAGCAGCTGACACAATATTATATTCACTGGCATGGTGGCAGGCATATAGGAAGAAGTACAGACAAACGGTTTGGGCTCAGTTGTACTGTCAATGTGGGCCAAAAGCTCTCTAAACCATGTCTCAAAATCTCTGTCATCAATTGAGAGCAGAGAGCAAACGAAAATATAAAAACGTACATCAGCCGAGATCAGAGTGGGATTTAGAAACAAACATGGATATGCTCAGAAAAACATGCACGTGAAAACACATTGACTCACAAAACGCACTGTGAGACACACACACACACATACACACTGACACACACAGAAGCAGTGTTTTGGTCCCTGGAGGCCCTATGTGATTTGGGACCGTGTGTAATCCTGTTACACCATTTTTGATCTCTTCCTCCGAATCCTACTTTCAAACAAACATCCTCTTCTCTCTCTTTGCCCTACTCTCAATGTTTCTAGGGAGATCATGCACTGCAAAGGGGAAGAGCGTGAGAAGAATGGGGACAAAAATAGGGGGAGAGAGAGGGAATGAAAATAGGGAGAGAGAGAGAAATAGAAAGAGAGAGAGGAAGAATGAATGAATGAAAGTGTATAAAGAGAAAGAAAGAGAGCTAGAGTCAGCGGTAGAGAATAAAAGTGCGAGAGGGTGTCTGAGTAATGGTAAGAAAGCGGATTATGGAGAGCGGAAACAGCAGATGGACAACATAGGGACTAGCTAGAGAACAACAGACAGTCTAACTGAGTGTGTGTGTGTGTGTGTGTGTGTGTGTGTGTGTGTGTGTGTGTGTGTGTGTGTGTGTGTGTGTGTGTGTGTGTGTGTGTGTGTGTGTGTGTGTGTGTGTGTGTGTGTGTGTGTGTGTGTGTGTGTGTTTCCGTAAGGAACATTTGGTGCCAGACAAGTGACCAGGAATATCTACATTTATCTGAAAACTGTATAGGTCATCCATATACAGTACCAGTCAAAAGTTTGGACACACCTACTCATTCAAGGGTTTTTCTTTATTTTGACTATTATATATTTGAGATTCTTCAAAGTAGCCTACCTTGGCCTTGATGGCAGCTTTGCACACTCTTGGCATTCTCTCAACCAGCTTCACCTGGAATGATTTTCCAACAGTCTTGAAGTAGTTCCCAAATATGCGGAGCACTTTCTGGCTGCTTTTCCTTCAATCTGCAGTCTGACTCATCCCAAACCATCTCAATTGGGTTGAGTAGGTGTGCCCAAACTTTTGACTGATACTGTACATTGGGCGCTTAACCCATTAGAGGGTCCACCCACGCACCCAGCACCATCAATAAATGAGGGATGTTAGCTATATCCTTAAAAACAGCCTATAAGGAAAACTTTATAGCCTATTTGTATTGGTTCTTCCTTTCCTAAAACAATCATTGTTAACCCAGGGGTTAAAGCATAAAAAGAAAACTAATGATGAAACTTAAGTCAATCTTAGATCAACCTCCCCTTTCATACAAGCAAGTCATGACCATCATGCTTTTAGGGAAACAGGATACGTTTGTACATGTACTGTATAAAACTGTAAGTCTGACCAATTCCAGTCCCCTTAGGACTGAGAAGCTCAGTTCTGGTGACCTTTTAAAAAGGACATTCTACTCCAAAATAAGTGAAAATAAAATGAAGCTGACACCAACTAAAATAAAATGTCCACCTCCAGAAACGAGCCCCATAACATATCCAATTATTTTAACATATGGGACAATGCATGGTCTAAATCAGTGGTTCCCAAACTTTTTAGACCCTTACCCTTTCAAACATTCAACCTCCAGCTGTGTACCCCCTCTAGCACCAGAGTTAGCACACTCACAAATGTTGTTTTTTTGCCACCATTGTAAGCCTATATGATACATTTATTGAACATAAGAATGAGTGTGAGTTTTTGTCACAACCCGGCTCGTGGGAAGTCTTAAATCATTTTCCACACATAGTCTGTGCCTGTATTTAGTTGTCATGCAAGTGAGGGCCCAGAATCCACTCTCACATAGGTACGTGGTTGCAAAGGGCATCAGTGTCTTAACAGTGCGATTTGCCAAGGCAGGTCACTCTGAGCGCAGCCCAATACAGAAATCTAGCAGTGGCTTCTGATTAAATAAGATTTCCACAGAACCGCTTGTCGTAGTTTCGATGAGGCTCTCTTGTTCAGATATCGGTAAGTGAACTGGAGGCAGGGCATTAAAGGGATAACTAATCCAGTTGTTTGTGTCATCCATTTCGGGAAAGTACCTGCGTTATTGCGCACCCAACTCATTCAGGTGTTTCGCTATATCACATTAGGCATTGTCCGTAAGCTTGAGTTCATTTGCACACAGAAAGTCATGAAATTATGGGAAGACCTGTGTGTTGTTCTTGTTAATTCAGACAGAGAAGAGCTCCAACTTCTTAATCATAGCCTCAATTCTGTCCCGCACATTGAATATAGTTGCGGAGAGTCCCTGTAATGCTAGATTCAGATCATTCAGGCTAGAGAAAACATCACCCAGATAGGCCAGTCGTGTGAGAAACTCGTCATCATGTAAGCGGTCAGACAAGTGAAAACTGTGGTCAGGAAAGAAAACTTTAAGCTTGTCTCCCAATTTAAACAAAAACACGTCACTACTTTGCCCCTTGTTAACCGGCCCACTTCTGTATGTTGTAAAAGTGTTACATGGTTGCTGCCCATATCATTGCATAGTGCAGAAAATCCATGAGAGTTCAGGGGCCTTGCTTTAACAAAGTTAGTGTCCAAAACCTATTTCAAGCTGTCAGGCATTTCCCTTGGCAGCAAGAGCCTCTCGGTGGATGGTGCAGTGTACCCAAGTGGCTTCGGGAGCAACTGCTTCCACAAGCGTTACCGCTCCCCTATGTCTCCCTGTCATGGCTTTTGGGCCATCAGTACAGATACCAAAATGAGCAGCAGCTACGTTTGGCTACATACGGACCGTTAGTGGAATTCCCGCGAGAGAGTAATGGTTAATGTGATTGGATGTTAATTATTTGACTAGGCTACCTGTATTTGACATTGTGTTGTTATTTCGCTGAACACTAGATGGTTTAGGTTTATTTTTGGCAGTGAAACGAGGCCACTCAGGCTATAAAATGTACATGGGCTGCTGCTGAAGCATGGGGTTTTTCCATCTGCATTTACCCCATTGGACACAACACCTGATTGTTCTAATTATATATTATTGTTATTATTAATAATAATACTTTTATTATAAATACATTAATTATTATTATTCACTCCAAAAATGTAAATGTTGGAGTTTCTATTAGAAAGTATGTCAATGCCCTTTTAAGAAGAACTCAGTGGTGCCGCTCCAGTTTGCATTTGAAAAACAAGGCCACTTGCGTAATTGAAGGAGTAGAGAAATAAACATGGTAGCAATGGAAAACTGTGACCCCCTTCTTTCTATTAAACAAAGAACAAATGCTTTCAAAATAAAAAATGTCAAAACTGCTTTCAAAAGTGTTCTCCTGAGATTGCATTAAGAATTGTTGTGCATTGACTGCTTATTAGAATACATGTTTCCCTTCCTATGGCTCTCGCAACTTGAATATATATATATACTATAATATATATACTATATATATACTATATGCCTTTCAACAGGCTATTTCATTTAAAACAATCCTCAGGCTTATTTTTTTTTTAAATGAGCTAACGATGCTCTGATCCTCCAAATCATGCTTTCTGGTGTAGACGCCTGTTTTGAATGATTTTATGTATTTATGTTTAGAAGGAGTAGGCTAATTAGGTTATATAATTTGGGCAATTTAATTTAATTTACTTTAGGGAAACCCTACCTAACCTTATGGACTCGTCGCCTTTGGTAAGCAACAATCATGCATGTGGACCATTCTTGATGCACACAGGAAACTGTTAAGCGTGAAAAACTCAGCAACGTTTCAGTTTTTGACACACTCAAACCGGTGCACCTGGCACCTACTACCTTACCCCTTTCAAAGGCACTTAAATCTTTTGGCTTGAACATTCACACTCAGGATGGCACATATACACAACCCTTGGTTCAACTGTCACAAGACCTAAAAATCCTTCTTTAACCTCTTCAACCTATGGGGGCGCTATTTCATTATTGGATAAAAAAAAACGTGCCCGTTATAAGCGCAATATTTTGTCACAAAAAGATGCTCGACTATGCATATAATTGACAGCTTTGGCAAGAAAACACTCGGACGTTTCCAAAACTGCAAAGATATTATCTGTGAGTGCCCCAGAACTGATGTTACAGGAGAAACCAAGATGAAACTTCAAACAGGAAATGAGCAGGATTTTTGAGGCTCTGTTTGCCAATGTCTCCTTATATGGCTGTGAATACGCCAGGAATGAGCCTGCCCTTTCTATCGTTTCTCCAAGGTGTCTGCAGCATTGTGACGTATTTGTAGGAATATCATTGGAAGATTGGCGATAAGAGACTACATTTACCAGGTGTCCGCCCGGTGTCCTTTGTTGAAATTGCTGCGTATTCTACAAGCTGCACGCAGTCATCCAGTGATTTGAGAGGAGACTTCCACGAACGATATATCATGAAGAGATATGTGAAAAACACCTTGAGGATTGATTCTAAACAACGTTTACCATGTTTCAGTCGATATTATGGAGTTAATTTGGAATAAAGTTTGGCGTTATGATGACTGAATTTTGGGGATTTTTTTGGTAGCCAAATTTCCTGCACAAATAATCTTTCAGGAAAAACTGAACATTTGCTATCGAACTGAGAGTCTCCTCATTGAAAACATCCGAAGTTCTTCAAAGGTAAATGATTTTATTTGAATGCTTTTCTGGTTTTTGTGAAAATGTTGCCTGCTGAATGCTAACGCTAAATGCTACACTAGCCTGCAATAGCTATCAATACTGTTACACAAATGCTTGTTTTGCTATGGTTGAGAAGCATATTTTTGAAAATCTGAGATGACAGTGTTGTTAGCTTGAGAGCTAGCCTATTGATTTCATTTCATTTGTGAATTTCATGAATAGATAACGTTGTGTTATGCAAATGAGCTTGCGGATAGATTTACACAATCCTGGATTACAGGTTTTTTTCGTAGCTAAACGTGACGCAGAAAACGGAGCGATTTGTCCTGCACAAATAATCTTTCAGGAAAAACTGAACATTTGTAACTGAGAGTCTTCTCATTGAAAACATCCGAAGTTCTTCAAAGGTAAATTATTTTATTTGAATGCTTTTCTAGTTTTTGTGAAAATGTTGCCTGCTGAATGCTAACGCTAAATGCTAAGCTAGCCTGCAATAGCTATCAATACTGTTACACAAATGCTTGTTTTGCTATGGTTGAGCAGCATATTTTTGAAAATCTGAGATGACAGTGTTGTTAGCTTGAGAGCTAGCATATTGATTTCATTTCATTTGCGATTTTCATAAATAGTTTACGTTGCGTTATGGTAATGGGCTTGAGGCTGTAGTCACGATCCCGGCTCCGGGATGGCTCGACGCAAGAAGTTAATAACCTTAATGTTTTGTACACTCAGTGTATTTCACAGAACAGACATGATTCTGTATTAGGCCATTTCACCAACCAGACCTCTCCCAAATCTATATGGCATAAATCCGTCGCAGTGATGGAGAACTTTAATCCGAGTCGACCTCATGGTTCAGCTGTCGGAGATTTGAGCACAAAATGCATCAGGGCATTGCATTCATAGACCTATACTAGACTTAGGGATCCACTGTATGATAGCCTATTAATATTTTAAAACACTTATATCAAAAGGAAGAGAAGCTTAGGCCTAGCCCCAAAGAGAGGTAGAGATATGCCGACAGCATGCTACGACACCGACATGCATTTCTTGATCCTTGTCAGATAGGCTAAAGCATCTGCTGTGCAGATATAGGCGTACAGAAGTGCATTTTCGTTCAGAATTACCAAGAAATGCTAGTGCCTAATGTACCCAACAAACGACAGCAATAGGCTTATGATATTCATTTAACAGGCCTACTTATACCCTATCTTAAACTACAATGAACAAAATGCAACATGTAAAATGTTGGTACCATGTTTCATGAGCTCAAATAGAAGATCCACGAAATTGTACATAGACACAAATCTAATTTCTCTCAAATTGTGTGCACAAAGCTGTTTACATACAGTACCTGTTAGTGAGCATTTCCTTTGCCAAGATAATGTATCCAACTGAAAGGTGTGGCATATCAAGAAGCTGATTAAACATCATGATCATTAAACAGGTGCACCTTGTGCTGAGGACAATAAAATTGCACTCTAAAATGTGCAGTTTTGTCACACAACGCCACAGGTGTCTCATGTTTTGAGGGAGTGTGCAATTGGCATGCTGACTGCAAGAATGTCCACCAGAGCTATTGCCAGATAATTTAATGTTCATTTCTCTAACATAAACCACCACTAATGATGTTTTAGAGAATTTGGCAGTATATAAAACTGGCCTCACAACCACAGACATTGAAAGTCAATATATAAAAAATAAAATGTAAAAAAAGAGTTCTTAACAGGGTGTTTTTTTTTTACCCTCGTAGGTGTCGTCTCCTTCAGACATGAGAATGGTGTTGTGTAGGCGAGCGGTTTGCTGATGTCAACTTTGTGAACAGGGTGCCCCAAGGAGGTGGTGGGGTTATGGTATGGGCTGGCATAGGCTGTGTATGACTGTGTGTTCCAGTATGCACCAATATCCAGCAACTTCGCACAGCCATTGAAGAGGAGTGGGACAACGTTCCACAGGCCGCAATCAACAGCCTGACCAACTCTATGCGAAGGAGATGTGTTCCACTGCACGAAGCAAATGATGGTCACTCCAGATACTGATTCCATAGATTGGGGCCTAATGATTTTATTTCAATTGACTGATTTCCTTACATGAACTGTAACTCAGTAAAATCGTTGAAATTGTTGCGACATTGAACTTAATTTCGGCAACAAAAATGTCTTTAGTTTATTTGGTAAATATTTTCTTAATTCTTCCTTGAACTGCACTGTTGGCTAAGGGCTTATAAGTAAGCATTTCATGGTAAGGTCTACACGTTGTATTCGGCGCAGGTGACAAATTAAGTTTGATTTGAGTGTGTGTGTGTGTGTGTGTGTGTGTGTGTGTGTGTGTGTGTGTGTGTGTGTGTGTGTGTGTGTGTGTGTGTGTGTGTGTGTGTGTGTGTGTGTGTGTGTGTGTGTGTGTGTGTGTGTGTGTGTGTGTGTGTGTGTGTGTGTGTGTGTGTAAGAAAGCGGTACTCTGGGGGGGTTACATATATACAATATGTATTTCAGAGCTGTACATATATATTTTATACATCTTTTTTATCCATCTACGGATACAGAATGTCGGGACAAACAAACAAAATAGATTATTTCCAACCAACCTGCAGAGGGTGGGCGGATAGTTGAGCCAAACCTCCCGTAGGTCCTGTAAAAGGGAAGAGCGGAGGAGATGAGGAGAGATGGAGAGCGAGGGAGGGTGAAGGAGAGACGTGGGGGGCGGGATTATTGAGTGAATGTGCTTTCAGGACCCCCCACACCTCCATGGAGGGAGATAAAATAACAGTAAAGCTGTGTCATAAACGGCACTCTATTAAAGTAGTGCACTATATAGAGAATAGGGTGCTATTTGAGATGCACGCTGAATGAGTCAGCAGCATGTCGTTCTGAGCACAGAGATCTCCTCATCAACCATCACAACACACCAGGTCCTGTGGCAAAGCCATCACCACACACACACATATATATAAATGCACACAAAACACACACACACACACACACACTTGAAAGCTCCCATCACCCCACAATGACAGACACTGGCCTGTGTAGACAGATATGCATTTGTGCTGTACGTTGGCTCACATAGTCGCGCTGTTTTTATATCCACACAACAGGAGTAACTTATGGATAACGGCAGGATAACGCTGTGGTAACGCAGCAGAGACGGCCTGGTTGCTATGGAGACAGGTCGCCAAGACACAGTTTGGTGCTGGTTTCATACTGGGTGAGTCATTCCTGAGATAGAGCGAGAGTGAGCGACACACAAGACAGGGCCGGCAAGTCAGTCATTGGGGCGTTTAAGGGTTTTTTAAAGGGATAAATAGATAAAGCTTTAAAGATGCTACACCTTTGTTTGGCCGCAATGAGCACACACACCTCAACTACTCTCCAACGCTACTGACTTCATGGTAAGGAACTGAGGTGATGAAAAATTCATGAAAGTGCTCAATATGTTCGAGCAAATGCTTTCATTCGTTTTCACATCTCTTCAAAGGTAAAAAGGCCCTAAGTACATAGCACGTACTGAGTCAACATTGTATTGAGTGAAAAATCCACAGCCGTGGTGAGATGGTAGATGGCATCACTCAAGAGTCAACACCACTCGCTATAGCTACCCTCAGAACAGCCTCATTTTGTCAGGGCATGGACTCTACAAGATGTCGAAAGGGTTCCACAGGGATGCTGGCCCATGTTGACTCAAATTCTCCCTACAGTTGTGTCAAATTGGCTGGATGTCCTTTGGTAGTGGAACATTCTTGATACACACTGGCAACTGTTGAGCCTGAAAAACCCAGTAGCATTGCAGTTCTTGACACCAACCGGTTTGCCTGGCACATACGACCTTACCCCGTTCAAAGGCAATTCAATATTTTGTCTCGCCCATTCACCCTCTGAATGGCACACATACACAATGCATTGTCTCAATTGTCTCAAGGTTTAAAAATCTTTCTTAAACCTGTGTCCGCCCTTTCATCTACACTGATTGAAGTGGATTTAACGAGTGACATTAAGGAATCATAGCTTTCACCTGGATTCATCTAGTCAGTCTGTCATGTAGCTCAGTTGGTAGAGCATGGCACTTGTAACGCCAGGGTAGTGGGTTTGATTCCTGCGACCACCCATACGTAGAATGTATGCACACATGACTGTAAGTCGCTTTGGATAAAAGTGTCTGCTAAATGGCATATATTATGGAAAAAGCAGGTGTTCTTAATGTTTTGTATACTCAGTGTTGAGTATATGTATATATTTTTTATGTTCTCTCTAAATAACCTTTGTTGCATAATTAAGATGTCCATACACTGCATTTCAAATAATCGGGAATAATCTAATTAATTCGGGGCTTCAGGGCTAAATATAAGCATTCAATCATAAGACCCACTAAAATTATTTCATCAAAATAGTTGAATCTGCTTTTTTTGTGCAATAATCAGCGATCTGGCTTTCATGTCGGTCTATGAAAATCCCCTTGTTACACATTTATCTAGAACCATGTACAATGCACATCAACGAACAAATCACCAACTTCTGATAACAAGCAATATAGAAAATGAACACAGGTTTCATAAACATCTCTCAAGCACAAGCCCACCTGCTAGTGAGTAACTAGCTAATCTTTATATTTAAAGTCTAGCCAAATTGGATTTAATTTCTTGCTAACAACGTAGAACAGTTTACGTTTAGATGTTGAAGTCAAGTGGCCTACCTGGATAAGAAAATGCTTATTTCTCAGAATGAGAACGAGTTGCCAATTGTTAATGTGCTTATGTGACATTACGGTCTCGTCGCGTGCAACAGAAACTGCAATGCCACGCAACAGAAACAGAGCATTCATTTTTAACAATCATGCTAATTGATACTCCTGTCTTAGTAGGGTCTCCTATGTTCTAAAATTTGGGAGTTGAGATATAAAAAGGGCATTTTACTCTATTACAGTAAAATAACGTCTCAATGTGTTTTGGTGTCCATATGACTGATTGTTTTGGACCCCAAATGCAAATAGTGATTTGCAATTGTTTGTTGTCAGAGAGGAAGATGAATGCCCAAGCCTAATGGTGAAAATCTGCTGATGTGCCCTTGAGTAAGGCACTTAAGCCTAATTGCTCATGTAATTGTCTCTTGATAAGAGATTCCACTAAATGACAAATGTAATATAATCTTTCGTCTTTGTTATCTTTTGTCTTTGATGGCAGGGAGAGGGGCTAAATGTCTGTTTGCACGTGGGAAGGTGCACAGTCAACACAACATAGAAGGAACGAATGAGACCAAAATGACAAACACACACACACACACACACACACACACACACACACACACACACACACACACACACACACACACACACACACACACACACACACACACACACACACACACACACACACACACACACACACACACACACACACACACACACACACACGTTGATTCCTGCAATAGAGGCATTTGGAACATCGCAATCAAATTAATTTGATGTAATGTCCAACCCTAACACACACACACTGTCACACACACCTGATTAAAATGGAAACATGGGCTGCACAGGGCCGCCCTACCAGCCACATATTGTCATGTTCTGACCTTAGTTCCTTTGTTTTGTCTTTGTTTTAGTATGGTCAGGGCGTGAGTTGGGTGGGCAGTCTGTGTGTGTTTTTCTATGTTGGGGTTTTGAGTTCGGCCTAGTATGGCTCTCAATCAGAGGCAGCTGTCAATCGTTGTCCCTTATTGAGAATCATACTTAGGTAGCCTGGGTTTCACTTTTGATTTGTGGGTGTCTGTTTACGTGTGAGTGTTTGTTGCCACATGGTACTCTTTCGGTTTTCATTTTGTTCACATTGTTTATTGTTTTGTATTTCAGTGTTCAGTCGCTGTGCTTTGTTCCGATCCCTATTCCACCCCTGAATGGCATTACAGAAACACCCACCAAGAAAGAACCAAGCAGCGTGGTAACAGGCAGCAGCAGCAGGAGAGGCAGCGATATCTGGAGAGATGGACTTGGGAGGAGATATTAGATGGCAAGGGACCCTGGGCACAGCCGGGTGAATATCGGCGCCCCAAGGCAGAACAAGAGGCAGCGAAAGCTGAGAGGCGGCATTATGAGGAGCTAGCTCGGCAGCGCGGCTGGAAGCCCGAGAGGCAGCCCCAAACATTTATTGGGGGGGCACACGGGGAGTGTGGCGAGTTCAGGTAGGAGACCTGTGCCAACTTCTCATGCTTACCGGAGAGTAAGAGGTACCGGGCAGGCACCGTGTTATGAGGTGGAGCGCACCGTGTCCCCGGTGCGGGTGCATAGCCCGGTGCGGTACATTCCAGCTCCTCGTATCGGCCGGACTAGAGTGGGCATCGAGCCAGGTGACATGAAGCCGGCTCTACACATCTGGTCTCCAGTGCGTCTCCTCAGGCTGGCGTACATGGCACCAGCCTTACGCATGGTGGCCCCGGTTCGCCAGCACAGCCCAGAGTCTCCCGTCTGTCCTGAGCCGCCAGAGTCTCCCGTCTGTCCTGAGCCGCCAGAGTCTC
Source organism: Oncorhynchus gorbuscha (assembly GCF_021184085.1). Lineage (NCBI taxonomy): Eukaryota > Metazoa > Chordata > Actinopteri > Salmoniformes > Salmonidae > Oncorhynchus > Oncorhynchus gorbuscha. The sequence goes on along the minus strand of NC_060179.1, from coordinate 35,617,541 downwards.
CCGTCTGTCCTGAGCCGCCAGAGTCTCCCGTCTGTCCTGAGCCGCCAGAGTCTCCCGTCTGTCCTGTGCCGCCAGAGTCTCCCGTCTGTCCTGTGCCGCCAGAGTTTCCCGTCTGTCCTGAGCCGCCAGAGTCTCCCGTCTGTCCTGAGCCGCCAGAGTCTCCCTTCTGCCCTGAGCCGCCAGAGCCGCCAGTCTGTTTTGAGCCGCCAGAGCCGCCAGTCTGTCAATAGCCACCAGAGCCGGCAGTCAGCCAGGAGCCGCCAGTCAGCCAGGAGCCGCCAGAGCCGCCAGTCAGCCAGGAGGGGTACTGTCACATTCTGACCTTAGTTCCTTTGTTTTGTCTTTGTTTTAGTATGGTCAGGGAGTGAATTGGGTGGACAGTCTACGTGTGTTTTTCTATGTTGAGGTTTTGAGTTCGGCCTAGTATGGTTCTCAATCAGAGGCAGCTGTCAATCGTTGTCCCTGATTGAGAATCATACTTAGGTAGCCTGGGTTTCACTTTTTGTTAGTGGGTGTTTGTTTCCTTGTGAGTGTTTGGGCCACATGGTACTGTTTCGGTTTTCATTTTGTTCACATCGTTTTGTATTTCAGTGTTCAGTTCATTTCAATTAAATATCATCATGAACACAACCCTGTGCTTTGGTCCGATCCTTCTTCCACCTCTGAATGTCGTTACACATATTGACCAGAAACACTAATGTTTCAATTACAGACGGCATCCCTAAGACAAACCAGACAACAGGTTTAAATGATTACGCCCACATCAAGTGGGGATTTAACAATAAATGTTTTCCTGAGCGAGGTGTAATTGCAAGGGACAAATCATCAATACTACCACTATGTACAGGTGAATCACTGCAATTTGCTAGGATGGTGCAGGATCATTCTCTTCTTGAGTCCCTCCCTCCCGATCCTCCATCCCTCACTCCATTTCTCTCTCTCCCTCCCTCTCTGTCTCTCCATATTTCTCTCTGTGTCATTCTCCATCGCTCTCTGTCTGTCTCTCTCCATCCCTCTATTTTCCCGTCTCTCTTAAAAATGAAATGCCATGCAAACGCACAACTATTTGAATCACAATGATGACTTTTTCTAATAATGAGAGTATAAATGAAAACAGGCTGCTGAATAACCAGTAACATATTGAAGAAGTCAGAGGCTTCAATCAGTGTTGCTCTCTCTAACCCTCTGAGAGAATCAATCTTCCACAACCCACTCAGACCAAGGCTCAGCACAGCCCTGGCACTGCATGGTAGCGTTGTCACGATACCAGAATTTTGACTTTGATGCCAATACCAGGTTTAGTATCATGATACAGGAAAAATCTGGTGGGAAGTGAGTTGGCAACCGGAGGGTTGCTGGTATCACATTGTAGATGCCAGTGCCTGCTGTTGTATAAGGAACTTGCACAAAAACTGCTGGCTGGTTACTGCTAGCAAGCCTAGAAAAACACGAAGCAGTCTAAATACAGTGGCAAGAAAATGTATGTGTGTCACGCCCTGACCATAGACAGCCTTTTTATTTCTCTATTTGGTTAGGTCAGGGTGTGATTAGGTTGGGCATTCTAGGGTTTTCTGGTTCTATGTTGGTGTGTTTGATTCCCAGCTGTCTATCGTTGTCCCTTATTGGGAATCAGATATAAGTTGTCAGTTTCCTTTTGGCTTTTGTGGGATCTTGTCTATCTTTGTTGCTTTATTGCATGACTAGCTTTACGTTCGGTTTGTGTTCATTGTGTTTTCCCGGTGTTGCGTTTTCAAATAAAGAGAGAATGTACGCCTACCATGCTGCACCTTGGTCCGGTCATTTATCATCCGACCACGAGTGTAACAGATGATCCCATCACCAACGGACCAAGCACCGTGCCCCGGAGTGGAGGACATCATGAACATGGGAGGAGGTAAAGGCAGGGCATGAGAGACTGCAGTGGATACAGGTGGAAGCAGCGAGGGAGGAACAGCGATGAGACCAAGAGTCACGGCAAGGGGGGTCACACAGGGAGATTGGCGGAATCAGGGTGTAGACCTGAGCCAACTCCTCGTGCATACCGTGGGGAGCGATTGACCGGTCAGGCACCATGTTATGCTGTGATACTCACTGTGTCTCCAGTGAGCATTCACAGGCCGGTGCGCTCTGTGCCAGCGCCCCGCATTTGCCGGGCGGAAGAGGGCATTCAGCCAGGATGGGTTGTGCCAGCTATACGCCCGAGACTTCCGGTTCCACGGAAGCGGAGGGATCAGTGTGCGGAGCGGAGGCTACGTCCCGAACCGGAGCCGCCACCGAGGATAAATGCCCACCCGGATCCCCCCCCCCTGTAGAGTCAGGTTTTGCAGCCGGAGTCCGGGGGGGGGGGGTACTGTCACGCCCTGACCTTAGAGAACCTTTTTATTTCTCTATTTGGTTAGGTCAGGGTGTGATTTGGGTGGGCATTCTAGGTTTTCTGTTTCTATGTTGGTGTGTTTGATTCCCGATCGGATGCAGCTGTCTATTGTTGTCTCTGATTGGTAATCAGATAAAAGTTTTCAGTTTCCTTTTGGGTTTTGTGGGATATTGTCTTTGTTTGTTGCTTTACGTTTGGTTTGTATTCATTGTTTTTTCCCGGTGTTGTTTTTTCCCGGTGTTGTCAAATAAAGAGAGAATGTACGGCTACTCCGCTGCACCTTGGTCCGGTCATTTATCAGCAGGCGTAACAATGTGAACCCTTTGGAATTGCCCGGATTTCTGCATAAATTGGTCATCAAATTTGATCTGATCTTCAGCTAAGTCAAAATAATAGGCAAACATAGTGTGCTTAAACTAATAACAAAGGATTGTATTTTTGTCTGTATTGATTACATAATTTCAACATTCACAGTGCAGGTTGGAAAACGTATGTGAACCCCTAGGCTAATGACTTCTCCAAAAGCTAATTGGAGTCAGGAGTCAGCTAACCTGGAGTCCAATCAATGACACGAGTGTGGAGATGTTGGTTAGAGCTGCCTTGGATAAAAAAACTCACCACATTTGAGTTCGCTATTCACAGGAATTGCCTGATGCGAACCATGCTTCGAACAAAAGAGACCTCAGAAGAGTTGAGATTAAGAATGGTTGACTTGTTTAAAGCTGGAAAGTGTTACAAAGTATTTCTAAAACCCTTGATGTTCATCAGTCCATGGTAAGACAATTGCTTATAAATTGATAATGTTCAGCACTGTTGCTACTCTCCCTAGGCGTGGCCATCATGCAAAGATGACTGGAAAAGCACAGAGCAGAATGCTCAATGAGGTTAAAAAGAATCATAGAGTGTCAGTTAAAGACTTACAACAATTTCTGGAACATGCTAACATCCCTGTTGACGAGTCTACAATACGTAAACACTAAAAAGAATGGTGTTCATGGGAGGAAACCACGGAAGAAGCCACTGTTGTCCCAATTTGTTTTTGCTGCATGTCTGAAGTTTGCAAAAGTGTACCTGGACATTCCACAGTGCTACTGGAATTTTCCACAGTGCAAATTTTTTAAATTTATTTTTTACAATGGTGGGGGAGTGCCAAGATGGAGTCACAGTGACTTCAACACAGCGCGCCCCATCAGTCATCTATTATATAATACATTAGCCGGCACTCATCATCTGCTCTGTAAGCAAAGTAATTCAATAGTTTGCATTTGGAGCTAGATTTACAACAAACTGTGGGTGTGGAAGTACGATGTTTTCATTAGAAGAAGCCTTGCAGAACATGTAGACTCGCACAGGAAAGCAGCGCTATAGATGAAAGGAGAAACTAGTGATCAAACATGAGTTAGTACGTAACCCATCTTTGGTTGAGCGTGCATGACTCGCACTGCTCCCTCTGACAGTCAAGCAGACAGTTCATGAAAGAAACAGAAAGTAATATAACGCGTTACTTTCCAAGCAAAGTAATATCGTAAAGTAGCAGGTTAATCTTGTTAAATGCAATGAGTAATATGTACACTACTTTTTAATAAACTAATCCCAACACTGGTGCTGTGTCAGCTGAATGTGCAAAAGGCCTGGCTAGCTTAATTCTGCCCCCTTCAGAAGATTCAAACAAATTACTAGACAGACTTGATCAGCTCAATCCACATATGATGTGAGACACATTTGACAGACGTACCGAAAGTAACAAAATGTGAGTACCGGACCATTTTTCATGATCTAGTATTGAAAAAGTAAAACATTTTTTTAACGTACTGTGCAACACTACTGCGTGGTGCGAACGAACATACAAGCACAAGGACGGACAGACAGACACACAACATGGCTCCTCTCAATCATGCTGGCTGGGACCTCCTGGGATTACTGGACATCCATGATTGGGACATAATGGTGTGCTCTCTCCCTCTCTATCCTCTCTCCTTCTTTCTCTCTCATACCATTCTCTCCCACCTCTTTCTCTTTCCATGTCTCTCTGTCTCTACTCTTCTCTCCTCTCTCTCAGCCTTATTCCAAAATGTATTTATTTTTCCCCTCATCAATACACCATAATGACAAAACAACAACTTTTAGATTTTGTGCAATTTTTGAAATGTCACATTTACACACGTATTCAGACCCTTTACACAATATGTTGTTGAAGCACCTTTGGCAGCGATAACAGCCTCAAGTCCTCTTGGGTATGACGCTATTGTACAAGCTTGGCCCACTTATGTTATGGGAGTTTCTCCCATTCTTCTCTGCAGATCCTCTCAAGCTCTGTCAGGTTGGATGGGGAGCACTGCTGCACAGCTATTTTCAAATGAAATATTATTGGTCACATACACATATTTAGCAGATGTTATGTGTAGTGAAATGCTTGTTTTCAGGTCTCTCCGGAGATGTTCGATCGGGTTCAAGTCTGGGCTCTGGAACTCAAGGACATTAGGAGACTTGTCCCAAAGCCACACCTGCATTGACTTGGCTGTGTGCTTAGGGTCATTGTCCTGTTGGAAGGTCAACCTTTGCCCCAATCTGATGTAATGAGCGCTCTGGAGCATGTTTACATTAAGGATCTCTGTACTTTGTCCGCTCATCGTTCGCTCCAGACTAGTCTCCCAGTCCCTGCTAATGAAAAACATCCCTACAGCATGATGCTGCCACCACCATGCTTCATCGTAGGGATGGTGCCAGGTGTCTTCCAGACGTGGCACTCAGGTCAAATAATTCAATCTTGGTTACATCGCACCAGAAAATATTTTTTTTCATGGTCTGTGAGTCCTTTAGGTGCCCTTCGGCTAACTCCAAGTGGGCAGTAATGTGTCCTGTACTGAGGAGTGGCTTCGGTCTGGCCACTCTACCACAAATGCCTGATTGGTGGAGTGCTGCAGAGATGGTTATCGTTCTGGAAGGTTCTCCCCTCCCACAGAGGAACACCTCCCTGACCAAGACCCTTCGCCCCTGATTGCTCTGTTTGGCCAGCTCTAGGAAAAGTCTTGGTGGTTCCAAACGACAGAGGCCACTGTGTTCTTGGGGACCTTCAATGCTGCAGACATTTTTGGGTACCCTTCCACAGATCTGTGCCTCAACACAATCCTGTCTCTGAGCTTTACAGACAATTATTTTGAACTTGTGGCTTGGTTTTTGTTCTGACAATCACTGTCAACTGTGGGATCTTGTGTTTACAGGTGTGTGCATTTCCAAAAAATGTCTAATCAATTGAATAACCACATTAATGTAAATCAGGCATTTCAGTTTTTCATTTGTAAAATACATGTGCAAACATTTCTAAAAACCTGTTTTCACTTTGTCATTATGGGGTATTGTGTGTAGATTAATGAGGAAAAACGTATTTTAATACATTTTAGAATGAGGCTGTAATGTAACAAAAGTCAGAGGAGGAAAAAGTACCCAACTGTCATACTAGTAAAAGTAAAGATACCTTAATAGAAAATTACACAATTAAAAGTAAAAGTCACCCAGTGAAATTGTACTTGAGTAAAAGTAAAAAAGTATTTGGTTTAAAATATACCTAAGTATCAAAAGTAAAAGTATAAATAATTTGAAATTCATCATATTATGAAACTCAGATGGCACCATTACATTTAAAACGGAAAGCCACGGGCACACTCCAACATTCAGACATAATTTACAAATAAAGTATATGTGTTTAGTGAGTCCACCAGATCAGAGGCAGTAGGGATGACCAGGGATGTTTGGTTGATAAGTGAGTGAAATGGACTATTTTCCTGTCCTGCTAAGCATTCAAAATGTAACGAGGTTTGGGTTTGTAAGTAGGAATTGGAAAATGTAAGTAGTACAAAGTATAATATTTTCTTGAGGAATGTAGTGAAGTAAAAGCAGTCCAAAATATAAAGAGTAAATTACAGATTCACCCAAAAAACTATTTGGCTAGTACTTCAAGTATTTTTACCAAACTACATTACACCACTGACAAAAGTCAAGCGGTCTGACAACCTTTCTAATGTACTGTATGTGGTGTTTTTCAGAGCTCCTACTAAAGCCAAGAAAAGCAAAAAACGAAAGCTCTCTCACACACACTCACACACGACTCCCTCAAATAGAAGAGTAGAATAGCAACAACCCTGGAGAGAGATGTTGATTGTGTCTGAAGAAACAAAGCAAACCAACATATTCAACAAACACAAAGTCAGGGAACATTTTGAAAGTACTGTTGGTACATTCGATGAAAACATGTAAAAAACTTAAGTGAAATATAAATATAGTATGAGAGAAAAAACATTGAGGGAGAGGGATGGAGGGGAGTGCGCTTAAATACAATTAGACGCGACTAGATACAGTTGAAGTCAGACGTTTACATACACTTAGGTTGGCGTCACTAAAACTCGTTTTTCAACCACTTCACACATTTCTTGATAACAAACTATAGTTTTGGCAAGTCGGTTAGGAAATCTACTTTGTGCATGACAAGTAATTTTTCAAACAATTGTTTACAGATTATTTATCTTAAAAATCACCGTATCACAATTCCAGTGGGTCAGAAGTTTACTGTGCCTTTAAACAGCTTGGAAAATTCCAGAAAATGATGTCATGTCTTTAGAAGCTTCTGATAGGCTAATTGACATAATTTGAGACAATTGGTGGTGTACCTGTGGATGTATTTCAAAGCCTACCTTCAAACTCAGGACCTCTTTGCTTGACATCATGGGAAAATCAAAAAAAATTGTAGACCTCCTGGTACATCCTTGGGAGCAATTTCCAAATGCCTGAAGGTACCACATTCATCTGTACAAACAATAGTGCGCAAGTATAAACAGCATGGGACCACGCAGCCGTCATACCGCTCAGGAAGGAGTTATGTTCTGTCTCCTAGAGATGAATGTACTTTGGTGTGAAAAGTGCAGATCAATCCCAGAACAACAGCAAAGGATCTTGTGAAGATGTTGGACGAAGCAGGTACATTACAAAGCCCTGACCTCAATCCTATAGAAAATTTAAGGGCAGAACTGAAAAAGCATACGCATGCAAGGAGGCCTTCAACCTGACTCAGTTACACCAGCTCTGTCAGGAGGAATGGGCCAAAATTCACCCAACTTATTGTGGGAAGCTTGTGGAAGGCTACCAAAAAATGTTTTGACCCGAGTTAATGCAATGCTACCAAATACTAATTGAGTGTATGTAAACTTCTGACCCACTGGGAATGTGGTGAAAGAAATAAAAGCTGAAATAAATGATTCTCTGCTTTTATTCTGACATTTCACATTCTTAAAATAAAGTGATCTAAAACCAAATCAATTGAGGTAGAGGAGGCTGTGGTGATGATGAGCATTAGGAAGCCATTTCTTTTCTACCCCTCGCTAGGCTCGGCACGGTTCGCTGGCTGAAGTAGTGGAGTGGGGCTGTCAGAACCAGCTCCTACCTGTGTGAGTGTGTGTTCAGCATTGGACTGCTTGCACTGTGTAAGCCTAGCACACTCTACTGGTAGCCCATGTCCAGAAACCAAGTACAACAGGCTAAAAGAGTGGTTGTGCAAATCTAACAGGAACAAATACACAATCACAATACACGTGTGATATTGTATGAATTGATTTCACAGGGATGTTTTAATGTGCTGAAGTCTCATGGCCTATGTATTCCATTCAAGGGAATCAATTTGATCATTGCCCATAGGTTTTCACCCATTTACAGTGGACACCAAAATTGGCATTTGTGAACATTGAATTGAATATAAAATCTAGAATTGTTTTACTGAGGGCTTAGATTTGAATGTTTTTTTCAGATACCACTCTATTTAGTTTTTTTCTTCTCTCCACACTGTTATTAAAATCCCAGCATCGTTCCATTCAGTGTGGGTGAGGGCTGTCTGTTGCTGCTGTACAAAACCAACAAAAAGTTAGACAGTCACATAGCGCTGTGGCGACCACGTTTATTGTCATGGCAACCCCTGGAACGTTTTCATAGGATGGTCGAGGACGGGGACGGGGTGGATTGATAATAGGCAGTAGTGGATTAGTATATTGGGAGTGAGTGCAATCGTCATTATGGAGATTACTGCTCAGATAACCTTTTTTCTAAGAATGGAGCAGAATGCATCGTCTCAACAATATCCAATATAGTACAATCGCGCAGACACTCACACACTGTGGAGGCTGTCTAGAGAGGCCCTTCCTTCGCCTGTAAGATGGCATAATAACCTTGAGCTATTTCTATAACAAACTAACATCATTAAGACATTCACATCTACATATTTCACAGGCTCCCTATGGAGAGTTGATATGTTAGATTTTCCTGTATTGAATTACAGTACAGTCATTTAGAAACTAGTGGAAGGCAAGGTGTTGTGTAAAAAAAACTGTCACGTTTAACTGTCTCTGTGTGAAACAGACATGAATGTTAAACCAATTAGGGATTCATTTTAAACCCACTAGGGACATTGTCTGAGTCCCAAATTGTACCATACGCCCTATGTAATGTGCTAGTTTTGATCAGAGTCAACAGGGCTCTGGTCAATAGTAGCACACTTTGTAGGGAATAGGGTGCCATTTGAGAAGCATCCATTTTGATTTAGTCTGTCATAAACAACTGGTACGGGACTGAAGTTCTCTGACCATAATAACACACTATGGAACTGACAGCAGAGAAACAGAGGGATAGGGAGAGAAAGAGGGATGGAATGAGAGAGATAGAGCGGGAGATAAATAAAAGAGAGAGAAACAGACGGTGAGTGGTGAGGAAGTGACAGTGTATAGGCCCATGAGCATCCATGTGTGAATGTAACACCACTCTGAACAGAGACATCCCTCAGTGGGCAGAGAACATAGAGAGAAATAGAGAGGCCTTCAGCTTGACACATCCCAAATGGCACACCATTCCATACATAGTCCATTACTTTTGCCCAGAACCGTATATGTTTCCCTTAAAATTAGTGCACTACATAGGCAATAGGGTGCCATTTGCAACACAGCCCTTTTATAACTTTGGTAATGTGGTGTGTAAAGACAAATTGGGAGTGTTAAGTTATAGACAGAGTTTTCTGTAACTGGTATGGCTGACAACGTGTAAATCATCATCTTATTGTTCCATCATGGGGAGAATTCAGCTGGTGGTGATGACACTGATATTTTAAACTCCAACACATTTAAATTATCCTTCATTATATCCCTCCCACATTCCATCATTACTCATTTCTACACCCTCTCGCTTCCTCCCACATACACTAATTAATACACCCACTCCTACACACCTTACCTCCCTCCCTCCATTCCATTTCCAGTTCTCCCTCACTTATTTGTAAACCCACTCCCTACTACACCTCCTCCCTCTCTCTCTCAGAAATCTTTCCCTGTCCTCATCTCCCGACACGAGTGAAACCAACACCTGTGTCATCATTTAGATAATGACTATAGAGAGAGAAACAGTGTGTGTCGTTAGACTATTGCTATAAGAGAGAGAAACAGAGCGCGCAGCAGGCAGTCTTGTTGCTATAGCCAAGGGATGTTTATCTGCTCGGCTCCGCACTGTTTGTTTCTATTGTCTACGAATCTAGGAGAGGGTGTGTGTGTGTGTGTGTGTGTTTATGCTTTCTGTGCATTTTTGACTCCAAATTCCTTTCTGTGGCTTTAGCAGTCGAGCCGCCTCCCTTTCTTTGCTTGGTTGTTTGCTAAATCTTCTGTAACATTTGTTGTTTTAGGTGGAAACTTTTGATAACGCACCGTATTATATATTTTTTTACCTCTTTCTCCCCAATTTCACAACACCCGTACAGACTCAGGAGAGGCGAAGGTCGAGAGCCTCGCATCCTCCGAAACACAACCAAACCAAGCTGCACTGCTTCTTCACACAATGCCCACTTAACCCGGAAGCCAGCACAGCAATGTGTGGGTGGAAACACTGTACACCTGGCAAGCATGTCAGCGTGTACTGCGCCCGGCCTGTCACCGGAGTCGCTATTGCGCAATGGGACAAGGACATCCCTGCTGGTCAAACCCTCCCCTAACCCAGACAGAGCCTGGACTCGAACCCAGAATCTCTAGTGGCACAGCCAGCACTGTGATGCATTGCCTTAGTCCACTGCGCCACTCGGGATGCCCTTGCACCTTATTTTTTTATCACCCAGAGTTACTGCCTTAATCCACAACCATTCAGCAAATTCGGGTGCATCTATTGTATCTGTTTACTGTAGCTGAAACCCTCACAACAGGCTGCGTACAAAGGCAGCCTTTGGTCACTGATTCCACTCCCTGCATCCCAAATGAAACCCTATTCCATATATAATGTACTACTTTTACCAGGGCCCTTAGGGCCATATAGGGAGCAAAGCGGTCTGAGCCAAAGGGCTAACAAAATCGGCAGCACGCATCTCTCTCTGTGTAGAAACACAGACTCCCGCATCACACACACACCCCTGCATCACACACACACAAATACAAACAAAAACACAAAAACACACACACACACAAAAACAGAGTTTCCGTTAGCCAGCTTTGGGCCGATAAAACGATTGCAAAGCTGATAAATAAAATTGGCACCGTCACAATTGTCCAGTAGAAGAAATGTTATCCCATTGCAAAATAATGGATTTTAGCCTACTCGTTGATTGAAATATAGCTGTCAATGTAGTGCGAGAACTGCTGATACAGCTGTTTGTTGCCGTTGGAATGAAACACGTGCTTTAATAAGCACAATCATCGCACAACAATTCTAAAGGCAATCGCATGCAGACTTCAGCGCATCACACACCACTTTGCTATCAGCTCGAGGCAGTATGCATTTTGAAAACATATACTTAATTGTTTGAAACCTGAACATGAAGTGCGTCACTCCATGGCGGCAGGTAGCCTAGTGGTTAGAGCGTTGGGCCAGTAACCAGCAGGTAGCCTAGTGGTTAGAGCGTTGGGCCAGTAACCAGCAGGTAGCCTAGTGGTTAGAGCGTTGGGCCAGTAACCAGCAGGTAGCCTAATGGTTAGAGCATTGGGCCAGTAACCAGCAGGTAGCCTAGTGGTTAGAGCGTTGGGCCAGTAACCAGCAGGTAGCCTAGTGGTTAGAGCGTTGGGCCAGAAACCAAAAGGTTGCTGGATTGAATCCCCAAGTTGACAAGGTGGAAATCTGTCGTTCTGCCACTGAGCAAGGCAGTTAACCCACTGGGCGCTGAAGATATGGATGTCCATTAAGGCAGCCCCCCGCACCTCTCTGATTCAGAGGGATTGGGTTAAATACGGAAAATATATTTCAGTTGAATACATTCAGTTGGACAACTTACTAGGTACCCCCTTTCCCCTAACTTCAAAGTTGCCTAGCAAATATCCAACCAACTTAATATTGTTTAATAAAGACTTCCATATGACATTGAAACTAGTAGCGTTTTTCTCTCATGTTCTATTTGTTTTTAAATCAACTTTCTTTCATCCTCCAGTAGCCAAAGGCACAATCCTAGTCATATTAGCAACCCATGCTAGCCTATTTAGATTGGATTTTTATGTAACAGGAGATTTGGTGTTTTCCTGCTAATTGAATGGAACTGTCATGTTTGTCATTTATTGTCATGTCTTGTCCCTGTGCTCCCCATGCTATTCGTTTCCCTCTGCTGGTCTTGTTTGGTTCTATCCCTCTCTCTCCCCCTCCCTCTCTCACTCTCTCGCTCTCTCTTCTCTCTGTCGTTCCGTTCCTGCTCCCAGCTGTTCCTATTCCCCTAATCATCATTTAGTCTTCCCACACCTGTTCCCGATCCTTTCCCCTGATTAGAGTCCCTATTTATTCCTTTGTGATCCGTTCCTGTTCCGTCGGTTCCTTGTATTGTATTCACCATGCTGTGATTGCGTTTCGCCTGTCCTGTCGTGTTTTCGCCGTGATTGTGTATCACCCTGTCCTGTCGTGTTTTGTGCCTTCATCAGACGCTGCGTGTGAGCAGGTGTCTCAGTCGACTACGGCCTGCGCCTACCCGGCGACCTGCAGTCTGTGGCCGCTTCTCCAGTTGTTTTCCCTCTACAATCTAGAGGATTTCTGTTATTCCGTTTTGAACATTAATAAACTCTGTTTCTGTTAAGTCGCGTTTGGGTCCTCTTTCACCTGCATGACAGAAGGAACCGACCAAGGAATGGACCCAGCGACTTCAGACGCTCGTTACACTGCCGTCGAGATCCAAGGAGCCATGCTCGGCAGACACGAGCAGGAATTGTCTGCTGCTCGCCATGCCGTGGAGAACCTGGCCGCTCAGGTTTCCGACCTCTCTGGACAGTTCCAGAGTCTACGTCTCGTGCCACCTGTTACTCCCTGGCCTGCCGAGCCTCCAGAACCCAGGGTTAATAACCCACCTTGCTACTCCGGCAGCCCACTGAGTGCCGCTCCTTTCTCACGCAGTGTGAGATTGTGTTCTCTCTCCAACCCCACACATACTCTAGAGAGAGAGCTCGGGTTGCTTACGTCATTTCACTCCTTACTGGCCGGGCTCGAGAATGGGGCACAGCTATCTGGGAGGCAAGGGCTGATTGCTCTAACAGATTCCAGAACTTTAAAGAGGAGATGATTCGGGTTTTTGACCGTTCAGTTTTTGGTGGGGAGGCTTCTAGGGCCCTGGCTTCCTTATGCCAAGGTGAACGGTCCATAACGGATTATTCCATTGAGTTTCGCACTCTTGCTGCCTCTAGTGAGTGGAACGAGCCGGCGCTGCTCGCTAGGGACTCCACGCAGTGGTTAAGGATGAGATTCTCTCCCGGGAGGTTCCATCAGATGTGGATTCTTTGATTGCCCTCGCCATCCGCATAGAACGACGGGTAGATCTTCGTCACCGGGCTCGTGGAGGAGAGCTCGCATCAACGGTGTTTCCCTGCTCCGCATCGCAACCATCTCCCTCCTCTGGCTTTGAGACTGAGCCCATGCAGCTGGGAGGGATTCGCATCTCGAATAAGGAGAGGGAACGGAGGATCACCAACCGCCTGTGCCTCTATTGCGGAGTTGCTGGACATTTTGTTAATTCATGTCCAGTAAGAGGCCAGAGTCCATCAGTAAGCGGAGGGCTACTGGTGAGCGCTACTACTCAGGTCCCTTCATCTAGATCTTGTACTACTATGTCGGTCCATCTACGCTGGACCGGTTCGGGTGCTACATGCAGTGCTTTGATTGACTCTGGGGCTGAGGGTTGTTTCATGGACGAAGCATGGGTTCGGAAACATAACATTCCTTTCAGACCGTTAGACAGGCCTACGCCCATGTTTGCCTTAGATGGTAGTCATCTTCCCAGTATCAAATTTGAGACACTACCTTTAACTCTCACAGTATCTGGTAACCACAGTGAGACTATTTCTTTTTTGATTTTCCATTCACCGTTTACACCTGTTGTTTTGGGTCATCCCTGGCTAGTATGTCATAATCCTTCTATTAATTGGTCTAGTAATTCTATCCTATCCTGGAACGTTTCTTGTCATGTGAAGTGTTTAATGTCTGCCATCCCTCCCGTTTCTTCTGTTCCTACTTCTCAGGAGGAACCTGGCGATTTGACAGGAGTGCCGGAGGAATATCATGATCTGCGCACGGTCTTCAGTCGGTCCCGAGCCAACTCCCTTCCTCCTCACCGGTCGTATGATTGTAGTATTGATCTCCTTCCGGGGACCACTCCTCCTCGAGGTAGACTATACTCTCTGTCGGCTCCCGAACGTAAGGCTCTCGAGGATTATTTGTCTGTGTCTCTTGACGCCGGTACCGTTGTGCCTTCTTCTTCTCCGGCCGGGGCGGGGTTCTTTTTGTTAAAAAGAAGGACGGTACTCTGCGCCCCCTGCGTGGATTATCGAGGGCTGAATGACATAACGGTTAAGAATCGTTATCCGCTTCCCCTTATGTCATCAGCCTTCGAGATTCTGCAGGGAGCCAGGTGCTTTACTAAGTTGGACCTTCGTAACGCTTACCATCTCGTGCGCATCAGAGAGGGGGACAGTGGAAAACGGCGTTTAACACTCCGTTAGGGCATTTTGAGTACCGGGTTCTGCCGTTCGGTCTCGCCAATGCGCCAGCTGTTTTTCAGGCATTAGTTAATGATGTTCTGAGAGACATGCTGAACATTTTTGTTTTTGTCTATCTTGACGATATCCTGATTTTTTCTCCGTCACTCGAGATTCATGTTCAGCACGTTCGACGTGTTCTACAGCGCCTTTTAGAGAATTGTCTCTACGTAAAGGCTGAGAAGTGCTCTTTTCATGTCTCCTCCGTTACTTTTCTCGGTTCCGTTATTTCCGCTGAAGGCATTCAGATGGATTCCGCTAAGGTCCAACTGTCAGTGATTGGCCCGTTCCAAGGTCACGTGTCGAGTTGCAGCGCTTTTTAGGTTTCGCTAATTTCTATCGGCGTTTCATTCGTAATTTCGGTCAAGTTGCTGCCCCTCTCACAGCTCTTACTTCTGTTAAGACGTGTTTTAAGTGGTCCGGTTCCGCCCAGGGAGCTTTTGATCTTCTAAAAGAACGTTTTACGTCCGCTCCTATCCTCGTTACTCCTGACGTCACTAGACAATTCATTGTCGAGGTTGACGCTTCAGAGGTAGGCGTGGGAGCCATCCTATCCCAGCGCTTCCAGTCTGACGATAAGGTTCATCCTTGCGCTTATTTTTCTCATCGCCTGTCGCCATCTGAGCGCAACTATGATGTGGGTAACCGTGAACTGCTCGCCATCCGCTTAGCCCTAGGCGAATGGCGACAGTGGTTAGCTGGTCATCCCGGTGTTCGAGGCACTCTTGCGTCTATTCGCCAGCGCTTCGCCAGCGCTTTTGGTGGCCGACTCAGGAGCGTGACACGCGCCGTTTCGTGGCTGCTTGTTCGGACTGCGCGCAGACTAAGTCGGGTAACTCTCCTCCTGCCGGTCGTCTCAGACCGCTCCCCATTCCTTCTCGACCATGGTCTCACATTGCCTTAGACTTCATTACCGGTCTGCCTTTGTCTGCGGGGAAGACTGTGATTCTGACGGTTGTCGATAGGTTCTCTAAGGCGGCACATTTCATTCCCCTCGCTAAACTTCCTTCCGCTAAGGAGACGGCACAAATCATTATTGAGAATGTATTCAGAATTCATGGCCTCCCGTTAGACGCCGTTTCAGACAGAGGCCCGCAATTCACGTCACAGTTTTGGAGGGAGTTCTGTCGTTTGATTGGTGCGTCCGTCAGTCTCTCTTCCGGGTTTCATCCCCAGTCTAACGGTCAAGCAGAGAGGGCCAATCAGACGATTGGTCGCATACTACGCAGCCTTTCTTTCAGAAACCCTGCGTCTTGGGCAGAACAGCTCCCTGGGCAGAATACGCTCACAATTCGCTTCCTTCGTCTGCTACCGGGTTATCTCCGTTTCAGAGTAGTCTGGGTTACCAGCCTCCTCTGTTCTCATCCCAGCTTGCCGAGTCCAGCGTTCCCTCCGCTCAAGCGTTTGTCCAACGTTGTGAGCGCACCTGGAGGAGGGTGAGGTCTGCACTTTGCCGTTACAGGGCACAGACGGTGAGAGCCGCCAATAAACGCAGGATTAAGAGTCCAAGGTATTGTTGCGGCCAGAGAGTGTGGCTTTCCACTCGCAACCTTCCTCTTACGACAGCTTCTCGTAAGTTGACTCCGCGGTTCATTGGTCCGTTCCGTGTCTCCCAGGTCGTCAATCCTGTCGCTGTGCGACTGCTTCTTCCGCGACATCTTCGTCGCGTCCATCCTGTCTTCCATGTCTCCTGTGTTAAGCCCTTTCTTCGCACCCCCGTTCGTCTTCCCTCCCCCTCCCGTCCTTGTCGAGAGCGCACCTATTTACAAGGTACATAAGATTATGGACATGCGTTCTCGGGACGGGGTCACCAATACCTAGTGGATTGGGAGGGTTACGGTCCTGAGGAGAGGAGTTGGGTTCCGTCTCGGGACGTGCTGGACCGTTCGCTCATCGATGATTTCCTCCGTTGCCGCCAGGATTCCTCCTCGAGTGCGCCAGGAGGCGCTCGGTGAGTGGGGGGTACTGTCATGTTTGTCATTTATTGTCATGTCTTGTCCCTGTGCTCCCCATGCTATTCGTTTCCCTCTGCTGGTCTTGTTTGGTTCTATCCCTCTCTCTCCCCCTCCCTCTCTCACTCTCTCGCTCTCTCTTCTCTCTGTCGTTCCGTTCCTGCTCCCAGCTGTTCCTATTCCCCTAATCATCATTTAGTCTTCCCACACCTGTTCCCGATCCTTTCCCTGATTAGAGTCCCTATTTATTCCTTTGTGATCCGTTCCTGTTCCGTCGGTTCCTTGTATTGTATTCACCATGCTGTGATTGCGTTTCGCCCTGTCCTGTCGTGTTTTCGCCGTGATTGTGTATCACCCTGTCCTGTCGTGTTTTGTGCCTTCATCAGACGCTGCGTGTGAGCAGGTGTCTCAGTCGACTACGGCCTGCGCCTACCCGAAGCGACCTGCAGTCTGTGGCCGCTTCTCCAGTTGTTTTCCCCTCTACAATCTAGAGGATTTCTGTTATTCCGTTTTGAACATTAATAAACTCTGTTTCTGTTAAGTCGCGTTTGGGTCCTCTTTCACCTGCATGACAGGAACGGCCAGTTGCGCGTAGCCTATTAGTTGCTGAACAACTAATAGTTTTCAACATCTGATCTGTTGCATGCCTCATTGCTTTTTAACGTTTTTTGGATGTCGCCTAGGCTTAGCGGTTGTATTGAATTTGGGATCTATGATTCTTTTTTTTTAAAGAAGCTAATAATCGACTGTGGCCAAATTATGTTTTCTGGTATTGTAGCCTATTTTGAATGGTTTTCATTTTTTTCTGTATAGACAGGGGTATTCTAATTATATATGCCATTTAGGCTATACAATTTTGGGAATTTAATTCTATTTACTTTAGGGACAGTTTGCCCTAGCCTTGTGGGCGTGCCACCTATTTATTCCATCTTCAAATTGCTCCTTGAAATTCAGTAAGAATGATGCACGCCATTGCATGTTCTGTTAAGACAGAACTCCCATAAACTAAATGTGATTTCTGTCATTCTGAGAACTGTGGTAGACACCCTAATCTGGTTATGCAACCAATGAATATGTGTCCAACCAATGAATATGTGTCCAACCAATGACTATGTTTCCCAACCAATGAATATGTGTCCAAATTAAAATGCTGCCGGTCAAATGTCCAGCTCCACGTTTTCCTGATGGAAACCCTGACACGCACACACTCTGTAAAAACACAGACCCTGCATCACACACAAACTCAATAGACTGTCGTTAAGCTGCATGGCCAGAGGGAAGTCATAGACAGAACCAAGGACGTTGAATCAATCCACACTACGAAAGTAGAACTCAGGTGCGCACACACACACACACACACACACACACACACACACACACACACACACACACACACACACACACACACACACACACACACACACACACACACACACACACACACACACACACACACACACACACACACACACACACACACACACACACACACACGTGCCAACACACACATCGTACAAACGTTTCTCACACACAAGGGGGAGGAAGTAGGAACACTGCATTAGACAGTATTAGTCATTTAGTGATTAAGTGATTGTACCTCTCCATTGAAAAGCAGCCTCCTAAACAGCTGCTGTGGTTCCTCTACACCGCCCTCCAAATCAAATAAACTAAAGGAGAGACAGAATAAAGGGAGGGAAAAAATAGAGAAGGTAGGATGAGATTAATGAAAAATATAGAATACTCAGATAGGGAAAATATATGTTTGGTTTAGGAACGATGTTGGCTAGGCATACACACACTCCTCGGGAGGGATGACAAATCACGTGTGCTTTTTAATACAACATTTCCTTCGTTCAAAGTTGAGCAATCACTGTTTGACAACCACTTTCCAGATGGAAAAGTTGACATTAATTGAACTCTGCAGAATTTGTTATAATTGCTTTATTAAAAGTTTCTTTTTTTTTTTTGCATAGCTTTTCATGTTAAAATGACCACTGGATGTATGTGTGTCCCACCTCTGTGTGTGAGTGCGCGTCAGCCCCCTCTGTCACAGAGTGCAGTAGGAGGCAAGGAGAAATGGCATGGCTTCATCACCACAGTGACAGGAGATGAAACTAACCAAGGTCACATAAACAACATGACTTAGATGTGCTGTGCAAACACCTCTCATATGAACGCCGAACACACAAATGCGCCTGTACACACACACACACACACAATCACAACTCTCATACGAGCTGCACACACACACACACACACACACACACACACACACACACGGGGAGACAGTGTACAATGTTTTAAAATGTTCAAAAGATACACACTTGAGAGGAAACATACACATAAACAAGGAGACAAACAAAAAAAAACAAATTGTTTTCTGTCACAGCACGCAGCAAGTGCATCTGCTGTGTTGTAATAATACCTCTCTCTCCCTCCATCTCTATATCCACCTCTCTCTTTTATCCCCACATCTCACTCTCCTTCTTCATTGTTCTCTTTCTGTCTCTCCCTCTGTGTCTCTCTCTCCGGTGTACTGAAGGAGCTGCTTCGGCACACAAACCAGTGTTTGAGAACACCAATCATTTACTCTCGACAAAAGTTGTTCTTGTTCGTTAGGGCTTTTATTAACATTGATGTGTTGCAATCTTCTTCTGTTAAGTTGCCTACAACTTCGTCCCACATCACCTAAGAATGGTTCATTCAATTTAGAAAAAGCAATAAAAACCTGGCATAATTGAAAATACGATTGTGCAGCGCGTCTTTGATGTGCGCAAATGAGCTCATTTGGAGATGGTTGTGATGTGTGGTTTTGCTCAAAGTGTCTTTATAAACGACATCAAACGCAGATATGTTAGATTCATCCTTCAGGAAAGGAAACAGCTTTCAGATGGCTAACAGGCCCATTGCCTCACACACACACACACACACACACACACACACACACACACACACACACACACACACACACACACACACACACACACACACACACACACACACACACACACACACACACACACACACACACACACACACACACACACACACACACACACACACACACACACACACACAAAGCATCTTATCTGTGATGAAACCCCTTCCAGCTGCCTCGGAGGTCGAGACCTCTAATCTTGCCATGACAGCGTGAGTGTTTCCGTGTATGCGTGCCCACTAGACCCTCACTGCAAGGGGACCAAAGAGGTTCCTCTAAAGGACACCTTCCCACTCCTATATTTGTGCTGAGATTGGTGGTTTGACCATGATTCGACCACAACTTTGGAGATGCTCCTACACAGAAGATGGTTCTTCAACACGTTAAACGCCATGCATTTGATCCATTTGATCTATTCCAGAGCTGTACACCCGATTCAACTTTTCAACAAATCATCTAGCCCTTGGTTAGTGAGTCCGGTGTGGTAAGTCAGGGCTACAAGGAAACTGTGAAAAGCCTGGGGGTCCGCGAGGAGAGTTGAGATCCACCGCGTCTAAAGGATATCCTCCCACTTCCAGATTAGTGGCTTGACCACAGCTCTGGATGCTCCAACACAGCAGATGTTTCCTCTGAAGATTATAAGGCAGCTATGAGGAGAAACACACCCCTGGCTGCTTTCTCTCTCTACAGGTATATTTCTTATTGATATTGACTGTACAATACAATATAGGCTACATTTCAAGAGCTAAGGGCTTTTCCTGTGGTTTCGGTGATCCATCACTGATACTGACTCCCTGGAAGTTACAGAAAGTCGAAGTTATGGACGGAAGGTTGACGATTCAAAGAGTTTTGCCTCTTATTGCATTTCTCAAACTTTCCCAAGAATCGGGGAGTGGGAACCTCAAGGGGAAGGAAAAATGTATTAAAACATCTCAAAGTAACACCTTCGGTGTCAATCAAAGAGCCAGTAGATGAAAATTAAGATAATTTTAGAGAGGGATGGAAATAGACTCAGAGAGAGCGCGAGAGCTAGAGAGAGAGCACTTTGACAAGAATTCTGTCCGTGGAAAGATTACCCTGCAGCGGTCTGACCAATCGCACAACATGCAGTGATCATTAGATGGAGCCAGTCAAGTCAGGCCATCCATCGTCAAGCTAACCAGCCTGGCTGCTGCCTTCTACAACTTACAATACCTGCCACCTGAAAGAGAGAGAGATACAGACATAAACACAGAGATAGAGACACAGAGAGAGAAACTTTTGTCAAAAGTAGTACACTATGTAGGAATTAGAATGTTATTTGGGATGCGGCCACAATCGGAGACCCAGGCAGCAGATGCATATCATGTCCTCAGGAGCCGCCCCTCCCCCCGAGTCAGTAAGTAACCTTGACTTACGTCATGACCTGGCCAGAACAACCCATACAGCATCTGTACAGTTTCAGATTTATACCCAGGACGTTACTGAAGCCAGAACACATAGGTTTATTTTGCATAAAAAAAATGGCACCCTATTCCCTTTAAAGTGCACTACCTTTGACCAGGACCCATAAAGCTCTGTTCAAAAGCAATGCACTATAAAGGGAATTTGGTGCAATTTGTGATCCAGGTCAGGGCTATTCGTGTCATTAACGACTATAATATGCCTGTTGTCTTTGTGTCAGATTTAGGGAAAGGCAGGTGCTACATTTACATTAGTAATTTAGCAGTGGCTCTTATCCAGAGCGCCTGTATAGGCAGGCATGCTTCTGTGCAGCTGCACGCTACAGTTCTCTTTAGGGAAAAACATTGAAATACTGAGACGCCCTTCTGATAAACAGGGTCCGGAGCTCAAAATATCCGACAGTCACATTAATAACTTCAAATGAATTATTCAAAAAAGCTCAGGCTCTAATCCATCAAATAGAAATAAAGCAGTTTCTCCCTCTCTCCTCCTCTCTCTCTCTTTGCTCCGGCCCGGCAGCCCAACCAAACGACATGCAAAACTGTGCAGGCGCATTAATGACAAAATAAACGGAACAAGAAAATAAATGGAACTTTTGTCGTCGACGCACCAAGACCGCTGATTGCATTCCCACATCAAACATCTTAACTATTCCAAACTAAAAGGGGTTGAGGGAAACAAAGGAGAGAGAGGGTGAGAGAAGAAAAACAAGAGAAAAAAGGGTGAGAGAAAAACAGTGGAAAAAAACAGAGAGAGTGAGAGAGAGGAACCGAACAAAGATAACTATCCCTCCATTGCTACCATCCACAGCAATTAACAATGGAGCTGTGCTCGCTCAATAAATTCACCGTCTCTGCATTGTGCAAATCTGACATTCAGACGAGTGAAACATAATCCTCTTCTCTGCTCTCTTAATAGGAAGAGTGTTGAGATTGAAGAGCGTTGAGGCTGAACAGAGAGAGAGAGAGAGAGAGAGAGAGAGAGAGAGAGAGAGAGAGAGAGAGACAGAGAGAGAGTGAGGGAGAGAAACTCATAATGATCCACCATCTGCATCATGGCAGTGCCTGGTGGCTGCTGGCACACTATAATCCACAGATCAAATACACAAGGAAATTAGGGCCATAAAACAGAACGTAGCTCTTTTCTTCTTCTTTTTCAATTCTTTCCTCTTTTCAAGCGGTTCAATAGGATGGAAGGAAGGAAAGAAGACGAGAGGGCTTATCAGTCATGACCTCATAGAGAGGAGTGGAGGATGGAGGGAGGGGGAGAGAAAGCTTGCGGCAGCCCCATTGAAAAGGTAAGAAAGTATTTTGTTTACATTACAAGAGGTAAAGAGAGAGAAATGAGAGAAAACCAAGACACAGGAGAATGTGAACTGGGCGAACTGGGCCAAAATAACCCAAATGAGAATGGAACACTCTGCCAGGAAGTTTAATGACAAGAGATCAAAACAGCTCAATTTTCCATTGAACACTTTGAATAATGCAGGGTTGCAGGCGTCCATTTGCATTACAGATGCCGCTTTGCCTTTCCACCTCTCTCTCTCCCTTCCTCCCTCCATTCTTTCCCTCCTCTCCCTTCCTCACTCCCCGCCAAAGAGTGGCCCTGCTTCAGGGCAAGCAGATATAGACATTGCATGTGGGTGCGTGCGTTTGTACCACAGTGAGACAGGAGAGTCAGTCGGTCTATGCAAAGTAGGAGATTATCTGCCGCTTCCGATTGCTTCCTGCATAGCCAGGGTTTAAAGGTCACCTCGGCACATAAACAAATACAACAAGGGTCACGAAACACATCCAACAACCACTTAAAACCATCCACTCTTGGCTTCGCTCTTCAAATATAGATGTAGATGCATGTCAGATTTCATCTCTCTTCTTAAAAAAAGGACTAATTAAAGAGCCGAGAAAGACATCCGAATTCTATGTGAATAAGAGAAGGCACAGGAAAGATCAGAGATATGCAGAAAAATAATAAGTTCCAAAATGGAAGACACATCTAAAGAAGAAAAGCAACTTGTTCTCAGGGATGTTTGAGTGTGTGTGTGTGTGTGTGTGTGTGTGTGTGTGTGTGTGTGTGTGTGTGTGTGTGTGTGTGTGTGTGTGTGTGTGTGTGTGTGTGTGTGTGTGTGTGTGTGTGTGTGTGTGTGTGTGTGTGTGTGTGTGTGTGTGTGAGTGAGTGAGTGAGACTGTGTGAGTGAGTGTGTATGTGTGTGTGATCCTGAGTGTGTGAGCCTGAGTGTGTGAGCCTGAGTGAGTGAGTGAGTGAGTGAGTGAGTGAGTGAGTGAGTGAGTGAGTGAGTGAGTGAGTGAGTGAGTGAGTGAGTGAGTGAGACTGTGTGAGTGAGTGTGTATGTGTGTGTGATCCTGAGTGTGTGAGCCTGAGTGTGTGAGCCTGAGTGAGTGAGTGAGTGAGTGAGTGAGTGAGTGAGTGAGTGAGTGAGTGAGTGAGTGAGTGAGTGAGTGAGTGAGTGAGTGAGTGAGTGAACAGTGTAAGTAAGTGATGGAGTCTGAGTGAGTGAGTGAATGAATGAGGTCTGTGTGTGTGTGTGTGTGTGTGTGTGTGTGTGTGTGTGTGTGTGTGTGTGTGTGTGTGTGTGTGTGTGTGTGTGTGTGTGTGTGTGTGTGTGTGTGTGTGTGTGTGTGTGTGTGTGTGTGTGTGTGTGTGTGTGTGTGTGTGTGTGTGTGTGTGTGTGTGTGTGTGTGTGTGAGTGAGTGAGAGAGTCTGCGTGAGTGAGAGAGTCTGCGTGAGTGAGTGAGTTTGAGTGAGTGTGTGAGTTTGAGTGAGTGAGTCTGTGTAAGTGAGTGATGGAGTGAGTGAGTGAGTGAGTGAGTTTGTGTGAGTGAGCCTATGTGAGTGATGGAGTGATGAGTCTGAGTGAGTGAGAATGTGAGTTACATTTACATTACATTTAAGTCATTTAGCAGACGCTCTTATCCAGAGCGACTTACAAATTGGTGCATTCACCTTATGACATCCAGTGGAACAGTCACTTTACAATAGTGCATCTAAATCTTAAAGGGGGGGGTGAGAAGGATTACTTATCCTATCCTAGGTATTCCTTAAAGAGGTGGGGTTTCAGGTGTCTCCGGAAGGTGGTGATTGACTCCGCTGTCCTGGCGTCGTGAGGGAGTTTGTTCCACCATTGGGGGGCCAGAGCAGCGAACAGTTTTGACTGGGCTGAGTGGGAACTGTACTTCCTCAGTGGTAGGGAGGCGAGCAGGCCAGAGGTGGATGAACGCAGTGCCCTTGTTTGGGTGTAGGGCCTGATCAGAGCCTGGAGGTACTGAGGTGCCGTTCCCCTCACAGCTCCGTAGGCAAGCACCATGGTCTTGTAGGGGATGCGAGCTTCAACTGAAAGCCAGTGGAGAGAGCGGAGGAGCGGGGTGATGTGAGAGAACTTGGGAAGGTTGAACACCAGACGGGCTGCGGCGTTCTGGATGAGTTGTAGGGGTTTAATGGCACAGGCAGGGAGCCCAGCCAACAGCGAGTTGCAGTAATCCAGATGGGAGATGACAAGTGCCTGGATTAGGACCTGCGCTGCTTCCTGTGTGAGACAGGGTCGTACTCTGCGGATGTTGTAGAGCATGAACCTACAGGAACGGGCCACCGCCTTGATGTTAGTTGAGAACGACAGGGTGTTGTCCAGGATCACGCCAAGGTTCTTAGCGCTCTGGGAGGAGGACACAATGGAGTTGTCAACCGTGATGGCGAGATCATGGAACGGGCAGTCCTTCCCCGGGAGGAAGAGCAGCTCCGTCTTGCCGAGGTTCAGCTTGAGGTGGTGATCCGTCATCCACACTGATATGTCTGCCAGACATGCAGAGATGCGATTCGCCACCTGGTCATCAGAAGGGGGAAAGGAGAAGATTAATTGTGTGTCGTCTGCATAGCAATGATAGGAGAGACCATGTGAGGTTATGACAGAGCCAAGTGACTTGGTGTATAGCGAGAATAGGAGAGGGCCTAGAACAGAGCCCTGGGGACACCAGTGGTGAGAGCGCGTGGTGAGGAGACAGATTCTCGCCACGCCACCTGGTAGGAGCGACCTGTCAGGTAGGACGCAATCCAAGCGTGGGCCGCGCCGGAGATGCCCAACTCGGAGAGGGTGGAGAGGAGGATCTGATGGTTCACAGTATCGAAGGCAGCCGATAGGTCTAGAAGGATGAGAGCAGAGGAGAGAGAGTTAGCTTTAGCAGTGCGGAGCGCCTCCGTGATACAGAGAAGAGCAGTCTCAGTTGAATGACTAGTCTTGAAACCTGACTGATTTGGATCAAGAAGGTCATTCAGAGAGAGATAGCTGGCCAAGGACGGCACGTTCAAGAGTTTTGGAGAGAAAAGAAAGAAGGGATACTGGTCTGTAGTTGTTGACATCGGAGGGATCGAGTGTAGGTTTTTTCAGAAGGGGTGCAACTCTCGCTCTCTTGAAGACGGAAGGGACGTAGCCAGCGGTCAGGGATGAGTTGATGAGCGAGGTGAGGTAAGGGAGAAGGTCTCCGGAAATGGTCTGGAGAAGAGAGGAGGGGATAGGGTCAAGCGGGCAGGTTGTTGGGCTGCCGGCCGTCACAAGACGCGAGATTTCATCTGGAGAGAGAGGGGAGAAAGAGGTCAGAGCACAGGGTAGGGCAGTGTGAGCAGAACCAGCGGTGTCGTTTGACTTAGCAAACGAGGATCGGATGTCGTCGACCTTCTTTTCAAAATGGTTGACGAAGTCATCTGCAGAGAGGGAGGAGGGGGGGGGGGAAGGAGGATTCAGGAGGGAGGAGAAGGTGGCAAAGAGCTTCCTAGGGTTAGAGGCGGATGCTTGGAATTTAGAGTGGTAGAAAGTGGCTTTAGCAGCAGAGACAGAGGAGGAAAATGTAGAGAGGAGGAAGTGAAAGGATGCCAGGTCCGCAGGGAGGCGAGTTTTCCTCCATTTCCGCTCGGCTGCCCGGAGCCCTGTTCTGTGAGCTCGCAATGAGTCGTCGAGCCACGGAGCGGGAGGGGAGGACCGAGCCGGCATGGAGGATAGGGGACATAGAGAGTCAAAGGATGCAGAAAGGGAGGAGAGGAGGGTTGAGGAGGCAGAAGCAGGAGATAGGTTGGAGAAGGTTTGAGCAGAGGGAAGAGATGATAGGATGGAAGAGGAGAGAGTAGCGGGGGAGAGAGAGCGAAGGTTGGGACGGCGCGATACCATCAGAGTAGGGGCAGTGTGGGAGGTGTTGGATGAGAGCGAGAGGGAAAAGGATACAAGGTAGTGGTCGGAGACTTGGAGGGGAGTTGCAATGAGGTTAGTGGAAGAACAGCATCTAGTAAAGAGGAGGTCGAGCGTATTGCCTGCCTTGTGAGTAGGGGGGGAGGGTGAGAGGGTGAGGTCAAAAGAGGAGAGGAGTGGAAAGAAGGAGGCAGAGAGGAATGAGTCAAAGGTAGACGTGGGGAGGTTAAAGTCGCCCAGAACTGTGAGAGGTGAGCCGTCCTCAGGAAAGGAGCTTATCAAGGCATCAAGCTCATTGATGAACTCTCCGAGGGAACCTGGAGGGCGATAAATGATAAGGATGTTAAGCTTGAAAGGGCTGGTAACTGTGACAGCATGGAATTCAAAGGAGGCGATAGACAGATGGGTAAGGGGAGAAAGAGAGAATGACCACTTGGGAGAGATGAGGACCCCGGTGCCACCACCCCGCTGACCAGAAGCTCTCGGGGTGTGCGAGAACACGTGGGCGGACGAAGAGAGAGCAGTAGGAGTAGCAGTGTTGTCTGTGGTGAGTTAGTCTGTGTGAGTGATGGGGTGTGTGTGTGTGTGTGTGTGTGTGTGTGTGTGTGTGTGTGTGTGTGTGTGTGTGTGTGTGTGTGTGTGTGTGTGTGTGTGTGTGTGTGTGTGTGTGTGTGTGTGTGTGTGTGTGTGTGTGTGTGTCTGAGTGTGTGTGTGTGAGTGAGTCTGTGTGTGTGTGAGTGAGTGAGAGAGTCTGTGAGTGAGTGACTGACTGAGTGAGTGAGTGAGTGAGTGAGTGAGTGAGTGAGTGAGTGAGTGAGTGAGTGAGTGATGGAGTCTGAGTGATTGAGTGAGTGAGTGAGTGATGGAGTCTGTGAGTGAGTGAGTGAGTGAGTGAGTGAGTGAGTGAGTGAGTGAGTGAGTGAGTGAGTGAGTGAGTGAGTGAGTGTGTGTGGCTATTTGGTATTTGGTATTTTATTAGAATTAGCAGTTGCAAAAGCAGCAGCTACTCTCCTTGGGGTCCACACAAAACATAATACAGAATGACATAATACAGCACATTATTAGACAAGAACAACTCAAGGACAGAACTACATACATTTTACAGTGGGAGCTGCTCTCTGATAATGTATCTGTTTTACAGGAAATGTGTGTAAAACAGGATGAAATGACAGCCAGCGTGCCCTCGGCCTGTTACTCTAAACTGGGAATGTTTTGTAGAGGAAGGAAGACTCAATGAGAGGACGAGAGAGGGGTATGAGGGAAATAGAGAGAGAGCTAGAGATAGAGAGAGAGGGGGGAGGGGTAAATTGGGGGCACATGAGCCCCTGAATAACCTCAAACCTGAATTAGAGTTGGATAAACCTGGATTGTTTTACAAGGACTCACACATAAAACTACCTTCTACAACACAACCATTTATCCAAAACTTTAAACCTACAACCTTGGATTTTTGACAACTATTAGGATTCTTATTGCATAGGACTACCCAGCAAACTATCTAGCAAACCAACAACCAGTAGAATAAGCACAACAGAAACCTAAACAACCTGCAACTGAGTGAGCAGATCAGTCTGTAGATACTTCTAAGGGTCCAAACACATCAAAAGAATTTGTTCACTGAGAGTACCTAGCACATCAATGTTTTTTTGCGAACAGACAACGCACCAATTTACATGTAGAATCATTACATTTTTTTGGCAGTCAGACATCTAGAGCGGGTGGTCCCTAAAACACAACACACTGAACGATCGGCAGACAGACGAGGGTGAATGGGCAAGGCAAAAAAATTCAAGTGTCTTTGAATGGGGTGTGGTAGTAGGTGCCAGGCGCACCGGTTTGTGTCAAGAACTGCAACGCTGCTGGGCTTTTCATGCTCAACAGTTTCCCGTGTGTATCAATAATGGTCCACCACCCAAAGAACATCCAGCCAACTGGATGTTCACACAACTGAGGGAAGCATTGGAGTCAACATGTGCCAGCCTTCCTGTGGAACGCTTTCGACACCTTTTAGAGTCCATGACCAGACAAATTGAGGCTGTTCTAAGGGCAAAAGGTGGGATGCAACTCAATATTAGGGAGGTGTTCCTAATGTTTGGTGTACTCAGTGTAGATAAGATGGCGTCGTACTGTATTGCCGCCGTTTTGCAAGTTCCGAGCCAACTGATTATTTGTGACTCTTTTGTTGTTTATTTTTACTTTATTTTTTTACGAAATCTGCCTTAATTTCTTACAACCGACAAGAATTTCTGAACATCAGATCAGCAGTTACTTACCTCAAATGTGGCTTCAAGTTCAACTCACCTGCCCTGGGCTCTTTCTGTAATTCCGACCCAATTTTCGGCCTACCCATGTGGAAATGCTGGCATTACAGAAGCAAGAGGGGGGATCCGGGTGAGATTAAGACAAAGGGAAAACCGGCAACCTCTTCACTCCATTCTACTGGCAAATCACTTGATTATAAGATAGATGACCTCCAATCGCGGATTTGCTACCAACAGGACTCTCGAAACTGCAATATTCTCTGCATTTCTGAAACATGGGTCTCGGACAAGATACCCCCCATTATTATCCAACTCAATGAATTCCCCATTCACTATGCGGACAGGACAGTGGAGTCAGGGAAAATTGAGAGGGGGTATAATGACTCGAGTGTGGTGGAAGTGTCGGCCCATTATTCACCCAAATTGGAATACCTAATGGTCAAATGCCAACTCTTCTACCTCCATCAGGGAGTTTTCAGCTGTTTTAGAGACTTGTAAACGTTCCACCTTGTGATAAGAATGAATAATTATGTGTCATTAAGCCATGTGATGCACAACTTGTCTCCTTTGCAACTAGGAGTGATAAAGTCTTACACCACTGTTATTCTACACACAAGCAAGTACAAAAGGCCCTCCCTTGTCTGCCAATCGGCAAATAGTATCATGACTCTGTACTCCTGCCTCCTTTTTACAAGCAGAAGCTCAAATAGGAAGTGCCCGCAACTCGCTCCGTTGAGAAATGGTCACCAGAATCAGAGATTATGCTAAAGGACCACTTTAGCTAGCGCTGGATGGAATATGTTAAGAGGCTACACTTATAGCTTGTCGATGTACACAGGCTCCGACACCTTCTGCATGTGGCAGAGGCTACATTCCAAAATGGATTACAAAGGATGACAAAGCCGTAATCTGCCCAACGATGCCTCTCTACCAGACGAACTCAACACATTTCATGCAAGTTTACACAATAACAACATCATGCCGGGTGAGGGTCATCGCCAACCCAGAGGACTGGGTGACATCGCTCAACGTGGCCAAAGTGAATAAGATCTTTAAATCAGGTCAACACCCGCAACGCGGGAACCCGGCAGTATTCCAGGGTGCTTTTTCAGAGCATGCGCAGAACAGCTGGCAAGCATATTCACTGTATTTTCAACCTCTCTTTATTGCAGTCTGTAATCCCCACATGTTTTAAAATGACCACCATCATTCCTGTTCCCAAGAACTCACAGGCTTCATTCCACAATGATTACAGCCCTGTAGCACTCGCATATGTAATCATGAAGTGCTTTGCATTCTGGTTCTGGCACACAACTCCAGTATCCCAGACACCCTAGATCCACTCCAATTTGCATACCGGTCCAACAGATTCATAGACAACGCAATCTCAATTGCACGTCACAAGGCTATTTGACCAAGAAGGAGAGTGATAGAGTGCTAAATCAGATGACCTGACCTCCACAATCACCTGACCTCAGCCCAATTGAGATGGTTTGGGATAAGTTGGACCGCAGAGTGAAGGAAAAGCAGCCAAAAAGTACTCAGCATATGTGGGAACTCCTTCAAGACTGTTGGAAAAGCATTCAAGTGAAGTTGGTTAAAAGAATGCCAAGGGTTGCTAATTGAGGAATTTATTTAACACTTTTCTGGTTACTTCATGTGTTATTTCATAGTTTTGATGTCTTCACTATTATTCTACAATGTAGAAAATAACTAAAATAAAGAAAGACCCTGGAATGAGTAGGTGTATCCAAACTTTTGACTGGTTCTGTATATCACTTCAGTATCCAAGCACATTGTAAATATGCTACTGGAAATTATTTAACCTGTATATAGTGCATTTGCAAAATATTCAGACCCCTTGACTTTTTCCAGATTGTTACATTACAGCCTTTTTCTACAATGCGTTAAATGTTTTTATGTTTTTAAGTATTTAGACCCTTTGCAATGAGACTCGAAATTGAGCTCAGGTGCATCCTGTTTCCATTGATCATCCTTGAGAGGTTTCTACAATTGATTGGACATGATTTGGAAAGGCTCACACCTGTCTATATAAGGTTCCACAGTTGACAGTGCATGTCACAGCAAAAATCAAGCCATGACTCGAAGGATTTGTACGTAGAGCTCCAAGAAAGGAATGTGTCGAGACACAGATCTGGGGAAGGGTACCAAAACATTTATGCAGTATTGAAGGTCCCAAGAACACAGTGGCCTGCATGAATTTGTTTTGAACCACCAAGACTCTTCCTAGAACTGGTCACCTGGACAAACTGCTCAATTAGTGCAACAGGGCTTTGGACAGGAAGGTGACCAAGAACTCGATGGTCACTCTGACAGAGCTCCAAAGCTCCTCTGTGGAGATGGGAGAATATTCCAGAAAGACAACCATCTCTACAGCCCTCCATCAATCAGGCCTCTTTGGTAGATTGGCCAGACGGAAGACACTCCTCAGTAAAAGGCAAATGAAAGTCCGCTTGGAGTTTGTCAAAGGTACCTACAGACTATCAGACCATGAGAAACAAGACTCTCTGATCTGATGAAACCAAGATTTAACTTTTTGGCCTGAATGCCAAGTGTCACATCTGGAGGAAACCTGGTACCATCCGTAGGGTGAAGCTTGGTGGTCGCAGCATCATGCTGTGGGGATGTTTTTCATTGGGAGAGACTTGGAGACTTGACAGGATAGAGGGAAAGATGAACGGAGTACAGTACATAGAGATCGTTGATGAAAACCTGCTCCAGAGCGCTCAGGACCTCAGACCGGGGCAAAGGTTTAACTTCCAAGAGGACAATGACACTAAGCACACAGCCAAGACAACACAGTAGTGGCTTCGGGACAAGCCTCTGAATGACCTTGAGTGGCCCAGTCAGAGCCCGGACTTGAACCCGATCTAACATCTTTGGTATAGTAACCTGTTATATTTATGTTTGCCAGTCAATGGCAGTATTGACTTAAGTCGGGGGTTTTCTTTCCGCTATCCGTAGCCGTTTTCTATGTCTGCCATATATAACCATGCTTGAGAAAGCTTACACCAGGTGCTTTAGGGTATGTTATTCTAAGTTACAATTAAATACTAAAACGTACTTATGTCTCTGGTGTTATCAATGTAAGAAGCATCTTAAGATGATACATATTTGGCGACGAGGATGACTATGGATGACTTCGTTGGATTTGTTTTCCACAAATTCAAAGGAGTGTTTGGCGTGTGACGCTGGATGTGAGACTCAAGTGAGAAGATGCTGAAGGATTGATTCCCTGGTTACGGGTAGGACAAATGATTGACTATTTGAGGGGAGAGCAAACCGGAAAAGATCGTTTTGGCAACAATAGGCTCTCAACCATCATTTGACCCTAAAAATCAGGAATGGGAGGAGTACTGTGAAATAAAGGAAAATTTCTTTGCTGCTAATAAAATAACTGATGCCGCTATACAGAAATATGTCACACCCTGATCTGTTTCACCTATCTTTGTGATTGTCTCCACCCCCCTCCAGGTGTCTCCCATCTTCCCCATTATCCCGTGTGTATTTAAGCCTGTGTTCTCTGGTTGTCTGTTTCCAGGTCATCTGTTTGTTTAAGTTAACCAGAATTTTGTCTCTCAGCTCCTGGTTTTGACCCTTGCCTGTTCTGACCACTCTGCCTGCCCCTGAGCCTGCCTGCCGACCTGTGCCTTTGCCCCGCTCTGGATTACCAACCTCTGCCTTACCCTGACCCTGCCTGCCACCCGAAACTGTTGCCCCACCTCTCGTTTACTGACCTCTGCCTGCCTTGATCTGTCTATTGCCTGCCCCTGTTGGAATATTTAACTATTGTTTATTTGACGTGTTCTGCATCTGGGTCTTACCTTCATACCTGATAGTACAAACTCTGGTGGGCCATATGAGGAACTTTTCTGCTTCCCTTACTCGCACCCTTTTCATGTCATTCTGCTGTGGGGAAACCAGTCCAAATCTCTCCTTGTCTGCAATGGCTCTGGGGCCGATGAGAGCTTTTCTGGGGCCGACTCAGCCCCTCTCCATTCCCATAGATGTTAGAGCGTTGGACGGGGGCTCTATAGGTCGGGTCACCCATAACACCACTCCCATCAACCTACGTGTGTCAGGGAATCACAGCGAGACCATTCAGTTCCTGCTCATCAAGTTCCCCAGATCCCCGTGGATTTGGGATTCTCCTGTCTCCAGTGACACAACCCACTCATCAACTGGTCTACGGGTGCCATCATGGGCTGGAGTCCGTTCTGCCACACCCATTGTCTGAAGGCGGCACAACCTGCCCTGGGACGTCATCCTGGGTCCTCGGAGGTGGTTTCCGGACGTCTACGCCTTTCCCGCAGAGTACCAAGATCTCAGAGAAATGTTCAACAAGCACGGGACATTTCCCTTTCACCGCACCACCCCTATAAACTCATAAGCCTTGTCGGTGCGTAGACATACAGATTAATGAGAAACATGTTGAGCCGGAAGCCAGGATAAGTCACTCATAGATATAGCAAACTATTAAAAGATCACTTCAAACCCATTGAAACAGTGCGATGATTCAAGTTTGATTGACACATGAGAAACCTACTGAATCAGTGGGGGAATATGTGGCTAAGTTGAGAAAACTAGGATTGGACTGCAACTATGGGAATACATTATGCTATGCGATCGGCTGGTGTGTGGGGATAATGATAATGTGTGAGCCCAATCTCACGTTTGAGAATGCACTCATTGAGTCCGCGAATAGAAATGCACTGGATTTGCAGGCAAGTATTGCAACTGATTGCCGTACCGTAAAGACAAGTAACTCTGGGTGCACTGAATTTCAAAGAGGGGATAGCCGCGGGGCAGCTGCCAATAGAGATGTCTCGTTGCAAAGGCAAACACACAGTGTTTGACTGTAACTTCAAACATGAAAGTGTTATGCCTGTGGCATAATAGGACACATTGCGAGGGTGTGTCGCAATAAGACAAAGCCATGGGCTACAGAAAAGAAAATGGACAGAAGAATACCAAATACCTCGCAATTCTTTATAGCTACCGCTCAAATCAAGTGAAAGAAAGTGAAAGTGAGTGAGTAGACACAGAGCAAGCGTTCTCAATGTACAGTGTACAGGGGGTGTGAATATGAAAAGGGTGAAACCTTTCATTGTGGAAATGGGAATAAATGGACCTAAGGTACCGTTTGAAATAGACAAAGGATGTAGCGTCACGCTGATGAACATGTCCCAATTCAATGAGAAGTGGAAAGAGGTTGAAGTGCCTACACTGAGAGACACCCCCATTAAACTCGAAAGGTACACAGGGGAGAAGATCACTGTGATTGGAGTTGCTGATGTTCAAGTGGAATATCAAGGACAAAAGGAAAACTTTTATCTTAATAGTGGAAGGTACTGGCCCCAGCGTACTAGGGAGAGTGTGGTTGGAAGAAATACAATTGAACTGCGATGAAATCAAACATGTCACCACAGAGACAGTGACACTGCAGCAGGTGCTTTCAAAGTATGAGTGTGTTGTCAAAGAAGAGCTAGGGACATTAAAAGGGGCCCACACTATGATTTTTGTTGCTGCAGATGCTACTCCCAGATTCTATAGGCCAAGATCAGTTCCATATGCCATAAAGCCTAAAGTGGATGTGACAGACTCTTAGCAGAGGATATAACTATTCCTGTCAAGTTGTTCCCATACTCAAACCAGATGGTTCGATCAGATTATGAGGTGACTACAAGCTGACTGTAAATAGAACTTCATCACTGGAGCAGTACCCTATACCCAAAGTGCAGGATTTGCTTTCAACGTTCACCGGAGGGCAACAGTTCACAAAACTGGACATGAGTCACGCATATCAGCAAGTGCTAATCGATGAAGCGTCACAGAAGTACCTGACCATAAACACCCACAAAGGAATGTTTACCTATAAATGCTTACCTTTTGGGGTGTCTTCCGCACGGGGGGAGTTCTGCAGGGCATACCCAAGGTAGCAGTTTACCTTGACAACATTCTTGTCACGGGAGTCACATCTCAGAAACTTGGGTGAAGATTTGAGGGGGATGGAAGAGGCCGGTCTCCGGCTGAAGAGGAGCAAGTGTACACTGTTAGCAGATGAAGTGCAGGACCTAGGTCATAAGGTGGACGCCAAGTCCCAACGGGGTAATTACACACTGTAAAAGCTAAAGTGATGGCAGTCGTTGGTGCTCCAGCTCCGACAAGTGTTAAAGAGGTTGTTGGGCTGTGTTGCTCAGGGCCTACGAGTACAGAGTGATTTACAAGCCAGGTAGATACCATGGGAATGCTGATGCTCTGAGTAGGCTGGCCTTTCCAGAAATAATTGCTCAGGAAAGAGAAAATGACCAAGTCTTGATGATCAGTGTTTTGGATGATGCACCGGTGAAGACAACACAAAATCAGGCAATGAACTTCAAAGAACATGACATTATCATAAGTGCATGAATTTATCCTGAAAGTATGGCCTACAGTGACAGAGCCTCAGATCATGTCTTACTGCACTCGCCGCTTGAGTGTTTGAGATGGGTGTGGTCTGTGGGGTTCAAGAGTAGTTATCCCACCACAAGGATGGAGTATGCTACTGAAATTGTTGCACCAGTCGCATCCAGGTATGTCGAGAATGAAAGGCTTAGCGAGGTCATACCAAAGTTGGACCAAGATGTGGATAATGAGGTTAGCCTGTGTGCAGATTGTCAGAGTAACAGGAAGTCACCCCCCACCAAGCCATTACATCCATGGGAATGGCCGGAAAAACCATCGACACAACTACATGTGGACTACCCTGGACCCTCCCTAGGGAAAATGTTCCTTGTGCTGATTGATTCACATTCAAAGTGGATGGACGTTTACCCCATGAACAAGTCAACATCCCACTCTACGTTTGATAAGTTGAGACAACGCTTCAGTGTCATGGGATTGCCTCAAATGTTGGTTAGTGACAATGCTACTTGTTTTACTAGCACTGAATTCACAAGCTTCATGAAACAAAATGGAATTCAGCATGTAACGTCGGCCCCTTTTCACCCATCTTCAAACGGAATACTAGAACGTGGGTTCAGACCTTGGAGGGGATGAGGATGATGCAAGGGGACAATATTGAAACAAAGGTGTCCAGATTCTTGTTTAGCTACAGGATCACTCCTCAAGCTATAACTGGGTTGTCACCTGAAGACATGCTGATGTCAAGGCGGTTGAGGTCAACCATGGATTTCACCAGGCCAGACCTGAAAGTGAAAATACAATAAAAGCAATGGAATCAAAAACGGAATCATGACAACAGAACAAAACTCAAAAGTTTCTCACCTGGAGACGATGTCCACATAAGAACTATGGGTTTGGTCCTAAATGGATTCCAGCTACAATTGAGGATTGCTCAGGACCTATACTGTGATCATCGGAAGTGGACACATTCAAAGGAGACACGTGGATCAGATCCAAACTCGAATTCCAGTTCCATACGTGGACATGAATCAATGCTTAAATGAGCAGGACAGGACATTGGAATGTTCCACAAAGTTGCAGTTGGACAAACAACCTGAGACCAAAAGGTCTTCCTGTCACCACCAGTCCAGGACAACCTCCTTCTGTGAAGTCTCCACAAAAAGACTTTGTTTCACCATTAAAGGTTGAAGTGCTATTAGTGAGATGTCTGCCAGACTATTTCAGATCCTAAAGGAGATCATGTTCGAAAAAATTTAATATTAAAATAGCATGTGATTGTCAAGAGAAAATCTTAAAATGTTAGTTGGCTGCTTTAGCTTAGAAAGGAAATTTGTTGAGTTATTAGTATTAAAAGGGGCAATGTAATAACCTGGTATACTTATGTTTACCAATAGATATCAGTATTGCTCAAGTTGGGGGATTGGTTTCAAGAATCCCATGACTCCAATTGAGAATCGCCTCACGCAGCCAAGCCTAACTAGACACACCCCTAATCATACACAATCCCAATTAATACAAACCCCAATACGAAACACAACATATAAACCCATGTCACACCCTGGCCTACCCAAACATATACCAAAAACACAAAATACAATGACCAAGGCGTGACATTTGAAACATTTGAGTGCAATGTTCTAATTGTTTTTTTGTTTTGAAGTTTGTTTCTTCTCATTTTTGTATATGTGCTTTGGCAATTGAAACATATGTCTACCATGTCAATTAAGCCCTTTTGAATTGAAAAGAGAGAGACAGCAAGACAAAGGCGTCTTCAAGAGCCCTTGGAGCTTAAAACAGAAATTGAGATGACAGAAGTGTCACAAAAGAAAAGGTACATTGAGCCAAACAATGTTAATACAAGTGTTTGTGTGTGTCTGCATGATTGCGTATGTGTACGCCCGCACATCAGCGTACGTCTCGGCATGCAGAGACTATTTCGAGTTAGAGATCCAAAAATCACTGTCGTCTCCTCTCTTGCCTCGCATTCTCTCTGACAGCCAGGCTCTGTTACACTGAATAAACAGGTGGGCATCAAACTTTGTCTTATACAGATAGCATGAGAGAAAGAGAGACACGTAGAGATGGAGAAAGATCAGGCCTACACCCCTTCTGCCCCCTGCCCCCTTGCAGCACGGACCTCATCATGACATGCTACACATATGCCCAGGCTGTGAAAACAGGAAAAGGCTCAACTTTTCCTGTTCACTAATACACCCACCTAAGCCATATCCTGCGACCTAAGAGGCTTACACCAGATGCCCCCCTAGGCACAACCTGGCACTGTACATATTCAATAGGCTTTGAGGGGACTCAAACTGCAGGTAAAACTACAGTTCAAGTCAGAAGTTTACGAACACTTAGGTTGGAGTCATTAAAACTTGTATTTCAACCACTCCACAAATTTCTTGTTAACACACTAGAGTTTTGGCAAGTCAGTTAGGACATCTACCTTGTGCATGACACAAGTAACTTTTCCAACAATTGTTTACAGACTGATTATATAACTTATAATTCACTGGATTACAATTCCAGTGGGTCCAGAAAATTATGTCATGGCTTTAGAATCTTCTGATAGGCTAATTGACATCATTTGAGTCAATTGGAGGTGTACCTGTGGACGCATTTCAGGGCCAACCTACAAACTCAGTGCCTTTTTGCTTGACATCATGGGAAAATCAAAAGAAATCATCCAAGATCTCATAAAAAAAATTGTAGACCTCCACAAGTCTGGTTCATCCTTTGGAGCAATTTCCAAATGCCTGAATGTACCGCGTTCATCGATACAAACAACAGTACGCAAGTATAAAAACCATGGAACCACGCAGCCGTCATACCGCTCAAGAAGGAGACGCATTCTGTCTGCAAGAGATGAATGTACTTTGGTGCGACAAGTGCAAATCAATTCCAGAACAACAGCAAAGGACCTTGTGAAGATGCTGGAGGAAAC
Source organism: Oncorhynchus gorbuscha (assembly GCF_021184085.1). Classification (NCBI taxonomy): domain Eukaryota; kingdom Metazoa; phylum Chordata; class Actinopteri; order Salmoniformes; family Salmonidae; genus Oncorhynchus; species Oncorhynchus gorbuscha. The sequence goes on along the minus strand of NC_060179.1, from coordinate 35,580,004 downwards.
AGGTACAACAGTATCTATATCCACAGTAAAACAAGTCCCATATCAACGTAACCTAAAGGCCGCTCAGCAAGGAAGAAGCCACTTCTGATAAACCGCCATAAAAAATAAAGACTACGTTTTGTAACTGCACATAGGGACAAAGATCCTACTTGTTGGAGAAATGTCCTCTGGTCTGATGAAACAAAAATAGAACTGTTTGGCCATAATGACCATTGTTATGTTTGGAGGGAAAAAGAGGAGGCTTGCAAGCCGAAGAAGATAATCCCATTCGTGAAGCACGGGGGTGGCAGCATCGTGTTGTGTGGGTGCTTTGATGCAGGAGGGACTGGTGCACTTCACAAAACACACGGCATCACGAGGGAGGAAAGTAATGTGGATATATTGAAGCAACATCTCAAGACATCATTCAGGAAGTTAAAGCTTGTTTGCAAATGTGTCTTTCAAATGGAAAATGACCCCAATCATACTTCCAAAGTTGTTGCAAAATGGCATAAGGACAACAAAGTCAAGTTACTTGAGTTGCCATCACAAAGCACTGACCTCAATCCCATAGAAAATGTGTAGGCAGAACTGAAAACATGTGTGCAAGCAAGGAGGCCTACAAACCTGACTCAGTTACACCAGCTCTGTCAGAAGGAATGGGTCAACATTCACCCAACTTATTGTGCGAAGCTTGTGGAAAGCTACCCAAAATGATTGACAGAACTTAAACAATTTAAAGGCAATGCTACCAAATACTAATTGAGATGATGTAAACTTCTGACCCACTGGGAATGTGATGACAGAAAGCTGAAATAAATCATTTTCTCTACTATCATTCGGACACATCAAATTCTTAAAATAAAGTGGTGATACTAACAGACCTAAAAAGGGAATTTTTACTGGGATTAAATGTCAGGAATAGTGAAAAACTGAGTTTAAAAAGTATGGTGTATGTTAAAAACTTCTTATGGCTTAGATCCCGGTTAGAATCAATCTTTATGATTTTTTTTATCATAAATCTTCAATAATGTTCCACCTGGTGTAAGGACGTTTGTCTGTTGAATGAAGAGAGTCAGACCGAAATGCAGCGTGTAGGTTACTCATGACTTTAATGAAGATAAATGCGGTACATGAAATAACTGAAGAAGAAAACAACAAACAAAACGTGAACTAAGTACAGCCTATCTGGTGACTAACACAGAGAGAGGTACAATCACCCACAAAAAACAACGCACACTCAGGCTACCTAAATACGGTTCCCAATCCGAGACAACGAGAATCAGCTGACTCCAATTGGGAATCGCCTCAGGCAGCCAAGCCTAACTAGACACACCCCTAATCATACACAATCCCAATTAATACAAACCCCAATACGAAATACAACATAAAACCCATGTCACACCCTGGCCTACCCAAACATATAACAAAAACACAAGATACAATGACCAAGGCGTGACAGAACCCCCCCCTAAGGTGCGGACTCCGGGACGCACCTCAAGAGCATAGGGAGGGTCCGGGTGGGCGTCTGTCCATGGTGGCGGTTCTGGATTCGGGACGTGGTCCCCACTCCATAAATGTCCTAGTTCCTCCCCTTCGCGTCCTGGGATAATCCACCTTCTCCGCCGACCATGGCCTAATAGTCCTCACCCTGATCCCCACATAACTGAGGGGCAGCTCGGGACCGAGGGGCAGCTCGGGACCGAGGGGCAGCTCGGGACAGAGGGGCAGCTCGGGACAGAGGGGCAGCTCGGGACAGAGGGGCAGCTCGGGACAGAGGGGCAGCCCGGGACAGAGGGGCAGCCCGGGACCGAAGCAGCCCGGTACTGAGGGGAAGCCCGGTACTGAGAGGCAGCCCAGTACAGAGAGGAAGCCTAGTACTGAGAGGAAGCTCAGTACTGAGAGGAAGCTCAGGCAGGTAGTAGGCTCCGGTAAATCCTGGCTGGCTGGTGGAACTGGATGATTCAGGTTGTCTGGCCGATCTAGAAGATCTTGGCAGACTGGCACTTCTGGCGGATCCTGGCAGACTGGCACTTCTGGCGGATCCTGGCAGACTGGTGACGCTGGGCCGACTGGCGGCGCTGGGCAGACTGGGAGCACTGGGCAGACTGGGAGCACTGGCGGCGCTGGACAGACAGGAGACTCCGGCAGCGCAGGAGAGGAGAAAGGCTCTGGCTGCGCTAAACAGGCGGGAGACTCCAACAGCGCAGGAGAGGAGAAAAGCTCTGGCTGCGCTAAACAGGCGAGGCGCACTGGACGCGCTGGGCCGACTGGGAGCACTGGCGGCGCTGGACAGACAGGAGACTCCGGCAGCGCAGGAGAGGAGAAAGGCTCTGGCTGCGCTGAACAGGCGGGAGACTCCAACAGCGCAGGAGAGGAGAAAAGCTCTGGCTGCGCTAAACAGGCGAGGCGCACTGGACGCGCTGGGCCGACTGGGAGCACTGGTGGCGCTGGACACACAGGAGACTCCGGCAGCGCAGGAGAGGAGAAAGGCTCTGGCTGCGCTAAACAGGCGAGGCGCACTGGACGCGTGGTGCGTGGTGCTGGAACTGGTGGTACTGGCGCGAGGACACGCACAGGAAGCCTGGTGTGGGGAGCTGCTACCGGAGGACTGGTGTGTAGAGGTGGCACAGGATGGGCTAGACCGTGAAGGCGTACTGGAGATCTTGAGAGCAGTGTAGGCACAGGACGTGCAAGGCTAGTGATGTGCACAGGAGGCCTGGTGCGTGAGGCTGGCACCAACTTCACCAGCTGACTAACACACACCTCAGGTTGAGTATAGAGCGCTAACTCAGGTGCTATTAAATCCCCGACACGATCCGTCGGACAAATTTTATATCTATGGCACCAAGCTAGCAACTACCTCATTACTCTCCACTCCACTTTCCCCATTAACTCCTTCACAGTCTCTGCTTCGCTCACCTCTAACACTGGCTCTGGTTCTGGTCTCCTCCTTGGCTCCTCACGATGAACAAGGAGAGTTGGCTCCGGTCTATCTCCTGACTCAGCCATACTCTCCCTAAGCCCCCCCCCTAATACATTTTTTGGGGTGACTTTCCGGTTTCCAACCGCGTCGCCGTGCTGCCTCCTCATACTTGCGCCTCTCCGCTTTAGCTGGTTCTATTTCCTCCTTGGGACGGCGATATTCTCCCGGCTGCGCCCAGGGTCCTTTACCGTCTAATATCATCTCCCAAGACCAGAAGTCCTCGCATTGCTGTAGGGAATCCCAGGCGGGCTCCTGCACTCGCTCTGGGTCGGCCGCCCACCTGTCGATTTCTTCCCACGTAGTATACTCCATGCTTCTGCTGTCCATAACGTCCTCCTTCAGATCCTGCCAGTTCACACGCTGCTCGGTCTGTGAATGGTGGGTGATTCTGTAACGACGTTCGTTCGTCTGTTGAATGAAGAGAGTCAGACCGAAATGCAGTGTGTAGGTTACTCATGACTTTAATGAAGATAAATGCGGTACATGAAATAACTGAAGAAGAAAACAACAAACGAGATGAAACTAATTACAGCCTATCTGGTGACTAACACAGAGACAGGTACAATCACCCACAAAAAACAACGCGCACTCAGGCTACCTAAATACGGTTCCCAATCCGAGACAACGAGAATCAGCTGACTCCAATTGGGAATCACCTCAGGCAGCCAAGCCTAACTAGACACACCCCTAATCATACACAATCCCAATTAATACAAACCCCAATACGAAATACAACATAAAACCCATGTCACACCCTGGCCTACCCAAACATATAACAAAAACACAAGATACAATGACCAAGGCGTGACACCCGGAGAATTCCTTTGTCTTCAGAAATGTAAGGGAAGTCCCCCCTGTATTGGACAAAAATGAATGGCAAGTCATTGGCATCGGACAAACCATATACACATTGGCCAATACCACCCAATTCGGCGTTGATTCATGCAAAGTGTATTGCAAATGCCATATGGCAATTGCCAGTTGTAACACTTTAAAAATTCAACAGGGGGCGAATGCGCTCCACCGGGGTTTTTCATATTGGAAATGTAACCCAAGTCAACGTCCAAAAGTAAAATTTTGAAAAAATGAAATTTTTGTCAAAAACTTATCACCCCTTAAAAAAGTGCTTTCTGGACGGTTTTTCGAAATTCTTTCGATTTTTTGTCAATTACACATGTGTAAGAACTGTATGAATATACTTTTGTCCAATTTTATTATCATAATTAATTTTTTTTACATGCGCATAAGGAATATGTTTTGTCCAATTTCAATATGATTTCATAGGAAGTCAAAAGTCAAAAGTCAAAAATGTCAAAATTTTGTAAAAAACTTCACACACCCTTAAAAAAGTGCTTTCTGGACCGTTTTTCGAAATTCTTTCGATTTTTTTGTCAATTACACATGTGTAAGAACTGTATGAATATACTTTTGTCCAATTTTATTATCATAATTAATTTTTTTTACATGCGCATAAGGAATATGTTTTGTCCAATTTCAATATGATTTCATAGGAAGTCAAAAGTCAAAAGTCAAAAATGTCAAAATTTTGTAAAAAACTTCACACACCCTTAAAAAAGTGCTTTCTGGACCGTTTTTCGAAATTCTTTAGATTTTTTTGTCAATTACATATGTGTAAGAACTGTATGAATATACTTTTGTCCAATTTTATTATCATATTTTTTTTTTTTTTACATGCGCATAAGGAATATGTTTTGTCCAATTTCAATATGATTTCATAGGAAGTCAAAAGTCAAAAGTCAAAAATGTCAAAATTTTGTAAAAAACTTCACACACCCTTAAAAAAGTGCTTTCTGGACTGTTTTTCAAAATTCTTTAGATTTTTTTGTCAATTACACATGTGTAAGAACTGTATGAATATACTTTTGTCCAATTTTATTATCATAATTTTTTTTTTTTTACATGCGCATAAGGAATATGTTTTGTCCAATTTCAATATGATTTCATAGGAAGTCAAAAGTCAAAAGTCAAAAATGTCAAAATTTTGTAAAAAACTTCACACACCCTTAAAAAAGTGCTTTCTGGACCGTTTTTTGAAATTCTTTCAATTTTTTTGTCAATTACACATGTGTAAGAACTGTATGAATATACTTTTGTCCAATTTTATTATCATATTTTTTTATATTTTTTTTTAATTGTGCATAAGGAATTTTTTTGTGGGCCAAATGACGTAAGAAATTTGACATGCTCAAAAATCCTGCAGAAATGCAAAATTGACTGGCCTGATGAACTCGGGATGGCCGGGCAGTGATAGTTGTTCCTTTCCATCACTCGTTGTGTTGACTTCATCATGTCCATTTTGTGATGTTTTTTCACTATATAATCATATTGCAAGTGCACGTGCATTTGCAATATGGTTCAATGGACAATTACTATATGAAATTTGACATGCTCAAAATCCTGCAGAAATGCAAAATTGACTGGCCAGATGAACTCGGGATGGCCTGACAGTGATAGTTGCTCCTTTCCATCGCTCGTTATACTGACTTCATCATGTCCATTTTGTGATGTTTTTTCACTATAGAATCATATTGCAAATGCACGTGCATTTGCAATATGTTTCAATGTGCATTTACCATATGAAATTTGACCTTGCTCAAAAATGCAAAATTGACTGGTCTGATGAACACAGGATGGCCGAGCAGTGATAGTTGTACATTTCCATCACTCGTTGTGTTGATTTCATCATCTCCGTTAGGTGATGTTTTTTCACTATAGAATCATATTGTAAGTGCACGTGCATTTGCAATATGTTTCAATGTGCATTTACCATATGAAATTTGACCTTGCTCAAAAATGCTAAATTGACTGGTCTGATGAACACAGGATGGCCGAGCAGTGAGAGTTGTACCTTTCCATCACTCGTTGTGTTGATTTCATCATGTCCATTTGTTTATGTTTTCTCACTTTTGCAAAGTCACTGTGCATTTGCAATATGGTTCAATGGGCAGGTACCATCACGAATTTGTCATGCTATAAAAATCCTGCAGGAATGTGAAATTGACTGGCCTGATGAACACAGGATGGCCTGGCAGTGATAGTTGTTCCTTTCCATCACTCGTTGTGTTGATTTCATCATGTCCATTAGGTGATGTTTTTTCACTATAGAATCATATTGCAAATGCACGTGCATTGTTGTGCAACTGGTAACCCGAAAATAAAAATATGGTTGTAAATGCATTTACCGGGACGCCTATTGTCCATGCCCGCTATGGGAGTACCCTACTACGGCCCTCTATCTATGGAGTCCGTCCTGAGTGCTTTATGGACTGTTTAAAATATTCTGATGGATACGCATGTTGTGCAACTGGTGATTGAAAATAGGCACCTGGTAACCCCCCAAAAAATATGCTTGTAAATGCATTTACCGGTCATTCTGATATTAATGCTCGCTATGGGAACACAGGATGGCCGAGCAGTGATAGTTGTACATTTCCATCACTCGTTGTGTTGATTTCATCATGTCCATTAGGTGATGTTTTTTTCACTATAGAATCATATTGTAAGTGCACGTGTATTTGCAATATGTTTCAATGTGCATTTACCATATGAAATTTGACATGCTCAAAAATGCAAAATTGACTGGTCTGATGAACACAGGATGGCCGAGCAGTGATAGTTGTACATTTCCATCACTCGTTGTGTTGATTTCATCATCTCCGTTAGGTGATGTTTTTTCACTATAGAATCATATTGTAAGTGCACGTGCATTTGCAATATGTTTCAATGTGCATTTACCATATGAAATTTGACCTTGCTCAAAAATGCTAAATTGACTGGTCTGATGAACACAGGATGGCCGAGCAGTGAGAGTTGTACCTTTCCATCACTCGTTGTGTTGATTTCATCATGTCCATTTGTTTATGTTTTCTCACTTTTGCAAAGTCACTGTGCATTTGCAATATGGTTCAATGGGCAGGTACCATCACGAATTTGTCATGCTATAAAAATCCTGCAGGAATGTGAAATTGACTGGCCTGATGAACACAGGATGGCCTGGCAGTGATAGTTGTTCCTTTCCATCACTCGTTGTGTTGATTTCATCATGTCCATTAGGTGATGTTTTTTCACTATAGAATCATATTGCAAATGCACGTGCATTGTTGTGCAACTGGTAACCCAAAAATAAAAATATGGTTGTAAATGCATTTACCGGGACGCCTATTGTCCATGCCCGCTATGGGAGTACCCTACTACGGCCCTCTATCTATGGAGTCCGTCCTGAGTGCTTTATGGACTGTTTAAAATATTCTGATGGATACGCATGTTGTGCAACTGGTGATTGAAAATAGGCACCTGGTAACCCCCCAAAAAATATGCTGGTAAATGCATTTACCAGTCATTCTGATATTAATGCTCGCTATGGGAACACAGGATGGCCGAGCAGTGATAGTTGTACATTTCCATCACTCGTTGTGTTGATTTCATCATGTCCATTAGGTGATGTTTTTTTCACTATAGAATCATATTGTAAGTGCACGTGCATTTGCAATATGTTTCAATGTGCATTTACCATATGAAATTTGACATGCTCAAAAATGCAAAATTGACTGGTCTGATGAACACAGGATGGCCGAGCAGTGATAGTTGTACATTTCCATCACTCGTTGTGTTGATTTCATCATGTCCATTAGGTGATGTTTTTTCACTATAGAATCATATTGTAAGTGCACGTGCATTTGCAATATGTTTCAATGTGCATTTACCATATGAAATTTGACCTTGCTCAAAAATGCAAAATTGACTGGTCTGATGAACACAGGATGGCCGAGCAGTGATGGTTGTACATTTCCATCACTCGTTGTGTTGATTTCATCATGAACATTAGGTGATGTTTTTTCACTATAGAATCATATTGTAAGTGCACGTGCATTTGCAATATGTTTCAATGTGCATTTACCATATGAAATTTGACATGCTCAAAAATGCAAAATTGACTGGTCTGATGAACACAGGATGGCCGAGCAGTGATAGTTGTACATTTCCATCACTCGTTGTGTTGATTTCATCATCTCCGTTAGGTGATGTTTTTTCACTATAGAATCATATTGTAAGTGCACGTGCATTTGCAATATGTTTCAATGTGCATTTACCATATGAAATTTGACATGCTCAAAAATGCCAAATTGACTGGTCTGATGAACACAGGATGGCCGAGCAGTGATAGTTGTACATTTCCATCACTCGTTGTGTTGATTTCATCATGTCCATTAGGTGATGTTTTTTCACTATAGAATCATATTGTAAGTGCACGTGCATTTGCAATAGGTTTCAATGTGCATTTACCATATGAAATTTGACATGCTCAAAAATGCAAAATTGACTGGTCTGATGAACACAGGATGGCCGAGCAGTGATAGTTGTACATTTCCATCACTCGTTGTGTTGATTTCATTATCTCCGTTAGGTGATTTTTTTCACTATAGAATCATATTGTAAGTGCACGTGCATTTGCAATATGTTTCAATGTGCATTTACCATATGAAATTTGACATGCTCAAAAATGCAAATTGACTGGCCAGATGAACTCGGGATGGCCTGACAGTGATAGTTGCTCCTTTCCATCGCTCGTTATATTGATTTCATCATGTCCATTAGGTGATGTTTTTTTCACTATAGAATCATATTGCAAATGCACGTGCATTTGCAATATGTTTCAATGTGCATTTACCATATGAAATTTTACATGCTCAAAAATGCAAAATTGACTGGTCTGATGAACACAGGATGGCCGAGCAGTGATAGTTGTACATTTCCATCACTCGTTGTGTTGATTTCATCATGTCCATTAGGTGATGTTTTTTCACTATAGAATCATATTGTAAGTGCACGTGCATTTGCAATATGTTTCAATGTGCATTTACCATATGAAATTTGACATGCTCAAAAATGCAAAATTGACTGGTCTGATGAACACAGGATGGCCGAGCAGTGATAGTTGTACATTTCCATCACTCGTTGTGTTGATTTCATCATGTCCATTAGGTGATGTTTTTTCACTATAGAATCATATTGTAAGTGCACGTGCATTTGCAATATGTTTCAATGTGCATTTACCATATGAAATTTGACATGCTCAAAAATGCAAAATTGACTGGTCTGATGAACACAGGATGGCCGAGCAGTGATAGTTGTACATTTCCATCACTCGTTGTGTTGATTTCATCATGTCCATTAGGTGATGTTTTTTTCACTATAGAATCATATTGTAAGTGCACGTGCATTTGCAATATGTTTCAATGTGCATTTACCATATGAAATTTGACATGCTCAAAAATGCAAAATTGACTGGTCTGATGAACACAGGATGGCCGAGCAGTGATAGTTGTACATTTCCATCACTCGTTGTGTTGATTTCATCATGTCCATTAGGTGATGTTTTTTTCACTATAGAATCATATTGTAAGTGCACGTGCATTTGCAATATGTTTCAATGTGCATTTACCATATGAAATTTGACATGCTCAAAAATGCAAAATTGACTGGTCTGATGAACACAGGATGGCCGAGCAGTGATAGTTGTACATTTCCATCACTCGTTGTGTTGATTTCATCATCTCCGTTAGGTGATGTTTTTTCACTATAGAATCATATTGTAAGTGCACGTGCATTTGCAATATGTTTCAATGTGCATTTACCATATGAAATTTGACATGCTCAAAAATGCAAAATTGACTGGTCTGATGAACACAGGATGGCCGAGCAGTGATAGTTGTACATTTCCATCACTCGTTGTGTTGATTTCATCATGTCCATTAGGTGATGTTTTTTCACTATAGAATCATATTGTAAGTGCACGTGCATTTGCAATATGTTTCAATGTGCATTTACCATATGAAATTTGACATGCTCAAAAATGCAAAATTGACTGGTCTGATGAACACAGGATGGCCGAGCAGTGATAGTTGTACATTTCCATCACTCGTTGTGTTGATTTCATCATGAACATTAGGTGATGTTTTTTCACTATAGAATCATATTGTAAGTGCACGTGCATTTGCAATATGTTTCAATGTGCATTTACCATATGAAATTTGACATGCTCAAAAATGCAAAATTGACTGGTCTGATGAACACAGGATGGCCGAGCAGTGATAGTTGTACATTTCCATCACTCGTTGTGTTGATTTCATCATGTCCATTAGGTGATGTTTTTTCACTATAGAATCATATTGTAAGTGCACGTGCATTTGCAATATGTTTCAATGTGCATTTACCATATGAAATTTGACATGCTCAAAAATGCAAAATTGACTGGTCTGATGAACACAGGATGGCCGAGCAGTGATAGTTGTACATTTCCATCACTCGTTGTGTTGATTTCATCATGTCCATTAGGTGATGTTTTTTCACTATAGAATCATATTGTAAGTGCACGTGCATTTGCAATATGTTTCAATGTGCATTTACCATATGAAATTTGACATGCTCAAAAATGCAAAATTGACTGGTCTGATGAACACAGGATGGCCGAGCAGTGATAGTTGTACATTTCCATCACTCGTTGTGTTGATTTCATCATCTCCGTTAGGTGATGTTTTTTCACTATAGAATCATATTGTAAGTGCACGTGCATTTGCAATATGTTTCAATGTGCATTTACCATATGAAATTTGACATGCTCAAAAATGCAAAATTGACTGGTCTGATGAACACAGGATGGCCGAGCAGTGATAGTTGTACATTTCCATCACTCGTTGTGTTGATTTCATCATGTCCATTAGGTGATGTTTTTTCACTATAGAATCATATTGTAAGTGCACGTGCATTTGCAATATGTTTCAATGTGCATTTACCATATGAAATTTGACATGCTCAAAAATGCAAAATTGACTGGTCTGATGAACACAGGATGGCCGAGCAGTGATAGTTGTACATTTCCATCACTCGTTGTGTTGATTTCATCATGTCCATTAGGTGATGTTTTTTCACTATAGAATCATATTGTAAGTGCACGTGCATTTGCAATATGTTTCAATGTGCATTTACCATATGAAATTTGACATGCTCAAAAATGCAAAATTGACTGGTCTGATGAACACAGGATGGCCGAGCAGTGATAGTTGTACATTTCCATCACTCGTTGTGTTGATTTCATCATGTCCATTAGGTGATGTTTTTTTCACTATAGAATCATATTGTAAGTGCACGTGCATTTGCAATATGTTTCAATGTGCATTTACCATATGAAATTTGACATGCTCAAAAATGCAAAATTGACTGGTCTGATGAACACAGGATGGCCGAGCAGTGATAGTTGTACATTTCCATCACTCGTTGTGTTGATTTCATCATGTCCATTAGGTGATGTTTTTTTCACTATAGAATCATATTGTAAGTGCACGTGCATTTGCAATATGTTTCAATGTGCATTTACCATATGACATTTGACATGCTCAAAAATGCAAAATTGACTGGTCTGATGAACACAGGATGACCGAGCAGTGATAGTTGTATATTTCCATCACTCGTTGTGTTGATTTCATCATGTCCATTAGGTGATGTTTTTTTCACTATAGAATCATATTGTAAGTGCACGTGCATTTGCAATATGTTTCAATGTGCATTTACCATATGAAATTTGACATGCTCAAAAATGCAAAATTGACTGGTCTGATGAACACAGGATGGCCGAGCAGTGATAGTTGTACATTTCCATCACTCGTTGTGTTGATTTCATCATCTCCGTTAGGTGATGTTTTTTCACTATAGAATCATATTGTAAGTGCACGTGCATTTGCAATATGTTTCAATGTGCATTTACCATATGAAATTTGACATGCTCAAAAATGCCAAATTGACTGGTCTGATGAACACAGGATGGCCGAGCAGTGATAGTTGTACATTTCCATCACTCGTTGTGTTGATTTCATCATGTCCATTAGGTGATGTTTTTTCACTATAGAATCATATTGTAAGTGCACGTGCATTTGCAATATGTTTCAATGTGCATTTACCATATGAAATTTGACATGCTCAAAAATGCAAAATTGACTGGTCTGATGAATACAGGATGGCCGAGCAGTGATAGTTGTACATTTCCATCACTCGTTGTGTTGATTTCATCATGAACATTAGGTGATGTTTTTTCACTATAGAATCATATTGTAAGTGCACGTGCATTTGCAATATGTTTCAATGTGCATTTACCATATGAAATTTGACATGCTCAAAAATGCAAAATTGACTGGTCTGATGAACACAGGATGGCCGAGCAGTGATAGTTGTACATTTCCATCACTCGTTGTGTTGATTTCATCATGTCCATTAGGTGATGTTTTTTTCACTATAGAATCATATTGTAAGTGCACGTGCATTTGCAATATGTTTCAATGTGCATTTACCATATGAAATTTGACATGCTCAAAAATGCAAAATTGACTGGTCTGATGAACACAGGATGGCCGAGCAGTGATAGTTGTACATTTCCATCACTCGTTGTGTTGATTTCATCATGTCCATTAGGTGATGTTTTTTTCACTATAGAATCATATTGTAAGTGCACGTGCATTTGCAATATGTTTCAATGTGCATTTACCATATGAAATTTGACATGCTCAAAAATGCAAAATTGACTGGTCTGATGAACACAGGATGGCCGAGCAGTGATAGTTGTACATTTCCATCACTCGTTGTGTTGATTTCATCATGTCCATTAGGTGATGTTTTTTCACTATAGAATCATATTGTAAGTGCACGTGCATTTGCAATATGTTTCAATGTGCATTTACCATATGAAATTTGACATGCTCAAAAATGCAAAATTGACTGGTCTGATGAACACAGGATGGCCGAGCAGTGATAGTTGTACATTTCCATCACTCGTTGTGTTGATTTCATCATGTCCATTAGGTGATGTTTTTTCACTATAGAATCATATTGTAAGTGCACGTGCATTTGCAATATGTTTCAATGTGCATTTACCATATGAAATTTGACATGCTCAAAAATGCAAAATTGACTGGTCTGATGAACACAGGATGGCCGAGCAGTGATAGTTGTACATTTCCATCACTCGTTGTGTTGATTTCATCATGTCCATTAGGTGATGTTTTTTCACTATAGAATCATATTGTAAGTGCACGTGCATTTGCAATATGTTTCAATGTGCATTTACCATATGAAATTTGACATGCTCAAAAATGCAAAATTGACTGGTCTGATGAACACAGGATGGCCGAGCAGTGATAGTTGTACATTTCCATCACTCGTTGTGTTGATTTCATCATCTCCATTAGGTGATTTTTTTCACTATAGAATCATATTGTAAGTGCACGTGCATTTGCAATATGTTTCAATGTGCATTTACCATATGAAATTTGACATGCTCAAAAATGCAAAATTGACTGGTCTGATGAACACAGGATGGCCGAGCAGTGATAGTTGTACATTTCCATCACTCGTTGTGTTGATTTCATCATGTCCATTAGGTGATGTTTTTTTCACTATAGAATCATATTGCAAATGTGCACGTGCATTTGCAATATGTTTCAATGTGCATTTACCATATGAAATTTGACATGCTCAAAAATGCAAAATTGACTGGTCTGATGAACACAGGATGGCCGAGCAGTGATAGTTGTACATTTCCATCACTCGTTGTGTTGATTTCATCATGTCCATTAGGTGATGTTTTTTCACTATAGAATCATATTGTAAGTGCACGTGCATTTGCAATATGTTTCAATGTGCATTTACCATATGAAATTTGACATGCTCAAAAATGCAAAATTGACTGGTCTGATGAACACAGGATGGCCGAGCAGTGATAGTTGTACATTTCCATCACTCGTTGTGTTGATTTCATCATGAACATTAGGTGATGTTTTTTCACTATAGAATCATATTGTAAGTGCACGTGCATTTGCAATATGTTTCAATGTGCATTTACCATATGAAATTTGACATGCTCAAAAATGCAAAATTGACTGGTCTGATGAACACAGGATGGCCGAGCAGTGATAGTTGTACATTTCCATCACTCGTTGTGTTGATTTCATCATGTCCATTAGGTGATGTTTTTTCACTATAGAATCATATTGTAAGTGCACGTGCATTTGCAATATGTTTCAATGTGCATTTACCATATGAAATTTGACATGCTCAAAAATGCAAAATTGACTGGTCTGATGAACACAGGATGGCCGAGCAGTGATAGTTGTACATTTCCATCACTCGTTGTGTTGATTTCATCATGTCCATTAGGTGATGTTTTTTTCACTATAGAATCATATTGTAAGTGCACGTGCATTTGCAATATGTTTCAATGTGCATTTACCATATGAAATTTGACATGCTCAAAAATGCAAAATTGACTGGTCTGATGAACACAGGATGGCCGAGCAGTGATAGTTGTACATTTCCATCACTCGTTGTGTTGATTTCATCATCTCCGTTAGGTGATGTTTTTTCACTATAGAATCATATTGTAAGTGCACGTGCATTTGCAATATGTTTCAATGTGCATTTACCATATGAAATTTGACATGCTCAAAAATGCAAAATTGACTGGTCTGATGAACACAGGATGGCCGAGCAGTGATAGTTGTACATTTCCATCACTCGTTGTGTTGATTTCATCATGTCCATTAGGTGATGTTTTTTCACTATAGAATCATATTGTAAGTGCACGTGCATTTGCAATATGTTTCAATGTGCATTTACCATATGAAATTTGACATGCTCAAAAATGCAAAATTGACTGGTCTGATGAACACAGGATGGCCGAGCAGTGATAGTTGTACATTTCCATCACTCGTTGTGTGTTGATTTCATCATCTCCGTTAGGTGATGTTTTTTCACTATAGAATCATATTGTAAGTGCACGTGCATTTGCAATATGTTTCAATGTGCATTTACCATATGAAATTTGACATGCTCAAAAATGCCAAATTGACTGGTCTGATGAACACAGGATGGCCGAGCAGTGATAGTTGTACATTTCCATCACTCGTTGTGTTGATTTCATCATGTCCATTAGGTGATGTTTTTTCACTATAGAATCATATTGTAAGTGCACGTGCATTTGCAATATGTTTCAATGTGCATTTACCATATGAAATTTGACATGCTCAAAAATGCAAAATTGACTGGTCTGATGAACACAGGATGGCCGAGCAGTGATAGTTGTACATTTCCATCACTCGTTGTGTTGATTTCATTATCTCCGTTAGGTGATTTTTTTCACTATAGAATCATATTGTAAGTGCACGTGCATTTGCAATATGTTTCAATGTGCATTTACCATATGAAATTTGACATGCTCAAAATAAAATGCAAAATTGACTGGCCAGATGAACTCGGGATGGCCTGACAGTGATAGTTGCTCCTTTCCAAATCGACTGGTCGTTATATTGATTTCATCATGTCCATTCCATTAGGTGATGTTTTTTCACTATAGAATCATATTGCAAATGCACGTGCATTTGCAATATGTTTCAATGTGCATTTACCATATGAAATTTGACATGCTCAAAAATGCAAAATTGACTGGTCTGATGAACACAGGATGGCCGAGCAGTGATAGTTGTACATTTCCATCACTCGTTGTGTTGATTTCATCATGTCCATTAGGTGATGTTTTTTCACTATAGAATCATATTGTAAGTGCACGTGCATTTGCAATATGTTTCAATGTGCATTTACCATATGAAATTTGACATGCTCAAAAATGCAAAATTGACTGGTCTGATGAACACAGGATGGCCGAGCAGTGATAGTTGTACATTTCCATCACTCGTTGTGTTGATTTCATCATGTCCATTAGGTGATGTTTTTTTCACTATAGAATCATATTGTAAGTGCACGTGCATTTGCAATATGTTTCAATGTGCATTTACCATATGAATTTGACATGCTCAAAAATGCAAAATTGACTGGTCTGATGAACACAGGATGGCCGAGCAGTGATAGTTGTATATTTCCATCACTCGTTGTGTTGATTTCATCATGTCCATTAGGTGATGTTTTTTCACTATAGAAT
Organism: Oncorhynchus gorbuscha; assembly: GCF_021184085.1. Taxonomy (NCBI): domain Eukaryota; kingdom Metazoa; phylum Chordata; class Actinopteri; order Salmoniformes; family Salmonidae; genus Oncorhynchus; species Oncorhynchus gorbuscha. The sequence continues at coordinate 35,564,039 of NC_060179.1, read as the reverse complement.
CATATTGTAAGTGCACGTGCATTTGCAATATGTTTCAATGTGCATTTACCATATGAAATTTGACATGCTCAAAAATGCAAAATTGACTGGTCTGATGAACACAGGATGGCCGAGCAGTGATAGTTGTACATTTCCATCACTCGTTGTGTTGATTTCATCATCTCCATTAGGTGATGTTTTTCACTATAGAATCATATTGTAAGTGCACGTGCATTTGCAATATGTTTCAATGTGCATTTACCATATGAAATTTGACATGCTCAAAAATGCAAAATTGACTGGTCTGATGAACACAGGATGGCCGAGCAGTGATAGTTGTACATTTCCATCACTCGTTGTGTTGATTTCATCATCTCCGTTAGGTGATGTTTTTTCACTATAGAATCATATTGTAAGTGCACGTGCATTTGCAATATGTTTCAATGTGCATTTACCATATGAAATTTGACATGCTCAAAAATGCCAAATTGACTGGTCTGATGAACACAGGATGGCCGGGCAGTGATAGTTGTACATTTCCATCACTCGTTGTGTTGATTTCATCATGTCCATTAGGTGATGTTTTTACACTATAGAATCATATTGTAAGTGCACGTGCATTTGCAATATGTTTCAATGTGCATTTACCATATGAAATTTGACATGCTCAAAAATGCAAAATTGACTGGTCTGATGAACACAGGATGGCCGAGCAGTGATAGTTGTACATTTCCATCACTCGTTGTGTTGATTTCATTATCTCCGTTAGGTGATTTTTTTCACTATAGAATCATATTGTAAGTGCACGTGCATTTGCAATATGTTTCAATGTGCATTTACCATATGAAATTTGACATGCTCAAAAATGCAAAATTGACTGGCCAGATGAACTCGGGATGGCCTGACAGTGATAGTTGCTCCTTTCCATCGCTCGTTATATTGATTTCATCATGTCCATTAGGTGATGTTTTTTTCACTATAGAATCATATTGCAAATGCATGTGCATTTGCAATATGTTTCAATGTGCATTTACCATATGAAATTTGACATGCTCAAAAATGCAAAATTGACTGGTCTGATGAACACAGGATGGCCGAGCAGTGAGAGTTGTACCTTTCCATCACTCGTTGTGTTGATTTCATCATGTCCATTTGTTTATGTTTTCTCACTTTTGCAAAGTCACTGTGCATTTGCAATATGGTTCAATGGGCAGGTACCATCACGAATTTGTCATGCTATAAAAATCCTGCAGGAATGTGAAATTGACTGGCCTGATGAACACAGGATGGCCGAGCAGTGATAGTTGTACATTTCCATCACTCGTTGTGTTGATTTCATCATGTCCATTAGGTGATGTTTTTTTCACTATAGAATCATATTGTAAGTGCACGTGCATTTGCAATATGTTTCAATGTGCATTTACCATATGAAATTTGACATGCTCAAAAATGCAAAATTGACTGGTCTGATGAACACAGGATGGCCGAGCAGTGATAGTTGTACATTTCCATCACTCGTTGTGTTGATTTCATCATCTCCGTTAGGTGATGTTTTTTCACTATAGAATCATATTGTAAGTGCACGTGCATTTGCAATATGTTTCAATGTGCATTTACCATATGAAATTTGACATGCTCAAAAATGCCAAATTATGACTGGTCTGATGAACACAGGATGGCCGAGCAGTGATAGTTGTACATTTCCATCACTCGTTGTGTTGATTTCATCATGTCCATTAGGTGATGTTTTTTCACTATAGAATCATATTGTAAGTGCACGTGCATTTGCAATATGTTTCAATGTGCATTTACCATATGAAATTTGACATGCTCAAAAATGCAAAATTGACTGGTCTGATGAACACAGGATGGCCGAGCAGTGATAGTTGTACATTTCCATCACTCGTTGTGTTGATTTCATTATCTCCGTTAGGTGATATTTTTCACTATAGAATCATATTGTAAGTGCACGTGCATTTGCAATATGTTTCAATGTGCATTTACCATATGAAATTTGACATGCTCAAAAATGCAAAATTGACTGGCCAGATGAACTCGGGATGGCCTGACAGTGATAGTTGCTCCTTTCCATCGCTCGTTATATTGATTTCATCATGTCCATTAGGTGATGTTTTTTTCACTATAGAATCATATTGCAAATGCACGTGCATTTGCAATATGTTTCAATGTGCATTTACCATATGAAATTTTACATGCTCAAAAATGCAAAATTGACTGGTCTGATGAACACAGGATGGCCGAGCAGTGATAGTTGTACATTTCCATCACTCGTTGTGTTGATTTCATCATGAACATTAGGTGATGTTTTTTCACTATAGAATCATAGTGTAAGTGCACGTGCATTTGCAATATGTTTCAATGTGCATTTACCATATGAAATTTGACATGCTCAAAAATGCAAAATTGACTGGTCTGATGAACACAGGATGGCCGAGCAGTGATAGTTGTACATTTCCATCACTCGTTGTGTTGATTTCATCATGTCCATTAGGTGATGTTTTTTTCACTATAGAATCATATTGTAAGTGCACGTGCATTTGCAATATGTTTCAATGTGCATTTACCATATGAAATTTGACATGCTCAAAAATGCAAAATTGACTGGTCTGATGAACACAGGATGGCCGAGCAGTGATAGTTGTACATTTCCATCACTCGTTGTGTTGATTTCATCATGTCCATTAGGTGATGTTTTTCACTATAGAATCATATTGTAAGTGCACATGCATTTGCAATATGTTTCAATGTGCATTTACCATATGAAATTTGACATGCTCAAAAATGCAAAATTGACTGGTCTGATGAACACAGGATGGCCGAGCAGTGATAGTTGTACATTTCCATCACTCGTTGTGTTGATTTCATCATCTCCGTTAGGTGATGTTTTTTCACTATAGAATCATATTGTAAGTGCACGTGCATTTGCAATATGTTTCAATGTGCATTTACCATATGAAATTTGACATGCTCAAAAATGCCAAATTATGACTGGTCTGATGAACACAGGATGGCCGAGCAGTGATAGTTGTACATTTCCATCACTCGTTGTGTTGATTTCATCATGTCCATTAGGTGATGTTTTTTCACTATAGAATCATATTGTAAGTGCACGTGCATTTGCAATATGTTTCAATGTGCATTTACCATATGAAATTTGACATGCTCAAAAATGCAAAATTGACTGGCCAGATGAACTCGGGATGGCCTGACAGTGATAGTTGCTCCTTTCCATCGCTCGTTATATTGATTTCATCATGTCCATTAGGTGATGTTTTTTTCACTATAGAATCATATTGCAAATGCACGTGCATTTGCAATATGTTTCAATGTGCATTTACCATATGAAATTTGACATGCTCAAAAATGCTAAATTGACTGGTCTGATGAACACAGGATGGCCGAGCAGTGATAGTTGTACATTTCCATCACTCGTTGTGTTGATTTCATCATGTCCATTAGGTGATGTTTTTTCACTATAGAATCATAATGTAAGTGCACGTGCATTTGCAATATGTTTCAATGTGCATTTACCATATGAAATTTGACCTTGCTCAAAAATGCAAAATTGACTGGTCTGATGAACACAGGATGGCCGAGCAGTGATAGTTGTACATTTCCATCACTCGTTGTGTTGATTTCATCATGAACATTAGGTGATGTTTTTTCACTATAGAATCATATTGTAAGTGCACGTGCATTTGCAATAAGTTTCAATGTGCATTTACCATATGAAATTTGACATGCTCAAAAATGCAAAATTGACTGGTCTGATGAACACAGGATGGCCGAGCAGTGAGAGTTGTACCTTTCCATCACTCGTTGTGTTGATTTCATCATGTCCATTTATTTATGTTTTCTCACTTTTGCAAAGTCACTGTGCATTTGCAATATGGTTCAATGGGCAGGTACCATCACGAATTTGTCATGCTATAAAAATCCTGCAGGAATGTGAAATTGACTGGCCTGATGAACACAGGATGGCCTGGCAGTGATAGTTGTTCCTTTCCATCACTCGTTGTGTTGATTTCATCATGTCCATTAGGTGATGTTTTTTCACTATAGAATCATATTGCAAATGCACGTGCATTGTTGTGCAACTGGTAACCCAAAAATAAAAATATGGTTGTAAATGCATTTACCGGGACGCCTATTGTCCATGCCCGCTATGGGAGTACCCTACTACGGCCCTCTATCTATGGAGTACGTCCTGAGTGCTTTATGGACTGTTTAAAATATTCTGATGGATACGCATGTTGTGCAACTGGTGATTGAAAATAGGCACCTGGTAACCCCCCCAAAAATATGCTTGTAAATGCATTTACCGGTCATTCTGATATTAATGCTCGCTATGGGAACACAGGATGGCCGGGCAGTGATAGTTGTACATTTCCATCACTCGTTGTGTTGATTTCATCATGTCCATTAGGTGATGTTTTTACTATAGAATCATATTGCAAGTGAACGTGCATTTGCAATATGTTTCAATGTGCATTTACCATATGAAATTTGACATGCTCAAAAATGCAAAATTGACTGGTCTGATGAACACAGGATGGCCGAGCAGTGATAGTTGTACATTTCCATCACTCGTTGTGTTGATTTCATCATCTCCGTTAGGTGATGTTTTTTCACTATAGAATCATATTGTAAGTGCACGTGCATTTGCAATATGTTTCAATGTGCATTTTACCATATGAAATTTGACATGCTCAAAAATGCAAAATTGACTGGTCTGATGAACACAGGATGGCCGAGCAGTGAGAGTTGTACCTTTCCATCACTCGTTGTGTTGATTTCATCATGTCCATTTATTTATGTTTTCTCACTTTTGCAAAGTCACTGTGCATTTGCAATATGGTTCAATGGGCAGGTACCATCACGAATTTGTCATGCTATAAAAATCCTGCAGGAATGTGAAATTGACTGGCCCGATGAACCCGGGATGGCTGGGCAGTGATTCTGGTTCATCTCAATGGCTCGTTAGGGTTGATTTCAGAATGTCACTTTTGGTGATGGTACCTCACCGTTTAAACATATTGCTAATGTACAAAAGTCAACTAGCAAGTCAGTGTCCACCAGTCAATTAGATGTCATTCTGACACCAAACTGATACAAATTGACACTAAACCCACTTTTTCCAACCTGTTTAGTAGCCAACTATCACACACTTCAGAGCTGGCCCAAAATTCACAACGCCTTTGGTTCAAACCATAAAAAAACCATAAAACATGTAGTTACGTTCTAGCTGCGGGTCCATTTCTTATGTTACGTGTAGGCCTAGCTGAGGCGACCCCGAATCCTAATTTTCGGCTCGATCGGTCATTTGGTGTCCGAGCAAAACCCTAATTGGTGCTGAAAATCCACTTTTTTCCATGACTTGCTACGGGGTCCTTGAATAAGCTATCAGACAGAAACGTTGGGGTCTGTCTATATGGGCCGACACGGTCGCAATGCACCTAGTCTTGTGTCTCTGAGACATTTCTAAATGTCGCCATTTTCGTAATGGTCAAAATGAATTGAAGTCATTGCAAATGTACGAAGCTGTTTCTCGGTCCGAGAACCGTCTAGAGCCACGTAACTCACCACGCACTATCGACCTGAGGTCTAGAACAGGATTCTAAAGTTTCGGATCTCTAGGTCTGACGGTTCTTTTTTAGCTCGAACAAAGCTAACTATTGGAGGCACTGTCTGTCTCTACAAACCCCAATACGTCCCTCCTTCCAAGTTGTGTGTCTGTGATTTAGTTTTCCTTTGAAATTTTATGGGAAAAATGACTGAGTTACAGTTCATGGGGGTTGCCTAATCACACATATGAAGTTTTGGACAGATCTGACTTTTTTAACCCCTCGAAACAGCCCCTGAGACACCAATTAAGGCACTTCCGGTTGGCACAGGAAGCTATAAGTCAACACATATCCTCACTGGGCTATGCTTTTACAGAATCCTGAGTTTTAAGTCCTTACGTTAAGAATTGACTGATTTACACAGGAGTGAATGCACTATGTCTATCAAACTGCAGGCAGGTAATGGAAAAACACTTTTAGGGTGATTTTAACCACTTCCGGTTAGTCCAGGAAGCTTAGAATCAACACAGGTAGACCTCATACTGGCCTGATGGACTGTTACCAAAGACAGGTTCATACGGCATTCATAACCCATATAGACTTCAGGTTGAATTTAGGGGTGCAGGCAATGTATTCCTATGGGGAGAGAAGTCAATGCAAACTCTTTGAAGTAAACACCTTCTTTTAACTATTAAGGGTTAATGCCACACGGTCAACGTTAGGCTTGCACGGATCGGGAGGACCTCAGGAACGTACCTGAGGTCGAATTGTGCTTCTCACCCTAACGGTTCTCTCACTGTCACCCAAAAGCAAATGACGTTGTGGGGCAGGCTTCATTTTGGGCCTAATTGTCTAATGGTCGCTGCGCTTAGACCGAGCGAGCTACGGTCAAGCGGGATATCTCGTTGAACTCGGCACGGCCTAGAGATTATTATGTTTATGCCATTGCCTGCTCTCTGTGTCTTTCAGAACTGCACTTTTTCCACTCCATCCTTGCTGTGTGTGCGTGTGAGAGCTTTTCTTTGACATCTGCTGGGAGAAATTACTGATTTACAGTTCATGATGGTTACCTAGTCACACATATGAAGTTTTGAAAAGATCTGACCTTTTTAACCCATGGAAACTGCCACTGTGACACCATTAAAGGCACTTCCGGTTGGCACAGGAAGCTATAAATAAACTCATATCATGATTGGGGTATGCCTTTACAGAATCCTGAGTTTTAAGTCTTTACGTTAAGAACTGAGTTATTTACGGAGGGTTTAGTGAGTGTGTGTTATTTCAGAAAATCATAGAAAATCACAGAAATGTCGCAGAGCTCCGCAGCACACTTTAAAAAGATTCGTAAGAACACCCTGCAACTGGATCTGTAACGATTGAAAAAAAAAACACCTATCCGTGAACATCACCAAGGTGTCGTTGTACGATTTCTCTTAAATGACGATAGATAAATGGCTGGTTCTTTTTTTATTGACACCGGAGGCTCCTTGACTTTGACGTGAAGTGGAAAAATAATTTCTCTATTTTCATTTTGGACCTTTAATCCCAGATAAATGGCCATAACTCAAAAACCGTTGAGGCCTAGACGCCATCTTGTTCGGGGCCAACTGCCCATTATGCCGCCCCTACGCTCACCGAGTTTCGGCTTCTAAATATTTTCAGTTTTCGAGATAAGGCCCCGTCGTGAATCGTGATGTTTTGTCCAATAGCAATATGATTGCTTATGCCCTCTTGTGGGAATTTCCGGGACATCGGAAAAATGACCTAAATCTTATTATTTTTGTAAAACGGAAACCGAATGTCCGACAAAGTTCATTTGATGACTTCCTGGTAGGTCCGGCCCTGCCGCTCGGCCCGACGCCGTCTGCGAATTTTACAAACGATTTCGGACGTCTAGTAAGGGACCGTACATTTGCAATATGGACTTTCTCACTAACCATACAGGTACTGCCGAAATCTTCCCTTAAGGTATGCAATGGAACGCAAGCGTCAACGCGTGTTGTCAGCTCATGGCACTTTGGCAGACCTCTGACTCATTCAGCTCCCATTCCCGCCTCCTTCACGGTAGAAGCATCAAACAAAGTTCTAAAGACTGTTGACATCTAGTGGAAGCCTTAGGAAGTGCAATATGACCCCATAGAAACTACAAACCTCAGATTTCCCACTTCCTGGTTAAATTTTTCTCAGGTTTTTGCCTGCCATATGAGTTCTGTTAAACTCACAGACATCATTCAAACAGTTTTAGAAAGTTTTAGAGTGTTCTATCCAAATCTTCTACTACTAATAATAATATGCATATATTAGCAACTGGGCCTGAGTAGCAGGCAGTTTACTCTGGGCACCTTATTCATCCAAGCAACTCAATACTACCCCAGCCATAAGAAGTTAACTTCCGACTTCAACTGTACATCTCATATCTTGTCAGCAGCACTCTACAGTAGATTACTTTATCACCAACCTGAACCCAGAGCCTCTCAGACCTTTCAGTCAGCCCACTGACAGATCACTGACACCTCAGCAAAATCACAGCCTACTTCAATAAAGCAATACTCAATCATGAGGCATCAGAGCTGAACAAAACACATACTATAAAGAAATGCCATAGATTGATGGAAAGTTTTGGAGAAACCTACCAGAAACCTACTGGAAAAAATGTTTCACTGCAAAAGGGAAGGTGTAAACTTGACAGTAGAAACCTAAACAGTATATTTCAGCTTCCATATCAAATGTAAATATGTAAACCAGAACACCTATGAAAATTAACAGCAATGACAAATGTTTTGATGAAGGCAAAAACATAAGATAGAGATTATGTAACCTATCCAAACAAAAACACAGAGACCCAGAAAACCTGAGCCTACGCCTTCACTATAGTGAAACACTAAAAACAGTAGAAATACAGTAAGGAAAAATTAAGAAAAGCATGTCAGAAACCAGTTACTGAAGAATCCATAGAATCAAACCACTTCTGGTAAAATTGGAACACACTAAACAGACAACAACAAGAAGTTATATCCACTATATATCCAAAAGTATATGGACACCCCTCCAAATTAGTGGATTTGGCTATTTCAGCCACACCCATTGCTGACAGGGATATAACATCGAGCACACAGCCATGCAATCTCCATAGACAAATATTAGCAGTAGAATGGTCTTATTTAAGAACTCAGTGACTGTCACCTTTTCAGCAAGTCAGTTCGTACAAATGTATGCCCTGCTACAGCTGTCCCGGTCAACTGTAAGTGCTGTTATTGTGAAGTGGAAACGTCTTGGACAACAACGGCTCAGCCCCTAAGTGGTAGGCCACACAATCTCACAGAATGGGAACGGAGACTGCTGAAGAGAGTAGGACGTAAAAATCATGTTCTTTGTTGCAACACTCACTGAAATGGGTTTCAATGGCCAAGCAGCAGCACACAAGCCTAAGATGCGCAATGCCAAGTGTAGGCTGGAGTGGTGTAAAGCTCGCCGCCTTTGGACTCTGGAGCAGTGGAAACGCGTTCTCTGCATTCTCTGTAGTGATGAATCATGCATCACCATCTGGCAGTCCGATAAACTTATCTGGATTTGGTGGATGCCAGGATAGTGCTTACCTGCCCGAATGCATAGTACCAACTGTAAAGTTAGGTGGAGGAGGAATAATGGTTTGGGGCTGTTTTTTGTGTTTCGGGTTAGGCTCCTTAGTTCGTGTGAATGGAACTCTACAGCATACAATTAAATTCCAGATGAGTATGTGCTTCCAACATTGTGACAACAATTTGGGGAAGGCCCTTACCTGTTTCAGCTTGACAATGCCCTGTGCACAAAGTGAGGTCCATACAGAAATGGTTTGTCAAAATCAGTGTGGAAGAACTTGATTGGCCTGCACAGAGCCCTGACCTCAACTCCATCGAACACCTTTGGGATGAATTGGAACGTTGACTACAAGCCAGTGGCCGACCTCATGTTTGTGGCTGAATGGAAGTAAGACCCCGCAGCAATGTTCCAACATCTGGAATGAGATATTCGACGAGCAGGTGTCCATATACTTTTGGTCATGTAATATAGGTAAAACACTTCTCCAATCTTTTTGGCCTTACAGCAAATAACAAACAGCAAACACATATACATAATCGATTACCAAATTACAGTCCAACAGACTATATATTCACCCTGCACACCCTTCTTGACAAACAAACAAAGAAAAACAAAAGTAAATTCTGCTCATGCTTTGCAGATTTCAACAAAGCTTGATTCAATTTGGCATGAAAGTCTGATATACAAATTGATTGAAGGCGGTGTTGGGAGGAATACATACAGCATTATAACATCCATTTATAGAAACAACAAGTTTGTGGTTGTTTGAATAGACAGGGACGCAGCTTGAGCCCCACCCTCTTCAACATTTATATCAACGAATTGGTGAAGGCACCCAACCTTACCCCACTAGACTCTGAAGTCAAATGTTTACTGTTTGCAGTTGAGGGCCGAGAGAGCACCTAGATCTTCTGCATATATAATCTGTCAGTCTTGGGCCCTGACAGTTAATCTCAATAAGACAAAAAATTATGGTATTCCAAAAAAAAGGACCACAAATAAAAATTCCTCCTAGACACGGCTAGCACAAAAAAACTATGCCTATTGTACCTCTGCCTAAACATCAGCACCACAGGTAAATTCCACAAAGCTGTGAACGATCAAGGCAAGAAGGGCCTTCTACGCCATCAAAAGGAACATACAATTTGACATCTCAATTAGGACCTAGCAAAAAAAAATACTTGAATCAGTTATAGTACCCATTGTTCTCTATGGTTGTGAGGTCTGAAATCCACTCAACAACCAAGAATTCACAAAATGGGACAAACACAAAAAAGCTGAATTCTGCAAAAACATCCCCAGTGTACAACACAAAACACCAAATAATGTATGTAGAACAGAATTAGGGTGATTCCCGCTAATTATCAAAACCCCAGAAAAAAGCTATTAAATTCTACAACCACCTAAAAAGAATAAGTGATTCTCAAACCTTCCATAACAAAGCCCTCACTTACAGAGAGATGCACCTGCAGAAGAGACCCCTTAGCCAGATGGTACTGGGACTCTGTTGACAAACACAAACAGACCCCACAGAGCCCCAAGACAGCAACACAATTAGACCGAACCAAATCATGAGAAAACAAAAAGATAATTACTTCACACAAACTGGAATTTTATTTGGAACTAAACAAAAAATAAACAGTGGCAGAATACCTGAACACTGTGACTGAGTCAAAAATTTCAAAAAACTTTGACTATGTTCAGACTCAGTAAACATGGTATTGCCATTGAAAGAGGTCAACATAGGAAGATCTGTCTCTCAAGAGAAGACAGGCTATGGGTACAATTCCTACACAATAGGTGGAAACAGAGCTGCACTTTCTAACCTCCTGCCAAATATTTGAGCATATTAGAGACACATATTTTACTCAAATTACACAGACCCATAAAGAATTTGAAAACATATCTAATCTTAATAAACTTGCATATATATTAGGCGAAATGCCAGTGTGTCACCACAGCAGCAAGATGTGTGACCTATTACTGCAAGAAAAGAGCAATCGGTAGAGCACAAACACCATTGTTAATACAACCTATATTTATTTTCCCTTTTGTACTTCAACTATTTGCACATTGTTACAACACTGTACATGCACAGTAATATGACATTTGAAACATATATATTATTTAAAAAAAATGTGAGTTTAGTGTTCATTGTGAAAGGAAAATTCCACCCCAAAACTATGTTTGATTCATTAGTCCATTGTCAGCAATCAAGTTTTCAAGATATGTACATTTCAAAATACAGACAAATGATGCAAAATCCATCATCAAAGCCGTATGATGCTGCATTTTGCAGTATTTTGAAAGAAATAGCAGCATATATTTTTTGGGAGGATTGTTTATTTCCCCTGTATAGTTTCTTTTTGTTTATTTTCTGTCACTTGCGTTGACATTCTATGTAAAAATATAGAAAGAGAGAAGAAATGAGAGGATGAGTCTCTCTCTCTCTCTCTCTCCCTCTCGATCTCTCTCTCTCTCTCTCTGAGGAGCTATGGGATGGAATAGATTACCAAGCTGATCTCGCAGCCAATATGAACAAGTATGGTTGGGGGCCCCGGGGCCCAGAGAAAGGCGAGGGACCACTCCGATCCAAGACGCAAAACAGCACTACTCTCAACAATGTTTGCCTCTCATTTCTTGCCCACTTTAATTTTGTCTTTTCTTTTTAAATCCACCCAGCTGTGTCCCAAAATGCACCCTATTTTCTACACAGTGCAATACCTTGAGTAGAGCCAATCGGGAGACCCACATGGCCCTGAGGAAAAGTAGTGCATGATATAGGGAGTAGGTTGCCATTTGGGACGTAATCTCCATTGCCTATCAGGGGAGTGGAGGAATGGCTGAAATGGTTTAATCAAGATGGTGATAAGATGGGAAAGCTGCCGACACGGCACACTCGCCAGGACCGAGCGCTGCTTAGCTTCCCTACTGTTGCCTGCCGCCCAAGGGGGATGGAGTGGAGACTGTCCCTACAGACAGTTTAGTCTGTGTGGGGTGTGTGTGTGTATATGTGTGTATATGTGGTACTCTAGGGACTGCCTGTCCAGCCAGAGGTCAAAGCCCATCTATAGAGAGATCAATAAAGCTGCTTAATGTGTCTGGACCTGACGGGAGTTATACTGCACACACATACACACTGACCTGGATACAACACTCTGGTTCGAGCATGGTCACGCACAAACACACACCTGTGAATTACAGAGACATATGGATGGACACACTCACCTATGAGGGCTTCAAAGCAGGTGGCCATGGCGGGTCTCAGGTCTGACTCCCTGTAGAGGTCTGGTCTGTGCACATAAAACATGAAGCGATCCAGCTCCAGTTTCTGGCAAAGCACAAAACATACTGTACCAACACATCCAGTCACAATCTGTGCCATGCAGTACTGCGAACAATAACAGTTTTCTGACCTGGTTGGCTAGTTCAGGCTAGCGGGATAGCTTAATTTCCATCATACTATAACACACAATTACTATAACACACAATTATGGGAGCAAATAACACAATCAGCGTGTCTCCTGACCTTCTTTTGTCTTTGATAACTGACACTTTGATATTTGTCCGATACAGAGATGGTCGAGGTGGTGAAAAAAAAGCTGACTGCTAAACCCTAATGTCTAGCCCAAACCTAAAACTTGTTTAAATACATTTTTACAATATAGCACATTTTGACATTGCAGCTGGCCTATCTAAGGAAAATAATAAATGTCAACCTGTCTCTCAAATCAAATCAAACTTTATTGGTCTCATACACATATTTAGTAGATGTTATTGCGAATGTTGCAGAATGCTTGTATTGTTCTATATGTATATGTTCATATATCAGAGTAGCTGGAGTCACAGGACCATCTCTCTGTCTTTGTCTCTCTCTCTCTGACTCTCAACACATTCAACTGGGATCAGCTGTTTTCAAACACACAGAAAGGGTTTAATGAAGTCATATATCAGAGTTGATAACTTCCGGGTTGGAGCGAGCGGTCGCATCGGCACTTCGCTCCGCAGGTAGTATAACTTTTTCATTACATTTCATTATAGCACAACGGTTTGATTTGTCTAATCTTAGCAATTTCTTCTTAGCTAGCTACATAGCCGGCTCTGGCGCCTCTGGGCTGAGGGGCTCCGGCAGCGGCGCCGGACAGGCGGGAGGCTCCGGCAGCGGCGCCGGACAGGCGGGAGGCTCCGGCAGCGGCGCCGGACAGGCGGGAGGTTCCGGCAGCGGCGCCGGACAGGCGGGAGGCTCCGGCAGCGGCGCCGGACAGGCGGGAGCACCTGCAGGGAGGAGACAGAGAGACAGCCTGGTGTGTGGAGCTGCCACAGGAGGCAGCGGCGCCGGACAGGCGGGAGGCTCCGGCAGCGGCGCCGGACAGGCGGGAGGCTCCGGCAGCGGCGACGGACAGTCGGGAGGCTCCGGCAGCGGCGACGGACAGGCGGGAGGCTCCGGCAGCGGCGCCGGACAGGCGGGAGGCTCCGGCAGCGGCGCCGGACAGGCGGGAGGCGACAGAGAGACAGCCTGGTGCGTGGAGCTGCCACAGGAGGCAGCGGCGCCGGACAGGCGGGGCAGGCTCCGGCGTCCAAACGGACAGGCGGGAGGCTCCGGCAGCGGCGACGGACAGGCGGGAGGCTCCGGCAGCGGCGACGGACAGGCGGAACCGAGGAGGGCTCCGGCAGCGGCGCCGTACTCAAAGTAAGAGCTGTGAAGGGGCAACTTGATTAAATTACGCCTGCTTCGTTGAAATTAGGCCAAGAAGCGCTGCAATCAAACACTGGCACATGACCTTGGAACGGGCCTAACCGTCCAGCTTGACCTGCGGCCAGGGGTTCATCTGAATGGTGACAAGCGGAAATAACGAAAGGTCAACAGTACTGTAGCACTTCTCTGGCTCCCTCTAAGGCAAAAGGGCTGTAGAAACATGAACCTCTTACTGACAAAAATGCCCTAACGGAGTAGGCGGTCCTTCTTCTTAACAATGCGAATCCCTCCACTGCAAGGTCCAACTTAGTCTCAAAGCCAGAGGGAGATGGGTGATGACATAAAAGGGAAACAAACCGTTGATGCAGGACAGCTCGAACCACGAGCCCAAGTGACAAGAACTACCCGCCTGCACTAAATGGCGGCGGGAGGCTCCGGCAGCGGCGCCGGACAGACGGGACGCTCCGGCAGCGGCGCCGGACAGGCGGGACGCTCCGGCAGCGCTGGAGAGGAGGAAGGCTCTGTAGGCCTGATGTGTGGTGCTGGCACTGGTGGTACTAGGCCGAGGACACGCACAGGAAGCCTGGTGCGGGGAGCTGCCACCGGAGGGCTGGTGTGTGGAGGTGGTGACGGATAGACCGGACCGTGAAGGCGTACTGGAGATCTTGAGAGCAGGGCTGGCACCAACCGCCCTGGCTGGATCTTCAGTCTAGCCCGGCAGATGTGAGGAGCTGAGATGTAGCGTACTGGGCTAAGCACGTGTACTGGGGACACCGTGCATTCCACCGCATAGCACGGTGCCTGACCAGTACCACGCCCGCCACGGTTAGCACTGCTAGGCACACTGTAGCGCTCAGCTGGCACAGGACATGCAAGGCTAGGGAGGTGCACAGGAGGCCTGGTGCGTGAGGCTGGCACCATCTTCACCAGCCGACTAGCACGCACCTCAGGACGAGTATGGAGAGCTGACCCAGGTGTCATCAAATCCTCGACACGCTCCGTCGGGCGAATTCCGTGTCTCATGCACCAACACAGCAACTCCCTCATATCTCTCTCCTCCAATCTTCCCATTAACTCCTTCACAGTCTCTGCTTCGCTCACCTCCAACGCCAGCTCTGGTTCTGAGCTCCTCCTTGGCTCCTCACGATAAGCGGGGGGATTTGGCTCAGGTTTGACTCCTGACTCTGCCACACTCTCCCTGTGCCCCCCCCAAGAAAATTTTGGGGGTGCGTCTCGGGCCTCATAATGCCTACCTAGCTAGCCTACTTCAGCAGTACTGTATCATTTTAGTCAATAAGATTCTTGCTACGTAAGCTTAACTTTCTGAACATTCGAGACGTGTAGTCCACTTGTCATTCCAATCTCCTTGCATTAGCGTAGCCTCTTCTGTAGCCTGTCAACTATGTGTCTCTCCTCTCTGCACAGACCATACAAAAGCTCCACACCGCGTGGCCGCGGCCACCCTAATCTGGTGGTCCCAGCGCACACGACCCACGTGGCGTTCCAGGTCTCCGGTAGCCTCTGGAACTGCCGATCTGCGGCCAACAAGGCAGAGTTCATCTCAGCCTATGCCTCCCTCCAGTCCCTCGACTTCTTGGCACTGACAGAAACATGGATCACCACAGATAACACTGCTACTCCTACTGCTCTCTCTTCGTCCGCCCACGTGTTCTCGCACACCCCGAGAGCTTCTGGTCAGCGGGGTGGTGGCACCGGGATCCTCATCTCTCCCAAGTGGTCATTCTCTCTTTCTCCCCTTACCCATCTGTCTATCGCCTCCTTTGAATTCCATGCTGTCACAGTTACCAGCCCTTTCAAGCTTAACATCCTTATCATTTATCGCCCTCCAGGTTCCCTCGGAGAGTTCATCAATGAGCTTGATGCCTTGATAAGCTCCTTTCCTGAGGACGGCTCACCTCTCACAGTTCTGGGCGACTTTAACCTCCCCATGTCTACCTTTGACTCATTCCTCTCTGCCTCCTTCTTTCCACTCCTCTCCTCTTTTGACCTCACCCTCTCACCTTCCCCTCTACTCACAAGGCAGGCAATACGCTCGACCTCATCTTTACTAGATGCTGTTCTTCCACTAACCTCATTGCAACTCCCCTCCAAGTCTCAGACCACTACCTTGTATCCTTTTCCCTCTCGCTCTCATCCAACACCTCCCACACTGCCCCTACTCGGATGGTATCGCGCCGTCCCAACCTTCGCTCTCTCTCCCCCGCTACTCTCTCCTCTTCCATCCTATCATCTCTTCCCTCTGCTCAAACCTTCTCCAAACTATCTCCTGATTCTGCCTCCTCAACCCTCCTCTCCTCCCTCTCTGCATCCTTTGACTCTCTATGTCCCCTATCCTCCAGGCCGGCTCGGTCCTCCCGCTCCGTGGCTCGACGACTCATTGCGAGCTCACAGAACAGGGCTCCGGGCAGCCGAGCGGAAATGGAGGAAAACTCGCCTCCCTGCGGATCTGGCATCCTTTCACTCCCTCCTCTCTACATTTTCCTCCTCTGTCTCTGCTGATAAAGCCACTTTCTACCACTCTAAATTCCAAGCATCTGCCTCTAACCCTAGGAAGCTCTTTGCCACCTTCTCCTCCCTCCTGAATCCTCCTCCCCCTCCCCCCTCCTCCCTCTCTGCAGATGACTTCATCAACCATTTTGAAAAGAAGGTCGATGACATCCGATCCTCGTTTGCTAAGTCAAACGACACCGCTGGTTCTGCTCACACTGCCCTACCCTGTGCTCTGACCTCTTTCTCCCCTCTCTCTCCAGATGAAATCTCGCGTCTTGTGACGGCCGGCCGCCCAACAACCTGCCCGCTTGACCCTATCCCCTCCTCTCTTCTTCAGACCATTTCCGGAGACCTTCTCCCTTACCTCACCTCGCTCATCAACTCATCCCTGACCGCTGGCTACGTCCCTTCCATCTTCAAGAGAGCGAGAGTTGCACCCCTTCTGAAAAAACCTACACTCGATCCCTCCGATGTCAACAACTACAGACCAGTATCCCTTCTTTCTTTTCTCTCCAAAACTCTTGAACGTGCCGTCCTTGGCCAGCTCTCCCGCTATCTCTCTCTGAATGACCTTCTTGATCCAAATCAGTCAGGTTTCAAGACTAGTCATTCAACTGAGACTGCTCTCCTCTGTATCACGGAGGCGCTCCGCACTGCTAAAGCTAACTCTCTCTCTTCTGCTCTCATCCTTCTAGATCTATCGGCTGCCTTTGATACAGTGAACCATCAGATCCTCCTCTCCACCCTCTCCGAGTTGGGCATCTCCGGTGTGGCCCACGCTTGGATTGCGTCCTACCTGACAGGTCGCTCCTACCAGGTGGCGTGGCGAGAATCTGTCTCCTCACCACGTGCTCTCACCACTGGTGTCCCCCAGGGCTCTGTTCTAGGCCCTCTCCTATTCTCGCTATACACCAAGTCACTTGGCTCTGTCATAACCTCACATGGTCTCTCCTATCATTGCTATGCAGACGACACACAATTAATCTTCTCCTTTCCCCCTTCTGATGACCAGGTGGCGAATCGCATCTCTGCATGTCTGGCAGACATATCAGTGTGGATGACACCCTGTCGTTCTCAACTAACATCAAGGCGGTGGCCCGTTCCTGTAGGTTTATGCTCTACAACATCCGCAGAGTACGACCCTGCCTCACACAGGAAGCGGCGCAGGTCCTAATCCAGGCACCTGTCATCTCCCGTCTGGATTACTGCAACTCGTTGTTGGCTGGGCTCCCTGCCTGTGCCATTAAACCCCTTCAACTCATCCAGAACGCCGCAGCCCGTCTGGTGTTCAACCTTCCCAAGTTCTCTCACGTCACCCCGCTTCTCCGCTCTCTCCACTGGCTTCCAGTTGAAGCTCGCATCCGCTACAAGACCATGGTGCTTGCCTACGGAGCTGTGAGAGGAACGGCACCGCAGTACCTCCAGGCTCTGATCAGGCCCTACACCCAAACAAGGGCACTGCGTTCATCCACCTCTGGCCTGCTCGCCTCCCTACCACTGAGGAAGTACAGCTCCCGCTCAGCCCAGTCAAAACTGTTCGCTGCTCTGGCCCCCCAATGGTGGAACAAACTCCCTCACGACGCCAGGACAGCGGAGTCAATCACCACCTTCCGGAGACACCTGAAACCCCACCTCTTTAAGGAATACCTAGGATAGGATAAGTAATCCCTCTCAGCCCCCCCTTTAAGATTTAGATGCACTATTGTAAAGTGACTGTTCCACTGGATGTCATAAGGTGAATGCACCAATTTGTAAGTCGCTCTGGATAAGAGCGTCTGCTAAATGACTTAAATGTAATGTTAAATGTTCTGTATGGCACAGTACACACACACACACTGTAAGGGGCCTGTAATCACACAAAATACCCCATAAGGACAAAGTGAAAACATGTTTTTAGACATTTCTGCAAAGGTATTGAGAATTAAATACAGAAATATCTCATTTACATAACAATTCACACCAGAGTCAATACTTTGTAGAAGCACCTTTGGCCGCGATTACATCTTTGAGTCATCTTGGGTATGTTTATTAGCTTAGCACATCTGGATTTGGGGATTTTCTCATTGTTCCCACTGTGTTTGGGTTACTAATCATCTGTAGAGCGGCTCTATTTTCCCTCATCTTGCATTGTTTAACCATTCGGAATGTCTAAAGAATCCATATATACTTCTGAAATATGAACACAGAAATACTGGACATTTTTAACTCTTATTATGGTGGCGATTTTACAAACATGATGTTGAATTGGACTCACATTTTTCTAGTCTTGGTTTTGACTCTGTCTCGAACCCCTTGTCCCCATCCCGCCCCCGCTGTTGGTCTTGACTCTGACTCGATTTGCTCCGGTCTTGGTCTTGAATAGGTCTTGCTTTAATAGGACCAGTGTTAATCTGCGTCAGTGAAACCTTCCCCAAAAAGGGTTCAAGTCTCACCTTTGCTAGCATAACCAGGTGCTGGTTCTGTATAATGGCTGTTCTGTAGGTGGCCAGGCCTCCTTCTTCCAGACAGGGGAACCGGTAGTAAAGATGGACACTGTGAAGACAGGAAGCACACAGACAGAGCTGTTAGATCCAAGATGGCCCCTGGTGGGTCACAGATGGGGCGGCAGGGTAGCCTAGTGGTTAGAGTGTTGTACTAGTAACTGAAAGTTTGCAAGTTCAAATCCCTGAGCTGACAAGGTACAAATCTGTCGTTCTGCCCCTGAACAGGCAGTTAACCCACTGTTCCTAGGCTGTCATTGAAAATAAGAATTTGTTCTTAAGTTAACTGACTTGCCTGGTTAAATAATTCATAAACAGATTTCCAGCTGTGTGCAGGCAACTAAAGACCAATTAGATCCAAGATTGCTGACGATGGTTTACAGATCCCCAGCTTTGTGCAGGTAACCAACCACAGACCCATTAGATCTTAAATGGCTGACAATGGGACGAAGTCTACCAGAACCACAGCTGTGTTCAGGCAACCAGCTAGCCTACATTTTCATTACTGTTCTTTGTCCACATTCTCCAAAACGTTGGACCAATACCAGTTGTGGCTTTTTCAAAAGGTCTATTCGTCAGGGCATTGTGATCAAACGGAAATATATCACATTTGGAATACAGCATTTAAATTCATGAATTATTTTAAGAATTATGTATTCTAAATGTGATATATTGCCGTTTGATCACAATTTGATCTCTATTTGTAGAGAAACAAACATGCGTATGTTTTTTTGTCATAAATTAAATTATGAAAATAACTATTTTACAAGCTAGCTGACAAACAAACATTAATCATCTGGTTATACATTTAGCTGGCTATATGGGAGTTTGACATTAGTACGAATTGTAATTTCTGTTGTTGAATGTTTTAGGTCCTCCTGAACAAATCAGTCTGTCATCTTGTGAAACCCAGTGGATGTAAAGAATCTAGCTTAAACATTTACTGCAAATTGAATGTACAATGTTGTAAGCTTGCCTTGCTGTTCATTAAAAAAAGTATAATTCAAACACTTGTCATTGTTCTTTATTGTAGTAACGTTAACATTAGTGTTTGAACATATTTTCCATTCAATGCAGCTGAAGTAACCTAGCCAACTCTTTTCTTGCTTATTGTGTAGAGGAGGAGAAAAAGACCTGTATGCCTATGGATGTGTAACTATGTAGCCAATCTTAAAACCTTAAACCCTTTAGTACAAATATTAGTTTTGAACAGTGGTTTTAATTGTTCTTCATTGCTTTCACTGGTTAATCATTAATCCCCAAGAAATGAAGGGTGACTTTTACATGTCAAGCTGCTATTAATGAATGAAAGACCTGCTTCAGTAGTAGTACTACTCTATGTTGAAACAGCCAGAGCATGGGTACATTACGGCACATTGTTGTTTTGCTGTTCTCGGATTTCTTGCTCATATGGTAAGTACGTATTTGTTTTTAAATTTTTTATTTTTTATTTCACCTTTATTTACCCAGGTAGGCTAGGTAAGAACAAGATCTCATTTACAACTGTGACCTGGCGAAGATAAAGCAAATCAGTATGACAGAAACAACACAGAGTTACATGGAATAAACAAGCGTACAGCCAATAACACAATAGAAAAAAAGTATATATACAGTATGTGCAAATGGTATGAGGAGGTATGGTAATAAATAGGCCATAGGCACAAAGTTATTACAATTTAGATTAACACTGGAGTGATAGATGAGCAGATGATGATGAGCAGATGATGGTGTGTGTCAGGACCCGGTTGCGAACCCGGGTCTCCGGAGTGAGAAACAGTCACTTAACCAACTGAGCCACGAATAGTCGGCAGAACCGAGAAGATGAGGCAGACACAGCAGTACTTGAGACGGTGTATTTAATGAAGTAAAAAGTGAAGTTCTTCAGGAAAACATGTAACTCCACAACCTCAAAAGGAATCCTACAAGAACAAAGGTAATCCTCCAAGACAAAAAAGGTAAATCCACAAGGTGGAAGGTAAAGCACAAAAAGCCTCAAAAGATACTCAAAAAACAAACAAACAAGAACAAAAAACAGAATTCCACAAGAGAGTCCACCGGGATCAACAAGAGTTCTCAGAGTACTAGGGCTGGGTGCTAACATACAAACACAGAGCAAAGAACAGAGGAAAACAAAGGGTTTAAATACAATCAGGGGAAACGAGGCACAGGTGCAAATAATAATGGGGATCAAGGGAAAACAAAAGGTCAAAAGGCATAATGGGGGCATCTAGTGACCAAAAACCGGAACAACCCTGGCCAAATCCTGACAGGTGTGTAAGTAGTGATATTGGTGTGCAAAAGAGCAGCACAAGTAAATAAAAACAATATGGGGATAGATTGGTAGATAGGTAGGTAGATTGGGTGGGCTATTTACAGATGGACTATGTACATCTGCAGCGATCGGTTAGCTGCTCAGATAGCTGATGTTTAAAGTTAGTGAGGGAAATGTAAGTCTCCAGCTTCAGCGATTTTTGCAATTCGTTCCAGTCACTGGCAGCAGAGAACTGGAAGGAAAGGCGGCCAAAGGAGGTGTTGGCTATGGGGATGACCAGTGAGATATAACTGCTGGAGCGTGTGCTATGGATGGGTGTTGTTATTGTGACCAGTGAGCTGAGATAAGGCAGAGCTTTACCTAGCATAGACTTGTAGATGACCTGGAGCCAGTGTGTCTGGTGATGAATATGTAGCGAGGGCCAGCCGACTAGAGCATACAGGTCGGATTGGAAATGTTTGACATGAGTCTGGAAGGAGAGTTTACAGTCTAGCCAGACACCTAGGTATTTGTAGTTGTCCACGTATTCTACGTCAGAACCGTCCAGAATATTGATGCTAGTCGGACGGGCAGGTGCAGGCAGGGAACGGTTGAAAACATGCATTTGGTTTTGATGGCGTTTTAGAGCAGTTGGAGCCCACGGAAGGCATGTTGTATGGTATTGAAGCTCGTTTGGAGGTTCGTTAAGACAGTTTCCAAAGAAGGGCCAGATGTATACAGAATGGTGTCATCTGCGTAGAGGTGGATCAGGGAATCACCCGCAACAAGAGCGACATCGTTGATATATACAGAGAAAAGAGTCGGCCCAGAATTGAACCTTGTGGTATCCCAAAAGAGACTGCCAGAGGTCCGGACAACAGTTCCTCCAATTTTACACACTGAACTCTTTCTGCCAATTAGTTGGTGAAGTAGGTGAGGCAGTCATTTCAGAAACCAAGGCTATTGAGTCTGCCGATAAGAATACCGTGATTGACAGAGTCGAAAGCCTTGGCCAGCTCGATGAAGACAGCTGCACAGTACTGTCTTTTATCGATGGCGGTTATGATATCGTTTAGTATTTTGAGCATGGCTGAGGTGCACCCATGACCAGCTCGGAAACTGGATTGCACAGTGGAGAAGGTCCGGTGGCATTCAAAATGGTC
Source organism: Oncorhynchus gorbuscha (assembly GCF_021184085.1). Classification (NCBI taxonomy): domain Eukaryota; kingdom Metazoa; phylum Chordata; class Actinopteri; order Salmoniformes; family Salmonidae; genus Oncorhynchus; species Oncorhynchus gorbuscha. Next base: position 35,541,795 of record NC_060179.1, on the reverse strand, counting down.
AGTGATCTGTTTATTAACTAGGCTTTCAAATACTTTAGAAAGGGAGGACAGGGTGGATATAGGTCTGTAACAGTTTGGGTCTAGAGTGTCACCCCCTTTGAAGAGCCCTCTTCATGACCGCGGCAGCTTTCCAATCTTTAGGGATCTCGGACGAAATGATAGAGAGGTTATCGGGGTTGCAACAATGGAGCGGATCATTTTTGAAAGAGACAGTCCAGATTGTCTAGCCTAGCTGATTTGTACAGGTACAGGTTTTGCAGCTCTTTCAGAACATCTGCGATCTGGATTTGGGTGAAGGAGAAACTCGGGAGGCTCGGGCAAGTAGCTGCGAGGGTTGCGGAGCTTCGAGAAATTTTCGATTGTCATGGATTTATCGGTGGTGACTGTGTCGCCTAGCCTCAGTGCAGTGTGCAGCTGGGAGGAGGTGATCTTGTTCTCCAATGACTTTACAGTGTCCCAAAACATTTTGGAGTTAGAGCTACAGGATGCACATTTCTGCTTGAAAAAACTAGCCTTTGCTTTCCTGACTGACTTTGTGTATTGGTTCCTGACTTACCTGAACAGTTGCATATCGCAGGGAATATTCAATGCTATAGCAGTCCGCCACAGGATGTTTTTGTGCTGGTCAAGGGCAGTCAGGTCTGGAGTGAACCAAGGGCTATATCTGTTCTTAGTTCTGCATTTTTTAAAAGGGGCATGCTTTTTTAAGATGGTGTGTAAATTACTTTTCAATAACGACCAGGCATCCTCGACTTACGGGATGAGGTCAATATCCTTCCAGGATACCTGGGCCAGGTCTCAGAAGTGTTTTAGGGAGCGTTTGACAGTGATGAGGGCTGGTCGTTTGACCGCGGACCCATAGCGGATGCAGGCAACAAGGCAGTGATCGCAGTGAAAATAGCAGAGGTGTATTTGGAGGGCAAGTTCGTCAGGATATTATCTATGAGGGTGCCCATGTTTATGGATTTAGGGTTGTACCTGGTGGTTTCCTTGATCATTTGTGTGAGATTGAGGGCAACTAGCTTAGATTGCAGGACTGCTGAGGTGTTAAGCATATCCCAGTTTAGGTCACCTAACAGAACGATCTCTGTAGATGGGGGGCAATCAATTCACATATGGTGCACAGGGCACAGCTGGGAGCTGAGGGGGGTCTATAACAGGCGGCAACAGTGAGAGACTTATTTCTGGAGAGATTCATTTTTTAAATTAGAAGCTCAAACATTTTGGGCATAGACCTGGAAGGTATGACAGAACTTTGCAAGCTATCTCTGCAGAAAATTGCAACTCCTCCCCCTTTGGCAGTTCTATCTTGTTGCATGATACATTTAAGGAAAGCTATTACTGCCACCAGTACAGGCATTTTTAAAAACACAAGGCTCAATGAATGGTTGTAGGCTATCCATTGGTGGTTTCTGATGTGTGTGAGTGATGTAGTGATGTTCTGTTCCTTAGGTTAATTTATCTCACCCTACCACAAGTTATTATTCCTTGGCAGTAGGTACGTATGACTGTGATGAATCAACGAGAAATCAAATGGCCATGACAAATCAAGACAAATAAAACACCTTATCCCAATTCAGCACACTTGCTATTTTACACCTAAATATTCTATATCCCCAGCTCCTGGTACTCCCGTTTCAGAATTGTTCAGTCCAGGAGACTGCAGTGCTGGAATGGAGGGAGCGAGTGAGGAAGAGGGGAAAAGAGAGAGAGATAGGGAGAGAGAGCGAGAAAGAGGTAGGTAGAGTGGTCCAGAGCAGGTCCAGTGCTTGCCAGGGGAAGCAAGGGTGGTTAACTAGATTTGCTCCATCAGTTAACTAGACAAGAGGGTGATACATTATTCACAACTCTGAGGAGGGCCAAAGCGAGTTGCGTGGGCTGAACGGGTCCTTATGAATGCCTACATCAGAAGAGGAGCAACACAAGATGAGGAACTGCCCAAGTCCACAGAAACAGCAGTTAACCACCCCTTTCCTTCCTCACTCACTCCATCCATGGCTGAATCCCAAATGGCACCGTATCTGCTTTATAGTTCACTGAGGGCTATGGTCAAAAGTAGTGCACTGTAAATGGAATAGGTTGCCATTTAGGATGCAGTCCATCTGCTGGGTAAAACAGCTAAAACGGACTCCTAGCCATCCACTACTAACGGTCAACTCCTATTACAGTCAAACTCTTGCAGTCGGGGCTAGGTCTATCCAAGGCTATATATTGGCAGGGGTGAAATAAATTACTTGCTCTCATCTCTAACAACAAACAGCCGGAAATGGAAAACGGGGAGAAGTGAAAAACAACAACTCATCCCTAGGAAGGTTTTCATTTTAAAATGAACAGGGCAGCCCTCAGCTCACCTTTTTCCCGGTGAGACTTCTATGCTTTGACATGCAGAAACTACCTAATGAGCTAAGCTGGGCAAGCCTAGACATTTCCCCTCTCCAGCTACCTTTCTATCCAAAGAAAGGGTGTGTCACAAATGGTACCCTATTCCCTATCTAGTACATTACTTTTGACCAGGACCCATATGGCTACATAAGGAATAGGCTAATTTTTGCGATGCAGAAGAGGTAGCTAGGTAGGGAGGTAGTGACTGTAGTATAGCTCTATGTAATTAGTAGCATGGCAGTGCACTCTGAGTGGTGCCTGGGCCACAACGGTACCCTCTCACCTGGGAGTGACTCAGTCAATAACACACGCAGCATTTACACAGCTAATTGTTGATTGTCATGGAGACTTTCAGTAAGGCCCTATGAAAAGGGCTGTAGTGAAATTACAACCCAATCCCCAATTAAGAGTAAATTCACAGAGTAGAGTAAGAGGAAGGGGGAGAAGAGGGGGAGAGAGTCGTCGCCATGTTCGATTAGCAAACGTGTCTGTCAAAAAAATGAAAGCGAGGGACCTGACGGACATAAATCTCACCTGGTGAGAAACCCCACAATGGCATCGCCAAGAAACTCCAGCCGCTCGTTGTGATTGATCCTGGAAGAGAGAAAAAAAGAGATGAGGAGAGAAAGAGAGAGAGACAGGGAGAGAGGAAAGAGACCGAGAGAGGAAGATATGGTGAGAGAGAAAGAGAGAGGGAGGGAGGGAGGTGGGGAGGAGAAAGAGACAGAGATGAGGAAGAGAGAGATAATTTAATGGGCATCTCAGTCTATAGTAGATCAGACATTTACACAGGAACCACAGGTCTCTGAGACAAACCAAATCAACACAATCTGACAAATATCACAGGTGAAAATCCAATAGTGACCTGAAATATGACCTATACCGGTTTGAATCAAGTTGATTCATTCTGCTCAAGTGTATTTATTCTGTCTCAAACCTTCACAAGTCTAATAGCACACATGTATTAGCACACAATGCAAAGGTGTATTGGAATTAGAATGGCCCTTGCATCAGTGGTTTGTGATATTTCTTAGAACTCACTCATGGAAATAAGAGCAGGGCCTACCCACACTGAGGCATTGCAGTACAGCAACTGCTTGATTTAGGGACTTTGCATTTGCTAAATTTGTATTAGATAAGGGATTAAGAATGTCCATTGCATCAGTGGTTGGTGACATTGCGTAGACCTCCTTATGGAAGTAGAGTCTACCTGGAGGGAAGGGGTCGTCTTGTCTGAGACTAGACTTAATGTTGATCAAGGTGTTCCTGACCAACCAGGGAGAGGTTGGTTATTCAGCATAGACAGAAGTTAAATCCATTAATCAATATTGATGAAGTGTGTGTGTGGTGTGTGTGTGTCTGTGCGTGCGTCTGTGTCTGTGTGTGTCTGCACGTATGTGTTGTACCGTAGGTACCCACCCTTCTTCCTCATCATATACATGTGGAGGACCTCCCTGTCTCCATACTTGGGCTGGCGGATGCCACAGTTGGACAGGGCGTTTCGGGCGTGGTCTGGTATCATGCCGAAAGTTCAGGTGGTGGCTGAGGTGAGTCATGGCCAGCTGGAGAGGGAGAAGAGTAGGAAAATCTGGTGGTGATTATGACTGATGGGGCGACTGTCTGATTGGGCTTGAAATTGCCAGGGACCTCACGATACAATATTATCATGACACTTAGGTGCGATTCTCACGATTCTAAATGTATTGTGATTTGATATTGTGATTTTACTGCAATTTAATATTCCAAACATATTGCTCTCTATATGTCTGCTACCGAGAGACAAGAGGGAGATTTAGAAAACCAGTTTTGATCAGTCAGGGAAATAGAAGTGCTGAAAACATGTTGGCTCACTATTTAAAAAGAAGATGGAGAACAAGCTATAGGATGAAACATTCCCGCGTTTTGGCGCAGGTACAGCGACTATAGCGCTAGCCAACGCAACCTACAGAAGCAAAAATTAAATTTAAATAATATTGTAATATGTAACTGTATTGATCCCCCCCATCACTACTGTCTGATGTAGGCATCTAGCATCTGAGAGTATTACAGCTGATCTAGGATCAGGTCTTCCCTGGCAATATAACCCTTTATTTATGAACTAAAAAGGTATTGCGGATCCTAAATCAGTACTCCTACTCGGATGATCAACTCATCTGACTGAAACACAAAGCATACTAGACTTTCCTTGACCTCCAAGATATGTCTAGACTAGAACACCAACCATGTGAAAGGTTGATCATTGAAACATTGAGCAACAGTATGTAATACGGAATAGAGCATAAAAATATAAATAAAATGGAAGAAAGTATAAATAAATCAAGCCTTTTATAACAAAAAGCCCAGTAGCACAGCAGACACTGCACATATTCCCCACAACTCTGCTTTGGTTTGAGACAGGACAAACTAGAGAGCTTGGAAAGCAGTGTGTCTGTCTGAATCGAACATTGTCAACTGAGCACAAACAGGGAAAAGAGAAAACCGCTGTAGTAAGACGTGTCGAGCATTTATCAATCTAACATTATCAGAATGTAGCTTCTCTCAGCAAAAACACTTTCCAATTCATCTCTCCTCTCACTGGGCTGCTAGGGGTTCAAATGCTTGTCTTCGTTCAGCCAACTTCAAATCAATTTCAAGCTCCAATGAGAAATAAATGTAAAATGTTAAGAGAGAGGGTTTCAATATTTATAATTGCTGCAAACAGAGCCGGGGTTGTATCCTTGAACAGAAACAAATTCAACCAAAGATCTATTTTCATAGTAACTAAAAGGAACAGAACAGCAAGAATTTTTCAAAAGTATTTGACATTGTACAAGTATAAGTCTAGCATCCAAGCACAACTCTGTCCTTTTATCTAACAGCTTGACATAAAACAACTGTTACTTGGAATTGTAACTCAGCCCCGTTCTGAAAACAGACACATTGACTGTGTCGCAAATGGCACCCTACTGGCCCTTGTCAAAAGAGTGCAATGGGAATAGGGTGCCATTTGGGATGAATAAATTGAGTGTTAAAGACAGTACACTAAAGTCTTCCTTCTCAGTTTGGTATTATATAAAGATTCTTTAAAATAAAAGTGCACATGAAGTGTATCAAAAGCAACACATAAATAATTTTTGTTAACATTCCAAGGTAAAATATATACAGTAGCAGTCAAAAGTTATACACACCAACTCATTCAAGGGTATTTCTTTATTTTTACTATTTTCTACATTACAGAATAATAGTGAAGACATCGAAACTATGAAATAACATGTATGGAATCATGTAGTAAACCAAAAAAGTGTTAAACAAATCAAAATATAACTGATTTTTTAGATTCTTCAAAGTAGCCACACTTTGCCTTCATGACAGCTTTGCACCCTTGGCATTCTCTCAACTAGCTTCATCTGGAAAGCTTTTCCAACAGTCTTGAAGGAGTTCCCACATATGATGGTTGGCTGCTTTTCCTTTGCACTGCGGTCCAACTCCAGAACCATCTCAATTGCGTTGAGGTCGGGTGATTGTGTAGGCAGGTCATCTGATGCAGCAATCCATCACTCTCCTTGGTCAAATAGCCCTTACACAGCCTGGTGGTGTGTTTGGTCAATGTCCTGTTGAAAAACAAATGATAGTCCCACTAAGCGCAAACCAGATGGGATGGCATATCGCTGCAGAAAGCTGTGGTAGCCATGCTGGTAAAGTCTGCCATCAATTCAAACTAAATCACAGACAGTATCAAAGTAGCAAAGCACTCCCACACCATCACACCTCCTCCATGATTCACGGTGGGAGCCAGTTCACCTACTCAGCGTCTCACAAAAGGCACGGCGGTTGGAACCATGGCTCTCAAGTTGGACTCATCAGACCAAAGTACAGATTTCCACCAGTCCAATGTCCATGGCTTATGTTTTTGGCCCAAGTAAAGCTACATCTTATTGTTGTCCTTTAGTAGTGGTTTCTTTGCAGCAATTCGTCCATGAAGGCCTGATTGACTTAGTCTCCTCTAAACAGCTGATGTTGAGATGTGTCTGTTACTTGAACTGTGAAGCATTTATTTGGGCTGCGATTTCTGAGGCTGGTAACTCTAATGAATGTATCCTCTGCAGCAGAGGTAACTCTGGGTTATCCTTTCCTGTTGCGGTCCTCATGAGAGCCAGTTTCATTACAGCGCTCCCTTCACAGAACTGCACAAACTGGCCCTAACCAGAATAGAAATAGGAGTGGGAGGCCCCGGTGCACAACTGAGCAAGAGGACAAGTACATTAGAGTGTCTAGTTTTGGAAACAGACGCTTCACAAGTCCTCAGCTGGCAGCTTCATTAAATAGTACCCACAAAACACCAGTCTCAACGTCAACAGCGAAGAGGCGACTCCGGGATGCTGCCCTAGGCAGAGTTGTGTCTGTGTTCTTCTGCCCATCTTAACCTGTAATTTTGATTGGTCTGTCTGAGAACTGGCTTTTGCTTTGCAACATTGCCGAGAAGGCCAGCCGCCCCGAGTCGCCTCTTCGCTGTTGACGATGAAACTGTTATTTGTGGGTACTATTTAATGAAGCTGCCAGTTGAGGACTTGTGAGGCAACTGCACCACCTTTACCTGCAAGGCTCTCCAGAGGGTGTTGCACAATGCATCCCCGGTGGCAAACTACCTGCCCTCCATCACACCTACAGCACCCAATGTCACAGGCAGGCAAAAAAGATCATCTAGGACAACTACCACCTGAGCCACTGCCTGTTCACACTGCTACCATCCAGAAGGCGAGGTCAATACAGGTGCATAATAGCTGGGACCGAGAGACTGAAAAACATCTTCTATCTCAATCCCATCAGACTGCTAAACAGCAATCATTAACTCAGAGAGGCTGCTGCCTACATAGAGACCTAATCACTGGCCACTTTAATACATGGATCACCAGTCACTTGAAACAATGCCAGTTTAAAACTTGTTAGGGCTGCAATCCCGTTAAGGGGATCGATATGACAACAGCCAGTGAAAGTGCAGGGCGCCAAATTCAAAACAACAGAAATCTCATAATTAAAATTCCTCAAACATACATGTATTTTATACCGTTTTAAAGGTAATCTTGTTGTTAATCCCACCACAGTGTCCAATTTCAAATAGGCTTTACAGCGAAAGCACCACGATTATGTTAGGTCACTACCAACTCACAGAAAATTCAGTCACAATAGGCACAAATAGAGATAAAATGAATTACTAACCTTTGATGATCTTCATCAGATGACACTAATAGGACTTCATGTTACACAATACATGTATGTTTTGTTTGATAAAGTTCACATTTATATAAAAAAGATCTCAGTATACATTGGTGCTTTACGTTCACTAGTTCCAAAAACATTCTGTGATATTGCAGAGAGCCACATCATCTTACAGAAATACTCATTATAAATGTCGATAAATACAATTGTTAGACATGGAAACATAGATATACAGGTCCCAGATATGCTCAATGGGATTGAGATCCGGGATCTTCGCTGGCCATTGCAGAACACTGACATTCCTGTCTTGCAGGAAATCACGCACAGAACGAGCAGTATGGCTGGTGGCATTGTCATGCTGCAGTGTCATGTCAGGATGAGCCTGCAGGAAGGGTACCACATGAGGAAGTAGGATGTTTTCCCAGTAACGCCCTCCGTTGAGATTACCTGCAATGACAACAAGCTCAGATGATGCTGTGACAAACCGCCCTAGACCATTCCGGACCCATCCACCTCCAAATCGATCCTGCTCCAGAGTACAGGCCTCGGTGTAATGCTCATTCCGTCAACGATAAACGCAAATCCGACCATCACCCCTGGTGAGACAAAACCACGGCTTGTATGTGAAGAGCACTTTTTGTCAGTACTGTCTGGTCTAGCGACGGTGGTTTTGTGCCCATAGGTGACGTTGTTGCCGGTGATGTCTGGTGAGGGCCTGCTTTACAACAGGCCTACAAGCCCTCAGTCCAGGCCTCTCTCAGCCTATTGCGGACAGTCTGAGCACTGATGGAGGGATTGTACGTACCTGGTGTAACTCAGGCAGTTGTTGTTGCCATCCTGTATCTGTCCCGCAGGTGTGATGTTTGGATGTACCTATCCTGTGCAGGGGTTGTTACACGTAGTCTGCCACTGCAAGGACGATCAGCTGTCCATTCTGTCTCCCTGTATCGCTTTCTTAGGTGTCTCACAGTACGGATATTGCCATTTATTGCCCTGGCCACATCTGCAGTCCTCCAATTAAGGTCACAGTTATGAAAACTTAGGACACTAAAAGAGGCCTTACGACTGACTCTGAAAAACACCAAACACCAGGGTCCTCCATGCCTCATTGCATGCCTAAGGCACTTTCAGGCAGATGAGCAGGAACCCTGGTGTTTGGTGTTTTTCAGAGTCAGTAGAAAGGCCTCTTTCGTGTCCTACATTTTTATAACTGTGTCCTTAATTGCCTACCATCTGTAAGCTGTTTGTGTCTTAATGACCGTTCCACAGGTGCATGTTCATTAACCTGTTGCGATGAGCAATCCCGTATCCGGGATCCTATTTATAGCCTCAAGCTCATTACCATAACGCAACGTTAACTATTCATGAAAATCGCAAATGAAATAAATATATTTGCCCTCAAGCTTAGCCTTTTGTTAATAACCTCTTAGCGTCCTCTGAGACGTCTGCATCCCACCCAGCCATCTGGAAATGCAAATGCGCTACGCTAAATGCTAATAGCACTCGTTAAAACTCAAACGTTCATTAAAACACACATGCAGGGTACTGAATTAAAGCTACACTCGTTGTGAATCTAGCCAACAAGTCAGATTTCTAAAATGCTTTTCGGCGAAACATGAGAAGCTATTATCTGATAACATGCAAAACCCCGAAATACCTGAAGGGGACGTAAACAAAATAATTAGCATAGCCGGCACTACACAAAACGCAGAAATAAAATATAAAACATTCATTACCTTTGACGAGCTTCTTTGTTGGCACTCCTATATGTCCCATAAACATCACTATTGGATCTTTTTCCGATTAAATCGGTCATTATATACCCAAAATATCGATCTATGAAAAGTGTGTGATCCCGAAAAAAACACTGTTTTAAAACGCAACGTCATTTTTTTTAATTAAAAAAGTTGAAGATAAACTTTCACAAAACACTTTAGAAATACTTTTGTAATCCAACTTTAGGTATTAGTAAACGTTAATAATCTATCAAATTGATCACGGGGCGATGTGTATTCAATAGCTCCACGTCTTCAAATCATGGTCGGAAATCTCTCTTCCAAAACATCCTGTCGGAGACCGGAAGGAATGGGGTCTCTCTTCCTCGTTTGACAAAGGAACAACTCCCAGGCAATTGCCAAGACTGGCGACATCGTGTGGAAGCTGTAGGACTTGTAATCTCGGCCCCATCAAATTTGCTGTGCCATAGACAATACATGCAAGTGGCGCATTGATACTTTTTCCACTTTTTGGTGATCAGTTTTCCTTGAGCTTTTCGACGAAACGCACATTCTTTTATAGTCACAGCCGTGATTTAACCAGTTTTAAAACGTCAGAGTGTTTTCTATCCACACATACTAATCATATGCATATACTATATTCCTGGCATGAGTAGCAGGACACTGAAATGTTGCGCGATTTTTAACAGAATGTTCGAAAAAGTAAGCCCTAAGCTTAAGTGGTTTTAACAACACTGTCATCTCAGATTTTCAAAATATGCTCTTGAACCATAGCTAAACAAGCATTTGTGTAAGAGTATTGATAGCCTAGCATAGCATTAAGCCTAGCATTCAGCATGCAACATTTTCACAAAAACAAGAAAAGCATTCAAATAAAATCATTTATCTTTGAAGAACTTCAGATGTTTTCAATGAGGAGACTCTCATATAGATAGCAAATGTTCAGTTTTTCCAAAAATATTATTTGTGTAGGACAAATCGCTCCGTTTTGTTCATCACGTTTGGCTACGAAAAAAACCTGTATCCAGGAGTGTAATTATCTCCACAAGCTCATAAGCATAACGCAACGTTAACTATTCATGAAAATTGCAAATGAAATGAAATAAATATATTAGCTCTCAAGCTTAGCCTTTTGTTAACAACACTGTCATCTCAGATTTTCAAAATATGCTTTTGAACCATAGCTACACAAGCATTTGTGTAAGAGTATTGATAGCCTAGCATAGCATTAAGCCTGGCATTCAGCATGCAACATTTTCACAAAAACAAGAAAAGCATTCAAATAAAAATAATTTACCTTTGAAGAACTTCAGATGTTTTCAATGAGGAGACTCTCAGTTAGATAGCAAATGTTCAGTTTTTCCAAAATGATTATTTGTGTAGGACAAATTGTTCCGTTTTGTTCATCATGTTCGGGTAAGAAAAAAACTGAAAATTAAGTCATTACTTTTAGAATCAATCCTCAAGGTGTTTTTCACATATCTATCGATGATTAATAATTTGTGGCAGTTTGGTTTCTCCTCTGAAGAAATGGAACGCGCATGGACCTGGAGATTACGCAATCATTTCGACGCAGGACACCGGGCGGACACCTGGTAAATGTAGTCTCTTATGGTCAATCTTCCAATGATATGCCTACAAATACGTCACAATGCTGCAGACACCTTGGGGAAACGACAGAAAGTGCAGGCTCATTCCGGTCGCATTCACAGCCATATAAGGAGACATTGGAACACAGGGCATTCGAAATCTGGACCATTTCCTGTATGAAATTTAATCTTGGGTTTGCCTGTAGCATTAGTTCTGGGGCACTAGCAGATAATATCTTTGCAGTTTTGGAAACATCAGAGTGTTTTCTTTCCAAAGCTGTCAATTACATGCATAGTCGAGCATCTTTTCGTGACAAAATATCTTGTTTAAAACGGGAACGTTTTTTATCCAAAAATTAAAAGAGTGCCCCCTATCTCGAAGAAGTTATTTGTTTATGGTTCATTGAACCACCATAGGATGGAGATCTGTGAAGTTATTTGGATTTTTAAGAATTATCTTTGAAAAACAGGGTCCTGAATAAGGGACATTTATTTCATCTTACATTACAACACAATGTAATTCCAAGTCAATCACACTTCTGTGAAATCAAACTGTCCACTTAGGAAGCAACACAACAGGTGGAAATTATAGGCAATTAGCAAGACACCCCCAACAAAGGAGTGGTTCTGCAGGTGGTGACCACAGACCACTTCTCAGTTCCTATGCTTCCTGGCTGATGTTTTGGTCACTTTTGAATGCTGGCGGTGCTTTCACTCTAGTGGTAGCATGAGACAGAGTCTACAACCCACACAAGTGGCTCAGGTAGTACAGCTCATCCAGGATGGCACATCAATGCGAGCTGTGGCAAGAAGGTTTGCTGTGTCTGTCAGCGTAGTGTCCAGAGCATGGAGGCGCTACCAGGAGACAGGCCAATACATCAGGAGATGTGGAGGAGGACGGAGGAGGGCAACAACGCAGCAACAGGGCCGCTACCTCTGCCTTTGTGCAAGGAGCAGCAGGACGAGCACTGCCAGGGCCCTGCAAAATGACCTTCAGCAGGCCACAAATGTGCATGTGTCTGCTCAAACAGTCAGAAACAGACTCCATGAGGGTGGAATGAGGGCCCGACGTCCACAGGTGGGGGTTGTGCTTACAGCCCAACACCGTGCAGGACGTTTGGAATTTGCCAGAGAACACCAAGATTGGCAAATTCGCCACTGGCGCCCTGTGCTCTTCACAGATGAAAGCAGGTTCACACTGAGCACATGTGACAGACGTGACAGAGTTTCGAGACGCCGTGGAGAACGTTCTGCTGCCTGCAACATCCTCCAGCATGACCGGTTTGGCGGTGGGTCAGTCATGGTGTGGGGTGGCATTTCTTTGGGGGGGCCGCACAGCCCTCTATGTGCTCGCCAGAGGTAGCCTGACTGCCATTAGGTACCGAGATGAGATCTCCTCAGACCCCTTGTGAGACCATATGCTGGTGCAGTTGGCCCTGGGTTCCTCCTAAATGCAAGACAATGCTAGACCTTATGTGGCTGGAGTGTATTTATTTTGCAAACTTTCTATAAAAATGTTTTGGAGTGAGAATATATTTTGGGATATGTACACCGAGTATGTCCACATCCCCGTCAGACCATTTTATTGGTAAAATACATGGTCATGTAAAAGTTGTTTTTTTTAGTGATCCAATGTGTAATATATTACATTTATCATAATTTGTTTTTAATCCAGAGAGTTTAGAAAAAGTATCTATGTCTTCTATGAGACTGTGATGGGATTCTAGTTGTGGATTTAAAAGAAAACATGAATCAGAGTACAATGACACCTCCATCCTGCTCCTGACAGCTTACAGGCAAAAATGTAATCAGGAATTGTTTGTGGTAAGATCTGTTCAATTCTTGTCTGACCAATCAAAATCAGGAACTACATAGAGGATGTTGTTCCATCAATGACTATTTGCACATATCCCAACCAGAAACTGTGGATAAATGGCAACATCCACACAAAACAGAGCGTGGACCAATGCATTTAACTCCAGTCGGATTTCTAAGGATATGGATGAACACAAAAAGACCATCTATAACCTCCAGAAATCAATCAAAGACACAAAAAAGACATGAATGCGAGACGCAGGTAGCAAGGACTAGAAACAATCACCGACTACAAGAGGAACACCAGTTACGGGGCGAGCACCAAATCTATGCTCGCTTCGAGGTAATCCTACGTGGGCCCTCCGCTGCTTTAGAGGAATTTAACCTCTTAGTCCGCCCCATCCCGGATCCGGGATCGTGACTACAACCTCAAGCTCATTACCATAACGCAAAATTAGCGATTTCTGAAAATTGCAAATTAAATGAAATAAATATGCCTATCCTCAAGCTTATCCTTTTCTTAACAATCCTGTCGTCTCAGATTTTCAAAATATGCTTTAGAACCAGAGAAAATCAATAATTTGTGTAAGAGTGGTGATAGCTAGCTTAGCATTTAGCGTTAGCATTTAGCACGCAACATTCACAAAAACCAGCAAAGGGATCAAATAAAATAATTTACCTTTGAAGAACTTCAGATGTTTCAATGAGGAGACTCTCAGTTACATAGCAGATGTCCAGTTTTTCCTGAAAGATGCTTGTGTAGGACACAACGTTCCGTTTTGTTACTATGCATTTGGCTACCGAAACTAACCGAAAATTCAGTCACCTAAACGTCAAACTTTTTTCCGAATTAACTCCATAATATCGACTGAAACATGGAAAACGTTGTTTGAATCAATCCTCAGCATAGTCGATGTTGCTCAAGGTTCCATTTTAGGACCACTATTGTTTTCACTATATATTTTACCTCTTGGGCATGTCATTCGAAAACATAATGTTAAATTTCACTGCTATGTGGATGACACACAGCTGTACATTTCAAAGAAACATGGTGAAGCCCCAAAATTGCCCTTGCTAGAAGCATGTGTTTCAGACATAAGGAAGTGGATGGCAAGGAAGTGGATGGCAAACTTTCTACTTTAAATTCGGACAAAACAGAGATGTTTGTTCTAGGTCCAAAGAAACAAAGAGATCTTCTGTTGAATCTGACAATTAATATTAATGGTTGTACAGTCGTCTCAAATAAAACTGTGAAGGACCGCGGCATTACTCTGGACCCTGATCTCTCTTTTGAAGAACATATCAAGACCATTTTTTTCCATCTACGTAACATTGCAAAAATCAGAAACTTTCTGTCCAAAAATTATGCAGAAAAATTAATCCATGCTTTTGTCACTTCTAGGTTAGACTACTGCAATGCTCTACTTTCCGGCTACCCGGATAAAGCACTAAATAAACTTCAGTTAGTGCTAAATACGGCTGCTAGAATTCTGACGAGAACCAAAAAATATTACTCCAGTGCTAGCCTCCCTACACTGGCTTCCTGTCAAAGCAAGGGCTGATTTCAAGGTTTTACTGCTAGCCTACAAAGCATTACATGGGCTTGCTCCTACCTATCTCTCTGATTTGGTCCTGCCGTACATACCTACACGTACGCTACGGTCACAAGACGCAGGCCTCCTAATTATCCCTAGAATTTCTAAGCAAACAGCTGGAGGCAGCGCTTTCTCCTAAAGAGCTCCATTTTTATGGAACGGTCTGCCTACCCATGTCAGAGACGCAAACTCGGTCTCAACCTTTAAGTCCTTACTGAAGACTCATCTCTTCAGTGGGTCATATGATTGAGTGTAGTCTAGCCCAGGAGTGGGAAGGTGAACGGAAAGGCTCTGGAGCAACGAACCGCCCTTGCTGTCTCTGCCTGGCCGGTTCCCCTCTTTCCACTGGGATTCTCTGCCTCTAACCCTATTACAGGGGCTGAGTCACTGGCTTACTGGGGCTCTCTCATGCCGTCCCTGGAAGGGGTGTGTCACCTGAGTGGGTTGATTCACTGATGTGGTCATCCTGTCTGGGTTGGCGTCCCCCCTTGGGTTGTGCCATGGGGGAGATATTTGTGGGCTATACTTGGCCTTGTCTCAGGATGGTAGGTTCTTGGTTGAAGATATCCCTCTAGTGGTGTGGGGGCTGTGCCTTGGCAAAGTGGTTGGGGTTATATCCTTCCTGTTTGGCCCTGTCCGGGGGTGTCTTCGGATGGGGCCACAGTGTCTCCTGACCCCTCCTGTCTCAGCCTCCAGTATTTATGCTGCAGCAGTTTATGTGTCGGGGGGCTAGGGTCCGTTTGTTATATCTGGAGTACTTCTCCTCTCCTGGTGTGTCCTGTGTGAATTTAAGTGTGCTTTCTCTAATTCTCTCTTTCTCTCTCTCTTTCTTTCTCTCTCTCGGAGGACCTGAGCCCTAGGACCATGCCCCAGGACCACCTGACATGATGACTCCTTGCTGTCCCCAATCCACCTGGCCGTGCTGCTGCTCCAGTTTCAACTGTTCTGCCTTATTATTATTCGACCATGCTGGTCATTTATGAACATTTGAACATCTTGGCCATGTTCTGTTATAATCTCCACCCGGCACAGCCAGAAGAGGACTGGCCACCCCACATAGCCTGGTTCCTCTCTAGGTTTCTTCCTAGGTTTTGGCCTTTCTAGGGAGTTTTTCCTAGCCACCGTGCTTCTACACCTGCATTGCTTGCTGTTTGGGGTTTTAGGCTGGGTTTCTGGACAGCACTTTGAGATATCAGCTGATGTATGAAGGGCTATATAAAATATATTTGATTTGATTTGATTTTGATTTGATGAATACATTTGCACACACCACTTTCCTGTACATTTTTTTGGGGTGAATTGTGGAAACATAAAAAAAAAAAAATTCACTTCATCAATTTTGACTATTTTGTGTATGTCCATTATGGCACTGTATGCATGTTTCCCATTATAAAATCAGACCTGTCGTAAAACTGTGCGAGCTTGAACGCGCATTATAACTACGTCAGGAAAATGCTATCGTTTCGCCTTTAATGATGACAGGAAACGTATTTTATTCAAATCAAATCAAACTTTGTCACATGCACTGAATACAAGTGTAGACCTAACCATGAAATGCGTACTTACAAGTCCTTAACCAACAGTGCAGTTCAAGTTCAAGAGTTAAGAAAATATTTACCAAATAAACTAAAGTAAAAAATAATAAAACTAACAAAATAAAATAACAATAACGAGGCTATATACAGGTGGTACCGGTACCGAGTCAATGTGCGAGGGTACAGGTTAGTCGAGCTAATTTGTACATGTAGGTAGGGGCGAAGTGACTATGCATAGATAATAAACAGCAAGTAGCAGCAGTGTATAAAACAAATGGGGGGGGTGTCAATGTAAATAGTCCGGTGGCCATTTTTTGAATTGTTCTACAGTCTTATGGCTTAAGCTGTTAAGGAGACTTTTGGTACGACACTTGGCGCTCCTGTACCACTTGCTGTGCGGTAGCAGAGAAAACCGTCTATGACTTGGGTGACTGGAGTCTCTGACCATTTTTTGGGCTTTCATCTGACACCGCCTATTATATAGGTCCTGGATGGCAGGAAGCTTGGCCCCAATGATGTACTGGCTCATACGCACTACCCTCTGTAGCGCCTTATGGTCAGATGCCGAGCAGTTGCCATACCAGGTGGTGATGCAAACCGGTCAGGATGCTCTCGATAGCTGTAGAACCTTTTGAGGATATGGGCACCCATGCCAAATCTTTTCAGTCTCCTGTTGGGGAAAAGGTGTTGTCTTCACGACTGTCTTGGTGTGTCTGGACAATGATAGTTCGTTGGCGATGTTGAAAACAAGGAACTTGAAACTTTCGACCCGCACCACTACAGCCCCATCGATGTTAATGGGGGCCTGTACGGCCCGCTTTTTCATGTAGTAGACAATCACCTCCTTTGTCTTGCTCACAATGAGGGAGAGGTTGTTGTCCTGGCACCACACTGCCAGGTCTCTGACCTCCCTCAGCCCACACTTGTTCAAAATAGTGTTTATCAATCGATTGTGTTTCTATGTCCTGCCTTGGAATAGGCTCTGATGTCATGCTCCTATCGCACAGCAATACTTTAGCCTACCCATACTGTCAAACATTTTACATAAGCTAAGGTCTATTTACTGTGTTGGCAGAACATTATCTGTTGCAGTAACTTATGCTGTATTTGGCAAAGCACTGTGACAGTTTCTGAAAGGAAAATAATGGCAAATTGTTGTGGACCTAATATAATAATAATATAATATAATAATAATAATAATAATAATAATAATAATAATTTTGTCAGCAAAATGTTTGAATTTAACAATGTTGTGCATTGACTTTCCCCCCAACCTAATAAGAAGGACTGCCTGTGAATTCTGAAACATTGTCTAGGCTACTCATTTGATTTTTTATTACAATAGGCTAAAAAACAGTAGTAGCATACACAAATAAACACAACCTGCAACAATTTCAAAGGTTTCAGGGAATTACTGTTCAAATAAAGACATTTGTTCATTGACATAAATTCAGTAGGCCCTAATTTATGGATTTCACATGACTGGGAATACAGATACGTATGTACCTGTTGGTCACAGATACCTTAAAAAATGTAGGGGCGTGGATCAGAAAACCAGTCAGTATCTGGTGTGACCACCATTTGCCTCAAGCAGCGCGACACATCTCCTTCACATAGAGCTGATCAGGCTGTTGATTGTGGCGTGTGGAAGGTTGTCCCAATCCTCATCAATGGCAGTGCGAAGTTGCTGAATATTGGCAGGAAATGGAACATGTTGATCAAAAGCATCTCAAACATGCTCAATGGGTGACATGTCTGGTGAGCATTCAGGCCATGGAAGAACTGGGACATTTTCAGCTTCCAGGAATTAAGTGCAGATCCTTTCGATATGGGACCAGCCAATTATCATGCTGAAAGATGAGGTGATGGTGGCAGATGAATGGCACAACAACAGGCCTCGGGAACTCATCACGGTATCTCTGTGCATTCAGATTGCCAATGATAAAATGCAATCATGTTCGTTGACCGTAGTTTATGCCTGCCCATACCATAACCATACCACCACCATGGGGCCATCTTTTCAATAATGTTGACATCAACAAACAGCTCGCCCACACTACACTCTACACTTGGTCTGCGGTTGGGAGGCCAGTTTGACGATCAAATTCTCTAAATCGACATTGGTGGAGGCTTATGGTAGAGACATTTACATTAAATTATCTGCCAAAAGCTCTGGTGGCCATTCCTGCAGTCAGCATGCCAATTGCGCACTCCATCAAAACTTCAGACATATGTGGCATTGTGTTCTGTCACAAAACTGCACATGTTAGAGTGGCTTTTTATTGTCCCCGGCACAAGGTGCACCTGTGTAATGATCATGCTGTTTAATCAGCTTCTTGATATGCCACACCTGTCAGGTGGATAGATTATCTTGTCAAATGAGAAATGCTCACTAACATTTTAGAGACAAGCTTTTTGTGAGTATTTCTGTGATCCATTATTTCATCTCATGACACTTTACATGTTGCATTCATACTTTTTGTTCAGTGTAAAATATCAGCTGTCTACATGTTTGCCTGTTAAATATGACTGTAGGTTATAAACCAGCTGCATTTGGGATCGCATACAGCAAAACTTGAAATACATAGAGTAGTCTATAATTTACTAGGCTACTAGGCCCACTTAAATGGAAGATATGCATGGTAATTTGTTGTAGGGCTACTTCGAGATACTAACCCATCACAGGTGGAAAATGTGAAGAATTTATTCTGCAATGGTGATGAAAATATGACTAATATTCAAAAAGTTAAACATATTTTCGCTCTTCTCACTAATGGCCTCATCTTATTACAATGGTTTTAAGAAAAAGGTTGTCATCATGTCCCCCATTTGCACACAATACTTACCATACTTACTTGCAGAGGTGTGGACTCGAGTCACATGACTTGGACTCGAGTCACAAATATGATGACTTGCAACTCGACTTTGGCACCAATGACTCATGACTTGACTTGGACTTGAGCGTTATGACTCGACCTGACTTGATACCCTCCCCAAGCCCAAATATTAAAAATGATGGTATTAAAAAAAGTGTGCAGCGCATCAACTCTTCATTTAACTGATTACAGTTTGCATCGTACAGCAGCCAATCAAATGGTGCCAGCTGAGAAAAAGTTGCATGTGGCAGTGTACGTCGACGGGTGAATTCAGATCGAGGCCTTGGAAAGATGATACCCAAAATTATTATTTTCGGATATAAAGACAACGGTGTATCAACACAAAACGTATTGCAACTTGCAAAACATGCAGGAAGAAAATTACAGATGGAGGTGTAACAATTTCCAACTTTTTTCAACATTTGAAGCTGCACAACGAACGGTAAGTCGTGGCTAATATAGCCGACAGCTATATGTTTTATTATTTTACTAGTGTATAATGTAGGCTAACGTAATGTTAAATGAATGAGCCTCCACACAGTCAGTCAGTGCTTGAACATGATCATTGCACCCAAGATTGAGCTACAACTGGCTAGGCATTTGATAGCCTAAATCCTGCCTGATGTTACTGCTGTTCCTAAAATCATTGACATACGTTAGCCTACTGTAACCATGAAGAGAGAGTGTGTGAGTGAGAGAGAGAGTGAGTGAGTGAGTGAGTGAGTGAGTGAGTGAGTGAGTGAGTGTGCGTTAAGATTGGGCAATTGTGTACAAGCCTACATCGCCGATTGCGCCCCATAGCGATCCTCAATAGATGATGACCATTGGGGGGGCTCTTTCTCATGGCTACCAATGCATTTCCATGTAATTATAACCTTTATTTGGAAAGTAATAAATATATAGATATTTTTAAAAGCATTCATGATTTGCATAAATATACTATACTAACTTTTACTCTTGTTAAAAATATGAAATGGTATTACATTTGGTGAAGAGCACATCGTGACTTGTTTAGGACTCGAAAATCAAAGTTTAGGACTTGATACTTGACGGTCTTGACTTGGGACTTGACTTGGGACTTGAGTGCTAAGACTTGAGACTTACTTTTGACTTGTAAAACAATGACTTGGTCCCACTTCTGCTTACTTGACAGCTTGCAATACAATACCTCAAACACTACAAAATGTATGCTAGGTCAGCTGTTTGTTCACCCACACCTGCACGCAATTGCTAACAACCCATCCCACAACTACCCGATTATATGTGAAATAAAAGATCCCTGAAATATTCCATACACAAAAAACGTATCATACACTTTTGTTTTTCTTAACAGAATAGCTCATGTTTTTCAGTTTTCAAATCAATTTAACCTCTCAATTGGCTATTTGGTTAATGACCTTGGTGCACTGGCAGATTGGGCATGACCAAATGGCCTTTCCCATGAATCATGAAATTACAGGGCCGAGCAGCAGTCCCAGCAACTGATGCCAATAAAAAAAAAATCTTAGCTAGCTGGTAACCACATTTTTTCAATAGAACACTTTTTCAGAGATATTCAAAACAAAAATCTGAGCTCTCCCTTGTTCAACAAGGAATGACTAAGAGGGCCTTGAGTGGGGCAACCTTCTCTTTAAAAAGAGGTAATCCACAGTTGCTAAATCTATTTTTTGACATGTGCCCATTGATTACTAAAAAATATAACAAATGCCTCATGAGCTTAGTTCAACTGTTGTACCACATCAGAACCCAAAATATAAGCTTGTTTTACTCCAATGTTTGTAACCAAACTACATGTAAACAAACAATATTAAGCATCAAAATATGGTTAAAACTACAATTTTGATAACATGGATGGTGAGTCCTTGCATCCATGGCTCGGCCCCTTCATTTGAGAATGGTTACATTCTGGAAGACTACACTGTCTGTGTGTTACATTGTGTTGTATCCTGGAGAATTTCATTACAGCACACAGCAGTTACACACACATAGACATGCTGTGGGCTGCTACAGGGGCATGTATGACTTGTAGAGTAAGTGTTGATTACCATTACCTGTCCTTACCCGACTATGTCCTGCTGTGATGTTCCGCTGGCAGGCTAAGCGTGTGCGTGTTTGTGTGTCTCGCCTGTATTAGGCAGACCTCCTTGAAGACGTAGCCAATCAGCTTGTCCAGGTGCTTCAGACAGTGGTGGTAGCAGACGTGGTGGGTCAACACTGAACACATCATGGCATGCTGCGGAGAATAACAGAGAGGGGAGAGAGAGAGCGAGAGAGGGGAGAGAGCGAGTGAGAGATGGGCGGAGGGAGGTAGAGAGAGAGAGCGACACAGAGCAAGAGAAAGAAGAGAGATACAGCGACAGAGAGTAGAGGAGAGGGAGAGCGAGAGAGAGAGAACATGTCAAATCAATCAGCTGGTCATTATTTATTAAGTGGTGCTCCGACAGAGGGAGATTCAATAATCAAAAGCCCAATAAGTGTGTGTTCTCACCATGAAGAGAAATGAGAGTTGTGAGGGAAATTCACATTTTGTCACGAACGAATCAAGACCGCTATTTCAACATGTTGACCAAATGTGCCTGCAGAAACTAACAGAAAGGCTTTTCCTGTTTCTGTCACTGAATCACATCTCTCAAAATTGTCAAACAAAGAAAGAAGGAAGGAGCGAAAGGAGAAACGGAGTGAGGAAGAGAGGAGAGATGCAGAGGCAGTGAGATTGAGCCCGGGAGAGAAAGTTAGAGAGATGGAGATAAATAAAGAGATAAAGAGAGAGTGAGAGTGATAAAGAGAGTGAGACCAAGCTATAGACAGAGCTGGAGAGTGAGAGAGACTGAGCAAGAAAATGAGAGAGAGTGTAACCAATGAGAGCTATCATTAGCAGGAGTCTTATCAAGCCAGACTGGAGAACAGTGTGGGGAGCATTGTGTAGCGGGTGGAACATCCATTAACCCCGCGCCACCACAAAGAGCAGGCTGAGCTGCAAGTTCTAATTAGTGTTACCGGGGGCCTTGCAGGGGGCCCAGGGTTCCTACAGGTCAGTTAAATGATCTGCGTTTCCCTCTCTTTCCCTTTCTCTGCTCCATCTCTCTCTCTGTTATGTCCTCTCTCTCTCTGCACTAACCACTAACCCACGCAGCCCAATCTGTTAGCCCACCCCTGGCCCTCGCCTGCCCACCTGCCGCCCACAGTGTGCACCCTGCTGGTCTGCACCCATCCACAGGGCATGACCACACTACTCAAAGGCCTTGTTAACTAGCCAATTAACAAAGCAAGACCGTGTCTCAACTCATCAGACTAGGCTACAGCCTTACTGCCTGCCTGACTGGCTTAGTGGCTCAGACAACATCCGCATGGGTCCACTCCCAGACCAATTTACTCACTGAGTCCTCAGTAGGAAACAGGTGTGTGTGTCTGTGTGTGTCTGTGTGTGTGTGTGTGTGTGTGTGTGTGTGTGTGTGTGTGTGTGTGTGTGTGTGTGTGTGTGTGTGTGTGTGTGTGTGTGTGTGTGTGTGTGTGTGTGTGTGTGTGTGTGTGTGTGTGTGTGTGTGTGTGTGTGTGTGTGTGTGTGTGTGTGTGTGAGAGAATGATTGGCCTGGGATGTCATCAATGGAAGCCTCTAGCTACCGGCCACATATCAGACCTGACAACAAACTGCAATCCATGTTTATGTCTTTGCTATGTGTGGGTGATGTTATGGTGTGATGGCAGAAAAAAAACTGCTGGTAGTGTACATCTGTGTGTGTATGTGTGCGTCTGTATGAGCGTGGGTACATTGTGTGTGCGTACAGTGTGTGTGTGCGAGTGTGAATACTTCTGTGTCTCTGTGTCTGTGTGCATGTGCTTGCATCTGTTTGCTGCATGAGCGTGTGTGCTTGTGCATATATTTTCTGCGTCTCTGCCTAAGTGTGTAAGGCTGGGTGCAGTGTGGCAGCGTAGCGTCTCTCCTGCCCACCTGATAGACGTCAGAGCGGATGCCAGTCTTCCAGAAGCGGATGCCACTCTTCCATGGATAGTGAGCTCAACGGTCACCTCCCGGCACATGGTGTTCTTCTGTCAAATCTTCTGCAGAGCTTCCTGACAAACACACATACATTATTGATCTACTGGGTTAGAGCTGCTGCTACAGGGGACAGCCAACCATCTTTACACCACACAGTTACAAATACAGGAACCGAGAGAGACACATGCATAGACAGAGACACGCACAAACAGGTGCATACAGGATGACCACACACACACACACACACACACACACACACACACACACACACACACACACACACACACACACACACACACACACACACACACACACACACACACACACACACACACACACACACACACACACACACACACACACAGCCCATTTCCTTCCTCCCCTCTCTCCAGGTAATGCTCCGACCCCCTGCGTCTCATGACAGACACAATAACAGTGAAAGCAGTAGACAGCTCCACTAGACCTGGCTAATTGAGGCATTGGAATTGGGCAGCATGGCGGCTGTGGGTGTATGTGTGTGTGTATTTCTGTGTGTGTGTGTGTGTCGGAGCCTGGACTCCAATCTCAGGCAGCGTGCCCAGAGGCATCAGGCTGTTCATTAGGACCTGCAGCTAACGCTGGCTCCGACACACACAAACCCCCCACACACACACGCACACGCACACACACACACACACACACACACACACACACACACACACACACACACACACACACACACACACACACACACACACACACACACACACACACACACACACACACACACACACACACACACACACAGAGAGAAACATAGAGCACATACACACACAGACATGCACACACACACAAACACTTGGGTGTGTAGAATCCCAGAAATCTCTCGTTACAGGGCTAAAGTGTATACATTGTCAGCCCTACAGGAGAGAAGACAACTGGTAACAACACCAGAGAGATGAGGTCTGGTTAGCACCAGAGACAGGTGCGGACCAAATGACCCTATATATTGGACAAAAGTTGTGCACTACGTAGAAAATAGGGCTCATATGGTGCCATTTGGGACATAGCCTTGGTCTGGGCTGAGAAAGACAAATCAGAATTACGACTGGGGACATGTGTCTAGGGTATCTCTGCTACAGTGACTAAATTACCCATGATGCAGTCTGAAATGGAATGGCATGATTTTCAGTCGGCAGCGAGGAAATAAGAACAACAAAGAAATGAATAAATAATAATGCCATCCTACTCCTGCGCATCAAAGGGAACATGGTCACACACACACAAAGGCACGCACACAGACACGCCAGCGGCCCTCTGTGTACAACCGAATACAGTATATATACAGTATCAGTCAAATGTTTGGACATACCTACTCATTCAAGGGTTTTCCTTTATTTTTACTATTTTCTACAATGGAATCATGTAGTAAGCAAAACAAAGTGTTAAACAAATCAAAATATATTTTATATGTGAGATTCTTCAAAGTAGCCACCTTTGTCTTGACAGCTCTGCACACTCTTGCCATTCTCTCAACCAGCTTCACCTGGAATGCTTTTACAACAGTCTTGAAGGATTTCCCACATATGCTGAGCACTTGTTGGCTGCTTTTCCTTCACTCTGCGGTCCAACTTATCCCAAACCATCTCAATTGGGTTGAGGTCAGGTGATTGTGGAGGACAGGTAATCTGATGCAGCACTCCATCATGCTCCTTCTTGATCAAATAGCGCTTACACAGCCTGGAGGTGTGTTGGGTCATTGTCCTGTTGAAAAACTAATGAGTTCCACTAAGTCCAAACCAGATGGGATGGCGTCTCGCTGCCGAATGCTGTGGTAACCATACTGGTCAAATGTGCCTAGAATTCTAAATAAATCACTGACGGTGTCAACAGCAAAGCACCCTCACACCATCACACCTCCATGCTTCACGATGGGAACCACACCTGCGGAAATCATCTGTTCACCTACTCTGCGTTTCACAAAGACAGAGGTTGGAAGCAAAAATATCAAATTTGGACTCATCAGACCAAAGAACAGATTTCCACCAGTCGAATGTCCATTGCTCGTGTTTCTTGGCCAAAGTAAGTCTCTTCTTCTTACTGGCGTCATATAGTTGAGGTTTCTTTTCAGACATTTGACCATGAAGACCTGATTCACACAGTCTCCTCTGAACAGTGGATGTTGAGATGTGTCTGTTTCTTGAACTCTGTGAAGCATTTACTTGGGCTGCAACCTGAGGTTCAGTTAACTCTAATGAACGTATCCTTTGCAGCAGAGGTAACTCTGGGTCTTCCTTTCCTGTGGTGGTCCTCATGAGAGCCAGTTTCATCGTAGCACTTGATGGTTTTTGTGACTGCACTTGAAGAAACTTTCAAAGGTCTTGTCACAACACAACTGATTGAGGAGAGTGTATAGTTATGTACTCGAAAATGTATCAATAAACCAATTAGGCACATTTGGGGAGAGTTGATAGAACATTTTGAACAATAATGCAATGGTTAAATCGGATCAGTCTAAAACTTTGCACATACACTGCTGCCATCCACTGGCCAACATCTAAATTGCGTCTTTACTGCAATAATACATTGTGGCCTTTCTCTTAGATTTCAAAGATGAAGATTTTTTTTTAAAGCATGTTTTTTGCTTTGTATTATCTTTTCCCAGATCTAAATTGTTATTTTCTCCTACATTACGTTCACATTTCCACAAACACCACAGTGATACCTTTCAAATGGTATCAAGCATATTCATATCCTTGCTTCATGTCCTGAGCTCCAGGCAGTTTGATTTGGGTTTGTCATTTTAGGCGAAAATTGAAAAATGGGTCCAATTCTTAAGAGCTTATCTGACTTGTTTGGTTCAAATTTTTTTTTAAGTGACTCTCCTGCTCATATAAAATTAACCATAATCAGATGGGAGTTTCATATAAGGCCCTTGGCTCCCTCTAATGTGTTCAACTCTGCCACAGATGTGAAGGTAGAAACCTTGAATTGTGCGGAGTTTCTTCCCTCTAAAGTTTAAACTTAATGGTTTCCACCTCAGCAACTTGTCTTACATTTTGTGATAATCTGTGTGTTTGTGTGCCCTGAGCTCAGTCAATTAGCCAGTTTCCCAGGTAGCACAGGCTAGGAGCTCAGGCAGCGTCGCTAATGATTACTGATATTCCCACTGTCAACCCACAGAGCAATTAGTTCAACACACACCAAGCCATCACAGCTCCAAGGGCTAGCCATGTCAGCGAGTCTTCACACAGCTATAACAATTCAGCAACACTCTTATTATCCACAACCCCCTGGGAACATCATTAGGAGTGTGTGTTTTTGTGTACGTGTGTGAGCATGTGTTTGTGTGTTTGCACATCGTTTGTGTCACTTGTTCATCCACAGGTCCGGTAAACGTTCATTTGTTTTTTTCTGCTGAACCGAGTATAAAATGTGCCTTTAAATTACAGAGAGAGGCCTTTCATCTCATCAGAGAAAGAAGGGCTTGTTAGTGTTAGTGGAGGTTGATGGTTGGTGCTCTAGTTCTGTCACTGCCTGTATGGCCGTTTAATGTGCGCATTCCCAAATGGCAGTCTATTTTCTACTTAGTGCACTACTCTTAACCAGGTGCCATTTTGGACATAGCTACTGTAGGGTAAGTGAGGAGTGGAGGTTCCAGTGTAGGGGCTCTCACCCCAGAGAGATGCCCAGATGGTATCTTTGCCTCTAGAGAGACTGCAGTGTGTTCCACCCCAGATGGAGGATCCATGGTCCCTGGCTGGCCACTTTGATGCGCTTTAGACACCACCGCCTGTCAACACACATGTAGCGATACCAACACACACAAAAAAATGTAGGAACGTATGTAGCAACACCAACAACTGCATGCAAACATTCAGTTCAGGTGGAGTCTCCTCCTCTTCTCTTAACACGACATATTTGTTGCTATGCAGGGTGCAATGACCTCTGCTCCCATTCCTCACTAATCCGCAGCTATCCACCCTTATCACTGACCGCAACCATGTGATTGCCTTTTCATTTCTTAGTAACGTTCCAAGCCCCTGGCTCAAATCCAACATTAATTGACCCCAACATATACAGTTCGAAGTTTACATAAACATACTGTAGATCGTTTTTCAACCACTCTACAAATTCCTTGTTAACAAACTATAGTTTTGGCAAGTCGGTTAGGACATCTACTTTGTGCATGACACAAGTAATTTTTCCAGTAATTGTTTACAGACAGATTATTTCACATATAATTCACTGTACCGCAATTCAAGTGGGTCAGAAGTTTACATACACTAAATTGACTGTGCCTTTAAATAACATGGGAAATTCCAGAAAATGATGTCATGGCTTTAGAATCTTCTGATAGGCTAATTGACATAATTTGAGTCAATTGGAGGTGTACCTGTGGATGTATTTCAAGGCCTACCTTCAAGCTCAGTGCATCTTTGCATGACATCATGGGAAAAAAAAATGGTAGACCTCCACAAGTCTGGTACATCCTTGGGAGCAATTTCCAAATGCCTGAAGGTACCACATTCATCTGTACAAACAATAGTCGCAAGTATAAACAGCATGGGACCACGCAGCCGTCATACCGCTCAGGAAAGAGTTGTGTTCTGTCTCCTAGAGATTAATGTACTTTGGTGTGAAAAGTGCAGATCAATCCCAGAACAACAGCAAAGGACCTTGTGAAGATGCTGGAGGAAACCGGTACAGACATATCTATATCCAGAGTAAAACTGGTCCTATATCGATATAACCTGAAAGGCAAGGAAGAAGCCACTGCACATGAGAACAAAGATGGTACTTTTTGGAATAATGTCCTCTCGTCTGATGAAACGAAAATAGAACTGTTTGGCCATAATGATCATCATTATGTTTGGTGGAAAAAGGGGGAGACTTCCAAGCCGAAGAACACCATCCCAACGTTGAAGCACGGGGTGGTAGCATCTTGTTGTGGGGGTGCTTTGCAACAGGAGGTACATGTGCACTTCTCAAAAGAGACATCAGTCAGGAAGTTAAAGGTTGGTCGCAAATGGGTCTTCCATTGACAATGACGCCAAGCATACTTCCAAAGTTGTGACAAAACGGCTTGGGCTAGGCCCCTTTTCTCTCAATTTCTGCCTGAATGACATTCCCAAAGTAAACTGCCTGTTGCTTAGACCCTGAAGCCAGGATATGCATATAATTGGTAACATTGGAAAACAAACACTTTGAAGTTTGTGGAAACGTTAAAATAATGTAGGAGAATATCAAAAGAAGAATAAACCTGCACCTAAGAGACCATCCTCTTGCAATGGCAAGTATAAGGGCATACTCAATTATAGCTCCCAGGATGTAATTCCTATGGCTTCCACAGGTTGTCTACAGTCTGTTCAAGGTTTCAGGCTTGTAACTTCCAAAACAAATAAGAAATATCAATTTTAGTACAGGGACACAGTCTTGGAAATTAGTTATTCCGCGTACCATGAAGACAAGATTCACCTGCTAAAATCGGTTTCCTATTGAACATACTTCTTTCCATAAGAAATATTATAGTTTGATTACATTTTATGTTATCTGAGGAGTAAATAGAAACGTAGTTTGACTTGTTGAAACAAAGTATAGTGGTAGATCGGATTCCTTTCTCTGCATGTTCAACGAGTGGATTACTCAAATCGATGAAACCAACTACAGACTTTTTGGGATATAAAGAAGGATTTTATCTAACAAAACAACACTACATGTTATAAGCCAGGACCCTTTGGATAACAAATCAGAGGAATATTTTTGAAAAGTAAGTGAATATTTAATCTCTATATGTGAATTTATTAAACCTGTGCCGGTGGAAAAATATTTTGATTTGGGGCGCAGTCCTCAAACGATCGCATGGCATGCTTTTACTGTAATAACTACTGTAAAGCAGACAGTGCAGTTAGATTAACAATAATTTAAGCTTTCAACCGATATAAGACACTTGTATGTGCATAAATGTTTAATATCCATCATTTTATGGTTATCTATTTGAATTGCGCACCCTCAAGTTTCACTGGAAGTTGTCCTGTTAGCGGGACGCCTTTAAAAACAAATTTGGCCTTCCGGGGAACTGTATATTGACTTTTATTTTCTTGTGTTATTGACTGTACGTTTGTTTATTCCATGTGTAACTCTGTGTTGTTGTTTGTGGCGACCTGCTTTGCTTTATCTTGGCCAGGTCGCAGTCGTAAATGAGAACTTGTTCTCAACTGGCCTACCTCGTTAAATAAAGGTGAAATAAAAATGGTAAAAAATAATAATAATTTGATTAACTGCCTTGTTCATTGGCAGAACAACAGCTTTTCACTTTGCCAGCTCAGGGATTCGATCAAGCAACCTTACTGGCCCAACACTCAAACCACTAGGCTACCTGCCGAAACTGATTGACGGGACCCTGTTCATTTTATGAGCAGGTCCAAAGCCTAGCACAATACCTCAGATAACCCTTCATGGTTGGTAGACTGTAACACGTTACACTATATCTTAGCTAACCCGTGTTAGGTTCTAATTACCAGAGTAAGAACTCAACGGACACTTTGAAAACTTAAACCAAGTTTATTCTTCCCAAAGGATTGAAATGCTGAATTGACAAAAACATGTTTGTAATAGGGGTGTATAGGTACCCCATTTTAGGTACCTCCTTCTCGCTAAACATTCTACCTTTATCCCTAGGCAGGAAACTAAGTGATAAATCTTTCCTTCTCCCTTAATGTGACCTGACCTGACCTCGACCCCCTTCATCACTAATCCATGGCTCTCTCCCCATATCAATGCCTGCCACATGTGATTGTTTTCCCTTCACAGTACATTCCAAGATAACCATTAACTTCTGGTGTAGCCCCTTGGCAATGGCACCCTTCATGTCTCTATTACAACTAATGATTAATAACATTTGAAGTTCAGAAATGCAAACCTATCACAGATTAAGGGCGATAAACTGTAACAAGGCTCAAGATTCAAGGCCTAGTTATTTCATGTTCATGAATATGGATTTTACCTAATGAAGCCCATAGCGTGTGGTAACTAACAAAAGGTGAGACGTGTCAGCCTATTTGCAATGCACCTCATGGTTATTGAATTTCCATTTTCACATTTCTCTTTCAGCAGCATCTTTTAATCAAATGATTTTGAAGGCGTACACATATAAAAGCGTGCATATGTAGTTCTGTCCTTTTGATGAAGTTGTCTATACATTTTACGACATGTTTTATGTTTTGTGTGGGGATCCTAATAAAATACTATACACACACCTCCCGAGTGGCGCAGCGGTCTAAGGCACTGCAACGCAGTGCTAGAGGCTGTATCACAACCGGCTGTGATCGGGAGTGCTATAGGGCAGTGCACAATTGGCCCAGCATCATCCGGGTTAGGGGCGGGCTTGGCAGGGGGGGCTTTACTTGGCTCATTGCACTCTAGCGACTCCTTGTGGTGGGCCGGGCGCCTGCATGCTGACTTCGGTCGTCAGTTGAACGGTGTTTCCTCCGACACATTAGTGCAGCTGGCTTCCGGGTTAAACAGATGGGTGTTAAGAAACACGGTTTGGCGGGTTATGTTTCGGAGGACACACGACTTGACCTTCGCCTCCCGTGCCCGTTGGGGAGTTGCAGCTATGAGACAAGATCGAAATTGGGGAGAGAAAACATACTATACAAACCGATTTAGGACCACTGACTGACCTGGAGCTACAAAAGCCTCAACAGCAGTTACTGCAGACAATAACTGCATGTAGGACCAACAAAGGCAGCAAGAGCAACCAGAGCTAGAAGGATAAACAAGCACTATAGGGGCTCAAAGTGCTCTAAGGGTATAAAGCTAGTCTAGCTAGAATTCTACCCTTCTCCGCATTCATCAACAACAAAAAAAACGAAGTCGCTGTGGAGCGAACAGTGGTGCTGTTTCCCCTAGTGTGGATTTGATCTTTAATAAGGATTAAATTACTAGCCAGACACATGGCGCTCCAGAGATAGAGTGGCTGTGAGGAAAGACTAATAGCAGTAGCCTAAGAAGGATATGCAAGGGTGAAAAGAAGCTACAGGCAGTGAATAGATCAGGACCTCAGCTCATTGCAGCACAAGGCTACAATGTAGTGTTAGATGGTTCTAGTAATTACACTGCTACATGTTTCAGCCCTATGCTCCTAGGACATTACAATTGTATGAAGCTGGCATGTGTCATACTTAATTATTATGAGGTCAGCTGGGCAGTGAGATGTACTGTGCTGTAGTGTGTGTGATACCCACCTGCATCTGTGTTAGATTCTGTTTGACTATCTGCTTGACCTTGGGACTGTTAGCCAGCAGGTGGGGTAGTTTCACATAGGGTTTCCACAGCTTTGAGAGATGGAGAGAGATAGAAAGAGAGAGAGAGAGAGAGAGAGAGAGAGAGAGAGAGAGAGAGAGAGAGAGAGAGAGAGAGAGAGAGAGAGAGAGAGAGAAAGACGTCTCTCAGACCAACACGTTAATATTTCACCATTATTAAACAACATAATTTAATAGTACATTTGTCTGCTGTCCTGCTGTCTGTGTGTGTGGGGGGCCTGGTTTCCTCTTGTGTTCGACCAGAGAGGTCGCCTTCAACAACTAGGAAGTAAACACAAAATAGTTTATGAGCACTGTTTGTAACACTTCTTCACTCAACGCTGCAGTTATAACACACATGTGTGTGTGACAAGAGAAGAGACATCTCTCCAAATGCCCCAATTACAATTTATATGATTTAAAATTTATTTGAAAAGGACATCGATTTGGGGAAGGTTACACAGTGATGTACCATTGAAAACCCCCTTGGACTGCCAGACTCTAGTAATAATAGACTGAGGGTTCTGACCGCGCCACTCCATTAAAGCTTTTCCTCATTTAGTGGCCGAGTTATTCAATTATATGACGGGCATGCGGCCCGGCCCGGCTCGAGAGAGAGAGAGAGAGAGAGAGAGAGAGAGAGAGAGAGAGAGAGAGAGAGAGAGAGAGAGAGAGAGAGAGAGAGAGAGAGAGAGAGAGAGAGAGAAATTAAACCTGTGGTGTAGAAAGAGAGAAAGCAAGAGAGCAACCCGCGGTAGAGGGAGAGGAATGGTGGCGATGAGGGGAATTAGAATTAAGGCTGTTTAATAGGGCGACTTCATTAGTGATCTGTGTGGAGAGAGACTGAGACGGCTTTACCGCTGTGATTATCGGCTCACCGCTGGCCTAACGGCGTGCGACAGTCGGGCACAGGTGGAGGCTGCGGAGGAGAGGAGAGCAGGTTAAAGCTGTAGCCTGAGAGGCCTCCCTCCCCAACCTGCTCACTTGACATTTCAGAAGATCCGCTCTGTGCTCTCAAGGTATGACAGGCTGGTGCGTGTGTGTGTGTGTGTCTGCCACACGCTCATTAACATATGCTCTCTGACTGCCGTCGCTCTCCAGTAAATGCTAATTTACCACCATCCGCTTCTCCCTCGTCTCGCTCCCCCTCTCTTTTTTAAATTTCACTCCCTCTCCCTGTGGCCCTCTATAGATACTGGGGTTAGAACAACCCTAAACATTCATTTCTAAAGTAAGGGAACAGGAAGGTGTACCTTAACGTAAGTAGCGTTGTCTGTGTCCTCTCTCTCCTTCCTCGCTCCCCTCTCAGTGGCATTGCCATCAATGCAATTAAAGACAGCTCTGCCCTCACTTCCCTCATTATGTCGCAGGAATGTTCCGGTGCTTTCCATCTTATTTCATTTCCACATTTGCGACCTCCTATTAATCATGTCCACGTTCGTCAACAAACGTGTCGTCTGTGGATCAGAGAGATTTGACATAGCCTAGGGGAGTGTGTGGTGTGTGTGTGCATCCATAACTGCGGGGAAACATGCGGACGCAGACGGACATCCCTAATATTCCGACAGACAAAAATCTGCATTACTCAAAGGACAAAGGTCTGAGCACAAACACACTAATGATGGGGTTTCATAATAATGAGATCTCCTGTTTACCGGCTATAAAGCCTTCAATCGCTCGTCATTGGCTTCTAAGGATGTGTCCCAAATGGCACGCTATTCCCTTCGTAGTGCACTACTTTTTATCAGGACTCTGGTCAAAAGTAGTTCACTATAAAAGGAATAAAATGACATTTGGGATCTCCTTGTAGTATGTGACAAGGATACAGATAAACAGATTATAATAACAGGCACACTGAACAAACATAAACTTGTTGAAGAGTTTCACTTTTGATTGGCGCTTTGTTTTGTTTGTTGTTGCTTCTCTCTACACCTTGGAGACGATGGAAGAGGAAAATGTAATATACTTTTGGTAATTATGCACAGGCACAGTACAGTATTCCCTCTCCTTCACCTCCACACTGTCTGTGTGTGTGTGTGTATCTGCTTGTCTTTACTTTTCAAGAGACAGACAGTGTCGTTCCCACAGCGAGATTACCCAGTGGAACCCTAGGACCCATGACGACGCATTTGAAAATGTCACACCACTCTTTCTCTACCTCCCTGTCTCTCAACGACATACGCCCCCCCCCCCCTCTCTCTCTCTCTCTCTCTCTCTCTCTCTCTCTCTCTCTCTCTCTCTCTCTCTCTCTCTCTCTCTCTCAACAAACACAGAAGAGTGCCACCATCAACCCGTCCTGTGAGAGATTCCTTAAATAAGGAGTGTGGGGCACAGGGGAGAGGGGAGCGGAAGGAGTGTGTCTGAGGAAGGGGACTATGCAGTAGTGTTTGTGGCCAGGGATGAGAGGCTGGGGGCAGTATAAATCTAGATCCTGGGTGGTTAGTGGTTGGGGTCTTACTGCGGATCCCCAGTGTAACTGAGCTGGGCCGGGGGTTGTGGGGAGCGGGACAGGGGAAGTATAGTTCCTGGGTGGTGGGGGGCAGTTAGGGTTTGAGGGGTATAGTGAGGATCTTACTGCGGGTCCCCGGGGGAGCTGAGCTGGATGGGCCAGATCCCAAAGTGGACAATGGTGGGGAAGGAGTTGACCTCTGGGTTGAACTGCTCTCTGTTCAGCTGGTCAATATGCACCGAGCTGGGCTTCTGAAACAACAACACAAACACTATGATACCAGGGCCCATATCAAGTCAACACGTGTAGACCATACAGTGGAATGACACTGTATGACAAGCCCTTAATTAACCAACAATGCAGTTTTAAGAAAATAAGTGTTAAGAAAGTAATACTTATTTTCCACCATAATGTGCAAATAAATTCATTAAAAATCCTACAATGTGATTTTCTGGACTTTTTTTCTAATTTTGTCTGTCATAGTTGAAGTGTACCTATGATGAAAATTACAGGCCTCGCTCATCGTTTTAAGTGGGAGAACTTGCACAATTGGTGGCTGACTAAATACTTTTTTGCCCCACTGTATATATATTTTTTTAATTAAGAAAAATAACAAGTCATTCAACTTCTTCGGGATAGGGTCTATTTTTCTCCATTTCCGCCTGACTAACGCGCCCAAAGTAAACTGCCTGTTACTCAGGCCCTGAAGCCAGGATGTGCATATAATTGGTACCACTCGAAAGAAAACACTCTGACATTTGTATAAATGTTAAAATAATGTAGGAGACTATAACACAATAGATAGGTGAAAATCTAAAGAAAAACCAGCCGGAAATATATATTCTTTGAAAGCCCATGCTCTTCCAATGGAATGTATAAGTAAAAGATTTAATCTAGCTCCCAGTATGCAATTCCTATGGCTTCCACTGGATATCAGTAGTCTTTGTTCAAGGTTTCAGGCTTGTTTCTTCCCAAACGAGGAAGAATAATGAGTTTTGATACAGGGACTCAGACTTGGAAATCAGTGTACAGTATGTGCAATGAAGTGGACATGCACCTGCTAATATCGTTTTCCTATTGAACATACTTCTTTACGTATGAAATATATTTAATTACATTTTAGGGTATGTCCTTGTTTTTGAAAGAAAAGTATTTTTTCCCATTAAAATAACTTCTAATTGATCAGAAATCCATTGTAGACATTGTTAATTTTGACAAATGGCTATTGTAGCTGGAAATGGCTGATTTTTAATGCAATATCTACATATGTGTACAGAGGCCAATTATTAGCAACCATCACTCCTGTGTTCTAATGGAAAGTTGTAAGCTAATCCAAATTTATAATTTTATTAGGATAGATCATTAGAAAACCCTTTTGCAATTATGTTGTGCTGATTAAACAATGAGCATCAGCATTTGTTGGTTCGATTACAAGGTCAAAAGGGCCAGAAACAAAGAACTTTCTTCTGAAACTGGTCAGTCTATTCTTGTTCTGAGAAATGTAGGCTATCCTATGCGACAAATTGCCAAGAAACTGAAGATCTCGTACAACACCTGGTACTACTCCCTTCACAGAACAGCACAAACTGGTTCTAATCAGAATAGAAAGAGAAGTGGGAGGCCCCGGTGCAGAACTGAGCAAGAGGACAAGGACAATAGAGTGTCTAGTTTGAGAAACAGATGCCTTCCAAATCCTCAACTGGCAGCTTCATTAAAAAAGGGTTTTCTAATGATCAATTAGCCTTTTAAAATTATAAACTTGGATTTGCTAACACAAAGTGCCATTAGAACACAGGAGTGATAGTTGCTGATGTAATGAATTTCCTCCTCTTCTTCCGAAGAGGAGAGGCGAAACGGATCAGAGGACCAATACGCGGCGTGGTAAGTGTCCATGGTTCTTTTTAATATGTTAAGGTACACATGAACAACTGACTACAAAAAAAACAATAAATGTGAAACTCAAAACAGTCCTATCTGGTGCAATCACAGAGACAGAAACAATCACCCACAAACACACAGTGAAACCCAGGCTACCTAAGTATGATTCTCAATCAGAGACAACTAATGACACCTGCCTCTGATTGAGAACCATACTAGGCTGAAACATACAAATACCCAAAACATAGAAATACAAACATAGACTGCCCACCCAACTCACGCCCTGACCATACTAACTAAATACAAAACACAGGAAATAAAGGTCAGAACGTGACAGCTGATAATAAGACTCTGTACGCCTTTGTAGATATTCCATAAAATAAATCTGCTGTTTCCACCTACAATAGTCATTTACAACATTAACAATGTATACACCGCATTTCTGATCAATTTGATGTTATTTTAATTGACAAAAAAATAGCTTTTCTTTCAATAACAAGGACATTTCGAAGTGACCCCAAACTTTTGAACGGTAGTGTATATGAAACTTCTCGTTAAATAGTGTGGTCTACAGCTTATCATGATCTACTCTATCCCATTGGTAAGATAGTCTTGATCTGAGCTCATCCATTTTATTATCCAACGATTGCACATTGGCTAATAGGACTGATGGTAAAGGCAGATTACTCACTCGCCGTCTGATCCTTACAAGTTACACCGACCTACATCCCCGATTTCTCTGTCTCTTCTTCATGTGAATGACTGGGATTTGGGCATTGCCGGGTGTCTGAAATAAATCCTTTCTGTCTGACTCGTTAATTAAAGATAAAATATTTTTCCAGTACGAGGTGAGTAATCACTGTCCTGATATCCAGAAGCTCTCTTCGGTCATAGGAGGGGGCAGAAAAAAACACACACAATAGCACAATATTAGATCATATTAATTATTATCTAAAAGGCAAAACTGATCATAGATCAGCACTACCATTCTGTGACGCTTTGTGAATACGGACCCAGGGCCCATATGTATCAAGTGTCTCATAGTTGAAGTGCTGATTTAAGAGCAGTTTTGACTTTTAGCTCAAAATGTATACGTTTACATGGACGGGTGGACAGGGGGGTGACGACCTGATCCTAGATCAGAACTCCTACTCTGGGATGCTTGATACGACCACAGATCGTCTCAGTACAGTGACATGTTATTTTGTTACAAAAAGAGCATCTGAATTCAAGGAAATTTCCACTCAAAAGTGCACAGCCTTCCAATCTAGCATTCTGTCAATCACACACACATGCACCCTATTGGACCTGGTCAAAAGTAGTGCACTAAATACGGAATAGGGTGCTATTTGATTAACAGCCTTTTCCTTAATATGGATGGGCATTTGACTTTCTATTTTAATCTTCAAATAATCTCATAACAATTTTTAGGGATATCCGGATATATATATATATATATACACACAGTGGGGAGAACAAGTATTTGATACATTGTGTAACGGTTTTCTTCCGTTGAAGGAGAGGCGGACCAAAATGCAGCGTGGTTAGTGTTCAACATGTTTAATATAGATGATAAACGAGAACACTACAAAATACAAAACAACAAATGTGAAAACCGAAAAGTCCTATCTGGTGCAATGACACAAAGACCGAAGACAACCACCCACAAAGTACTCACAGAATATGGCTGCCTAGATATGGTTCCCAATCGGAGACAACGATAGACAGCTGCCTCTAATTGAGAACCAATCTAGGAAACCATAGACAGACAAACTACCTAGAAAGGAAACAGCTCCATAAACATACAAGCCCTAGACAAGTGAAAAAAAAAACATAAATCCCCCATGAAACCTACAAAATCGTCAGTGTATCAAATACTTGTTCTCACCACTGTGTATGTATGTATGTATGTATGTATGTATGTATGTATGTATGTATGTATGTATATATATATATATATATATATATATATATATATATAATGCACGGTTATAACAACAACATTCAATAGTTTGTTTTATTACATTAAGTAGTTCAAATGTCATGGTTTATACTTGTGGTTAAGCAAGAATTCTCCAGAAATGAACACTGACTCAAGTAATTTAATACTAACGTCCGTTAACCGTGCCCATCCCTAGTGCTTACTATGCCAGGGTTGGTGATGATCATGCCCTTGCACTCTTCTGCATATTTCTGCCGCTCCAGTTCCTACCACCGCAGCATGTCAGCTATCTCCTCCTCATGGACCGGATGCTTGGAGATCTGCAGGACAGAGAAGGAGCACCAGTTGCATGGACAACACCTCCTTACCACCATCTGACAGAGAGGATACACAGAGATAGTGAAATGGGAAGATAGACAGGACGTAGAGCAACAGCTGGTTCATGGACCAGCACCTCCTAACATTCGTCTAGACACTCAGAGTCGGAGAGAGAGAGAGACATAGACAGCATACAAAGAGAAAGACAAACACATTCACACAAGAGAAACAAGACGGACAGACACAGACACAAAGAGACGGACAGACGAGACAAGGCACACACATGATCAGAGAGATAGACAGAGAATATGAACAGGTTCAAATACACAATCAGGTTAATAAACACTAATGCAAAATTGCTTGACCTAAATTTACAAGTGTTCACATGGACTGACACACACAGAAAATCTACAGCGATGACTCTCAATCTTAGAAACGCATTACGACAATAACTCATGTGTACATAGTGTCTCACACAAATAAAGCACATACCACTCAAACAGAGTAGCAGGTTCCAACATTCTCCAGCAGAGAGAGACAGAGTGCTCTAAGTAAAGGACAGATCGAGACAGGAAGGACAGTGACTCACCAGGTAAGAAGTGGACAAAGCTAGGCATGAAGTGGAACTTCTGACATCCAGGAGATTGTCCCACTGTGATTGTCCCACTCTGGACCTGCATGGAGAAAAAACAAAAACACTGAAAACACCTTCCCATCCCTCCCAGATCTAGTGCCTAGGGGGAAAGGAAAACTGCTTCAAAAAAACTACTGAGTACAGGGTCTGAATGTAAATGTGATATTTCAGTATTTTTGTTTCTAAATACCTATGTATTGTAACAGTAACAGTAACTGAAAGGTTGCTAGATCGAATCCCAGAGCTGGCAAAGTAAACATCTGTGGTTCTGCCCCTGAACAAGGCAGTTAACACACTGTTCCTAAGCCATCATTGACATTAGGGGGTAATGTGTGCCGATCGACAAAGAAAAAAAAAGATGTAATCAATTTTAGAATAAGTCTGTAATTTAACAAAATGTGGACAAAGTCAAGGGTTCTGAATACTTTCCGGATGCACTGTAGGTTACATGGGCCTTGGATGGGTTCACAGAGAGCGATACACAACCGTTTGGAGAACATTAAACACACACACACACAGACAGAAAGACAGACAGACATACAAGAGATGAGGGGCTTTACTGACCTCTGGTGTCATCTCTTCAATAAAATGAACTGTGTAATCTATGTTGAAACGAATCACTCTGCACAATGGAAACTGGGATGATGAAAGAGAAGAAGAGCGAGAGGGAGTGAGGGAAGAAAAGAGGAACACTCATTACCATGGTGTTAAACAGAGTTTGCAGCTTCTGAAGGAAACTCATAAAAGAAACTGAATCTCAATAAGCAGGGTCTGCTGCCCCAAAAAACAGACACATCAAACACACACACACATATGCAGGAGAACACACATACACAACCACAAACACAAACACACACACAGAGTAACGTGCACACACTGGAAAAATACGCTGAACACACACCCAACATCTCTTTACCCAGGGCTTTTGAACATTAAGTGGCTCCAATCTCTTTAAGGAGATTAACCCATTCTTCCGTGTTTAATCTTCCAGTTACATGTTCTTTGTTGTCTGAGCGAGTGTCCATTTTGTAGGATTAACCTGGCCTTCCGCCGTACAATGTGCAGTGGTGCCCACCCTTCTGGCTAACTAGCAGTGGTTAATATTGCTGCGCTTGTGGTTGTCCTATCACCAGGCCCCTGGTGATGCAAGGTTTTTGCAGGTGTTGTTTAAATTATCCCACGATAATCTGGGCATAATCTTCACTGAATCATTTTTAAAATTTGAAATGATTGATCATATGTGACTTTCGCTTCATTATTCAAACACACAGACAGACAAGTCTCTCGGTCACAGCCAGGCATTGCCTGCCATTGAAATGCCTGGGGAAGCAGGAGGTACAGATGCAATCTTTCCCCAATGAAAGCAGTGCCGCCAAGCCAGATTTTAAGCAGTAACGACACACATAGTTAAACATTTTTTTTTTAATAACTGGATTTTAGCTCCCGTCTGTCAGGACCCAGTTACGAACCCGGGTCTCCGGAGTGAGAAACAGTCACTTAACCAACTGAGCCACGAATAGTCGGCAGAACCCAGAAGATGAGGCAGACACAGCAGTACTTGAGAAGGTGTATTTAATGAAGTAAAAAGTGAATTTCTTCAGGAAAACATGTAACTCCACAACCTCAAAAGGAATTCCACAAGATGGAAGGAAAAGCACAAAAAGCCTCAAAAGATACTCAAAAACAAACAAACAAGAACAAAAAACAGAATTCCACAAGAGCGTCCACCAGGATCAACAAGAGTTCACAGAGTACTAGGGCTGGGTGCTAACATATAAACACAGAGCAAAGAACAGAGGAAAACAAAGGGTTTAAATACAATCAGGGGAAACGAGGCACAGGTGCAAATAATAATGGGGATCAAGGGAAAACAAAAGGTCAAAAGGCACAATGGGGGCATCTAGTGACCAAAAACCGGAACAACCCTGGCCAAATCCTGACACCGTCCAACTATGTTCTATCAGACATTTCAAACTAAATTCCCAGCTAATGAGAAAACAAGGCAACAGCAGAATGAGAGATTTTTAAATCCATATCCCAGTACGACCCACGTGACCACAATGAATGTCACACTGTGAGGGACTATCGAGCGATCCTCTGTCTATACGTAGGAGGACTTTAAAGTCGCAAACTCTGTAATATTTGACAGATACTGATGGGCCTTCAAAAGTAGAGAGAGAGGGAGATGACTTTAAACACAAGGTCACCATCAGAAGTGTGGCTGGGACAGAACAATAGTGAGCATCTCCCAAATGGCACCCTATTCCTTATATAATGCACTACTTTTGACCAGGGTCCATAGGGCAATTAGGGCACCATTTGGGACACACACTAAGTTTATCCGAGGTTGACTCAGGAAAAAATAGGAGGGTTGTAGCGAAGGACGGATTTGAAGTTGGTGTTTTAAGCCAAATGCTAATCGCTGGTTGTGAAATATGAATGTGCTTTGCTTTATAAACCTGCCTGTTGGAACGGAGAGAACATTCATATTAAGCAGCACACACACACACATACATAGTACAGCTGATGCGGCACAGGTTGTCCCATTGGAGGGCATGAGGGAGGAGAGAGAGGAGATGGAGAGCGAGGGAACAGACGAGTGTTGAGCTATGCATAGGGTTCGAGACTGTGACCCAAACACTTGCATTTGTGACCCTTTGACTTGGCAGTGTTACACACATTTTATATTGGTTGCTACTGTAGCGTGCCAATGAAAACATTTAGGTGGCCACGTTAGTTGAGCGTTGCATGGTATGCCCGAAACTTCTGTTCTTTTTCGATACAATTATTTTTTTTAAACAGTTCGGTACTAACATTTGTTACTTTCGGAAGTTCTGTGAAAAGTGTCTCATGTCATCTAATCAAATCAAATGTTATTTGTCACATGCACCAAATGCAACGGCACTGAGAACTGATTTTCCTTCACTCTGCGGTCCAACTCATCCAAAACCATCTCAATTGGGTTGAGGTCGGGTGATAGTGGAGGCCAGGTCATCTGAGGCAGCACTCCATCACTCTCCTTGGTCAAATTGCCCTAACACAGCCTGGAGGTGTGTTTTGATTCATTGTCCTGTTGAAAAACATATGATAGTCCCACTAAGTGCAAACCAGATGGGATGGTGTTTCGCAGCAGAATGCTATAGTAGCCATGCTGGTTAAGTGTGCCTTGAATTCTAAATAAATCACAGTGTCACCAGGTGCAGTTAACTCTAATGAACTTATCCTCTGCAGCATAGGTAACTCTTCCTTTCCTGTGGTGGTCCTCATGAGAGCCAGTTTCATCATAGCGACTGATGGTTTTTGCGACTGCACTTAAAGTTCTTGACATTTTCCGGATTGACTGAACTTCATGTCTTAAAGTAATGATGGATTGTAGTTTATCTTTGCTTATTTGATCTGTTCTTGCTATAATCAAATCAAATCAAATGTATTTATATAGCCCTTCGTACATCAGCTGATATCTCAAAGTGCTGTACAGAAACCCAGCCTAAATCCCCAAACAGCAAGCAATGCAGGTGTAGAAGCACGGTGGCTAGGAAAAACTCCCTAGAAAGGCCAAAACCTAGGAAGAAACCTAGAGAGGAACCAGGCTATGTGGGGTGGCCAGTCCTCTTCTGGCTGTGCCAGGTGGAGATTATAACAGAACATGGCCAAGATGTTCAAATGTTCATAAATGACCAGCATGGTCGAATAATAATAAGGCAGAACAGTTGAAACTGGAGCAGCAGCACGGCCAGGTGGACTGGGGACAGCAAGGAGTCATCATGTCAGGTAGTCCTGGGGCATGTTCCTAGGGCTCAGGTCCTCCGAGAGAGAGAAAGAAAGAGAGAAGGAGAGAATTAGAGAACGCACACATAGATTCACACAGGACACCGAATAGGACAGGAGAAGTACTCCAGATATAACAAACTGACCCTAGCCCCCCAACACATAAACTACTGCAGCATAAATACTGGGGGCTGAGACAGGAGGGGTCAGGAGACACTGTGGCCCCATCTGAGGACACCTCCGGACAGGGCCAAACAGGAAGGATATAACCCCACCCACTTTGCCAAAGCACAGCCCCCACACCACTAGAGGGATATCTTCAACCACCTACTTACCATCCTGAGACAAGGCTGAGTATAGCCCACAAAGTTCTCCGCCATGGCACAACCCAAGGGGGGGCGCCAACCCAGACAGGATGACCACATCAGTGAATCAACCCACTCAGGTGACGCACCCCTTCCAGGGACGGCATGAGAGAGCCCCAGTAAGCCAGTGACTCAGTCCCTGTAATAGGGTTAGAGGCAGAGAATCCCAGTGGAAAGAGGGGAACCGGCCAGGCAGAGACAACAAGGGCGGTTCGTTGCTCCAGAGCCTTTCCGTTCACCTTCCCACTCCTGGGCCAGACTACACTCAATCATATGACCCACTGAAGAGATGAGTCTTCAGTAAAGACTTAAAGGTTGAGACCGAGTTTGCATCTCTGACATGGGTAGGCAGACCGTTCCATATAATATGGACTTGGTCTTTTACCAATTATGTATACCACCCCTACCTTGTCACAACACAACCGATTGGCTCAAACACATTCATAAGGAACACAATTCCACAAAGTAACTTCTAAGAAAAGGCATACTTGTTCATGGAAAATTCCAGGTGACTACCTCATGAAGCTGGTTGAGAGAATGCCAATAGTGTTCAGAGCTGTCATCAAGGCAAAGGGTGGCTACTTTAAAGAAAAAGTATATTTTGATTTGTTTACCACTTTTTTGGTTACTACATGATTCCATATGGGTTATTTCATAGTTTGACATCTTCACTATTATTCAAAAATGTAGAAAATAGTAAAAATAAATAAAAACCCTGTAATGAGAAGGTTTGTCCAAACTTTGACTGGTACTGTATCATGAACAAAAATATAAACACAACATGTAGTGTTGGTGGTCCCATGAACTGAAATAGAATATCTAAGCATTTTTCAAATGTGTACAAATCTTATTTCTTGCAAATTCTGTGCACATCCTTGTTAGTGAGCACTTCTTCTTTGCCAAGATAATTCATTCATCTCATTTGTTGAGGTTTAGCAGTGGTTGGCATCCAATAAACGTAGCATTACCGCCACCGAGTAGACTGGAGTATAACTCCCTTATACTTTGCTTGAGAAAAGCAAAATAAATCAACAAATATCCTACCATCTAACCCAACACTCATGAAAAAACCCACCACCCTACTCCACTATTTAAACCTACCTCAGGCCAACAGCCTGAAAGGACAGGACACCACCACTAAACATATCATGTAACTCTTCTCACGTCAAATCGTGTACAGCCAAATACTTCGCTGCAGCTGCAGCCACAACATCTAATTTATGCGACTTAAGTTCCATCCCTGCAGTACAGTTGATAACTATTGCTGTACATGTTTAAGAAGCCAATCTATCTGAAGCATTTATCACTCGTTGGCCTATCCCTCTGTACTGATACATATCTACTACTCACACAAATCCTTTCAGGATTCCTTCATTTTGACCCATCTTCCTCAACTTTCATCCCTACCTCAGCATACGACACCCTCTACTCTGACCCTTGTAACGTCAATCTGCCTCTCTCACACTGGACATGACTGATCCCCAACCACAAGGGTACCCCTACAGATAACAAATACCACTTCTTTCCCCAATGCAACACATTCCTTTGGCTCATGCCCTTCTGCACACTTCTCACACCTAGGAACCTCCCTCCTACACACTGTTGCCACATGCCTATAAGCTTGACACCTGTGACAACGTCATG
This sequence comes from Oncorhynchus gorbuscha, assembly GCF_021184085.1. Taxonomy (NCBI): domain Eukaryota; kingdom Metazoa; phylum Chordata; class Actinopteri; order Salmoniformes; family Salmonidae; genus Oncorhynchus; species Oncorhynchus gorbuscha. The sequence continues at coordinate 35,497,791 of NC_060179.1, read as the reverse complement.
TACTCGGCACATAAACTCGCATGGGATAACTGAAAATTCCTAACATCACTTTGGACTCAACATAAAAATTCAAAAGAACAGACAATGACTCTTCTGTTTCACCACTCACGCCACCCTGTCTGCGTCAAAACCAAACGATGAGCATCGCAAACACAGGTCATCTTTCCCTTCAGTTGGTCCACTTTCACAATTACCGCTAGCCCAGTAATCCCTCTTTTCAATGGAGCCCTTTTCTTGAGGGCAAGACAAGTCACATCTTGTCCCAATTTGTTTGGTGCAAAGCACCTGCTCCCTCTGACCAAGAGAAACACCAATAATTATCACAAGAACACTTTGGGTTACCTTCACCGATGGCGGAGCACCCAGCTCCTTTTTCACCCACCCTGAAACCACAAATGGATCAGCCAAATGGCAGGGGTCCACTTTCCCCAAAAATGTCCCTCCTATCGTCACAGACTCATCTGTGACTGTGGACTTCACCACACCTGCAACCTCCGATAAGTCGCCCTCTTTCACTTCCATTTCTCCTCCAGACCTCAATCCGGCGTACTGCTCACTATGCTTACATTCTTCTTCAACAAACCATCTCCCTTTTTTCCGCCATTTTTACCCAACTGATGCTCATCCTCTTCCTCCATATTTCTCTTCGACCTCCTCTGCCTTTTTTTCCACCATTCCTCCTCTGTATGATAATACTACACTTCTCCTGACACGCATCTCGTTCTTGCCCTCTCCAGGGACGGCATTCCCCGCTCACTCCTGCCCTCTACCTCCAGCTTCCCCGCTTGTCTGTACTATATCTTATGTTATCCAGTTCTGTGCCCATGACCAGTACAAGAGACTAGTGGGAGGATGGCTTCTATTGTTAAAATTGGTCTAAAGTAGAGTAACCTGCTATGTAAATTCTCATTACCTGCTGTGTAAGATCTCTTAACCTGCGATGAAAAGTAAATTCTGGTCAATTGTCAGATAATCCATCCACTTGACAGTTATGGCATATCAAGAAGCTGATTAAACAGCATGATCATTACACAGCTGCACGTTGTGCAGGGGACAAAAGGCGACTCCAAAATGTGCTGTTTTGTAACATAATTCAATGCCACAGATCTGTCAAATTGAGGGAGTGTGCAATTCGCATGCTGACTGCAGGAAGGTCCACCAGAGTTGTTGCTAGGTCCACCAGAGTTGTTGCCAATTTCTTTACCATAAGCTGCCTCAAACGTTGTTTTAGAGAATTTAGCAGTACGTCCAACCACCCTCACAACCAGGACCTCCTCATCTGCCCACCTCATCTGCAACTGTCAGAAACCATCTCAGGGAAGCTCATCTGTGTGCTCATCATCCTCGGCAGAGTCTTGACCTGACTGCAATTCGGCATCATAAATTACTTCAGTGGGAAAATGCTCACCTTCTGGAGAAGTGTGCCCTTCATGGATGAATCCTGGTTTCAACTGTACCAGGCAGATGGTAGATAGCATGTATGGCGTCATGTGTCCGAGCGGTTGAACAGAGTGCCCCATGGTGGCAGTGGGGTTGTGCTATGGCGGGCAGGCATAAGCTACAGACAACGAACACAATTGCATTTTATTGATGGCCATTTGAATGCATGAAGATGCCGTGATGAGATCCTGAGGCCCATTGACGTGAAACTCACCCCCCACCATCACCTCATGTTTCAGCATGTTAATGCAATGCCCCATGTTGCAAGGAACAGTACACAATTCCTGGAAGCTAAAAATGCCCCAGTTCCTCCATGGCCTGCATACTCACCAGACTTATCACCCATTGAGCACGTTTGGGATGCTCTGGATCGACGTGTACGACAGCTTGATCCAGTTACCTGCAATATCCACCAACTTTCAAAGTCCCAGGTCCCGCCATTAGCCAGACAATTCACACTGCTTTTGAAGAAAAGTGGGACAAAATTCCATCGGTCAAAATTAACATCCTAATCAACTCCAAAAATCCAATCAAGTGTTAATTGTCACGTGCACTGAATACAACAGTGAAATGTTTACTTATAAGCCCTTAACTTCTTATGGTATAGGGGACGCTTGCGTCCCACTTGGCCAAAAGCCAGGGAAAATGCAGCACGGCAAATTTAAATAAATTGATATAAAAATCAAAGTTTCATTAAATCACACGTTAGATATTAAATTAAAGCTACACTAGTTGTGAATCCAGCCAACATGTCAAGTTTTAAAAAGGCTTTTCGGCGAAAGCATAACAAGCTATTAACTGATGATAGCACAACAGTAAACAAAGAGGGTAGTATATTTCAACCCTGCAGTCGCTACACAAAACGCAGAAATAAAATATAAAACATGCCTTACCTTTGATGAGCTTATTTTGTTGGCACTCCAATATGGGCCATAAACATCACAATTGGTCCTTTTGTTTGATTAATTCCATCCATATATATCCAAAATGTTAATTTATTTGGCGCGTTTGATCCAGAAAAAAACAGCTTTCAAATTGCGCAACGTCACTACAAAATATTTTAAAAGTTGCCTGTGAACTTTGCCAAAACATTTCAAACTACTTTTGTAATACAACTTTAGGTATGTTTAAACGTTAATAATCGATGAAATTGAAGATGGGTCTATCTGTGTTCAATATAGGAAGACAACAAACCAAGCTACTTTTCAAGTCTTGCGCAACTCTCAACAGTGTTACGCAGTTCCTAGATGGCCGTACTTCTTCATTGCACAAATTAATAACCTCAACCAAATTCCAAAGACTGGTCACATCTAGTGGAAGCGGAAGGAACTGAAAACAAGTTCCTAAGAAATATTGTTTCCCCAATGAGAAATCAGCGAACAGACAGAGACCCCCAAAAAAAATCTGAACGGTAAGTCCTCTGGGTTTTGCCTGCTACACAAGTGCTGTTATTCTCTCAAACATGATTCAAACAGTTTTAGAAACTTCAGAGTGTTTTCTATCCACATCTACTAATAATATGCATATCTTATATTCTTGGCATGAGTAGCAGGAAGTTGAAATTGGGCACGCTATTTATCCAAAAGTGAAAATGCTGCCCCCTGTACCTTAAAGAAGTTAACCAACTACGTAGTTCAAGAAATATGCTAAGGACATGTGTCACGCTGCATGAGGTAAATGATGGTCACGTCAGAAACCGATTGGTTTTAAGATCCACGCCCCCACCTTTTTTAAGGTATCTGAGACCAGCAGATGAATATCTGAAATCCGAGTCATGTGAACTCCATGGATTAGGGCCTAATGAATTTATTTCAATTGACTGATTTCCTTATATGAACTGTAACTCAGTAAAATCTTTGAAATTGTTGCATGTTGCATTTTAATAGATTATCTTTGGTTAAAAACATTGAGGGGATTATATTAATCTTGCCCGGGTGCCCAGATAGTTTGCACCTGGTGAAAACTGATTGCAATTCTTTGGGAATTAGGGTATTTCTTGGGCATGAACAGTCTGTGCCGTTCTGGCCAACAGCAAAGTTGGCTCAAAGCAAAAGCAACGTAGGAGTATTGAATAGGATTATTCACATTGAAATGTGATTGCTTTTGATGCTTTCTTCTTTCACATTGAAAACTAATTTGAAATATCAAACATATATTTTTGAAAAACTAATGTTTTATGTTTCTGAAAGATGGATCGTTGACAACAATACCAAGCAATGCAGATTGTTGTTTGATTTGATTGTAGTTCAGCCTTCAAATCCATAGTACCCTCCAAGCTCGGGGTCCTGAGTCTGAACTGTGCTACTTGGTCCTGGACTTCCTGATGGGCCGCTCCCAGGTGGTGAATGTAGGAAACAACACCTCCAATTCACTGATCCTCAAAACAGGGGCCCCACAAGGGTGCATGCTCAGCCCCCTCCTGTACTCCCTGTTCACCCATGACTGAGTGGGCCACGCACGCCTCCATCTCAATCATCAAGTTTTCAGACGACACAACAGTAGTAGGCCTGATAACCAAAATTGCTGAGACAGCCTAAAGGGAGGAGGTGAGGGCCGTGGTGGAGTGGTGCCAGGAAAATAACCTCTCCCTCAACAAAGCAAAGGAGCAGAGCTCATGGAAAAATTGAATTAAATATTTCTCAGATACCGGAACTTGTAAATTCAAAAATACTTTATTACAAAAGTAACAGAAGCCGAGCAGTTCCATGGAACAATGGAATTTTCTTGTTACAGACCTCGGGCTTTATAGGTTTCCACCTTCAAATAACACACATGGTCACTCAAATCTATGGAGATGATTAACACCCCTTGGCTTCTCGCCACCATTATCTTCCTGTCCCAATTATTTCTTGTTAATGCCCAAATCTACTCAGTTTAGATTATACTGGTGGCAGTGCCATAGTGTGAACACAAAAAAAAATATAAATGTATTGCATATATACTTTCCTAATATAAGTGCTTTTCTAATAATACTTGATTAGTACAAAAATATGTTCTTATTTCAGATACATGGCTTTTGGTGCCTATATTAATTAACCAAGGTACACATTTTCTGCTTACGTTCTGTTTTTACATGTCCAATGGTTAACTCTTTGTTTATCCAGCTCTGTTCATTCACCTGAGCTCAGCCTTTATTCTGCTTACACATGTCTATTAATTTACCCTATGTTTTCTGTCTCAATACTTCTGGGAAAACAGACTAGATAATGGAAAATCACCCATAGTCATGAATTCTTGCCAACACAGATTTACATTTACATTTACATTTACATTTAAGTCATTTAGCAGACGCTCTTATCCAGAGCGACTTACAAATTGGTGCATTCACCTTATGACATCCAGTAGAACAGTCACTTTACAATAGTGCATCTAAATCTTAAAGGGGGGGGGGGGTGAGAAGGATTACTTATCCTATCCTAGGTATTCCTTAAAGAGGTGGGGTTTCAGGTGTCTCCGGAAGGTGGTGATTGACTCCGCTGTCCTGGCGTCGTGAGGGAGTTTGTTCCACCATTGGGGGGGCCAGAGCAGCGAACAGTTTTGACTGGGCTGAGCGGGAACTGTACTTCCTCAGTGGTAGGGAGGCGAGCAGGCCAGAGGTGGATGAACGCAGTGCCCTTGTTTGGGTGTAGGGCCTGATCAGAGCCTGGAGGTACTGAGGTGCCGTTCCCCTCACAGCTCCGTAGGCAAGCACCATGGTCTTGTAGGGGATGCGAGCTTCAACTGAAAGCCAGTGGAGAGAGCGGAGGAGCGGGGTGATGTGAGAGAACTTGGGAAGGTTGAACACCAGACGGGCTGCGGCGTTCTGGATGAGTTGTAGGGGTTTAATGGCACAGGCAGGGAGCCCAGCCAACAGCGAGTTGCAGTAATCCAGACGGGAGATGACAAGTGCCTGGATTAGGACCTGCGCCGCTTCCTGTGTGAGGCAGGGTCGTACTCTGCGGATGTTGTAGAGCATGAACCTACAGGAACGGGCCACCGCCTTGATGTTAGTTGAGAATGACAGGGTGTTGTCCAGGATCACGCCAAGGTTCTTAGCGCTCTGGGAGGAGGACACAATGGAGTTGTCAACCGTGATGGCGAGATCATGGAACGGGCAGTCCTTCCCCGGGAGGAAGAGCAGCTCCGTCTTGCCGAGGTTCAGCTTGAGGTGGTGATCCGTCATCCACACTGATATGTCTGCCAGACATGCAGAGATGCGATTGGCCACCTGGTCATCAGAAGGGGGAAAGGAGAAGATTAATTGTGTGTCGTCTGCATAGCAATGATAGGAGAGACCATGTGAGGTTATGACAGAGCCAAGTGACTTGGTGTATAGCGAGAATAGGAGAGGGCCTAGAACAGAGCCCTGGGGGACACCAGTGGTGAGAGCGCGTGGTGAGGAGACAGATTCTCGCCACAATCGTGGTCTTTAGGAAACAGCAGAGGGAGCACACCTTTATCCACATCCACAGGACCGCAGTAGAGAAGGTGGAAAAGTTCCTTGGTGTACACATCACTGATGATCTGAGATGGTCCAACCAGTGTGGTGACAACGTTGCCTCTTCAATCTCAGGAGGCTGGAAAATTTGGCTTGGCCCCTAAGACCCTCAAACTATTACAGATGCACAATAGAGAGCATCCTGTCGGGCTCTATCACCACTATACCATCTGGTCTGCCCAACGCACCACTAAGGGCACACTGCCTTCCCTCCAGGACACCTACAGCACCCAATGTCACAGGAAGGCCAAAAAGATCATCAAGGACAACAATCACCTGAGCCACGTCCTGATCACCCCACTATCATTCAGAAGGCGGAGGTCAGTACAGGTGCATCAAAGCTGGGACCAAGAGACTGAAAAATAGCTTCTATCTCAAGGCCATCAGACTGTTAAATAGCCATCACCAGCCGGCTACCACCAGGCTACTCAACCCTGCACCTTAGAGGCTGCTGCCCTATATACATAGACATGGAATGACTAGCCACTTTAATAATGTTTATATACTGCTTTACACATCTCATATGTATATACTATTCTACAATATTTTTGTCAAAGCCACTCCGACAGTGCTCATTGTAAAATGTATATATTTATTTATTCCATTGTTTTACTTTTATATTTCTCTATTGTTGTGAATTATTAGATTCTACTGCACTGTTTGAGCTAGGAACACAAGCATTTCGCTACACCCGCAATAACATCAGCTAAATATGCTTATGTGACCAATAAAAATTGATTTGATTTGAGCAGGGGGAGCGCTTCCTTCACCGGTTTCGCCAGGTCAGGTGACGGGCCATAGCCCAGTGTACACCATGGGCCAGTTTAATAGAATCCCCTCAATGAAAGGCTTTAAAGACACCAGCAGCCATATTCACAGTCCTTCAGCAATGAATGGAATTCTACAGTATTTAAATTAAAAATGTTTATTGGACAAAATGTTATATATTTTAGACTTTATTTGTTGTAGTGGCAGCAGTAACATTAGTATTCTCAAACAAACAACAAATATTTTAAGGAATATGTTTTAATCTGTGTAGGCTGGTGGGAGAAACTATAGGAGGACAGCTCATTGCAATGGCTGGAATGGAATAAATGGGACGGTATCATACAAAGATATAGAAACCACGTTTGACTCTGTTCCATTGATTCCATTCCATACATTATAATGAGCCGTCCTACTGTAGTTCCTCCCACCAGCCTCTACTGATTTTAATATTTTTTTTTATAGGTACACCATGCAGTAATTGCTCTGCCATTTCCTGGTTGCTAAAATTATAATAGTTTGTCTAGTTTCAGTTTGACTAAACAAGCAAGTGTAGTGTAGAGAATCATTGTACCATCCAGGCCACTGTGAAATATTTTCCAGAACCAAAGGTATTATATTTCCATCTGTTTTGAAGCTGGTGTACAATATTGAATGTAGACTAAAAGAGCCAAAAACAACATTTAAGAACGGGAAGCTGAAAATAGATCTATAGCTTCTTAGACTTGCTTTCAATGAGAATGACGGATCTATAACTCACATTTACATTTGAATTTGGTCGTCGCCCAAAAAGTTACATATTGTAGCTTAAATGTCATGTTCAGTTCAGTTATTATAATTTAAATGTATGCATTATGGTGGCTGTAATATACTGTAAAATACTTGTTTTATCTTCAATATGAAGACTAGTAGGCGGCCGGTACGTAGCAATATACTATTAACAGAATATATTTACGCACAACTGCAACGCGTTTCCATCACAGGAGTCTTCCTCAGGCATCGTTGTGGACTGAAGCTAACCTGTCTCTAGAAATAGAGCCGGGGAGAAGTAAATGTCACATGATAGGAAAATAACTATATACAAAACACATCTACAGCATTATCACGTCAGTGTATAGAGGCAACATGGAAAAATAGCGCACAGGAATGTATACAAAGAATGTGCATAAAGGGATACTCTATCACAGTTGTGTGAGTAAAATAAATAATGCACTGGTGCATAAAATACATTGTATAATACTACACACAGGAAGCACACCATGGTGGTAATCAGTAACTCAGCAGAGCAAGGAATTACACAAATGTCTATATGCTGGTCAGTATAGGAAAGGCTAGACTAGAGAAACAGTTCAGCTCAGTTAGTTTAATCTGTGGAGAGCGACAGTATCTAGGCGATGGATCCATTTAGCCTCTTTTGTATTGAGAAACGGTCAAAATCACCCCCTCTATCATTTTTCTAACGCCCTGAATTTTTGTTCATTGACTGTATGTTGGTGTTGAATAAAGTGGGCTGCTAGAGGGTAGTTCTCGTCCTTGTGTCTAGTAAATCTCTTGAGTTCAATGATCCGTGTTGTCTTGCCAGCGTATAATTTGGAGCACAAGCAATAGATGGCGTAGATGACTCCTTCGGAAGCCCATGTGGTAAAGGCTCTTCAGGGTCATGGGCTTATTGGTTTTTGCATGGGGAAATAGTTGGGTTTCGTGATTGTGTGCAACAGGAACAGTGCGTGCTTGGGTAATGGCCTATAGGGAGTGCGAGGCCATCAATGGTGTTTTGTGTAAGTGCATAAGTATTTGTGTATAGAGCGAACCAGTTTGTCTCTGATATTGGCGTTCCTCCTGAAAGCCACAAGGGGTTTATCATTAAAATGTTCATGTAAAAGCAGGACACGCCAATGTTTACGTAAGACTACGTATTTTGTTGGCAATGGTAGAGTATTGAATACAGCATACCAGTAGGTTGGACTTTTGCTTTTTTCCTGGTTATAGCAGAAACTCAGCAGAGCAAGGAATTACACAAAAGTCTAAATATTGGTCAATAAAGGAAAGACTATACTTTTGACTGTAAATATTTTGACTGTAAACCTTACCTTAATATCATTACCTTTTTCAATTAACAAATTTCTATCAATATCAAATAATTTATTGGTATTTATTAAGTACCTTAATTGCTTTCAATTAAAATGGTCTGAGCAAAGATTACTTTCTGAAGCAACCGTTTACCTAGGACAGTCTGGGAGTGGTCTGAATGGGGAAGGAAAAACTGAAGCTGTTATTTGTGGAGAGGTTTTTTAACTTTTATTGGTCTAGTAACAACTTTTACTGCCAAAAGTCCATCCCAACAAAACAGGCTGAAATTTCAACGGGTCTTTTCAAACAGCTCTTTGAATGGTGGGAACCCGATTACCGATATTTACTGCCCAAAACCACTCCCTTTTCCTGGGATAACTGCGAGAAATTGGTAAATTAAAACAATTATTTATATAAACAGCATGACTTGAAATGGAACTGCCATTTCTAAATATGGCTTCTCTACGGCCTTCTCTCTGCACGATCAATCATCAATGCTCATTGTGGGGACATACAGCCCATGTCAATATGGAGTGCAATTCACAATGCACGTATACCTAGCATCTCATCATCATATATTTTTTTCTTGAAACCGGTAGGCGTAGCCTATGCTACAGTAATATAAGGACCGAATGCATGTCTAATTTACACATTTACATTGGCTCTCATGGGTCACATAAATGTTTTTATTGTTAAGATTGTTAACAAAAAATTTGAAACAGCCTATCACTCGAATGTTGTTACTTTAAATCAGAGCAAGTGCAAGGAGTCCTCCCCTCTCTCTCATCAATTCCATTCAAATTTCATCCCAAAAAATCCTGTTCAAGATTTGAGATGTGTGAACGTGTCTATGCCCTAGCCTACCACTTTCAGGTAAAACATTCAATGCATTTTTTAAATTGAATTTCTAATACAAATACACAATTCGAAGAGGGACGCAAACTCTTGTTTTCTGAATGTTAAAATTTATTCAGGCTAGGGTTCCCGCTAGCAGACAATTTACGGTGAAACTGGAGGGCGCGCAATTCAAATAAATAATCATAAAAATGATGGCTATTAAACATTTATGTACATACAAGTGTATTATATCGGTTAAAAGCTTAAATTATTGTACATCTAACTGCACTGTCTGATATACAGTAAGCTTTACAGCGAAAGCATTTTTACAGCGATTTAAATATTCACTTACTTTTTGAAAATCTTCCTCTGATTTGTGTAATTTTATTAGATAAAATCCTTCTTTGTATCCCAAAAGTCTGTTTAGTTGGCACCATCGATTTGAGTAATCCACTCGTTCAACATGCCAAGATAGGAATCCAAAAATGTACCCCTAAACTTTGTTTCAACAAGTCAAAATACGTTTCTATGTAGTCCTCAGATGTCATTTAACTATAATGTCATTTAACTATAATATTTCTTACGGAAAGTATGTTCAATAGGAAAGTGATATTAGTAGGTGCACGTCCTTTTCATCGCACACATACATTTCCAGTGTCCCTGTAGTAAAACTCATATTTTAAAAGAAACAAGCCTGGAACCTTGAACCACGACTACTGACATCGTGTTAGCCATAGGAATTGCACATTGGGAGTTAGATTTAATTATTTCCCTACACAAAAAATAAAACATTCTGGTAGATTTTTCTTTGGATATTCTCCTACCATATCTATTGTGTTAAAGTCTCCTACATTATTTTAGAATTTCTACAACCTTTAGAGTGTTTTGTTTCCAATGGTACCAATTATATGCATATCCATGCTTCAGAGCCTGAGCAACAGGCAGTTTACTTTGGGCATGTCAGTCAGGTGGAAATTTAGAAAAATAGACCTTAGCCTTAAATACAGCAACCAATAAAACTCACCTGTAGTTTGAAAGAAGAGAGAACGCATGATAGCGGAAGGCTGTAGCAGCTATTTATGCAGACCAATAAGCAATCCATTTTTGTGAAGAGAAGTGAAAGCTGTTTGCATCTAATTCTAGTCCTATATTATTCTCCAGAGACTTGTATATTACATTCTCCAGAGACTTGCGGTGGAGGGTGGTACAATTGCCATACCAGGCGGTGATACAGCCCGAAAGGACGCTTCTCGATTGTGCATATGTAAAAGTTTGTGTGTGTTTTAGATGACAAGCCAAATTGTCTGTGTTCGGATGGACAATTTCAGTTTGTCCGTGATGTGTACGCAGAGGAACTTAAAAAGTTCCACCTTCTCCACTACTGTCCCATCAATGTCAATGGGGGGCGTGCTTCCTCTGCTGTTTCCTTAAGTCCACGATGATCTCCTTTATTTTGTTGACGTTGACAGAAAGGTTATTTTCCTGACACCACACTCCGAGGGCCCTCACCTCCTCCCTGTAGGCTGTCTCGTCGGTGTTGGTAACCCAGCCTACCACTGGAGTGTTGTCTGCAAACTTGATGATTGAGTCATGGGTGAATATGTAGTACAGGAGAGGGCTGAGAACGTGACTTTGTGGGGCCCAGTGTTGAGGATCAGCGGGGTGGAGATGTTTCTGAGCTGTAGTCAATGAACAGCATTTTTACATAGGTATTCCTCTTGTCCAGATGGGATAGGGCAGTGTGTAGTGTGATGGCAATTGCATCGTCAGTGGACCTATTGAGGCGGTAAGCAATTTGGAGTGGTTCTAGGATATCAGGTAGGTGGAGGTGATATGTTCCTTGTTTAGTCTCTCAAAGCATTTCATGATGACAGAAGTGAGGTCAGTGGGGCAATGGTAATTTAGTTCAGTTACCGTAGCATTCTTGGGAAGAGGAATAATGGTGGCCATCTTAAAGCATGTGGGGACCACAGACTGGGATAGGGATTGGTTAAATATGTCTGTAAACACACCAGCCAGCTGGTCTGCGTATGCTCTAAGGAGATGAGATGTCATCTGGGCCATCAGCCTTGCAAGGGTTAACACTTTTAAATGTTTTACTCACGTTGGCCACGGAGAAGGGGATCCCAAAGGCTTTGGTAGTGGGCCATGTCAGTGGCACTGTATTGTCCTCAAAGCGAGCAAAAAAGTTGTTTAATTTGTCTGGGAGCAAGACATCAGTGGCCCCGACGGGGCTGGTTTTCTTTTTGTAATCCGTGATTGACTGTAGACCCTGCCACATACGTCTCGTGTTTGAGCCATTGAATTGCGACGCTGCTTTGTCTCTATACTGACGTGTTGCTTGTTTGATTGCTTGATTGTTTGATTGTGGAGGGAATAGCTGCAGTGTTTTTATTCGGCTGTGTTTCCGGTCGCCTTGATATGATTAAAACCGGTGGTTCGTGCGAATGCTGCCATCAATCCAAGATTTCTTGTTAGGGAAGGTTTTAACCAGAGCTGTCAGTCTGCAAAGAGCTGCCAGTCTGCAAGGATCTGTCAGTCTGCAAGTAGCTGTCAGTCTGCAGGGTGCTGTCAGCCTGCATGGAGCAGTCAGAGCTGTCAGTCTGCATGAAGCAGCCAGAGCTGTCAGTCTGCAAAGAGCTGCCAGTCTGCAAGGAGCTGTCAGTCTGCAAAGAGCGGTCAGTCTGCAAGGAGCTGCCAGTCTGCAGGGTGCTGTCAGCCTGCATGGAGCAGTCAGAGCTGTCAGTCTGTATGAAGCAGCCAGAGCTGTCAGTCTGCATAAAGCAGCAAGAGCTGCCAGTCTGCAAAGAGCTGCCAGTCTGCAAGGAGCTGTCAGTCTGCAAGGAGCTGTCACTCTGCAAGGAGCTTTCAGTCGGCAAGGAGCTGCCAGTCTGCAGGGTGCTGTCAGCCTGCATGGAGCAGTCAGAGCTGTCAGTCTGCAAGGAGCTGTCAGCCTGCATAGAGCAGCTAGATCCGCCAGTCAGCCATGATCTCCTAGATCTGCCAGTCAACCAGATTCTTCTAGATCTGCCAGTCAACCAGATTCTACCAGATCTGCCAGTCAACCAGAATCTTCCAGATCTGCTAGTCAACCTGAATCTTCCAGATCCGCCAGCCAGCCAGGATCTACCGGAGCCTACTACCTACCTGAGCTTCATCTCAGTACTGGGCTTCCTCTCAGTACTGGGCTTTCTCTCAGTACTGGGCTTCCCCTCAGTTCCGGGCTGCCCCTCAGTTCCGGGCTGCCCCTCAGTCCCGAGCTGCCCCTCAGTCCCGAGCTGCCCCTCAGTCCCGAGCTGCCCCTCAGTCCCGAGCTGCCCCTCAGTCCCGAGCTTCCCCTCAGTCCCGAGCTGCCCCTCAGTCCCGAGCTGCCCCTCAGTCCTGAGCTGTCCCTCAGTCCCGAGATGCCCCTCAGTCACGAGCTGCTCCTCAGTTCTGTGGGGTTCTGGTTGAGGACTATTAGGCCATGGTCGGCGGAGAGGGTGGATTATCCCAGGACGCGAAGGGGAGGAACTAGGACATTAATGGAGTGGGGTCCACGTCCCGAGCCGGAACCGCCACCATGGACAGACGCCCACCCGGACCCTCCCTATGGTTTTGGGGTTCGTCCGGGAGTCCGCACCTTAGGGGGGGTGTTCTGTCACGCCTTGGTCATTGTATTTTGTGTTTTCGTTATATGTTTGGTCAGGCCAGGGTGTGACATGGGTTTATATGTTGTGGTTCGTATTGTTTTTTTGTTGCAATTATTGGGATTACGGCTGAGTAGGGGTGTTGCATAGGCTTGGCTGCCTGAGGCGGTTCTCAATCAGAGTCAGGTGATTCCCGTTGTCTCTGATTGGGAACCGTATTTAGGTAGCCTGGGTTTCGCTTTGTATTTCGTGGGTGATTGTTCCTGTCTCTTGTGTAGTTTCACCAGATAGGCTGTAATTAGGTTTTACGTTCCATTTGTTGTTTTGCATTTGTATAGTTATTTCATGTGTCACTGTGTTCATTAAAGTCATGAGCAACCAACACACTGCATTTCGGTCCGACTCTCTTTCTACAAACGAAGAACGACGTTACAGTTACAACCTTATTCTAAAATTGATTACATTTTAATTTACACACAATACCGCATAATGATAAAACAAAACAAAACAGTTTTTAAACTGAAATGTCACATTTAAATAAGTATTCAGACCCTTTACTCTGTACTTTGTTAAAACATCTTTGGGAGTGATTACCATCTCGAGTCTTCTCAAGATGACACTACAAGCTTGGCTCATCTGTATTTGGGGACTTTCTCCCATTCTTCTATGCAGATCCTCTCAAGCTCTGTCAGGTTGGATGGGGAGCTTCGCTGCACAGCTATTTTTGATCGGGTTCAAGAGAGCTTAGTTCCTGAGCACTCTGGAGCAGATTTTCATCAAGGAACTCTGTAATTTACTAGTCTCCAAGTCCCTGTCGCTGATGAACATTACATTTACATTACATTTAAGTAATTTAGCAGACGCTCTTATCCAGAGCGACTTACAAATTGGTGCATTCACCTTATGACATCCAGTGGAACAGTCACTTTACAATAGTGCATCTAAATCTTAAAGGGGGGGGGGATTACTTATCCTATCCTAGGTATTCCTTAAAGAGGTGGGGTTTCAGGTGTCTCCGGAAGGTGGTGATTGACTCCGCTGTCCTGGCGTCGTGAGGGAGTTTGTTCCACCATTGGGGGGGCCAGAGCAGCGAACAGTTTTGACTGGGCTGAGCGGGAGCTGTACTTCCTCAGTGGTAGGGAGGCGAGCAGGCCAGAGGTGGATGAACGCAGTGCCCTTGTTTGGGTGTAGGGCCTGATCAGAGCCTGGAGGTACTGAGGTGCCGTTCCCCTCACAGCTCCGTAGGCAAGCACCATGGTCTTGTAGCGGATGCGAGCTTCAACTGGAAGCCAGTGGAGAGAACGGAGGAGCGGGGTGACGTGAGAGAACTTGGGAAGGTTGAACACCAGACGGGCTGCGGTGTTCTGGATGAGTTGAAGGGGTTTAATGGCACAGGCAGGGAGCCCAGCCAACAGCGAGTTGCAGTAATCCAGACGGGAGATGACAAGTGCCCGGATTAGGACCTGCTCCGCTTCCTGTGTGAGGCAGGGTCGTACTCTGCGGATGTTGTAGAGCATGAACCTACAGGAACGGGCCACCGCCTTGATGTTGGTTGAGAACGACAGGGTGTTGTCCAGGATCACGCCAAGGTTCTTAGCACTCTGGGAGGAGGACACAATGGAGTTGTCAACCGTGATGGCGAGATCATGGAACGGGCAGTCCTTCCCCCGGGAAGAAGAGCAGCTCCGTCTTGCCGAGGTTCAGCTTGAGGTGGTGATCCGTCATCCACACTGATATGTCTGCCAGACATGCAGAGATGCGATTCGCCACCTGGTCATCAGAAGGGGGAAAGGAGAAGATTAATTGTGTGTCGTCTGCATAGCAATGATAGGAGAGACCATGTGAGGTTATGACAGAGCCAAGTGACTTGGTGTATAGCGAGAATAGGAGAGGGCCTAGAACAGAGCCCTGGGGGACACCAGTGGTGAGAGCGCGTGGTGAGGAGACAGATTCTCGCCACGCCACCTGGTAGGAGCGACGTGTCAGGTAGGACGCAATCCAAGCGTGGGCCGCGCCGGAGATGCCCAACTCTGAGAGGGTGGAGAGGAGGATCTGATGGTTCACAGTATCGAAGGCAGCCGATAGATCTAGAAGGATGAGAGCAGAGGAGAGAGAGTTAGCTTTAGCAGTGCGGAGCGCCTCCGTGATACAGAGGAGAGCAGTCTCCTCTGTATCCCCACAGCATGATGCTGCCACCACCATGCGTCCCCGTAGGGATGGTGCCAGGTTTCCTCAAGACTTGGCATTCAGGCCAAAGAGCTCAATCTTGGTTTTATTAGACAAGATAATCTTGTTTTCATGGTCTGAGAGACCTTTAGGTGCCTTACAAGTGATATTCTGCTCAAAGTAGGCTCTGCTTGCTTTGTGCATGTGACAAGTAAGATACAGGCCGCCTAACAACCATACACAAATTAAGCATGATGGTCAAATTTATTTACATCGACTGATATTTCCATCATTATTCTGCAACACCCCGGTCAATTTGGCCAACAACATTTTTATTTATTGGCTTTTCATTTTTGGGGCCAAAAGCCGGCTATTACCGGCTAACGAAAACCCAGACAGTACTAGATTGTTTTGCTGTTGCTAAAAACGCTGTTTTTATTTTGACCATTGTAATGGAAAACTATTACAGTAAGGTACTAAATTGGGATTTTTTTTAAACTGCTGCATTGGGCCTTTAAAATCATATGCAAGAGTTGTGAAACCAACATTTGCAACAGAGTTGATTGCAAATATTCTAACATCTGCAAAAAACAATATGCACATTTTCCCACCAGGGATGTTTTCATCAAACTGACTTTTTTGCATAGAAAAGGCTGTGTGGGAAATTCCCATGTACCGAATGAAATATTCAAGCGAAATGGGTTTCCATCCCATGTTCAACTCTTCTGATGGATTTGTCACAAAAAACTGTATTATATAGCAAATGTGCCCAATCTGATCTTGGCACATGAAGAACTCTAGCCAACAACTCACATATACAGTGCAGGTAGGCTACCTATATTATGATATTATGCATGAGAAAGATACAATTTGCATTTGTCAAGCATCGATCATCATGTTACCAGAACAATATTTATTGAAAAGGAGCATCAAGCTCATCAACTTGCACATTCACCACCCTTTGAAGTTCATCATAATCTGTATCCTAATAAACTGCATGCTTTCTCGTGTCATAGTGGGAGGCCCACACAATATATCATCGTGTGACTACAAGTTAACTTCGATATGATGGTTATTATATTAATATTTGCTTTTATTATATACAGTACCAGTCAAAGGTTTGGACACACCTACTCATTCAAGGGTTTTTCTTTCAAAACTATGAAATAACATATATAGTTATGTAATAACCAAAAAAGAAAACAATATGTAATACATTGTACATTCTTCAAAGTAGCCACCCCTTACCTTGATGACAGCTTTGCACACTCTTGGCATTCTCTCAACCATCTTTATGAGGTAGTCACCTGGAATGCATTTCACTTAACAGGCGTGCCTTGTAAAAAGTGAATTTGTGGAATTTCTTTCATTTTTAATGTGTTTGAGCCAATCAGTTGTGTTGTGACATGGTAGGGGTGGTATACAGAAGATAGCCCTTTTTGGTAAAAGACCAAGTTCATATTATGTCAAGAACAGCTTAAATAAGCAAAGATAAATGACAGTTCATCATTACTTTAAGACATGAACCGTATTTAGGTAGCTACATAGCTACATTATTCCAATGCGGAAAATTTCAAGAACTTTGTAAGTTTCTTTAAGTGCAGTCGCAAGAACCATCAAGTGTTAAAATGGCTCTCATGAGAACCACCACAGAAATGGAAGACCCACAGGTATCTCTGCTGCAGAGGATACGTTCATTAGTTACCAGCCTCAGAAATTGCAGCCCAAATAAATGCTTCACAGAGTTCAAGTAACAGACACATCTCAACATCAACTGCAGAGGGGACTGCATGAATCAGGCCTTCATGGTCGAATTGCTGCAAAGAAACAACTACTAAAGGACACCATAGGACATTAGATCGGGAGGAAATCTGTCCTTTATCTGATTGATCCAAATTTAACATTTTTGGTTCTAACCGCCGTGTCTTTGTGAGATGCAGAGTAGGTGAACGGATGATCTCCGCATTTGTGGTTTCCACCGTGAATCATGGAGGAGAAGATGTGAGGGTGCTTTGCTGGTGACACTGTCTGTGATGTATTTAGAATTCAAGGCAAACTTAACCAGCATGGCTACCACAGTATTCTGCAGTGATACGCTGTCCCATCTGGATGCTTAGTGGGCGCTTAGTGGGACTATCATTTGTTTTTCAACAGGACAATGATCCAACACACCTCCAGGCTGTGTAAGGGCTATTGACCAAGAAGGAGCATGATGGAATGCTGCATCAGATAACCTGGTCTCCACAATCACCCAACCTCAACCCAATTGAGATGGTTTGGGATGCGTTGGACTGTAGAGTGACGAAAAAGCAGCCAACAACTGCTCAGCATATGTGGAAACTCCTTCAAGACTGTTGGAAAAGCATTCCAGGAGAAGCTGGTTGAGAGAATGCCAAGACTGTGCAAAGCTGTCATCAAGGCAAAGGTGGCTACTTTGAAGAATCTAAATATATATTTTAATTTGTTTAACACTTTTTTTGGTTACTACATGATTCCATATGTGTTCTTTCATAGTTTCGAAGTCTTCACTATTATTCTACAATGTAAAAAACTTTAAACATAAAGAAAAACCTTTGAATGTACTAGTAGGGCAAATGATTACCATTAAGAAGAGTCTGCCTTTTTTTGTGGAATTTAGAGCTTTACTGACACATACATTACTTGTCTTCAGTGTCCTGTTTAAATGCAAACAATCTCAGTTATATTACTATAATTCAATTGAGGGTGTTTTCAAGAGTTCAGCCAAAATGTTCCATTCTAACTTTAGATTACTTTATCCCAAACTGCCTTGCTATTTTCAGTGCCTGGAATAACTAAGTATACTAAATCCTGGAATCATGAATATTCATGAATCATGACATGACTGATAGCAATCCCTCACCTCTAATCCCAGTTCCTTCTAATTACTCATGCTTGTACCTCATCTATGACAGTTGAAGGGGGATGCTGGCTGCTACTGGATTTATGCTGACAAAAGCACAATATGACACAGTAGGCTAAATCCTATCACATAGTAAGTCTGAGGAATAACATTGTGAAAAGGAAAAACATGACTTTATTCACATTTGTGTCAATATCTACGTTACCAGTCAAAAGTTTGGACACACCTACTACATTCAAAAATTGCAACATTTATTTAATCCTCTGTGGCACATTTATGAAGTTTTGCCACTAGAGTGTAGCAGAGGACTACAGGCACAGCACAGCCAGGTTTAGAAGAAGGTTCTACAGAAAAAAAGGAGAGTGGAGAGACTACTGACTATAAGAGACTAACAGGCAAACATATTCCCCTAAATGCCCACATACTGTTATGTTCAACATTATTTATGCATTATACCTCCTAATTTACAGAGATATATTTGTTGACGCACTGTAGACGTGTGAGATTGGTGTGTGTGTGAGTGAGTAGGGGTTTTGGGGTACAGGGACGGTTGGGGGGAAATGTTAAACTACCTAACATGAATTCCTTTCTGGAACCTAGTATTACATACTGTACCCGTGACACTTAATCCATTACTGTTGCACTTATCGCTAAATGCTAAAATGAGCATTTGCTAAATATTTGTGCTCTTAACCCGTTTTTTTTGCCTGAGTGCTGCTCCCAACTGTATTGTCATGAACAGTGTTTGTTTGCGTCTGGAAAAATCTATGTGATGGACCTCAGGCATTTGCTCACGTATTTAGAGAAGCCTTGGTATAAGGTGAGCACTAACCCTGCTACTAGGTAGAGTGGGATAATAATTTCACGAAACTGCATGGATGAAACATGTGTATTTGAATGTTTAAAAGGTTAATGCCTGCTTAGTTTTCTTAGAATTGTGTAAATCATCTTCCATAATCATAACTATGGGGATAGCAATATGTACATAATATACTGCATATTATTTAACAAAACTTAATGAAGTTGGACACGCAAACAGAGACAAGACTGTTGGATGATGGCGTATCGTCATCATAAATTATTTAATTGACAATAACTTGTCTTGCATTGCCAATAAAAGCTAGTGCACTACATACATGCCACAAAGACAAAGTTCCCAGAATGGAATTACTGGAAATGAAAACAGAAGCCACTTCCCCAAGCAGGGTCAAGGTATCTCAGCTGCTGTTCCCAGAAGACAGGCCAGTAAAAAATATAACACACTGCATTGTGGTTCAGTAGCCTCACCTCATACCTTCCAAGACAGCGTGTGTGTGTGTGTGTGTGTGTGGGGGGGGTTGACTGGCCTGTTATTTGGAAGGACAATTTGATTAACCTTGAGTCTGGGGAAGGAGGCTTCTGAGGAGAGGACACGGACGTCTGTATTGTCATTCCACTTTACTGCCAGCTGTTGATTGTTCTGCTTGATCCCCAGATAGCGCATATTGTTCTGAGAACATTTCTTATGTGGCCATTTCAGTACTTCAGCTCAAAACGTTTCCTCATCGTTCAATTTAGAGTAATGTTTTCATATTGTTCCAAGAAAGTTAAAAAAGATACTTTCTTCTGTGGGAATTTCAGTACTTTCAGCATAACGTTTTCTGCAGGTTTCCTCATGGCTCAATTTAAAGGCATGTTCTCAGAACATTAAGAACACTTGCCATGAAAACCGCAATAAGACATTAGTAATGTTCAAAGATTGTTGTAAGAATGTTATTTAAAAACGTGTTAAAGCATGTTAAGTGTGTTGGCCATGCCCACTAATTGGCCACAGCTGACCTTAATGACTGGTTGTTTCCTTTGAAATGAGTTATATGAGTTTTTGTAGTTATAAAAAACATGGCCTGCTAGTTCCATTCTGGTGACGCAATGGCCTAATTCAATGGTAACAGATGAGCATAGGTTCAAATCTCACTGATGCCATGCCACAATAAAACATGTATTTGTTTGCATGATTAATAATGCCAAACCAAATGCATTTCCATGTGTCCTAACTGTGAGTTAAAAACAGTTAACCTAAGATGAGAATTATTGAAACGTCCTCAGAACGTTATTTAATTGCCTTCAAATAACCTATAATTTACGTTTTCAGAAAGTTAAGTAAACCTCCCAGGAAAACTTTCAGGGAACCTTAGTAAACATTCTCCCTGCAACTCAAACATTCCCAGAAAGTTCCCTGAACAGGCAACATTTTCTCAGAACCTTTACTGGTCAGGAAATGTACTGCTTTGTTCCCAGAACCAGGGGGAAATAAAAAATAATATGTTCCCACAACTTCAACGTCAGTGGCGGGCCCTATGTAGACTGTCCTGGACAACTAGAGACTTCTCGTCCCTGATCAAGATGGTGCGTACAGGATGGCAGCCATTTTGCAAGCTCCGACCCAACTTTGCTATTTTGTGATTCTTTTGTGGTTTATTTTAACAAAATGTTCACGAAATGCATCCGCTATTGTTTCTTGCGACCGAGAAGAACTCTTGAACATCAGATCGGCAGTTACTTACCCCAATTCCGTCTTCTACTTGTGACTCATTTGCCCTGGGTTCTCCGTAATTCCAACACAATTTTCAGGCTACCCAATAAGAAACGCGTTACAGAGGCAATAGAGGGAAAACCGGCCACCTCTTCCCTCCATTCTACTGACTAATGTACAGTCACTCGATAATAAGATGGATGACCTTTGATCATGGGTTTGCTATCAACGGGACTCTCGGGAACTGCAATATTCTTTGCTTTTCAGAAACATGGCACTCCGACAAGATACCCCCCATGACTATCCAACTCGATGGATTCTCCATTCACCGGTGAACAGGACAGTGGAGTCGGAAAAATCGAAGGGGTGAAGGGATTGCCTCTTCATCAATAACAACAACTGGTGTGCTAATTCCAGAGAGTTGGAAATGTCGACCCACTGTTCACCTGCCTGGGAATACCTGATGTTCACATTGGTGTTGATATTTTGTATTTTATTAGGATCCCCATTAGCTGTTGCACAGGAAGAGTATGCCAACCCTTCTACCTCCCGAGAAAGTTTTCAGCAGTTATCATGACTGCTGTATAAATTCTACCTCATGACAATGAAAATAACCATCTGGCACTTAAAACTTCTTATGGCTTGAGTCACGATAACGGGATCGATATGACAGCAGCCAGTGAAAGTGCAGGGTCCCAAATTCAAAACAACAGAAATCTCAGAATTAAATTCCTCAAGCATAGAAGTATTTTACACCATTTGAAAGATAAACTTGTTGATAATCCCACCACAGTGTCCGATTTCAAAAATGTCGTTAAGATGAAAGCACACCAAACGATTCTGGTAGGTCTGCTCCTAGTCACAGAAAAACACAGCCATTTTTCTAGCCAAAGAGAGGAGTCACAAAAAGCAGAAATAGAGATAAAAGGTATCACTAACCTTTGATGATCTTCAACAGATGACACTCATAGGACTTCATGTTACACAATACATGTTTTGTTCGAAAAAGTTCATATTTATATGAAAGGATCTGAGTTTACATTGGCCCATTACATTCAGTAGTTCCAAATCATCTGGTGGTTTTGCAGAGAGCCACATCAATTTACAGAAATACTCATAATAAACATTGATAAAAGATACAACTATTATGGATGGAATTATAGATACACTTCTCCTTAATTCAACCGCTGAGTCAGTTTTCAAAAAAAGCTTTACTGAAAAAGCACACCATGCAATAATTTGAGTACAGCACTCAGACAACAAATCAAGCCATACAGATATCCGCCATGTTGTCGAATCAACAGAAGTCAGAAATAGCATTATAAATATTCACTTACCTTTGATGATCTTCATCAGAATGCACTCCCTGGAATCCCAGTTCCACAATAAATGTTTGATTTGTTCATAATTTATGTCCAAATACCTACTTTTTGTTTGCTCGTTTAGCCCAGTAATCCAAATGCTCAATGAGCAATCGCTTAGTTCAGACGAAAAGTAAAAAAGTTATATTACAGTTCGCAGAAACATGTCAAACGCAGTATAGAATCAATCTTTAGGAAGTTTTTACCATAAAATCTACAATAATGTTTCAACCGGAGAATTGCTTTGTCTTCAGAAATGCAATGGAACTCAAGCTAACTCTTAAGTGAATGCGCGTGGTCAGTTCATGCCTCTCTGCCAGACCACTGACTCATTCCCCTCTCATTCCCCCTCCTTCACATTAGAAGCATCAAACAAGGTTCTAAAGACTGTTGACATCTAGTGGAAGCCTTAGGAAGTGCAATCTGACCCCATAGACTCTGTAGGAAAAGATCTGAAAAACTACAAACCTCAGATTTCCCACTTCCTGGTGGATTTTTTCTCAGATTTTTGCCTGCCATATGAGTTCTTTTATACTCACAGACATCATTCAAACAATTTTAGAAACTTCAGAGTGTTTTTTATCCAACTATTCTAATAATATGCATATTTTAGCAATTGGGCCTGAGTAGCAGGCAGTTTACTCTGGGCACCTTGTTCATCCAAGCTACTCAATACTGCCCCCAGGCATAACAAGTTAATGAACTGTCAAGGCTATAAATAAGCAGGAAACCCTACACACAGAGGCTGCCTTTCTGGTTCCCGTCGATTTTATTTCATTGCGTGATGCCCACCTACCATCAACACGTCTCCAATGCCACTAGGGGTGATAAAATCCTTGACCAATGCTATTCGACCCACAAGCAAGCACACAAGGCTCTCCCTCATCCGCCATTCGGTAAATCAGATCATGACTCCATGCTCTTGCTTCCTGTTTACAAGCAGAAGCTGAAATAGGAAGTGACCGCAATTTGCTATGGTGAGAAATGGTCATCAGAGTCAGAGGGTATGCTACAGGACTGCTTTCCTATGGCTGATTGGAATATGTTTCGAGACTCCGCCAATAAAACTGATGAGCTAACCACCTCAGTCACTGGCTTCATTAGAAAATGCATCGGTGACGTTGTACCCGCACTGAGGCTTGCCCAATGAAAAGCCCTGGATTAAAACAGAGGTTGGCACTAAACTAAAGAGCAGGGCTACCACACACAGAGCTATCGTAGACAACCCTGATTTTTCGGCCGAAGATAGGGATAAGTATAAGAAGGCCCGCCATGACCACCGCAGAACAATCAAATGAGCAAAAGGACAATATAGGAATGAGGTAGAATCATAGTACACAGGCTCTGACTCCCACTGCATGTGGCAGGGGCTACAGTCCATTACGAATTACAAAGGAATACTCTACTGGGACCTGCCAAACTATGCCTCCCTACGAGATGAACTCAATTAATTTGATTTGCTTTTTGACGACAACAACATCTAGCCAGGTGTGAGGGCCATCACCGACCCAGAGGACTAGGTCATCTCACTCTACAAGGCCGACGCAAGAAGGGTCTTTAATCACATCAACACTCACAAGACTGCGGGACCTGACGGTATTCCAGGGCGTGTTCTCAGAGCATGCGCAGAACAGCTGGCAGGCATATTCAACCTCTCCTTGTCCAAGTCTGCAATCCCCACATGTTTTAAGATGACCACAATCATCCCTGTCCATAATAACTCTAAGCCTTCATGCCACAAGGATTAACACCCTGTACCACTCACTTCTGTAATCATGAAGTGCTTTGAGAGGCTGGTTATGGCACACATTATGTCCACCATCCAGCCTCCCTAGACCCACTCCAATTTGCATACCGCCCCAACAGATCCATAGATGACCCAATCTCAATTGCTCTACACACTGCCCTCACCTACCTAGATAAGCAGAATACCTATCTGAGAATGCTATTCATTGACTACAGCTCAGCATTCAATACCATTGTCCCTTCCAGCATTCAACACCATTGTCCCTTCCAAGCTCTTCACCAAGCTTTTGACCCTGGGACTGAACAGCTCTTTCTCTGCAATTGGATTCTGGACTTCCTGGTGGGCCAAACCCAGGTGATGAGCGTAGGCAACATTTTTGGATGAAAATCGTTCCCGTTTTAAACAAGATAAGATGCTCGACTATGCATATAATTGACAGCTTTGGAAAGAAAACACTCTGACGTTTCCAGAACTGCAAAGATATTGTCTGTGAGTGCCACAGAACTGATGTTACAGGCGAAACCCAGATAAAAATCCAATCAGGAAGTGCCGCATTTTTTGAAACCGCCTCATGCCAATGACTCCTTATATGGCTGTGAATTAGCTACGAATGAGCTTACGTTTTCCACGTTTTCCCCAAGGTGTCTACAGCATTGTGACGTCTTTTTAGGCATTTCCTTTGAACAATGGCTGTAAGGGACCATATATGGCATGTTGTCTCCCGCAGAAAACCTTGCGTAAAAAAATACTGAGGTAGACATTTTTCCAATCGCTTCTTATGAGAAACCAACTGCCTCGATGGATATATTATCGAATACATATGTTAAAAACACCTTGAGGAGTTGATTCTAAACAACGTTTGCCATGTTTCTGTCGATATTATGGAGCTAATTTCGGGAGCTATTTCGCCTACAAAAATAATATTTTGGAAAAAGAGGAACATTGGCTATCTAACTGGAAGTCTCGTGAGTGAAAACATCCGAAGCTCAAAGGTAAACTAATTAATTTGATTGCTTTTCCAATTCCCGTGACCAAGTTACCTGCTGCTAGCTGGACAAAATACTATGCTAGGCTCTTGATAAACTTACACAAATGCTTGTCTAGCTTTGGCTGTAAAGCATATTTTGAAAATCTGAGATGACAGGGTGATTAACAAAAGGCTAAGCTGTGTCTCAATATATTTCACTTGTGATTTTCATGAATAGGAATATTTTCTAGGAATATTTATTTTTGTTGCGTTATTCTAATTAGTGTCAGCCAATGATTACGCTCCCTCATGCGGGATGGGGAGTCACTAGAGGTTTTAACTAATAAGCATTACTATATACAGGAGTACCCATACCCAGTCAATATGCAGTGGTACGAGGTAATTGAGGTGGCTATGTACAGTGTCTTCGGAAAGTATTCAGACGCCTTAACTCTTTCAGTTACAGGCTTATTCTAAAATTGATAAATATTTTTTTTCCTTGTCAATGTATACACAGTACCCCATAATGACAAATGAAAAACAGGTTTAGAAATTTTGGCAAATTTATAAAAAATACAAAACTGAATTATTACGTTTGCATAAGTACATTTACATTTACATTTAAGTCATTTAGCAGACGCTCTTATCCAGAGCGACTTACAAATTGGTGCATTCACCTTATGACATCCAGTGGAACAACCACTTTACAATAGTGCATCTAAATATTTTAAGGGGGGAGGGGGTGAGAAGGATTACTTTATCCTATCCTAGGTATTCCTTAAAGAGGTGGGGTTTCAAGTGTCTCCGGAAGGTGGTGATTGACTCCGCTGTCCTGGCGTCGTGAGGGAGTTTGTTCCACCATTGGGGAGCCAGAGCAGCGAACAGTTTTGACTGAGCTGAGCGGGAACTGTACTTCCTCAGTGGTAGGGAGGCGAGCAGGCCAGAGGTGGATGAACGCAGTGCCCTTATTTGGGTGTAGGGCCTGATCAGAGCCTGGAGGTACTGAGGTGCCGTTCCCCTCACAGCTCCGTAGGCAAGCACCATGGTCTTGTAGCGGATGCGAGCTTCAACTGGAAGCCAGTGGAGAGAGCGGAGGAGCGGGGTGACGTGAGAGAACTTGGGAAGGTTGAACACTAGACGGGCTGCGGCGTTCTGGATGAGTTGTAGGGGTTTAATGGCACAGGCAGGGAGCCCAGCCAACAGCGAGTTGCAGTAATCCAGACGGGAGATGACAAGTGCCTGGATTAGGACCTGCGCCGCTTCCTGTGTGAGGCAGGGTCGTACTCTGCGGATGTTGTAGAGCATGAACCTACAGGAACGGGCCACCGCCTTGATGTTAGTTGAGAACGACAGTTTGTTGTCCAGGATCACGCCAAGGTTCTTAGCGCTCTGGGAGGAGGACACAATGGAGTTGTCAACCGTGATGGCGAGATCATGGAACGGGCAGTCCTTCCCGGGAGGAAGAGCAGCTCCGTCTTGCCGAAGTTCAGCTTGAGGTGGTGATCCGTCATCCACACTGATATGTCTGCCAGACATGCAGAGATGCGATTCGCCACCTGGTCATCAGAAGGGGGAAAGGAGAAGATTAATTGTGTGTCGTCTGCATAGCAATGATAGGAGAGACCATGTGAGGTTATGACAGAGCCAAGTGACTTGGTGTATAGCGAGAATAGGAGAGGGCCTAGAACAGAGCCCTGGGGGACACCAGTGGTGAGAGCGCGTGGTGAGGAGACAGATTCTCGCCACGCCACCTGGTAGGAGCGACCTGTCAGGTAGGACGCAATCCAAGCGTGGGCCGCGCCG
The DNA here is from genome assembly GCF_021184085.1 of Oncorhynchus gorbuscha. NCBI lineage: Eukaryota > Metazoa > Chordata > Actinopteri > Salmoniformes > Salmonidae > Oncorhynchus > Oncorhynchus gorbuscha. The sequence goes on along the minus strand of NC_060179.1, from coordinate 35,471,136 downwards.
GAGATGCCCAACTCGGAGAGGGTGGAGAGGAGGATCTGATGGTTCACAGTATCGAAGGCAGCCGATAGGTCTAGAAGGATGAGAGCAGAGGAGAGAGAGTTAGCTTTAGCGGTGCGGAGCGCCTCCGTGATACAGAGAAGAGCAGTCTCAGTTGAATGACTAGTCTTGAAATATTATATAAGTAAATAAGTATTCAGACCATTTACTCAGTACTTTGTTAAAGCACGTTTGGAAGAGATTACAGCATCGATTCTTCTTGGGTATGACACTACAAGCTTGGCACAGCTATATTTGGGGAGTTTCTCCAATTCTTCTCTGCAGATCCACTCAAGCAATGTCAGGTTGGATGGTGAGCTTTGCTGCACAGCTATTTTTAGATCTCTCCAGAGATGTTAGATTCAAGTCCGTGCTCTGGATGGGCCACTCAAGGACATTCAGAGACTTGTCCAGAAGCCACTCCTGCGTTGTATTGGCTGTGTGCTTAGGGTCGTTGTCCTGTTGGAAAGTGAACCTTTGCCATCTGTCTGAGGACCTGAGCTCTCTGGAGCAGGTTTCATCAAGAGACTAGTCTCTGTGCTTTGTTCTGTTCATATTTGCATCGATGCAGACTAGTCTCACTGAAAAACATCCCCACAGCATGTTGCTGCCATCACCATGCTTCAGCGTAGGGATGGTGCCAGGTTTCTTCCAGACGTGACGCTTGGCATTCAGGCCAATGAGTTCAATATTGGTTTCATCAGACCAGAGAATCTGACTTGTTTCCCAATCAGAGAAGGCTATTTATCGTTGTCTCTGATTGGGGAACCTATTCAGGTTTGGTTTGTGGTTATTGTCTGTGTAGTTGCATGTCAGCACTAGTTGTTTATAGCTTCAGGTTAGTTTGGTTAGTTTTATTTTGTTTAAGTGTTCTTCGTTTTAATAAAATAAGAATCTATTCCAATCACGCTGCACCTTGGTCTCCTCGTTATAACGAATGTGACACCATGCTTTAAAATATGTAACTTTTCTGACTGATTAAGATGCTACACAGTGAAAACATGACTGACCTAAGGTGGTGGGACTTTAATTAGACTTTTATGATTTATTCAATAGAGGACATAGTGTTTTTGTGAAGATGGCTCTGGAAAGTGTATTATGCCATGGAAAATGCCTGCTGTGTGAGATCAAGCAACAATGCCCCAGGTAGTGTACAGTACTTACATTTGTGTTTGAGAGTTGAATAGCAACCATTGTTGGAGTGCACTTTTATCTCCTTTTATCTAATGAAAGAGATGTTCTCTGAAGAGAATTGGAGCTATCCTTCTGAGGCAGAGGCAGAAAAGGACATTCATCACAAGTTTATTTTCAAGTCCTATGGCCTTAGACATCCCTCCCCCTCTTATTCACTTGAGCTCGAAACGGTCAAAGAAAATGGATGAGAGAATGCTAAGAGTGTGCAAAGTTGTCATCAAGGTAAAGGGTGGTTACTTTGAAGTTTAATACTTTTTTGGTTACAACACGATTTCTTACACTGCATATTATTCACAGTTTTGCTGTCTTCATTATTATTATACAATGTAGAAAATAGTCCAAATAAATAAAAGCCCTCTAATGATTTGTGTCCAAACTTTTTAATGGCAGTGTGTGTGTATATATATTATATATATATATTATATTTATATATATATACCCACTGTTGAAGTTTACATACATTTAGGTTGGATTCATTAAAACTTCTTCAGGATTAGTGAGTTCCCTGCGGGATGATTGAGCTAAAGTAGGCTAATGTTATTAGCATGAAGTTGGAAGTTTCAAGAACATTTCCCAGGACATAGACATATCTGATATTGGCAGAAAGCTTAAATTCCTGTTAATCTAACCGCACTGGCCAGTTTACAGTAGTTATTACAGTGAAATAATACCATGTTATTGTTTGAGGAGAGTGTGTTGAAACAACATTTTGAACAGAAATTCAATGGTTCATTGGATAAGTCTACAACTTTGCACACACACCCTGATGCCATCTAGTGGACAGAATCTAAATTGCAACTGGGCTGGAAAAATACATTATGGCATTTCTCTTGCATTTCAAAGATGATGATATGAATCAAAAAAGAAAAAAATGGATGGTTTATCTTTGTATTTTCTTTTACCAGATCTAATGTGTTATATTCTCCTACATTCCTTTCACATTTCCACAAACTTTAAGGTTTTTCTTTCAAATGGTACCAATATTATGCATATCCTTGCATCCGGGACTGAGATACAGGCAGATAGGTTTGGGTATGTCCTTTTAGACAAAACATTTTTAAAATTATTTTTATATCACCTTTTTTTAACCAGGTAGGCCAGATGAGAACAAGTTTTCATTTACAACTGCGACCTGGCGAAGATAAAACAAAGCAGTGCGACACAGAGTTACATATGGAATAAACAAACGTACAGTCAACACAATAGAAAAAAGTATATATACAGTGTGTGCAAATGGCGTGAGGAGGTAAGGCAATAAATAGGCCATAGTAGTGAAGTTATTAAAATGTATCAAATGAACACTTCAGTGATAGCTGTGCAGATGATGATGAGCAAATAGAAATACTGGATTAAAAAAAGGGGGCAGATCCTTCAGAGTTTGGATAGGCTAATTGACCTAATTTGAGTCAATTGGAGGTGTACCTGTGAAAGCCTACCTTCAAACTCAGTGCCTCTTTGTTTGACATCATGGGAAATCAAAAGAAATCAGCCAAGACCTCAGATAAAAATTGTAGACCTCCACAAGTCTGGTTCATCCTTGGGAAGAATTGAACGCCTGAAGGTACCACGTTCATCTGTACAAACAATAGTACACAAGTATAAACACCATGGGACCACGCAGCCATCATACTGCTCAGGAAGGAGATGCGTTCTGTCTCCTAGAGATGAACGTACTTTGGTGCGAAAAGCGCAAATCAATCCCTGAACAACAGCAAAGGACCTAGTGAAGATGCTCAAGTAAATGGGTACAAAAGTATCTATATCCACAGTAAAATGAGTCCTATATCAACATAACCTGAAAAGCAAGGAAGAAGCCAGTCTCCAAAACCGCCATACAAAAGCCAGACTACGGTTTGCAACTGCACATGAGGACAAAGATCGGACTTTTTTGGAGAAATGTCCTCTCGTCTGATGAAACAAAATTATAACTATTTGACCATAATGACCATCGTTATGTTTGGAGGAAAAAGAGGGAGGCTTGCAAGCCGAAGAAACCATCCCAACCTTGTGGCACAGGGGTGGCAGCATCATGTTGTAGGGGTGCTTTGCCTCAAGAGGAACTGATGCACTTCACAAAATATATGGCATCACGAGGGAGGAAAATTACGTGGATATATTGAAGCAACATCTCAAGACATCAGTCAGGAAGTTAAAGCTTGGTCGCAAATGGTTCTTCGAAATGCTTTTTTTGCCATACTTCCAAAGTTATGGCAAAATGGCTTAAGGACAACACAGTCACGATATTGGAGTGGCCATCACAAAGCCCTGTCCTCAATCCCATAGAACATTTGTGAGCAGAACTGAAAAGGTGTGTGTGAACAAGGAGGCCTACAAACCTGACTAAGTTACACCAGCTCTGTCTGGAGGAATGGGCTGAAATTCAGTCAACTTATTGTGGGAAACTTGTGGAAGGCTACCCAAAACGTTTGACCCAAGTTTAACAATTTTAAGCAATGTTAACAAATACTAATTGAGTCTATGTAAACTTATTCTGACATTTAAAATTCTTAAAATAAAGTGGTGATCCTAACTGACTGAAGACAGGGAATTTTTACGATGATGAAATCTCAGGAATTGTGAAAAACAAAGTTTAAATGTATTTGGCTAAGGTGTATGCGAACTTCCGACTTCAACTGTAAATAGGGCAGCAGCCTCTAAGGTGCAGGGTTGAGTAACCGAGTTGTAGCCAGCTAGCGACAGTGACTATGTTCAGGGCAGGGTACTCGGTGGGGGCTGGCTAGTTATGGCTATTTAACAGTCTGATGTTCCTTACTAATTACTGACCTCATTTCATCAATCAAGTACAAGGGAAGAGTGAAAACCTGCATACCCTTAGCCCTCCATGGAATAAGTTTGACACGTGTCTTACAAAATCTTATTTTAACATCAACATTCACTAAGGATCTCACTTGGTGAAGGCCACAGTACTGATAATGAACGAATGCAAAAACCCTGTCTCTGTCACTAGCAAACACAGTCATGTGTGGTACTGGTAACTCTAAAATTCCCTCGAAAGTCACCCTGGGAAATATACAATTAAGGTCCTACAGCAGGGCTATTCAATTTCGGTCAATAAGGGCCCCAAAAAATCTGGGATTTTATATTTTCTTTGATGGTTCTTCTAAAAACCATCCCATTTATGGTTCTTCAGAGACCCTAAAATGGTTCACCTATGGTATCGCCTTTTTGGGTTCCAACTTGCACCTTTATTTTTAAGAGTGTAGGCCCCATCAAAGTTTAACCTGTTATGTCAGTATTGCGCTAATGAACAAGCAAACATGTACAGTACATCACCGTGGTATCATTCCTTAAGTTTGACATTGAGTTACCTATCTTGTATAAAAGAGGAAACTTGATGACAGTGATCCATCTATAAATCACTTTGCAGCCCATCATGATTCATGATCACCTAATTATTTTGTACTTTTAAAGGTGGTATCCTAAATGGTACCCTATTCCCTATATAGTACACTACTTTGGACCAGGGTTCATAGGTCTCTGCTTTAAAGTACTACACTGTGTAGGGAATAATGAGTGACATTTGGGACTCGCATAATTTTTCCTAATGTAAAAACTCTACATTTCCTTTCAACTGGCAGTTTATCTGCTAATGCAACTGCTTTTGCCTGATACTTTTCTATTAGGGTGTCACGCCCTGACTCTAGAGAGCCCTTGGTTCTCTATGGTGTAGTCGGTCAGGGCGTGACTAGGGGGTGATCTAGTATATCTATTTCTATGTTGGTCCTAATGTGGTTCCCAATTAGAGGCAGCTGTTTATCGTTGCCTCTGAATGGGGATCATATTTAGGTTGCTATTTCCCCACCTGTGTTTTGTGGGATATTGATTGTTTGTTAGTGCGTTTGTGCAGTACGTCTTTGTAAGGTTTGTTATTTTGGTTTTGTTAGTTTCACTTAAGTTAAATTCACTTAAAAATATGTGGAACTATACTCACGCTGAGCCTTGGTCAGCTCATTTCCAAGATCGTGTCATAGGGGAAAGTTTGGAGAGATGTTCAACCACGTATTCTCTCTCAAATAATGTACTGATCATCCTCTGACTGATTTGACATTAGTTCAACAATAATATCTTCCAATAGCAGGCTGAGCCTGGTAAAATGGCTAAATGGCAACACTGGAGAGTTTTTTTGTCAATGTGCCTATTGCCTTTAAGTCTGTGGCAAGGTAACCCCAACCCCATTATACCATTAGCTCAGTTCAGGCAATCAGCAAAAAATAGGAAGGTAATTGGTAGCTAGTTGAGCTACATGCCCTGCAATAGGAGGCAACATGGCATCAACAGGTGCACTGTGGGAGGGTAATGGGGGAAGCAAGTAGAGAGATTGCCTGCAATGACAACAAGCTCAGTCCGATGATGCTGTGACACACCGCCACAGACCATGATGGACCCTCCACCTCCAAATCGATCCCGCTCCAGAGTACAGGCCTCAGTGTAATGCTCATTGCTTCGACGATAAACACGAATCCGACCATCACTCCTGGTAAGGCACAACCACGACTCGTCAGTGAAGAGCACTTTTTGCCAGTCCTGTCTGGTCCAGTGACGGTGAGTTTGTGACCATAGGCGACGTTGTTGCCGGTGATGTCTGGTGAGGACCTGCCTTACAACAGGCCTACAAGCCCTCAGTCCAGCCTCACTCAGCCTATTGCGACCGTCTGATCACTGATGGAGGGATTGCGCGTTCCTGGTGTAACCCGGGCAGTTGTTGCCATCCTGTACCTGACCCGCAGGTGTGATGTTCGGACGTATCGATCCTGTGCAGGTGTTGTTACACGCAGTCTGCCGCTGCGAGGGCGATCAGCTGTTCGTCCTGTCTCCCTGTAGTGCTATCTTAGGCATCTCACAGTACGGATATTGCAATTTATTGCCCTGGCCACATCTGCAGTCGTCATGCCTCCTTGCAGCATGCCTAAGGCACGTTCACGCAGATGTGCAGGGATCCCAGGGCACTATCCAGGCTCCTCTGGATGAGGACAAGCTATTATTTTATATAATGTATATAAAAAAAGCTTACTCCTATCCACGAAAAGGCTGACCATTGCCAAAAAAGTAGCCGTCAGGTTACATATCCATAGGATACTTTATGAAGCAGAGGCCAAGGAGGACTAGCTCTGTGTGTGTGCACGCATGTGCGTGTGTGTTTGTGTGTGTGGACCACGACTGTGTATACTTCCGAAACTGAAACTTAGACTCAATGGTTCACTCAGTGTCTGAAATGTTAATTAAGGTGAAAAGGATACAATTATTGCACTATAATCTTTAACACATAACCTATCTTGGAAATGGTCATTTTTGCAAAGAGCTCACTATCAGTGTTCATGCTATTGATGTCAAGTTCAATTCACAACCTCCTAAAAGTTGAATATCCACAAAGTTTTAATACCACTCGTTTCTGCAAGCTGTTGCTGGACGTTATCACTAGTCCCAGGTCAAACTAATGACTAAATGAACAAGTCACTCAGAAAAATAAATCATGACTATCGAGTCAGTCAAGAGTCTTTTGCCAACTGTACATCACTAGTGTGTGTGTTTGTCATTATTGTTTGCTAATAAGTTATTATGCCTTGGAAAATAAAGGTGTTGTTCAAGTATGAATGTCTATAAAACATAATTCTGCAGTCATATCCAATACCAGGAGTATCAAACTCCAGTCTTTGAATGATGCTGTGTCCGCATGTACTTACATATTACAATTACACACTTCAGTGTTTACCAATCCTGGTCCTGGGACATCAATGGTTCCACAATATAACTCCGTAGCAGACTAAATCACATGATTTAACTTGTAAGATGCTGATTGGTAATTTAAATATTTTGGTCCAGAATTTTTTTTAATGGTTTATTGAACTTCCTATGCGTCATGTAAATAATGTACAGGAGAGGTGTAGTATTTCATGAAATGAGATTTAATTTCAACCAGAAGAGAATGTTAAAAGGTTTATTGGAATAAGTTCAAAATCCAAGTGTTATACATGCATAATACATGTATTAATAATATTATAATTGTACTATTTAATATTTTATGAATACAAGTTCAATCTGTGCTTCAATGCTGTCATGAAGTTGGCCTGGGGGTAGGTTTATTACAGTCGTAAATACCTCTTCTCCCCTTTTTCCTCTCTCTACCATACTGAGGTTACATTTGGAAAACCCTTGGTTAACATAGAGATTCTGGGAACATCAGAAGGAGGGGGGGTGAACTATATTCTGGTAATCCGAACCATTGAACGTACCCGGTGGTACTTAATGAATATGATGTCAGTTCGGTTGTCATCTGAGACATTCTTATCAATGATAAGATGACATAAACTCTACAGTGGAAAGTCTACACATCAGAGTTATCGGATTCACATGGAATTGTTGTTCAATTTAAATGTTTGAAAATGAAATTATTCGTTATAGGATGAAATGTGATTTTAGCTCTTAAAATGTGAGATTTAGGGTTTTCATAAGATAGGGCTGCTCAATCTAAAATAGAATGACGCTTTCATTTTGACTCCGCCTGTATAAAATTGAAAAACAGATTACATAATATACCAAGTTTATCGTACAAATTTTGGGAGTGGTAGACAAGCATTATTGGGTGTGTGTGTGCTGAAGATTCCCCCGCCTCCATGTTGTTTGCTGACGTAGTCAGTGGGTAGCGTAAGCGAATACATTTCTGTATGAGGGCCGAGAAAGCTAATGATAGAAATCTGAGAAATAGAGCGTTTGGCCAAACACAGGGCTAATTCTGCCTGGCGTGTTTCAGACGCGGGTAGGCTCGGTCATTATTTCTCGAGCGAGGACAAAGAGCCAGCCGATTTAAATGAATGAGATATAAGTTTGACCAGTGATATATATCTATGTCTCTCTCGCAAGTAGACCAAGGTGCATTTCGTTGTTGCCGCGTGTTCCATTTTAAATATCGTCAAAAAAATGCCGAAAAGGGTTTGAACATAATACGTTATAAGTAAAACCTTTTCCCTGCCAAGGGAATCCTATATGTTGCATTTTCAGGCACAAAGGAGGTTTTAGCTTGCATGATAAAGCTAACAAGGGAAAAGAGCCATTTTGTTTTCTTGTGCTACGTTAAAATTGCTCCGCCTTGCGGAACGGAATCCCGGCTAGTTCCGTTTGATTTCAGCGTGTGAAATCATTGACCGCTGATGTGCCCTAGTATATTCTTTCATGAATAATTATTCAGGTCACACTCAAGTCATTACTTAGGATATCCAGATGGATATCAATGTCTTATCCAATTGAACTAATCTGGCAATTTACATTCTGAAATAGATCTTTCAAATAATATCCAAATTGATAAGTTTTCTAAATAAGACATTGTAAACTTTTTCCAAACTAACCTAGATGAAGCAACTTCTCAGGTTAATTAAAGTTTAATACCCAGATAGCCTACCCAGGTAGGATTAATCATTGGCATTGATTAATTCATTCAATTTGCTTTTGCAAATTCATTCACGTCCAACTTCCACATCACTGGTACAGTACTGATAGTTTGGCAACATCTATAAGTTGATTAAACTTGTCTTTGCAGCTTCCAATTCCAAACCCAAACTTCGAAAGAAAATAGGAACACTTTTCCTCTAACTTTTTCTAATAATGTGCAAGCTATCAAAGGAGGTGGTCATCACTCCTCCGCTAATTAGTGGAACTCCACCCATAAAAGGATTGATCTCTGACCAGCAATACCAACCCTAATTATGCCATTAGCGGAAAAAAACAGCCGAAATTGCGAACGCTCTCCAAAATCAACCATCAAGCACAGGCTTTGTGACGGTTCTCCCCACTTTTGCACTGATGTATCGCCATAAAAATGTGGCATTGGTCAAATACCACAGTGCACAGCTGAAGCACTTGCCAGACATGGCGAACATGAGGGGACAGGTGGAGAGAACTGAGCAACTATTGACAAAAGCAGGAAATTAAAACATTCTGCTAGTCGAGGAACTGCGTTTGAAATCTGAACAATTAAAAGCAATTGCAAATACTTATGACGATGAACGAGCACAAACTCTTCATCAAAATCGTTGTCTACAGGAACGACTCAATTTAGCCAAAACTAAATACGATGTTGTCCACTCCAAACTAGATACACAGTGGGGCAAAAAAGTATTTAGTCAGCCACCAATTGTGCAAGTTCTCCCACTTAAAAAGATGAGAGAGGCCTGTAATTTTCATAGGTACACTTCAACTATGACAGACAAAATGAGGTGGAAAAAATCCAGAAAATCACATTGTAGGATTTGTTATTAATTTATTTGCAAATTATGGTGGAAAATAAGTATTTGGTAACCTACAAACAAGGAAGATTTCTGGCTCTCACAGACCTGTAACTTCTTATTTAAGAGGCTCCTCTGTCCTCCACTCGTTACCTGTATTAATGGCACCTTTTTGAACTTGTTATCAGTATAAAAGACACCTGTCCACAACCTCAGTCACACTTCAAACTCCAATATGGCCAAGACCAAAGAGCTGTCAAAGGACACCATAAACACAATTGTAGACCTGCACCAGGCTGGGAAGACTGAATCTGCAATAGGTAAGCAGCTTGGTTTGAAGAAATACACTGTGGGAGCAATTATTAGGAAATGGAAGACATACAAGACCACTGATAATCTCTGGGGCTCCACGCAAGATCTCACCCCATGGGGTCAAAATGATCACAAGAACGGTGAGCAAAAATCCCAGAACCACACAGGGGGACCTAGTGAATGACCTGCAGAGAGCTGGAACCAAAGTAACAAAGCCTACCCTCAGTAACACACTACGCCGCCAGGGAATCAAATCCTGCAGTGCCAGACGTGTCCCCCTGATTAAGCCAGTACATGTCCAGGCCCGTCTGAAGTTTGCTAGAGAGCATTTGGATGATCCAAAATAAGATTGGGAGAATGTCATATGGTCAGATCAAACCAAAATATAAAGTTTCGGTAAAAACTCAACTCGTCGTGTTTGGAGGACAAAGAATGCTGAGTTGCATCCAAAGAACACTATACCTACTGTGAAGCATGGGGGTGGAAACATCATGCTTTGGGGCTGTTTTTCTGCAAAGGAACCAGGACGACTGATCCGTGTAAAGGAAAGAATGAATGGGGCCATGTATCGTGAGATTTTGAGGGAAAACCTCTTTCCATTCTCCAGATATCAACCCCATAGAAAATCTTTGGAGGGAGTTGAAAGTCCATGCTGCCCAGCAACAGCCCCAAAACATCACTGCTCTAGAGGAGATCTGCATGGAGGAATGGGCCAAAATACCAGCAACAGTGTGTGAAAACCTTACAACTTACAGAAAACATTTGACCTCTGTCATTGCCAACAAAGGGTATATAACAAAGTATTTGTTATTGACCAAATACGTATTTTCCACCATCATTTGCAAATAAATTCATAAAAAATCCTGCAATGTGATTTTCTGGATTTTTTTTCTCATTTTGTCCATCATAGTTGAAGTGTACCTATGATGAAAATTACAGTCCTCTCTCATCTTTTTAAGTGGGAGAACTTGCACAATTGGTGGCTGACTAAATACTTTTTTGCCCCACTGTATGTATATATATATATATATATATATATATATATATATATATATTTACAAAACAATATATGGTGATTGGTGATGGTGAAATTGGTGGTGAAACTACATTTTATCTGCAATATTCAAGCTGATCCTCCCCCTAAAAAAACAGCCTTGACCAGGGGAAGGCCTTTGACAGGGTTAGCCATGGCTTCCTGCAGAGGGTGCTAACCGAGATGAGATTTCCCCAACACCTCATCCACTGACCCAAACTCTACTACCAGAATATTACAAGCAGAGTTCTGGTAAACAACTCCCTCACAGACCTATTCCCCATCATATTCGGAGTAGGCCATAGTTGCCCCCTAGCCCCTCTGTCGTACGTCATCTACCTAGAACTTTTCCTCCAGAAGATCAGGTCAACACCAGAAACCAAATTCCAGAGGCCGAGGGGGAGAGGCTTAAAGTGATGGTGAATATGGATGACATCACCATCGTCAGGACAGATAGTCGCTCCATCGCCACAGCAACAAAGGTGGTGGACGACTACTGTGCAGCCACTCGTCAACAGGGGAAAGAGGGAACTGTTCTTGTCCCAGGACTAGTATGAGACTCTTACCACCTATTTCCCTGTCAAAACTGAGTAAGGTAAATGTCTGCATACTTATTAAACCCTCAAACATAAATTGTCTGCAATAGTGAAATGGGCTACTTCTGTGTGAATTAATGAGGAGGTGGAACCCACCACAATTAAAACTGTTAGATAAAAAAAAAAAAAATTGAAAAGTTGAAACAGCCTATAGAAAAATAGCATGCAGTGTGTCTTGGTTTGAGGGCAGCAGAGGTTAACTGTCCTTTTGCGTAACAATCAGATTTTGGAACGTGGAGTAAATTCAGACATAAGACATAAAAAAACTCACGCTGGGGCGACCATTAGAGATATTTGGCAAGGTTAAGGCACCCTCTCATAGTGGCAAGTTGCAACAGCTGACCTGTGGAGTGGCTTCTTTTGCCATTTTCACATTGGAAGTTTGAAGTGACTCAAAGATTTTTGCATATTCAATTAGAATCTGTTATTTTTTCCTGCAGTCTGAATATCCAAATATCCTATTTTGCAGGTGGTTTTAAGAGATACAAATCAGATTTATGGCAATGTGACTTGCTTCTGATTGGTCAAATCTGATTTATTTGCCCTCAAGTGGTCTTTAGACTGTTATTTAACATATCTTGTTGCTTGTTAGCTACTTTGTTGACAGTTTGAGAATAACATGTGGCAGCTAGTAAGCTTGTTAATTGTTTACAAACAAATTAGTGAATGTGCTAGAAAGTTAAACAGCTATCTATCTAGCTAGTTGACAGTCTTGGCTAGCCAAAAGTGACTTGTTTTGAAAGTTGGATCATCTTATCCTTGAAAGCTTTAAATGTGTTCTTACGCAATGATTTTTAACATTCAAAGCAACTGGGAAATGTCGATGACAGGCATTGTTGTCACCTTAGCTTGCTCCATAACTGATTGATCGGAAGCACGAGCACCACCACCAATCAGTCTATACCACGGTGCACATACCCGTTGTTACTTGACAACTAGCATAGCCATGTCAATAAAGTACTGCTGTCTGAACACACACATCCGATTTGGTCACTTGTAACTTGCTGTTTGGACCGTCAATATATAAAAAAACATGTACAAAAATAAAATTATTTCATCACTGCAGTGTGAACAATGCTTTATACCTGTCTTGAACCTTCTTCCTGGCCCTTATCGACAGCACACTTCAAAAGTTTGATCACAGGTGGATGGATGTACATTGATGACATTGCAGAATGCATAAGGGTGGGAGAAGCTCTTCAGCCTTCAACATTTTATTTAAAACCTCTTACGTCACCTCATCCCGGATCCGGGATCGTGACTACAGCCTCAAGCTCATTACCATAACGCAACGTTAGCAATTTCTAAAAATCGCAAATGAAATAATATATAATATAATATATGCCATTTAGCAGACGCTTTTATCCAAAGCGACTTACAGTCATGTGTGCATACATTCTACGTATGGGTGGTCCCGGGGATTGAACCCACTACCCTGGCGTTACAAGCGCCATGCTCTACCAACTGAGCTACAGAAGGACATGAAATAAATATGCCTGCTCTCAAGCTTATCCTTTTCTTAACAATCCTGTCGTCTCAGATTTTCAAAATATGCTTTTGAACCAGAGAAAATGAATAATTTGTGTAAGAGTGGTGATAGCTAGCTTAGCATTTAGCGTTAGCATTTAGCACGCAACATATTCACAAAAACCAGCAAAGGAATCAAATAAAATAATTGACCTTTGAAGAACTTCAGATGTTTCAATGAGGAGACTCTCAGTTACATAGCAGATGTCCAGTTTTTCCTGAAAGATTCTTGTGTAGGACACATCGTTCCCATTTGTTACTATGCATTTGGCTACCGAAACTAACCGAAAATTCAGTCACCTACACGTCAAACTTTTTTCCGAATTAACTCCATAATATCGACTGAAACATGGAAAACGTTGTTTGAATCAATCCTCAAGGTGTTTTGTGATATATCTCTTCATTGAAATGCCATTCCTGGAAGCCTGCATTGTTCTCAGATTCGGATGGAAAAATACTGGTAGGTGAGTTTTGCGCACCAATTTGCACGCAGGACACCGTGCGGGCACTTGGCAATTGTAGTCTCTTATGGTCAATCTTCCAATGATATGCCTACAAATACGTCACAATGCTGCAGATACCTTGGGGAAACGATAGAAAGGGTCCGTTCATTCCTGTCGCATTCACAGCCATATAAGGAGATCATGGAAAACGTAGCTTCAGAAATACAGTTCATTTCCTGGTCGCTGAAACATCTTGGTTTTGCCTGAAGCTTTTGTTCTAAGGCACTCACAGTGAAAATCTTTGCAGTTCTGCAAATGTCAGAGTGTCTTCTTTCCAAAGCTATCAATTCCAAGCATAGTCGAGCATCTTTTCGTGACAAAATATTGCGCTTAAAACGGGCACGTCTTTTTATCCAAAAATGAAATAATGCCCCTAGAGGACTAACAGGATAACAGCTGTACTCCTGTGTCAATTAACACTCCATGCAGTTCAACCCAAAAAAGTGCAAAGTACTGAATGTTTGCTTTACAAACAACCCACCCCTTTGGCACCAATCTATCTAAATGTACAGACTCTGCAAACAACATCTTATATTTAACTGCTGGGATCCAGGATGTTCGGTTGGACCTACAGATGGAGTCCTTGGTGAAAAAAAGGGGAACCAGAAGACATGGTTCTCTTTGTCTCGGTTGTTAGAGCATGGTGCATTCAACTGTTACAATTCCCACTGGGGCCACCCATATAGAAAATGTATGCACAGATGCTTCGGGTGCTACTGTCAGCTAAATGGCATATACTGTATGTTACTTTATATATATTTGTATTGTGTCGTCTCAAGTGTTTCATTGTCAACAGACCCGGCCTGGTGACCATCTACACCACCAACTTTAGGCCTGTACTACAATACCTCAACCATAACTGCACAATTGGAGGGAATACAGAAGTGAGCATGCTGGAATATCTTTGGACCATGATACATCAGCAGACTCAACCCTCAACCTCTCCCCATCACCTCCTCCAGTCTAACAACCAATCATCACAACCTCTGGATGAAAAACACCAGTCAAAGCAAGAACTGGATGATCTCGAAAATATTCCATCCCCTACATCACAGATAGTGAACCCTGTTGCTGGAGTGCCACAGATACTGCAGAATTTTGTTCCAACTACGCACCACACCTGGCCAACTGAGCTAATTGATCTGTTCAGTGATTGCCTAAAATCAATACACCTGGTCTTCCAGGTCAGTTAAATCAAAATCAGGACATGAGGTGCCTAGCCCTGCACTACATGAACGTCAACTCCAAACAACATCCACAACAATAGTTCCCTAAATGTATGTTTGTTTAAAAATGTTTTTATCACGCAAGTGAATAAATTAAATTAATTGAAATATGTAATATCAAAATGGGATGTGGGGACGCTATCACGCTTTAAGGTATGACCCAGATGCAGACAGTGTTGAAGAAACTAAAGTGTATTCCTTAACAGGGGCAGGCAAACAACAGGTCAAGGCAGGCAGGGGTCAATAATCCAGAGGGGGTGTAAGGGTCCAGAATGGCAGCCAGTCTCAGGGTCAGGGCAGGCAGGGGTCAAAACCAAGAAAGACTAGAAAACAAGAGCAAGACACAGACCGTTCTCCATGAGTGGAGCAGAGTCTGGGGGTGGAGTGGAGTGGAGGGTCCCGCCCATGCGCAGAAGCTTTGGGACCTTTAGCTGTCGGAAGGAAGCTGCAACTCGGTTTTTTACATTCCATGCTTTTATTTCACATCATGCTTTCAATAATCCCAATGTTTTAAAATATGTTTTTTTTTAAATGTATTGCATATTTGTTTGCCGTCTGTGTATTATCAGGGCAGAGAAAAACATCCAGGCAATGAATAAAAAAACATAATTTGGTGCAGCGGTGGTCACTAGGCCAGCTTGGTGTCCAAGAGAGAACTCAATGCTGCGATGGAGAAAAGATGTGTCGAGGACCATCTACCACTCTGCTCTGGAACCGTCAACATTGAAAATTGTATTTCGTGAGCACATATGAAGCATATTGCACGGGAGGAAGCGCAGCTGATTCAACTGGCATTTGATAGGGCCCTTACTGTCATGCAGGTGAAAGAGGACGCAAAAGCGACTTGGCGAAAACAGAGTCTTTAATCCAGTAAAGTAAATACAATCAAAAAACACAACTTTCACTCGAAATGACGAGGACAAACTGGAGACTCGATCTTGAACAGCAGGTGAACAGCAGGTTGCCTCGGGAAGGCACTTGAACCAGACAGACTCAGACACCTGCTCACCACGCAGCATCTGAGGAAAACACGACACGACAGGGCGATACACAAACACAGCACGGTGAATTCTAGACAAGGAACCGACAGGGCAGAAACGAATAACAAGGAGAGAAATAGGGACTCTAATCAGGGAAAAGGATCGGGAACAGGTGTGGGAAGGCTAAATGATGATTAGGGGAATAGGAACAGCTGGGAGCAGGAACGGAACGATAGAGAGAAGAGAGAGCGAGAGAGTGAGAGAGGGAGGGGGAGAGAGAGGGATAGAAAGAGGGAAAGAACCTAATAAGACCAGCAGAGGGAAACGAATAGAATGGGGAGCACAGGGACAAGACATGATAATAAATGACAAAACATGACAGTACCCCCCACTCACCGAGCGCCTCCTGGCGCACTCGAGGAGGAATCCTGGCGGCAACGGAGGAAATCATCAATGAGTGAACGGTCCAGCACGTCCCGAGACGGAACCCAACTCCTCTCCTCAGGACCGTAACCCTCCCAATCCACTAAGTATTGGTGACCCCGTCCCCGAGAACGCATGTCCATGATCTTATGTACCTTGTAAATAGGTGCGCTCTCGACAAGGACGGGAGGGGGGAGGGAAGACGAACGGGGGTGCGAAGAAAGGGCTTAACACAGGAGACATGGAAGACAGGATGGACGCGACGAAGATGTCGCGGAAGAAGCAGTCGCACAGCGACAGGATTGACGACCTGGGAGACACGGAACGGACCAATGAACCGCGGAGTTAACTTACGAGAAGCTGTCGTAAGAGGAAGGTTGCGAGTGGAAAGCCACACTCTCTGGCCGCAACAATACCTTGGACTCTTAATCCTGCGTTTATTGGCGGCTCTCACAGTCTGTGCCCTGTAACGGCAAAGTGCAGACCTCACCCTCCTCCAGGTGCGCTCACAACGTTGGACAAACGCTTGAGCGGAGGGAACGCTGGACTCGGCAAGCTGGGATGAGAACAGAGGAGGCTGGTAACCCAGACTACTCTGAAACGGAGATAACCCGGTAGCAGACGAAGGAAGCGAATTGTGAGCGTATTCTGCCCAGGGGAGCTGTTCTGCCCAAGACGCAGGGTTTCTGAAAGAAAGGCTGCGTAGTATGCGACCAATCGTCTGATTGGCCCTCTCTGCTTGACCGTTAGACTGGGGATGAAACCCGGAAGAGAGACTGACGGACGCACCAATCAAACGACAGAACTCCCTCCAAAACTGTGACGTGAATTGCGGGCCTCTGTCTGAAACGGCGTCTAACGGGAGGCCATGAATTCTGAATACATTCTCGATAATGATTTGTGCCGTCTCCTTAGCGGAAGGAAGTTTAGCGAGGGGAATGAAATGTGCCGCCTTAGAGAACCTATCGACAACCGTAAGAATCACAGTCTTCCCCGCAGACAAAGGCAGACCGGTAATGAAGTCTAGGGCGATGTGAGACCATGGTCGAGAAGGAATGGGGAGCGGTCTGAGACGACCGGCAGGAGGAGAGTTACCCGACTTAGTCTGCGCGCAGTCCGAACAAGCAGCCACGAAACGGCGCGTGTCACGCTCCTGAGTCGGCCACCAAAAGCGCTGGCGAATAGACACAAGAGTGCCTCGAACACCGGGATGACCAGCTAACTTGGCAGAGTGAGCCCACTGAAGAACAGCCAGACGAGTGGAAACAGGAACGAAAAGGAGGTTACTAGGACAAGCGCGCGGCGACGCAGTGTGCGTGAGTGCTTGCTTAACCTGTCTTTCAATTCCCCAGACTGTTAACCCGACAACACGCCCATAAGGAAGAATCCCCTCGGGATCAGTAGAAGCCACAGAAGAACTAAACAGACGGGATAAGGCATCAGGCTTGGTGTTCTTGCTACCCGGACGGTAAGAAATCACAAACTCGAAACGAGCGAAAAACAACGCCCAACGAGCTTGACGGGCATTAAGTCGTTTGGCAGAACGGATGTACTCAAGGTTCTTATGGTCTGTCCAAACGACAAAAGGAACGGTCGCCCCCTCCAACCACTGTCGCCATTCGCCTAGGGCTAAGCGGATGGCGAGCAGTTCACGGTTACCCACATCATAGTTGCGCTCAGATGGCGACAGGCGATGAGAAAAATAAGCGCAAGGATGAACCTTATCGTCAGACTGGAAGCGCTGGGATAGAATGGCTCCCACGCCTACCTCTGAAGCGTCAACCTCGACAATGAATTGTCTAGTGACGTCAGGAGTAACGAGGATAGGAGCGGACGTAAAACGTTCTTTTAGAAGATCAAAAGCTCCCTGGGCGGAACCGGACCACTTAAAACACGTCTTGACAGAAGTAAGAGCTGTGAGAGGGGCAGCAACTTGACCGAAATTACGAATGAAACGCCGATAGAAATTAGCGAAACCTAAAAAGCGCTGCAACTCGACACGTGACCTTGGAACGGGCCAATCACTGACAGCTTGGACCTTAGCGGAATCCATCTGAATGCCTTCAGCGGAAATAACGGAACCGAGAAAAGTAACGGAGGAGACATGAAAAGAGCACTTCTCAGCCTTTACGTAGAGACAATTCTCTAAAAGGCGCTGTAGAACACGTCGAACGTGCTGAACATGAATCTCGAGTGACGGAGAAAAAATCAGGATATCGTCAAGATAGACAAAAACAAAGATGTTCAGCATGTCTCTCAGAACATCATTAACTAATGCCTGAAAAACAGCTGGCGCATTGGCGAGACCAAACGGCAGAACCCGGTACTCAAAATGCCCTAACGGAGTGTTAAACGCCGTTTTCCACTCGTCCCCCTCTCTGATGCGCACGAGATGGTAAGCGTTACGAAGGTCCAACTTAGTAAAGCACCTGGCTCCCTGCAGAATCTCGAAGGCTGATGACATAAGGGGAAGCGGATAACGATTCTTAACCGTTATGTCATTCAGCCCTCGATAATCCACGCAGGGGCGCAGAGTACCGTCCTTCTTCTTAACAAAAAGAACCCCGCCCCGGCCGGAGAGGAAGAAGGCACTATGGTACCGGCGTCAAGAGACACAGACAAATAATCCTCGAGAGCCTTACGTTCGGGAGCCGACAGAGAGTATAGTCTACCCCGAGGAGGAGTGGTCCCCGGAAGGAGATCAATACTACAATCATACGACCGGTGAGGAGGAAGGGAGTTGGCTCGGGACCGACTGAAGACCGTGCGCAGATCATGATATTCCTCCGGCACTCCTGTCAAATCGCCAGGTTCCTCCTGAGAAGTAGGGACAGAAGAAACGGGAGGGATGGCAGACATTAAACACTTCACATGACAAGAAACGTTCCAGGATAGGATAGAATTACTAGACCAATTAATAGAAGGATTATGACATACTAGCCAGGGATGACCCAAAACAACAGGTGTAAACGGTGAACGAAAAATCAAAAAAGAAATAGTCTCACTGTGGTTACCAGATACTGTGAGGGTTAAAGGTAGTGTCTCAAATCTGATACTGGGAAGATGACTACCATCTAAGGCGAACATGGGCGTAGGCTTCTCTAACTCTCTGAAAGGAATGTCATGTTTCCGAACCCATGCTTCGTCCATGAAACAACCCTCAGCCCCAGAGTCTATCAAGGCACTACATGTAGCACCCGAACCGGTCCAGCGTAGATGGACCGACAAAGTAGTACAGGATTTTGATGGAGAGACTTGAGTAGTTGCGCTCACCTGTAGCCCTCCGCTTACAGATGAGCTCTGGCTTTTACTGGACATGAATTAACAAAATGTCCAGCAACTCCGCAATAGAGGCACAGGCGGTTGGTGATCCTCCGTTCCCTCTCCTTAGTCGAGATGCGAATCCCTCCCAGCTGCATGGGCTCAGTCTCTGAGCCAGAGGAGGGAGATGGTTGCGATGCGGAGCAGGGAAACACCGTTGATGCGAGCTCTCTTCCACGAGCCCGGTGACGAAGATCTACCCGTCGTTCTATGCGGATGGCGAGAGCAATCAAAGAGTCCACATCTGAAGGAACCTCCCGGGAGAGAATCTCATCCTTAACCACTGCGTGGAGTCCCTCCAGAAAACGAGCGAGCAGCGCCGGCTCGTTCCACTCACTAGAGGCAGCAAGAGTGCGAAACTCAATAGAATAATCCGTTATGGACCGTTCACCTTGGCATAGGGAAGCCAGGGCCCTAGAAGCCTCCCTACCAAAAACTGAACGGTCAAAAACCCGAATCATCTCCTCTTTAAAGTTCTGGTACTTGTTAGAGCAATCAGCCCTTGCCTCCCAGATAGCTGTGCCCCATTCTCGAGCCCGGCCAGTAAGGAGTGAAATGACGTAAGCAACCCGAGCTCTCTCTCTAGAGTATGTGTTGGGTTGGAGAGAGAACACAATCTCACACTGCGTGAGAAAGGAGCGGCACTCAGTGGGCTGCCCGGAGTAGCAAGGTGGGTTATTAACCCTAGGTTCTGGAGGCTCGGCAGGCCAGGAAGTAACAGGTGGCACGAGACGAAGACTCTGGAACTGTCCAGAGAGGTCGGAAACCTGAGCGGCCAGGTTCTCCACGGCATGGCGAGCAGCAGACAATTCCTGCTCGTGTCTGCCGAGCATGGCTCCTTGGATCTCGACGGCAGTGTAACGAGCGTCTGAAGTCGCTGGGTCCATTCCTTGGTCGGTTCCTTCTGTCATGCAGGTGAAAGAGGACCCAAAAGCGACTTGGCGAAAACAGAGTCTTTAATCCAGTAAAGTAAATACAATCAAAAAACACAACTTTCACTCGAAATGACGAGGACAAACTGGAGACTCGATCTTGAACAGCAGGTGAACAGCAGGTTGCCTCGGGAAGGCACTTGAACCAGACAGACTCAGACACCTGCTCACCACGCAGCATCTGAGGAAAACACGACACGACAGGGCGATACACAAACACAGCACGGTGAATTCTAGACAAGGAACCGACAGGGCAGAAACGAATAACAAGGAGAGAAATAGGGACTCTAATCAGGGAAAAGGATCGGGAACAGGTGTGGGAAGGCTAAATGATGATTAGGGGAATAGGAACAGCTGGGAGCAGGAACGGAACGATAGAGAGAAGAGAGAGCGAGAGAGTGAGAGAGGGAGGGGGAGAGAGAGGGATAGAAAGAGGGAAAGAACCTAATAAGACCAGCAGAGGGAAACGAATAGAATGGGGAGCACAGGGACAAGACATGATAATAAATGACAAAACATGACACTTACAAGCAAATTCCGTGGGGAGTGGAACGAGAGACTGCTGAGGAGGTTTAACACAGCATCAAGGTGGCTGAAACACTTTTGAATCTGGGTAAGAACAGGCAGCCTGGCTATGCTTGTAATATTTTGTGATTTGCTAGCTTTTGGAAATGCGTGGTAAATGTCAGAAATAGGCATAGACGTGATTTTCTTTATTGGCGTTGCTGCCAAGTCTACTACTTGATTTCTGTGATGTGTTTGGAAATGGTTTATGATATAATCTGATTGTTTTTAATGTTGTGTTATATGGTAGAATAGGTGATTTGCATTACATTGATGAGAGTGGGCAGACTTTGAACAATGGTTGAGTAATGATGTAGCTATAGTGTTGCCATAAACAACTCTTTGCTCTGGAAAAATAATTTCTGTTATCATACGCAGTGGCCCCCTTGCCGAGTTAATCCTGCCGCCGGGCCTGTCTGGAATGTAAATTCATGTGCGGGTTAATGAGGAAATATGCAGGTGGTAGTAATGACAATCTCGGGAGCTTTCTTTGATTTCTATATGCACATTAGGGTAACATTATATGAACTGATCTCACTGTTTTGTTTTTGTTTCATTTCGGAGGGTCAAGCAATGGCGACAAGGTTGTCAAGGCAAATCTTGAAATCTTGGAAATTCAGGGCATCAATATAGCTGTACAATTTTAAGAGGCTTGCCATACCCTTCTCCAATCTCCATCAACTGCTGACTATCAAAGTGGTCTGGAGGGTAGTGTCTAGAGCCAATGTGGAGAGAGTTTCTGTATAGGCTCAAACATTTTAATTTCTTTGCCATAAGAATGTGCGAATGAAGAACTTGCCACGTTGCTCTGTAATGTGTATTTCTAAATGATCAGACTTCTCTCATATCTTTGTACTGGAAACATTTTGGGTTTTCAAGGTCTGTATACTGTAATTGTGAATAACATTTATCAAATGCATTTGTCAACATTGGTGGTGTATGTTGCTATTGTTTTTCACTTTGGATGTACCAGAATTAAAAGTATTATCGATGTAATAGCAAAAAAAGAACAGCAAGCATGTTTACCAAAGTAATTTGTTAGCATTGCCACTTTTTAGACACATTTTATTGGCAATGATTCCATTAATAGACCTACACTATTTCACGGAAGCAAATATAGAATCCCAGGGGTTATTCTTAACTGAACCAAAATGTGTTCCATATAGAACCCTGTATGGTACACTAATGAATTATTGCTACTAATACCAAATGATTTGTAGCTGAGGATACAATATAAAAGTTTAATAATGGACAAAACAACAAATACTAGCATAGTTTAGCAAGTATTGTAATGATTAACTATTGAATCACTAAAAGTTAATATAAATAATGTATCTGTTTGGTGTAATTGTTAATTGAAATAAAAACAGTGAATTGCAGCAGCTGCTACAATCTTGCACCATGCGCATGTTATGTTTAACAAGTGAAAGCGCATTGTGTAAGACAGACTGACAAGCATTGGAGAAAGATACGTCTAGGCTACGTTAAAAGGGACGATGACGAAACAAAACATCAAACCTCCTCTTTGAAGTGATCTGAGACCAGCACTGAAGCGTAACCGTATTGGCGACACCCCTAGTCCATGTCACATTTTATTAGGCCTAGTCTACTTCTAAAAAGCTTAGTGTGTCGTTGAATTGTAACAGAATAATCAGTCAAGCGTTTCATATCGGAACCTTATTTTCAAATGCCGACGTATAGACATAATATGCAAATCGTGCATCTTCAAAGCGGTGTTCATTGGCCTGTCTAGGTCTACCTATCATGTCTACTCTGGTCCTGGCAACCCTTCATTATGCATACCTTTCAACACTCATTACGCACACCTGCGCCCCATCATGATGCCCACCTGTACTCCATCACTACCCTGATTACTCCACATTTATCTAGCATCACTCTTCAGGCATTATTGGTTATGTTTATCTTGTTTTGTATCATTTTACGTTCATCATCATCATCATCATTATTATTAAACTAACTAACTGCACTTGCTTCCTGACTCGATGTTACACTACCGTAATAGGATGACGTTGATTATATAAAAATCATGACAATAAGTGTATGAACTGAATTTTCTCTGGTAGGCTTTTGTGCTTGTGACATATTGCGATGCAGAATTTAGGTGCATGTATGGAGAACATGCATGCCCATCTTCTTGATCTCTACTTGTCCTTGGCAAACATCATCAAAAGATAAAACACAAATCATGGCACTGCCATCTGTGTGATAATAAATTCAGTGCTTCATTGACTATTGCTATCCGAAATAGACAAATAAGACCTATGCTTTCTCAATGATTTACCGTAAATCCGTATAGCCTAACGCACGTGCATGAGTATGCTATAGGGGGTTTAACGCCCACATATATAATGCCTAAATAATGTTTTTTTTTTAGCATTTTGAGGCTCAAATGACGATACACAGTAATATCGGTTTTATATAAACTCAGCAAAAAAAGAAACCTCTCACTGTCAACTGCGTTTATATTTAGCAAAATTAACATGTGTAAATATTTGTATGAACATAACACGATTCAACAACTGAGACGTGATGAAATAATGTGTCCCTGAACAAAGGGGTGGGGGGGGTCAAAATCAAAAGTAAAGGTCAGTATCTGGTGTGGACACCAGCTGCATTAAGTACTGCAGGTCAACTCAAATCAAATCAAATCAAATGAATTTATATAGGCCTTCGTACATTAGGTGATATCTCAAAGTGCTGTACAGCCTAAAACCCCAAACAGCAAACAATGCAGGTGTAGAAGCACGGTGGCTAGGAAAAACTCCCTAGAAAGGCCAAAACCTAGGAAGAAACCTAGAGAGGAACCAGGATATGTGGGGTGGCCAGTCCTCTTCTGGCTGTGCCGGGTGGAGATTATAACAGAACATGGCCAAGATGTTCAAATGTTCATAAATGACCAGCATGGTCAAATAATAACAATCACAGGCAGAACAGTTGAAACTGGAGCAGCAGCACGGCCAGGTGGACAGCAAGGAGTCATCATGTCAGGTAGTCCTGAGGCATGGAGTCCTAGAGTCCGTAGAAAGGCCTCTTTATTGTCCTAAGTTTTCATAACTGTGACATGAATTGCCTACCGTCTGTAAGCTGTTAGTGTCTTAAGATAAGCAACTCTTTCTCTACACATGAATCATGATGACGGATTTTGGTTGATCACTAGGCGCAAAATAAATAGGTGTATTTACACCATTGCCCTATCTATTTTGCGCCTAGTGATCAATTATTTACCTTTATTTAACCAGGCAAGTCAGTTAAGAACAAATTCTATCAATCAATCAAAACCTGTTTGTATGAAGTTCTTAAAATAACACTCAAAGTAATTTCTAATCCGTTCCAATCCAAGTGAAATTTCCACCATAAATTCTTAAAATAAGTTATTGAAAGAACACCAAACTATAGCAGAAAGACACTGTTGTTGTTTGTCTCCTCATGTAAGAAAAAGGTCAAGCTTTGACAATGGAGAAAGAAACAAACAAGTTAAAAGGTACAGTCAATATGATTGAAATTGACATTAAAGAACTTAAAAAGGAGAACTCGTTTCTGAGAGAAGCCTCAATTGAAATACCGACTAGACTATTTTCATAAATGTTTAATATTACAATCTTTGTATTTTGAATTTCGTGCCCTGCAATTTCACCGGATGTTGTCGAGGTGTGCCACTAGCGGAACTTCTCTCCCGAAGAGGTTTTAAATTAAAGAAGTTTGAGACCACCAAGAATCTTCCTAGAGCTTGCCTCCTGGCCAAACTGAGTAATCGGGGGAGAAGGGCCTTGGTCAGGGAGGTGACCAAGAACACGATGGTCACTCTGACAGAGCTCAAGAGTTCCTCTGTGGAGATGGTAGAACCTTCCAGAAGGACAACCATCTCTGCAGCACCACCAATCAGGAATTTAGGTTCATCGATAGGTTCTGAGGTTCATCGATAGGTTCTGAACTAATATTCATACCAAATGTTTTTGGGTCCATTCACAGATCGGCTACATATCTATAGGCATACAGAAATTTTTATCCTCCACTCCAGAATAAGCAAGTAAATGGTTAGCTAGCTATGTTACTTCAGCTGCATTGCAAGGCAAGCTTACCCAATTATACATTCAATTTGCAGTAAATGATTTAGCTAGCTATATTCTTTACTTCCACTGATTCACAAGACGACAGCCTGGTTTGCTGGTTCTCAGGAAAAAAACATCCCTAAAACATTAAACAACTCAAATTAAAAATCCATTCTCCTGTCATAACACCAGCGTCACCTGAGTGGGTTGATTCACTGATGTGGTCATCTTGTCTGGGTTGGCGCCCCCCCTTGGGTTGTGCCGTGGCGGAGATCTTTGTGTGCAATACTCAGTCTTGTCTTAGGATGGTAAGTTGGTGGTTGAAGATATCCCTCTAGCGGTGTGGGGGCTGTGCTTTGGCAAAGTGGGTGGTGTTATATCCTTCCTGTTTGGCCCTGTCCGGGGGTGTCCTCGAATGGGGCCACAGTGTCTCCTGACCCCTCCTGTCTCATGCTGCAGTAGTTTATGTGTCGGGGGGCTATGGTCAGTTTGTTACATATGGAGTACTTCTCCTGTCCTATTCGGTGTCCTGTGTGAATCTAAGTGTGCGTTCTCTAATTCTCTCCTTCTCTCTTTCTTTCTCTCTCTCGGAGGACCTGAGCCCTAGGACCATGCCCCAGGACTACCCGACATGATGACTCCTTGCTGTCCCCAGTCCACCTGATCGTGCTGCTGCTCCAGTTTCAACTGTTCTGCCTTATTACTATTCGACCATGCTGGTAATTTATGAACATTTGAACATCTTGGCCATGTTCTGTTATAATCTCCACCAGGCACAGCCAGAAGAGGACTGGCCACCCCACATAGCCTGGTTCCTCTCTAGGTTTCTTCCTAGGTTTTGGCCTTTCTAGGGAGTTTTTCCTAGCCACCGTGCTTCTACACCTGCATTGCTTGCTGTTTGGGGTTTTAGGCTGGGTTTCTGTACAGCACTTTGAGATATCAGCTGATGTACGAAGGGCTATATAAATACATTTGATTTGATTTGATTTAACTAGCTGGCTAATTTTAGCTAGTCAAATAAGTCATTGGAACCACTCATTAAGGTTGGTCAAATAAAAACTAAGGGGCCTAATTGCACAATTGGTGCTCTAACTGTAATCTGTAGCAATAAAGCCGTGATGCTGGGTACCTCTAAGTTCCACGGTGCAAGCTTGCAACCTTTAGAGGAGGAACCACTGTACCTCCCTGCATGATTTATTATTTTTGAAAAAACCTATTTCCCTCCCCCTGATTTGCTTTAGGGTCTGTGTTATTGAAGAATAACATCAACTGCTAACATTTGGTGCCGTGACCCAGATGATTTGGTCGTGAACAACAAGAAAACTCATCAACTGTGTGTTGATCCAGAAGAAAGAGAGAAGGCTGAGCGCAACCCACTTTGGGAGTTAACTCTTAATCCCCTGATTGATGGCATACGGGCTGGGTGAGTTGAGACCAATATCATTTTAAAAGAACCAAATCAGGTTTAAATTAGTGCATGCAATAAGTATTACGTATCTGTGATGTATAAGGTTTCAAGTCCTTTGTTCCATTACAGAGGTTAGTCCTTTCTTTGCTTGGTTAGGTGTTTGAGTCCTTTCTCTACTGTAGGAGTTCAAGTCCTCTATTTAAAGGTTGGACGCCTTTCTTTTTGTGAAACCGTCTTGTTGCATAAAAGTGAGTTGCGAGTTGAGTAGCTTTTGAGGTTAAATAAATATATAAAAATATGGATGTAAATTATACAACTTTTGAAGTTGATGTAATGTCATTGATAAGTGAGAAAATCACTCTGGAATAGGGCGGAACAGCTCTTCTGGATGTGAACATGAAACAGATTTTAAATTCACTTTCTAGTGACATAAAGAACCATTTCAAAGTAGAGGAGGAGACATTGGTGAAAAAGCAAGACTTGACCCCCACCTGTGGACCATTTGTTCCCTCAACCTACCCTCACACTGAGTTATGCAAGGATGATTGGGTTTCAAGCATCTAGTCAGCATTTCCTGGATATGAGTAAACAGATTCTAACAGCGGTGACAAAATGTGTCTTAGGTCAACCAGAACACTTATGGAGAGCCAAACATGTTTTCTGACAAATGCAACCAAAGAGGGAAAAGATAATCATGTGTTCAAAACAGAAAGAACCGTTTTTTGAATAAAAAAAAGGTTTAGAGCAGAGGTGGTTAGTCACAGTGGGTTACCGGACATGGAAGATGAAGACCCACTCAATTCCTCCAAAAATGAGGCAATCACTCATCAGTTGATGCAAACCATACATGATGATTTGCGAAAAAACGTTGTTCCACAACTAATGACTGGGAGAGGCATCATCAAAACTATGGTGACATCATCGACAGGTTGTCACGACTTGACAGAGACATCAATCAACATAGTAAACAGGCTGTTATGTAGGTTCCGAGTGAAACCAACAACATTATTCGTTCAGCAGAAGAGCAACCTGGTGTATGTCATTTTCCAGGATTTCTGGTCACTGGCAACGAAAATGTCAGAAAAGAGAACATGTTTTTATTAGGCCAGGAGAAGCAGTGTCCGTCTAAGGGAAAATGGAATCAAGGCAACAGCCCCAATGTCACAATGCTGGTGCAGAAATCTAAGAAGCTCCCTCTGGCTCAGCAGCAGAGTTTGCTGGATGCTGTGGAGGGAAACTAACAGACCCCCTCTTTACGTCCCATCTCAGCTGGTGAACATATGAAATTGGATGGAAAATACCCTACCGTTCAAAAGTTTGGGGTCACTTAGAAATGTCCTTTTTGAAGGAAAAGCAAATTTTTTTGTCCCTTAAAATAACATCAAATTCATCATAAATACAGTGTAGATTTTGTTAATATTGTAAATGACTATTGTAGCTGGAAACGGCTGATTATTAATGGAATATCGACATCGGCGTACAGAGGCCCATTATCAGCAACCGTCATTCCTGTGTTACAATTGCACGTTGCGTAAGCTAATCCAAGTTTATAATTTTAAAAGGCTAATTTATCATTAGAAAACCCTTTTGCAATTATGTTAGCACTGCTAAAAAAACTTGTTCTGATTAAAGAAGCAATAAAACTGGCCTTCTTTAGACTAGTTGAGTATCTCAAACATCAGCCATTTGTGGGTTCAATTACAGGCTCAAGGGTAAGAAACAGAGGACTTTCTTTGAAACTCATCAGTCTATAATTGTTCTGAAAAAGGAAGGCTATTCCATGCAAGAAATTGCCAAGAAACTGAAGATCTCGTACAATGCTGCGCAAACTGGCTCTAACCAGAATATAAAGATGAGTGGGAGGCCTCGTTGCACAACTCCGGGATGCTGGCCATCTAGGTAGAGTTGCAAAGAAAAAGCCATATCTCAGACTCGCCAATAAAAATAAAATATTAATAAGGGCAAAATAACTCAGCCACTGCTGTCCCAAAAACAACCTTGCTGCACATCTGATGTTTGAAAAAGTGCATTTGGATGTTCCACAGCTCTACTGGCCAATACTTCTATGGGCAGGTGAAACTACAGTTGAGTTGTTTGGAAGGAACATACAACACTATGTGTGGAGAAGAAGGCACGGTACACCAACATCAAAACCTTATTCCAACTGTAAGGTATGGTGGAGAGAGCATCATGGTTTTGGGCTACTTTGCTGCCTCAGGGCCTGGACAGCTTGCTATCTTCGATGGAAAAATGAATTCCCAAGTATATCAAGACATTTTGCAGGAGAATGTAAGGCTCTCTGTCTGCCAATTGAAGATCAACAGAAGTTGGGTGATGCAACAGGACAACGAACCAAAACACAGAAGTAAATCAACAACAGAATACCTTCAACAGAAGAAAAAACGCTTTCTGGAGTGGCCCAGTCAGAGTCCTGACCTCAACCCGATTGAGATGCTGTGGCATGGCATCAAGAGTTCACACCAGACACACCAAGAATGTTGGTGAATGAACCTAAACCGTTTTGTAAAGTGGAATGGTCCAAAATTCCTCCTGACTGTTGTGCAGGCCTGATCTGCAACTACAGAACATGTTTGGTTGAGGTTATTGCTGCCAAAGGACGGTCAACCAGTTATTAAATACAAGGGTTCGCATACTTTTTCCACCCTGCACTGTGAATGTTTACATGGTATGTTCAATAAAGACATTAAAACATATAATTGTTTGTGTGTTATTAGTTTAAACAGACTGTCTATTGTTGTGACCTAGATGAAGTTCAGATAACATTTTATGACCAATTTATGCAGATTGCGGAGGACTGTTTTTCGTTAGTCCATTTTAGAATAAGGCTGTAATGTAACAAAATGTGGAAAAGTGAAGGCGTCTGAGTACTTTCCGAGTGTGCAAAGCTGTCATTAAGGTAAAGGGTGACTACTTTGAAGAATCTCAAATCTCAAATATATTTTGATTGGTTCAACACTTTTTTGATTATTACATTATTCCATATGTGTTGTTTCATAATTAACAAATTATCATTGTAATAATGTAGGCAAGCTGTTACATCTAACCAGGATTGCCATTACAAAAATGACATTTTTAGCAAACAGTTATTGTGATTCCTCCTATATTTTCCCTAACATCTTCCCACCCTCGCAACAGTTGTGGGATACATACACACACTCAACCTCTTTCGGTATCCCCAACAGCAAGGTACAAGTTTGTCAAGGTTCTTATTAGCAGCTTTGAAAATCTATTTGTATTATTTGCTCTCCCATCAGGAGGCTTTGACTTTGTAGGACCAACCCTGCCAGGCAGGCTCAAAATCTTGAGGGGGCAGTGCTGCTTTAGTAGGTCTCTGACCGTATTCTTCGACATTTCCAAGATGGCATAGCAGTTTAGACGTCTTTTGTCCTCGTCTTGTCGTGTCCCGTATATACAACTTTTTTTATATATATATTTTTATTTTCCATAAACTCATCGTCAAAACAGTCTCCTGTAACCCGCCTCACCAATTTATATTTATATAAAAAAGTATTATTTACCTCAAATCTGTAATCCTCCATAGAAGCTAACCAGAAGCTAATCCAGAAGCTAGCCAGAAGATAGCTAGAAGCTAACCACAAGATAGCTAGAAGCTAACCAGAAGCTAGCCAGAAGATAGCCAGAAGCTAACCAGAAGCTAGCCAGAAGCTAATCCAGAAGCTTGCCAGAAGATAGCCAGAAGCTAATCAGAAGCTAGTTAGCTTCTTTACTGGCTAATCGTTAGTATTCAGCTAACCACGGTTTGTGGTCATCAGCTAGCTATCCTTTAGCTCAAATATCTATCGCCAGTTTTGTACGGCGCGGCTCGGAACGGAACATACCGGACCTATTTCAACCGCTAACTCTGGACATTCATACCTGGATCTCGCAGCTGGCTAGCTGCTATCCGTGTGACTATCGGCCTTTGTCGATTCCGGAGCAAACATCAATTATTACGGAGCTAGCCAGCTGAAGAGTTCCATCGGTCACTCCTGGGCTACAATTACCTATCTGGACCCGTTTTGCTGCCGACGCGGAGCCCCACCGGGCCTTCACGGCTGGACTGCCGATGTTATCTACCCAAAGGAGTTGTCCGGCTGGCTCCTCCGTCGCGACGTTACCTGAACACCCATCATGGGTCCGCTAACCGTTAGCTGCCTTACGGGCTGCTATCTGAATAGACCTATCAGAATTTTTTTGGGGGCGGGGCTCTATAACTATATCTATTGTTTTTTTTGTTGTTTTGTGATTTGGATTCATCCCCTCTACCACACGGAACCGCACTGATCCTACCAATGGAGACACACGAGGTGGAAAGTAACAGACCTCAATCCTATGCTGGCTTGCTACTGATGGCCCGGCTAGCTGTCTAGATCGCCGTGACCCCAACCAACCTCTCTACTCACTGGACCCTTTTGATCACTTGACTAAGCATGTCAATATGCCTTGGCCATTGCTGTTTTGGTTAGTGTTTATTGGCTTATTTCATTGTAGAGCCTCTAGTCCTGCTCACTATTCCTTATCTAACCTATTCGTTCCACCACCCACACATGCGATGACATCTCCTGGTTTCAATGATGTTTCTAGAGACAATATCTCTCTCTTCATCACTCAATACCTAGGTTTACCTCCACTGTATTCACAACCTACCATACCTGTGTCTGTACATTATACCTTGAAGCTATTTTATCGCCCCCACAAACCTCCTTTTACTCTCTGTTCCAGACGTTCTAGACGAGCAATTCTTATTGCCTTTAGCCGTACCCTTATCCTACTCCTCCTCTGTTCCTCTGGCGATGTAGAGGTGAATCTAGGCCCTGCAGTGCCTAGCTCCACTCCTATTCCTCAGTCGCTCTCTTTTGATGAATTCTGTAACTGTAATAGCCTTGGTTTCATGGATGTTAACATTAGAAGTCTCCTCCCTAAGTTTGTTCTATTCACTGCTTTAGCACACTCTGCCAACCCGGATGTTCTATCTGTGTCTGAATCCTGGCTTAGGAAGACCACCAAAAATTCAGAAATTTTAATCCCAAACTACAACATTTTCAGACAAGATAGAACTGCCAAAGGGGCGGTGTTGCAATCTACTGCAAAGATAGCCTGCAGAGTTCTGTCCTTCACTCATGCTGCCAAACATACCCTTGTAAAACTGACCATCCTACCAATCCTCGACTTCGGCGATGTAATTTACAAAATACCCTACTCAACAAATTGGATGCAGTCTATCACAGTGCAACCCGTTATGTCACCAAAGCCCCATATGCTACCCACCATTGCTACCTGTACGCTCTCGTTGGCAGGCCCTCGCATTCATACTCGTCGCCAAACCCACTGGATCCATGTCATCTACAAGACCCTGCTAGGTAAAGTCCCCCATTAGCTCAGCTCGCTGGTCACCATAGCATCTCCCACCTGCTGGAGCCCACTGGTCACCACCAAAAACAATTCTTCCTTTGGCCGCCTCTCCTTCCAGTTCTCTGCTGCCAATGATTGGAACGAACAACAAAAATCTCTGAAACTGGAAACACTTATCTCCCTCACTAGCTTTAAGCACCAACTGTCAGAGCAGCTCAAAGATTACTGCACCTGTACATAGCCCACCTGTAATTTAGCCCTAACAACTACCTCTTTCCCTACTGTATTTAATTTATTTATTTACTTATTTTGCTCCTTTGCACCCCATTATTTTTATTTCTACTTTGCACATTCTTCCACTGCAAATCTACCATTCCAGTGTTTTACTTGCTATTTTTTATTTACTTTGCCACCATGGCCTTTTTTTGCCTTTACCTCCCTTATCTCACCTCATTTGCTCACATCATATATAGAATTGTTTATACTGTATTATTGACTGTATGTTTGTTTTACTCCATGTGTAACTGTGTCGTTGTTTGTGTCGAACTGCTTTGCTTTATCTTGGCCAGGTCGCAATTGTAAATGAGAACTTGTTCTCAACCTGCCTACCTGGTTAAATAAAGGTGAAATAAAATAATATATATATACAAATTCTTCTTTCTGATTTGGCTGTGTATAGCCTACTTAAAGTAGTCCCATAAAAAGGACTTCTATTTAGTGAATGGGTCACTCAGGTGGGTGTCTAGGGTATAGTGTTGGGGACCATTCCATCATGATAGGACAATAATTAATATTTATAATACATTTTTAAATGTATATCCCATATCTGCACAAAATTGAAAGCTCTCTCTCACAACTCCTGCTCACAAAACACACATAGATCTGGGATTTGTAACAATTATCCTTTTTCACTCACTTAACTCCACACTTTTCCGAGCACAAAAACACACACCCCACCTTCCATCACAATACATCTGCAAATACTGTACAGTGCATTTGGAAAGTATTCAGACCCTTTGATTTAACACATTGCGTTTCGTTACAGCCTCATTCTAAAATAATTTAAATACATTTTT
This sequence comes from Oncorhynchus gorbuscha, assembly GCF_021184085.1. Taxonomy (NCBI): domain Eukaryota; kingdom Metazoa; phylum Chordata; class Actinopteri; order Salmoniformes; family Salmonidae; genus Oncorhynchus; species Oncorhynchus gorbuscha. The sequence continues at coordinate 35,438,325 of NC_060179.1, read as the reverse complement.
TTCATAAATCTACAGACAAAACAATGCGAAAACATGAGTATTCTGACCCTTTGCTATGAGACATGAAATTGCACCAAGGTGCATCCTGTTTCCATTGATCATCATTGAGATACGGTGTCCACAGATCCATTTATAAGTGAAAATGTTAGTCAGAACCGGTACCAGAACCATACAGGTACCTAAACAGGGAACTTTATATGTAAGGGGTTTAAAGGAACAGTTACAATAAATATAGCTTCTTACAAGGAAAATATGTTAATGAGCCAGAAAGAGCAATACTATGCACCCACTAGTGTTTAAAATGTTTTTGGTGCTGTATGGTACTGTATTCTGCAGAGTGGCAATTAATTACAGTATATTAATGGCAACATAATAGCCAGAAAGTTACTGTAGATTTACAGGGCAAGGTTATTTGATTCCAAGAATAAGGTATAGTACTGTATTCTGTGGGGTACAGAATTTTCACTAACGGCGCAACAATTATAGCCTCTTACAAGACATGCCTCAAAATATGTTAATGAGTCAAACTATAGTTTTGTCAAGTCTGTTAGGACATCTACTTTGTGCATGACACAAGTCATTTTTTCCAGCAATTTTTTACAGACAGATTATTTAACTTCACAATTCCAGTGGGTCAGAAGTTTATATACACTAAGTTGACTAAGTTGCTTTATACAGCTTGGACATTTCCAGAAAATGATGTCATGGCTTTAGAAGCTTCTGATAGGCTATTTGACATCATTTGAGTCAATTGGAGGTGTACCTGTGGATGTATTTCAAGGCCTACCTTCAAACTCAGTGCATCTGCTTGACATCATGGGAAAATCAAAAGAAATCAGCCAAGACCTCTGAAAAAGATTTGCAGACCTCCACAAGTCTGGTTCATCCTTGGGAGCAATTTCCAAACACCTGAAGGTACCACATTGATCTGTACAAACAATAGTACGCAAGTATAAACACCATGGGACCACACAGCCGTCATACCGCTCAGGAAGGAGACGTGTTCTGTCTCCTAGAGATGAACGTACTTTGGTGCGAAAAGTGCAAATCAATCCCAGAACAACAGCAAATGAACTTCTGAAGATGCTGGAGGAAACAGGAATATTAGTATCTATATCCACAGTTAAACGAGTACTATATCGACATAACCTGAAAGGCTGCTCAGCAAGCAAAACTACCATAAAAAAGCCAGACTATGGTTTTCAACTGCACATGGGGACAAAGATCATACTTGTTGGAGAAATGTCCTCTGGTCTGATGAAACAAATATAGAACTGTTTGGCAGTAATGATCATTGTTATGTTTGGAGGAAAAAGGGGGAGGCTTGCAAGCCGAAGAACAGCATCCCAACTGTGAAGCACGGGGATGGCAGCATCATGTTGTGGGGGTGCTTTGCATTAGGAGGGACTGGTGCACTTCACAAAATATATGGCATCATGAGGTAGGAAAGTTATGTGGATATATTGAAGCAACATCTCAAGACATCAGTCAGGAATTTAAAGCTTGGTCGCAAATGGGTCTTCCAAATGAACAATGACCCCAAGTATACTTCCAAAGTTGTGGCAAAATGGCTTAAGGACAACAAAGTAAAGATATTGGAGTTGCCATCACAAAGCCCTGACCTTGATCCTATACAGTATAAAATTTGTGGGCAGAACTGAAAATGTGTGTGTGACAAAGGAGGTCAACAAACCTGACTCAGTTACACCAGCCCTGTCAGGAGGAATGGGCTATATTTTACCCAACTTATTTTGGTAAGCTTGCAGAGGGCTACGCGAAACGTTTGACCCAAGTTAAACAATTTAAAGGCAATGCTACCAAATACTAATTGAGTGTATGTAAACTTCTGACCCACTGGGAATGTGATGAAAGAAATAAAAGCTTAAGTAAATCATTCTCTCTTCTATTATTCTGACATTTCACATTCTTAATATAAAGTTGTGATCCTAGCTGACCTAAAACATGGGACTTTTTACTAGGATTAAATGTCAGGAATTGTGAAACTGAGTTTAAATGTATTTGGCTAAGGTGTATGTGAACTTCAGACTTCAACTGAACCTTGTTTTTCATGATAATTTGTGTTCTCTCTCCTATGAGGCAGCCAACCAGTCAGGCAGGCAGGCTGTACAGCAGTTTCCACTAGATAATACAGCCACAAAGTCAGATTACCAAGACCAGAAAGGTGCGTGAGCAAAGAAAGAAACCAAGTGAAGAGTGCAGTCAAAAAACGAGGTGCTGGTTCAACCAAACTAGTTGTTCAGTGGCGTGGTTGATGAGGCTCTGTATGCTGTAGCTAGAAGATCACCCTGACTGACAAGTGAATCCACCTGTAGCGGTGAGCGTGGGGGTCACTGCGTGAAATCCTAGGAACAGGGTTGTATTCACTCAACAAAACAGAGGCAGATAGTTGCAATTGGGGCAGCTACTGTGTCAAATTGTCCAATATGAAACACCTGTTTATTTTCTATTGCAAAACATTTTTCAAAAATATTCTATGATGTGAATTAATGAATATGTCTGGTAAAAGTACTGGGGCAAATGCTGTCTCGCTATATGTTTTCCGGCGTCTGTGCAACCAGTATATTCAGCTAGACCATGCTGGTCAGACCAGCTAGACCATGCTGGTTAGTCCAGCTTGACCAGCAGTAACCAGCAGAGAAGAATGGACAGGTAAATACCAGCATGGACCAGCTTGAAATGTATGCTGGTGTATGCAGTTATTTTCAACAGGGACATCCATATCACCACAATAAGTACAATATTAAATATAATACATTTCCTGCTGTGCAAACAACACATGGAATCACTAAGAATTCATTTAGAGTTTAATACAAACATGTCTAACCGTCTGCCCATATAATGTCCCATTACTTCAGTTCAGCTAACAGTGAAGGGCATTGCTTTAAACATGGATTGAACATTTCTTTTGAGAGCAGGGACCATTTGTATTAACTAGATTTGGCCCCTGCAGCTCCTACTCATCCAAAATGTAATTAGCAAATGAATTCCGTTTTCATTCTTCCATTTACTGTGGTTACCGGTATACACATTTTGGTTCCCGATATAGTAGCTCATTCATATTTTAGTGATTACAGTGCGATGGGGAATTGGAGTGTACATAATGTTTCATCCAGGGCCAGGCCTCCCACTGACTCATAATTATCTGTATTATCTGTATCCAGCGGCAACAGGGTCAAATGGATTAAAAGGGGAATAAGCGAACAGAAAGAAAAAAGGAGCAAAGGGTAACCTAATATGGTCATACACTGCATAGCCAACAGTATGTGGACACCTGCTTGTCGAACATCTCATTCCAATGTGGATTAATTTGGAGTTGGTCCCCCTGTTCCTGCTATAACAACATCCACTCTTCTGGGAAGGCATTCCACTAGATGTTAGAACATTGCTGAGAGGATTTGCTTCCATTCAGCCATGAGCTTTAGTGAGGTTGAGTACTGATGTTGGGCGATTAGGCCTGGCTTGCAGTCATCTTTCCAATTCATTCTAAAGGGGTTCGATGGGGTTGAGGTCAGGGCTCTGTGCAGGCCAGTCAAGTTCTTCCACATCGATCTCGACCAATCTCTGTTTCAGAATTGTCATGCTGAAACAGGAAAGGGCCTTCCCCAGCCTGTAGCTGCAACCAGCACCGACTTCCCAAAAATCACAAATAGCGATATAATAAATCACCACTTACCTTAGAAGATCTTCCTCAGTTTGCAATCCCAAGTGTCCCAGCTACAAAATGAATGTTTGTTTTGGTCGATAAAGTCTTTCTTTATATCCAAAAGGTCAGTTTAGTTGGCGCCATTGATTTCAGCAATCCACTCCTTCAACGTGCATACAAAGGAATCCAAAAGGCTACCGGTAAACTTCTTCCAAACAAGTCAAACAATGTTTCTAAACAATCCTCAACTACCCTAATACACCTTGAACACCTTGGATAAGGTACTTGTTCCTTTTTCAAGAAACAAGCTTGAAACCCTTTCTAAAGACTGTTGACATCTAGTGGAACTGCACTCTGGGTCCTATTTTTTTGTATATCCCATAGGCTAGTATTGAAAAGGCCTGTGACCTCAAAAAAAAAATTCCGAATGGATTTTCCTCTGGTTTTCACCTGCCATATCAGTTATGTTACACTCACAGACATTATTTTAACAGTTTTAGAGACTTATCCAATGCTTCCAATTATATGCATGTCCTGGCTTCTGGGCCTGAGTAACAGGTTTACTTTGGGCACGTCAGTCATTTGAGAAATTCACAATACTGCCCCCTAGCCTTAAGAAGTTTTAACATTCCTTAAATTGGTTTCCATCACTGCTCCATTTTCTCTGGACAATGTGATCTGGATGAATGAAGTTATTCTAATAGGAAGTGTTGGTCAATGAAGGAATAGTCTAGCATGCGTCCCAAATGACACCCTATACCCTTTATATTGCACACTACTTTTGGCCAGGGTCCATGGTCAAAAGTACGGCACTATATAGAGAAAAGGGTCCTAATACCGGATGCAGGCTATGCCAATAATTTTAGCTTTTGTTTCACAGGAGATGTGCAATATTGACTGTATGGGTGCCTTCCTCCAAAAGTAGTGCACTATAAAGGGATCAGGGTGCCTAGCTATTCCTTGTCATTGAATGTCTGGCACAATCTTATTCTGTAGCCTATGCCCTTTATTTGCTTATAAAGATTTATACAGCAAAATGTCATAGCATCGTTTTAAAGGGCACTTCGTTATTGTTAACTTTCCCCATCTACATCGATAGCATTGAAACAAATGTGCATACTCAATGAGTTGTATTTTTCCATGCATTACCTTCATCATATTTTTATTTGCTTTTACTCTAAAGTAAATGTCAACAGCAAGACAATTATACCGGCAGCATATGTCTTGTAGCCTCATCATTATTGCAGGTTTATAACATTTCTGAGGTGTTAGTGTAGCTGAGTTTGTAGATTCAATTCCAATATTCCATTCAATATTACACATCTCCAGAGAAACAAAAGCTGACATTGTTGACATAAGGTGCATCCGAAATGGAACCTTATATGCAATAGAGTGCAGTACTTTTGAGCATTGGCCCTGGTCAAAAGTACTGCACTACAAAGGGAATAGGGTGCAATATAGAAGCTGACACACTGGCTCACTGTTGTCAATATTGATATCGACCCCTCTTCCTTCACAACTACTGGGAGCTGAAAACAGTCGACTCCCAGGTGCAGTCATTGACCTTGTCAGGTTCATCTTGGGGTCATTGTAGGGGCTGTACCAAATGTTTGATGTATTATAATACTTTTTTATGCTTATGTTATATCAATAGAAGGGGAGGGGTTATAAAACCCTAGACTTCAGATTAACAGTATATATACATTCATTATAATGTTTAATATTGTTCCACAGTCTTTTCTAGTCTCTGCCTCTTATAAAAGGGGGATGTCTCAGGATGGTAAATTGGTGTTTGAAGATATCCCTTTAGTGGTGTGGTGGCTGTGCTTTGGCAAAGTGGGTGGGGTTATATCCTGCCTGTTTGGCCCTGTCTGGGGGTATCATCGGATGGGGCCACAGTGTCTCCTGACCTCTTCTGTCTCAGCCTCCAGTATTTATGCTGCAGTAGTTTGTGTGTCGCGGGGCTAGGGTCAGTCTGTTATATCTGGAGTACTTCTCCTGTCTTATCCTGTGTCCTGTGTGAATTTAAGTATGCTCTCTCTCTCTCTCTCTCTCTCTCTCTCTCTCTCTCTCTCTCTCTCTCTCTCTCTCTCTCTCTCTCGGAGGACCTGAGCCCTAGGACCAGGACTCAGAACCATGCCTCAGGACAACCTGGCATGATGACTCCTTGCTGTCCCCAGTCCACCAATGAGCCAATGATTGACAAGGAACAAAGAACGAACCCCCAAAACCTTACTAAGAGGACAATTGAGTATAATCTCAGTGTGAAATGTTGGTCCCATGTTTCATGAGCTGAAATAAAGGATCTCAGAAATGTTCCTTACTCAATTAATTGATCAATTTGGTCACAGATTTGTTTACTTCCCTGTTAGAGAGCATTTCACCTTTGCCAAGATAATACATCCACCTGACAGGTGTGGCATGTCAAGAAACTGATTAAACAGCATGTTCCACCTTGTACTGGGGACAGCAAAGTGTGTCACACAACACAATGCCACAGATGTCTCAAGTTTTGAGGGCGTGTTCAGTTGGCATGCTGACTGCTGGAATGTCCCCCAGAGCTGTTGCCAGATAATTGTACATTTATCTACCATATGCCACCTCCAACTTCATTGTAGAAAATTTGGCAGTATGTCCAATCAAATTCACAACCACAATCCACATGTAACCATGACAACCCAGGACCTCCACATCAGGCTTCTTCACCTGCAGGATCATCTGAGACCATTCAAGAGGACAGCTGAAGAAACTGAGGAGTAATTATTTCTTTAATAAAGCCCTTTTGTGGTGCAAAAAATATTGTGATTGGCTGGGCCTGCCTCGCCAGTGGGTGGGCTGGGCCTGCCTCGCCAGTGGGTGGGCCCGGGGCCCGCCCCGCCCACCCACCCAAGTCTGCGCCCCCTGCCCAGTCATGTGAAATCCATAGATTAGGGCCTAACAAATGATCCTTATATGAACTGTAACTCAGTTACTTCGTTGAAATGATTGCATGTTGTGATTTATATTTTTGTTCAGTATACTTTGTTTATCCTTTAGGAAAAATTCAGTGGCAGATACTACACAACGAAGAATAGGAAAGGCAAAAAAGTGTATATACTGGTATGCCAACGTTTCAAAGTGCCATGACATTTGTAATCAGTGTGATAATTATAAAAGCAAATGTGTTTTTGATATACGTCAACTATAATCATACAGAAAATATACATAAATTATAATGGACCTAAAATGTCTAATCACTGTATTTTCAATATAGAGCAGCAACATTTGGCGGATTTTGTTGCGTTTGTGGTCTCAAACCAGTGTGCTCGCATGCAGATATCATCAAGAATATGATCAACATGGAATTACTGATAAAAAATGTGGGAAATGGGTTCCCTTATCATATAATTGCTACAGGTATTATTAATGCAGTATTAATTGCACTTTGGTTGCATTTTGTTTAAAATAAATTTGCGCAATGCATATATTGGGTTGCGACTGAAGCAACCGCGTTCAATTTGGGTCCCGAGGTCAAACCAGTTTAGAACAACTGCTGCACTTCACCTAAGCCATTTCGAATGTGTTTGTATTTTCAATTTCTGCACATTGACACACAAGCAAACCGAGAGAAGATTATATTTGAATATGAATTACATTTGTCAAAACTATTAAATGAATATATTTCTATTCTCTGTTAAAAAAAGTTTTTAAAAAATTTAAGAGTAGTATAAGCACTTGGAAGCCGAAGTTAGCATTTTAGATTCCCATAGACTTAACATTGGTGGGTTAGCTAGCTAGCTTATTAGACTATCTAATAGTTATCCATTCAGACTGTATCCATATTCAATGAGACAGTTTATCCAAATATACTCTACCATTCAAAATCTTGGGGTCACTTGTCCTTGTTTTTGAAAGAAAAGCACATTTTATGTCCATTAAAATAACATCAAATTGATCAGAAATACAGTGTAGACATTTTTAATGTTGTAAATGACTATTGTAGCTGAAAATGGCAGATTTTCTTTATGAAATATCTATATAGGCGTACAGAGGCCCCTATCAGCAACCATCACTCCTGTGTTCCAAAGGCACATTGTGTTAGCTAATCCAAGTGTATCGTTTTAAAAGGCTAATTGATCTTTAGAAAACTTTTGCAATTGTGTTAGCACAGCTGAAAACTGTTGTTCTGATTGAAAAAGCAATTAAACTGGCCTGTTATAGACTTGTTGAGTATCTGGAGCATCAGCATTTGTGGGTTTGATTACAGGCTCAAAATGGCCAGAAAGAAAGCACTTTATTCTGAAACTCATCAGTCTATTCTTGTTCTGAGAAATTAATGCTATTCCATGTGAGAAATTGCCAAGAAATTGAAGATGTTATGCAACACTGTGCACTACTCCCTTCACAAAACAGCTAACCAGAATGGAAATAAACACTAACCAGAAAGGAAAGAAGAGTGGGAGGCCCCGGTGCACATCTGAGCAAGAGGACAAGTATATTAGAGTGTCTAGTTTGAGAAACAGACGCCTCACAGGTCCTGGACTGGCAGCTTCATTCAATTTTACCCGCAAAACACCAGTCTCAACGTCAACAGTGAAGAGGCGACTCCAGGATGCTGGCCTTCAAGGCAGAGTTCCTATGTCCAGTGTCTGTGTTTTTTGAAAATCTTAATCTTTTATTTTTAATGGCCAGTCTGAGATATGCCTTTGTCTTTGCAAATCTGCCTAGAATTATCTGTCACATGATCTCAGTATATCTACACCTGTTCTGAAAGGCCCCAGAGTCTGCAACACCACTAAGCAAGGGGCACCACCAAGCAAGCAGCACCATGAAGACCAAGGAGCTCTCCGAAAAGGTCATGGACAAGGTTGTGAAGATGCACAGATCAGGGTTGGACTACAAAAAAAATCTGAAACTTTGAATATCCCACGGATCACCATTAAATCCATTAAAAAATTGAAAGAATATGGCACCACAACAAACCTGCCAAGAGTGGGTCGCCAACCAAAACTCACAGACCAGGCAAGGAGGGTAAAAATCAGAGAGGCAACAAAGAGACCAAAGATAACCCTCAAGGAGCTACAAAGCTACACAGCTGAGATTGGAGCATCTGTCCATAGGACCACTTTAAGCAGTACATTCCACAAAGCTGGGCTTTATGGAGGACTGGTCAAAAAAATCCATTGCTTTTAAATTAAAACTACTTAAGGCCAGGGGGCACAATTTTCACGTCCGGAAGAAAAGTGTGCCCAAAGCAAACTGCCTGCTACTCAGTCCCAGAAGCTAGGATATGCATATAATTGGTGATCTAAGGCACTTGCAGTTCCTATCGCATCCACTAGATGCCAACAGTCTTTAGAAATTGGTTGATGTTTTTCCTTTGAGAAATTAAGAAGTAGGGCTGTTATGAACGAGGGTCGAGTCTAGTGTACTGTTGTGGTTGAGGCGCACGACCTGAAAGCTCGCTCCACTTTGTTTTCGTCCGGTATTGAACGCAGTATATCCCGTCTTAAAATGTATCAATTATTTAGATTTAAAAATACCTAAAGTTGGATTAGGAAAGTTGTTTGAAATGTTTGGATCAAGTTTACAGGTGTAGTCATGTTGCGCGAGTTGGAACCAGTGTTTTTCTGGATCAAACGCTCTAAATAAATTGACATTTTGAAGATATAACAACAGAATTTATCGAACAAAAGGATAATTTGTGATGTTTAATGTTTATTAAATAATTGTAATTAAATGACAACATATTCACATAGAAGCTCACTTGGTGAAGGCTACAGGACTGAAAATGAATAAATGCAATAATCACATCTCCATCACTGGTACTGGTAACTCTTAAAATTAACTTGAAAGGCACCTTGGGAAACATGTAAATAAGGCTTTATAACTCTACAGCAGGGTTATCCAATTAGGTTCCTGGGGTGTCGTTTATAAATATTGAGTCAAAACTATTCTAAAATATTACCTCCGAATGGGATTTAAAATGTTTGCATGCATAGCGCCAGGGTTGTGGGTTCAATTCCCACGGGGGACCAGTATGAAAAAAATATTAAAATGCGCTCTGGATACGAGCATCTGTTCAATTGTTCAAATGTACATGACCCCAGTATGAACTGTACATTTAAGATTGTGTAAATGTATGCATGTCATAACATAATTTATACAAGGCTCTGAATATATCTACCTTTGCTATACCTTTTGTGCCAGCTCAAGGTTTCTGCCCATCTGGAATGGATATGATTTCCTCCATAATACTGGTATATTCACTCTTCCAGAAAAGAGGTCTTCTGACTTCAATGGGACTTCCCGGTTTAAAAAAATTCTAACCGTATTGCTGAGTTTTTCTATTTGTATATAAATTGGAGATAATGAAAGGATTGACGCAGGAGATGCGAAGCAGGTACAGGGAGTGAAGGTTTAATAACAGACATGAAACAGAACGGGAACAGCGTCTGGACAGGAACACATAACAATTCATGCGGACACAGGGAACACCACCGAGGAACAGACAGATATACAGGGGCAATCAACCACGTGAAGGAGTCCAGGTGAGTCCAATGAGAGCTGCTGCGCGTAATGATGGTGACAGGGGAGTGTAAAGACGGGTAGCCTGGTGCCCTCAAGCGCCAGGGAGGGGGAGCGGGAACAGGCGTGACAGTACCCCCTTCTAGGGGCGCCACCCAGCATCCAAACCTGGGCGAGACAGACAGGCCGGCCGAGGCATGACATCCTGACGATCCTGCTGCTGCGTAGAAGCCCCATGGGCCAGCTGAAACATTACATGAGACGGGAACCTGCCGAGCCAACCGGAGAAAGGAAACCTCTTGAGCCAGCTCGGGCACCCCTGGTTCCATCGGCGGCGGAATCCAAGCCCTACATGACCAACAAAACAAAATAACTCATGGGACGGCTGAGGCATAAGAGCCCGACGAGCCGGCTGAAGCATGAAGTGGGATGGGAACCTGCCGTGCCAACCGGGGCAAGGAAACCTATCGAGCCAGCTAGGGCATGACAGGCCGACAAGCCGACGTAGGCACCCCGCTTCCATTCGCATCGGCCCGTACGTAGTGGCTCAGAAATGATCTTATCTAATCTTAAATATGTCTATAATATGAAACTCATTGTATTATAATAGCAATATTATATATGTTCTTGAATAAACCAACTACAGGCAATAATGATCACTTCCCCTCAATGCTTTCTGTTTTGATTGAGCTGTAGGCTGCAGGATCACATTCTGACTACTTTGGCTAATAGATAGTATTGGGTCAGTAAATTAGAACGCAACAGGACAGGATTGTTATGATCGTTACATAGCTCCTGAGAGTTTGATGTGTGGGTCTTTTGACTCAACGTATTGTTATCCTGAAGGACCAACGCACTTTGGCTAAACATTGTTGTTATGCTAGCTCAGGAACATGAGCATGTTAGACTGGTAGCTAATTAATCCAAGCTATTTATGATGAACAAAGTCTCATTCTTCCAACATAACAAGGATGCCTTCATCTAATGGTTAGATTTGGAAGAAGATATCGACTGTGCGTGTGTGTGTGTGTGTGTGTGCATCCTTTCAACCAGCTTTACCCTCTGGGTGTGTACGTGCATCTCTGCACAAACCTCTGATTTTTCAGGATTGCACACATTGTAACCCTTATGAAATATGTACATATGTAATGGAATATCAACAGCATATGGGTATATGAGCATGCAGAACATATTATTCACATGTTGTACTATAGCTTCATACATAGCATGATTGTTAAACAGCAGGGAATACATTAGTCAGTAAACAGTGTACTATACGTGCCCTGAGACATTACACTGTATGAACTTTCATAATGTGCCTGAGGGTGGTACACATTATGCAAACACCAGACGTACTCATCTGAATTAGACAGGCAAGCTTACAGGGTAAAGTCAGTACATATCAACACCCACACATCACATAGTTGAAGCATTACCACCTTGAAAACCCACGTTTCATAGTTTGTTGGTCCAGCAGGGGCTAATGCCTCCAGATCATAAGTCATGGTTTACGAGTGTGTTTTTCATGCATTACAAGCGTATGGAGAGGGTAGCCAGAGTGTTCATGGTCAAAGACCACAACATATTAAATAGACCTTCAAGTCAAGACCGTGACTAGGGTGGTAAAATTCTGGCAACTTTCCAGAAATCCTGGTTGGAGGATTCCCGGATTTGCTGCGTATTCCCTCGTGATTGCACGGATCTTCCAACCAGGATTTCTGGAAAACAGGGTAATTAGGGGAGAGTTACCAGATATTTGCAAACCTAACCCATAACACATTTTGGAGTGATTGACAAACATTTTGGAGTGACTGAGACTAAGCGTGCGCCTCAAATGGCAGCCTTTCCCGTATGTAGTGCACACGTTTGACCAAGGAAGATAGGAAACTGGGAACAATTTAGGAGACATTCTAACATTAGCCTGACTAGTAAGGTCTGAAGCCTGTATTTAGTTTAGCATTCAGAATCAGACACAAAAAAATGCGCTGTCTACCATGCTCATCATACTGCATACTACAGTCAATAGCTTCTCTTAGAAACAGGTGCTATGTACCTCTACACAAAACATGATGCTTGTTCTCGGCAGTGTGTATCGTCTGGGTTTATCAATGCTGCCTGTATTTAATTGTAAAATACAATTGTCTGGTATGCGTATATTGTTGCAGAGTGTATTGTCTGAGCTTATCAATGCTGTGTTTAACCAGTAAATACAATATAGTCTGGGGATGGGGCTAATGCTGTATAACTTGACTAAGTAACACTGAGGAGGAGAAGATATATGACATTGAGCTTAATTGGTTTTAAAGGGTCATAAAGTTGATGAGAAATGTGCCACTCGTTGGAGTCCAATCAGTGTTATAGGATTTCAACACAAGGAGCTAACACAGAGTCTGAATATTAAGAGACAATAATACGTTTCTTACTTGTGTTATGTTTGAATGATTTGATGATAGTTTTGGTGACACGTCTTTGACGTGCAATAGTGTACATCTGTTGTGAAAGACCTCTTCTGACCTCACTAGGACTTAAGGGGAAGCAAAATCAAAACAATAAACAAACATTTGAGGTATCTTCATTTTTGACTGGGTGATGTTTGAAAGTGCATGTCAGGGCCCTGACATGCAATAGCCCCTCTGTTAACTGGAGAGTAATCTAAGGGAGGATGACTGTAGATCCACTGTCATGTTTTGTCATATATTGTCATGTCTTGTCCTTGTGCTTCCTCTTCTATTCGTTTCCCCCTGCTGGTCTTATTAGGTTATTTCCCTCTTTCTATCCCTCTCTCTCTCCCTCTCTCTCTCTCTCTCTCTATCGTTCCGTTCCTGCTCCCAGCTGTTCCTCATTCTCCTAACTACCTCATTTACTCTTTCACACCTGTTTCCTATTTTGCCCTCTGATTAGAGTCCCTATTTCTCCCTCTGTTTCTGCGTCTGTCCTTGTCGGATCCTTGTTTGATGTTTGCTGTGCTGTGTTCTTGTCTAGTTCAGCTACGGCCTGCGCCTTCCCGAAGCGACCTGCAGTCTGTGGTCGCATCTCCAGTTATTCCCCTCTACTGACTAGAGGATTTCAGTTTTCCTGTTTTGACTTTACCTGAGATATTCCAGGATTATCGTTTTTGTTAAAGACTGGAATAAAGACTCTGTTTCTGTTAAGTCGCTTTTGGGTCCTCATTCACCTGCGTAACAGAAGGATCCGACCAAGAATGGACCCAGCGACTACGGATTCTCTCTACTCTGCTGTCGAGTTCCAGGGAGCGATGCTAGGCAGACACGAACAGGAATTGTCTGCTGCTCGACATGCCGTTGAGACCCTGGCCGCCCAAGTCTCCGGCCTCTCGGAGGAGATTCACAATCTCCGCCTCGATCCACCGGTTACCTCCTGGGCTTCCGGGTCTCCGGAGCCCAGAATTAATAACCCACCGTGCTACTCTGGGGAGCCTACTGAATGTCGCTCGTTCCTTACCCAGTGTGATATAGTGTTCTCTCTCCAGCCCCACACGTACTCCAGGGGTATTGCTCGGATCGCATACGTCATATCACTCCTTACTGGACAGGCTCGGGAGTGGGGCACAGCTATCTGGGAGGCAAGGGCTGAGTGTACTAACGAGTATCAGAACTTTAAAGAGGAGATGATACGGGTTTTTGATCGTTCTGTTTTTGGGAAAGAAGCTTCCTGGTCCCTGTCTTCCCTATGTCAAGGTAATCGATCCATAACGGATTACTCTATAGAGTTTCGCACTCTTGCTGCCTCCAGTAACTGGAACGAGCAGGCGTTGCTCGCTCGTTTTCTGGAGGGACTCCACGCTAAGGTTAAGGATGAGATTCTCTCCCGGGAGGTTCCATCCAGCGTGGATTCTTTGATTGAACTCGCTATTCGCATTGAACGTCGGGTAGATCTTCGTCACCGAGCTCATGGAAGAGAGCACGCGTTAACTGTGTCCCCCCTCTCCCCGACACTACCATCTTTCCCCACTGACTCAGGTGTTGAGCCCATGCAGCTGGGGGGTATTCACATCTCGACTAAGGAGAGGGAACGGAGAATCACCAACCGCCTCTGTCTCTATTGCGGTTCCGCTGGTCATTTTGTCATTTCATGTCCAGTTAAAGGCCAGAGCTCATCAGTAAGCGGAGGGCGACTGATAAGCGCTACTACTCTGTCCTCTCCGTCAAGTACCTGTACTACCTTGCCGGTCCATCTACGCTGGACCGGATCGGCAGCTTCCTGCAGTGCATTAATAGATTCTGGGGCGGAGGGCTGTTTTATGGACGAAGCCTGGGCTCGGGAACATGACATTCCTCTCAGACAGTTAGGGGAGCCCACGGTCATGTTCGCCTTGGATGGTAGTCCTCTCCCCAGTATATTATGTGAAACACTACCTTTAACCCTCACAGTATCCGGTAACCATAGTGAGACCATTTCTTTTTTGATTTTTTGTTCACCTTTTACACCTGTTGTTTTGGGTCATCCCTGGCTAGTGTGTCATAATCCTTCTTTTGATTGGTCTAGTAATTCTATCCTTTCCTGGAATGTTTCTTGTCATGTGAAGTGTTTAATGTCTGCTATTCCTCCTGTTTCTTCTGCTCCCTCTTCACAGGAGGAACCTGGTGATTTGACAGGAGGGCCGGAGGAATATCATGATCTACGCACGGTCTTCAGTCGGTCTAGAGCCACCTCCCTTCCTCCTCACCGGCCGTATGATTGTTGTACTGATCTCCTCAAGAAGCGTTTTGCATCCGCTCCTATCCTTGTTGCACCTGACGTCACTAAACAGTTCATTGTCGAGGTAGACGCGTCGGGGGTGGGCGTGGGAGCCATTCTGTCCCAGCGCTCCCATACTGACGATGGGGTCCACCCTTGCGTGTATTTTTCTCATCGCCTGTCGCCGTCGGAACGTAACTATGATGTGGCTAACCGCGAACTGCTCGCCATCCGTTTAGCCCTAGGCGAATGGCAACAGTGGTTGGAGGGGGCGACCGTTCCTTTTGTCGTTTGGACTGACCAAAAGAACCTTGAGTACATCCGTTCTGCCAAACGACTCAATGCGCGTCAAGCTCGTTGGGCGTTGTTTTTCGCTCGTTTCGAGTTCGTGATTTCTTATCGCCCGGGTACTAAGAACACCAAGCCTGATGCTTTATCCCGTCTCTTCAGCTCTTCTGTAGCGTCTACCGACCCCGAGGGGATTCTCCCTGAGGGGCGTGTTGTCGGGTTGAATGTCTGGGGAATTGAGAGACAGGTCAAGCAAGCACTCACTCACACTCCGTCGCCGCGCGCTTGTCCTAGTAACCTTCTTTTCGTTCCTGTCTCTACTCGTCTGGCTGTTCTTCAGTGGGCTCACTCTGCCAAGTTAGCTGGCCACCCCGGCGTTCGGGGTACGCTTGCTTCTATTCGCCAGCGGTTTTGGTGGCCTACTCAGGAGCGTGACACGCGCCGTTTCGTGGCTGCTTGTTCGGACTGCGCGCAGAATAAGTCCGGTAACTTTTTTTCTGCTTCTGCTCCTGCCCTTGCTGTGTCTCAGTCTGTCCACAGCCACCGCCTCTCTCCTGTTCCTGGTCTTAGCCTTGCTGTGTCTCAGTCTGTCCCTAGTTGTTACTCTCCTGGCCTGTTTGGTCCTGATTGCTCTAACGCTTACAGTTCTCTACCCGTGTCTCATTTTTATAAGAGTAATAGCCCTAGATTCCCTCTTCATCGTCTCCCATTACGGTCCTGAGGAGAGGAGTTGGGTTCTTTCTCGGGACGTGCTGGACCGTTTGTTGATCAATGATTTCCTCCGTTGCCGCCAGGGTTCCTCCTCGAGTGCGCCAGGAGGCGCTCGGTGAGTGGGGGGGTACTGTCATGTTTTGTCATATATTGTCATGTCTTGTCCTTGTGCTTCCTCTTCTATTCGTTTCCCCCTGCTTGTCTTATTAGGTTCTTTCCCTCTTTCTATCCCTCTCTCCCCCTCCCTCTCTCCCTCTCTCTCTCTCTCTCTCTATCGTTCCGTTCCTGCTCCCAGCTGTTCCTCATTCTCCTAACTACCTCATTTACTCTTTCACACCTGTTCCCTATTTTGCCCTCTGATTAGAGTCCCTATTTCTCCCTCTGTTTCTGTGTCTGTCCTTGTCGGATCCTTGTTTGATGTTTGCTGTGCTGTGTTCTTGTTCCGTCGTGTTTTTGCCTTCTTCAGATGCTGCGTGTGAGCAGGTGTCTAGTTCAGCTACGGCCTGCGCCTTCCCGAAGCGACCTGCAGTCTGTGGTCGCATCTCCAGTTATTCCCCTCTACTGACTAGAGGATTTCAGTTTTCCTGTTTTGACTTTACCTGAGATATTCCAGGATTATCGTTTTTGTTAAAGACTGGAATAAAGACTCTGTTTCTGTTAAGTCGCTTTTGGGTCCTCATTCACCTGCGTAACATCCACAGACTGCTTTCCAAATGGCACCATTTTCCCTTTATAGTTCACTACTTTTGACCAGGCACCATAGGGAACGTGGAAGTTATATACTGTATGTTCAACCCAGAAAAAGATTAACTGTATTTTACACATGGTATCTGCAAGGCTTTCCGCTGCCTGTCTTGGTTTTACTGCAATCTATCAGAGTACTCTTAGGGAAGGAGAGCTTAGGTTTTAATCCCATGAAACGTGGAAGTTATATACAGTATGTTCAACCCAGATAAAGATTAA
This sequence comes from Oncorhynchus gorbuscha, assembly GCF_021184085.1. NCBI lineage: Eukaryota > Metazoa > Chordata > Actinopteri > Salmoniformes > Salmonidae > Oncorhynchus > Oncorhynchus gorbuscha. The sequence goes on along the minus strand of NC_060179.1, from coordinate 35,421,494 downwards.
CTGTATTTTACACATGGTATCTGCAGGGATTTCCTCTGCTTCTCTTGGTTTACTGTAATCCATCAGAGTGCTCTTATTACACCGGGCCTGTTCACACACTCAACTCTAAGGGTCGAGTCCTAAATGGAATGCTTTTCTCTATATAGTGCACTAGTTTTGACCAGGACCCATAGCGGGTCTGTCTCCTTCCCATAGGGTTCTGGTTGAAAGTAGTGCACTATATGGGGAATAGGATGTACACTACATCTGTAGCAATGAGGATTGAGCCTCGTGTCTGCTGGATTAGGCAGGAGGACCTGGGACCCAATCCCTACAAAATACATACATATAGGTTTTGGAGAGGTGCGAGAGGTTGCCACACTGGGTGCTCAGGGAGCTGTTGTTGTTATGGGGAGTTAAGTGCCTTACTCAAGGGCACAACGGCAGGCACCGGCATTAAGGATTTGATACCAGCAACCCTCCGGTTGCCAGCTAACTTTCCGCCAGACCCGGGATTCAAACTGGCAACCCTCTGGTTGCTGGCTCACCTCTCTAACCGATAGTGTACCTGCCTAATGAACAACATAACTATTTACTGTCACATTAATTTGTCAATCACATTACAAATTTGATCTAAATCACCTGACCTAAATCACCTGATACCTAAATACAGTGTTTTATCAAGGCAATCTACTCCCACCTATTATAACTATATAACTATTTTTTGACCGTTGCGCTATGCTAATTAGTGTAGTTGACAACAATTCTCACGGATCCGGGATGGGTAGTTCCAAGATTAACAATGCCTCGTAGCTACCTTATTGACCATTCCGGTCCCGCTTTAAATTATATCGAGCATATAAAAGCTTCATAATACCTTCATAAACACTACAAAATGTGTTACAAAGAATCTATAACATACTTTATAAAAGGTTCATAAATGTGGCATAACTGTGTGACATAATCATCAATATCAAATGTGACATAACCCACTATGTTGAACATGATGTGGTCCTTCTGTAGCTCAGTTGGTAGAGCATGGCGCTTGTAACGCCAGGGTAGTGGGTTCGATCCCCGGGACCACCCATACGTAGAATGTATGCACACATGACTGTAAGTCGCTTTGGATAAAAGCGTCTGCTAAATGGCATATATTATTATTATTATTATTATTATTACATGTTAGGCTGAATGATGGAACACACTCTAAAGTTAAGTAATTTTAGTAATATTAAACCTAATCTCATTCCCAGACACTTCTGCTGAAATGCGTGGAAGGTCTTGTGGACCAACGCATCAAACTTGGCCTTCACTAGTTAGGGTTAGGTTTCAAATCTAATTTTAAGAAAATAAATTATGGAAATGGGAAGTCCATAGTGGATTCGGTTATCTCTGCCTGCTGAAAGGTGTATACAATCGAGAACACAGCCATGCAATCTCCATAGAGAAACATTGGAAGTAGAATGGCCTTACTGGAGAGCTCAGTGACTTTCAACGTGGCACCGTCATAGGATGCCACCTTTCCAACAAGTCAGTTCATCAAATTTCTGACCTGCTAGAGCTGCCCCAGTCAATTGTAAGTGCTGTTATTGTGAAGTGGAAACGTCTAGGAACAACAATGGCTCAGCCCCGAAGAGGTAGGCCACACAAGCTCACAGAAACACAAGCTCACAGAACGGGACCGGCGACTGCTGAAGCGAGCAGTGCATAAAACATTGTCTCTCCTCGGTTGAAACAAACACTACGAGTTTCAAACTCCCTCTGGAAGCAACGTCAGCACAATAACTTAATTTACATTTTTACATTTAGCAGATTATCTTATCCAGAGCGATTTACAGGATTAGGGTTATTGACAGATTTTTCACCTTTTCGGTTAGTGGCCCAACGCTCTTAGCCACTAGGCTACCTCATGAAATATTTTTCCATGGCCGCACACAAGCCTAAATTCACCATGCACAATGCCAAGCTTCGACTGGAGTGGTGTAAAGCTCGCCGCCATTGGAATCTGGAGCAGTGGAAACGCGTTCTCTGGAGTGATGAATTAAACTTCACTATCTGGCAGTCTGACAGGCGAATCTGCATTTGGCGGATGCCAGGAGAACGCTACCTCCCAAATGCATAGCGCCAACTGTAAAGTTTGGTGGAGGAGGAATAATGGTCTGGGGCTGTTTTTCATGGTTGGGGCTAAAAGTACGATTTTGTCCCCATGTGCAGTTGCAAACCCTAGTCTGGCTTTTTTATGGCTGTTTTGGAGGAGAGGCTTCGTCCTTGTTGGCCTTTCAGGTTATGTCAAAAAAGGACTCTGTTTACTGTGGATATAGACACTTGAGTACCTGTTTCCTCCAGCATCTTCACAAGGTCCTTTGCTGTTGTTCTGGGATTGATTTGCACTTTTCAGAGCAAAGTATGTTCATCTCTAGGAGACAGCACGTGTATTCTTCCTGAGCGGTATGACGGCTGCGTGGTCCCATGGTGTTTAGCTTGCGTACTATTGTTTTACAGATGAACATGGTACCTTCACAGGGTTTAAAAATTGCGCCCAAGTATGAACCAGACTTGTGGAGGCCTACAATTTTTTTCTGAGTTAGAAGGTAGGCACTGCGTTTGAAGGTAGGACTTGAAATACATCCTCAGGTACACCTCCAATTGACTCAAATGATGTCAATGAGCCTATCAGACGCTTCTAAAGCCATAACATAATTTCCTGGAATTTTCGAAGCTGTTGAAAGACACAGTCAACTTCTGACCCACTGCAATTGTGATATAGTGAGTTTAAAGTGAAATAATCTGTTTGTAAACAATTTGTCATTCACAAAGTACATGTCCTAACCAGCTTGCCAAAACTATAGTTCTTTAACAAGAAATGTAATACCACAAATAAATAACACCAGCACACAATGTTTATCACACGGGACGAGACCCGTAATCATCTGCGCAATCCACAAGGGCTCGGAAGCCCAAAACACGCAGCACAGGTACTCACACTCTTAACAGACATGGGAACAATAAACGACAGACCAATGGGCACCAAAGGTCACATTATTACAAACACTAATCAGTGGGAATAGGGACAGGTGTGCGCGATGAAAGTTCCGGAGGGATCCGTGACACCCACAATCTTTCTGTCATCAAATTCTCTCAGCCAATCAAGTGCTTGTTGAATGTCCTTCCCTATAAGTGTGCTGGAAGTCTGTTTATTGTAAAAAAACACTGTATCTTGTCAAAAACATTTTGCTACAACCTAGTCTATGAATAAAAGTTTAGAATGTAGGTGCACAGGTCGAGACATTTTTTAGTCATTTAAGGTGACAGACAGTGACACATTCAATACCACCTTGCACACTCTGAGCTAGGGTGTAATCATTAGTCCAACAAATCCAGGTAGGTTAATCCCCGTTTCATTCTGTTTGCCTCCATTTAATAATTTATTTTCAACAGAATCATCAGAATGAATACACCCCTGATCACACGCAAACACAGTTCACTTTCATAGCAGTCACATACAAACAGCAATATAATTTTGTATGATTCCTTCTCGCATCTAAGTGCTATGCTCCTCTCACCTTTTCAAATCATATACACAGCCTACCTCATTGTGACCAGCTAATGTCATAGTCAAACTAGCTTCTATACTGAAAAAAATATAAACACCAGTGTTGTGTTCAAGACCACATAAAGCGAGACCAATTCAAGACCAAGACCGGAGGGGTGTGTGACTGAGTCAAGACCGAGACTGGGAGGGTGACGAGGGGTACGAGATCGAGTTAAGACCGAGACCAGAAAAATACGAGTCCAATTCAAGACCATGATTGTAATTTTGTAAAATCGCCACCATAATAACACTTCAAAATGTCCAGTATTCCTGTGTTCATATTTCAGAAGAACATATGGATTCTTTAGACATTCAGAATGGTTAAACAATGCACTCTGAAGGTATTTATTCTTAACCAAAACACATTGGGAACAATGAAAGACTAAAGATATCTAAAATAATATTATTATTTTCTAATGGTGTTCTGATTTAATCTCTTCAGTTTTTGTTAGAAAGGAAAGGGTTAACACTCAAGATTAAAACATATCCAATCAGGATGTATTTTGGGTGGTCTCTGGGGAGATACATCTAGCAAGCTAAATTAGCCATTGGCCATGCCATCAGACACTTGATAGTAGCCATTCAACTGTATTAGGGCAACATTGCGGATTGCCAGTGGAGTCAACCAATCACATTGAATTGGACAACTTTACAAAAACGTATGGAAACTTCTGCTTTCTCGAATGCCAACAGGCCACTGTGCAATAGCGAACAGTATTTTCCCCACGGTCTAGCTAGCTGGCTTTTGTTGTAGGCTAGTTTGGAGCAGCTGCAGCAGGTGTTATCAAAGAGGATGTTGTTGTTCATTTGTAAGCTTTTCCAATTTTTAATAAATTTCAACAAGAAGTTAAGTTTCATCATCTGGTGAGTGGAACTGTGTTTTTTATTGAGGCTTGCATTCCGCATGCTGTTGTTCACTATCTATTTGAAAATAACTTGTGTGTGAAACATTGTTCCATTTAAATTTTAGATAACCGGTTAACTTTGTGTGCTCAACATTTAAAAAAAATCATTTTTACAATGGCAAGTAATAGTTGTACATTTCAATTGGGAAATGTTTAGCCTAATGTTAGAGTTGTTCTAATGATTGGGACCTACTGGCTTATTATGTCTGAGTCAATGAACTGCTGTCTTTCAATTCGCCCTAAGCAGTGGTGTAGTGGTGCCTGGAGAAGTGGGTCCTGTGTGAAGGAAAGTCGCCCTGTGTAAAAAATATTATATAGATTAAAACCACACCAGCAGACCATTTTTGAGGTCTGGGGAAAATATAAATAATTTTGGAGGATGTTGATACAAAACAAATGCCCTCCCCATTGATTCAAATGAGCATGATATAGTTCTGTCAGGTATGCTTACATTGTGGTCACAATTGAATTGGGAAGGTTTTTAGGGAAAGACTTTAGAAATTAAAGACATTTTAAGTTTGTGCTTTTCTTATAACTAATTAATGTGTTCTCTTCATGTGCTGTTCTATAAACCAATTCCTGTGTTCATGCAAGTGGTTGACTGAACAAATCCTTCTGTTATCAGTAGCTGCAATTTGGTATTATGTCCAGACCTTGTTTTGAGAACAAACAACAGATATCTCAGTTTAGAGAGAAGCCTCGAAAGGTGTTGGTCTGTCACATGTTATGAAACAGAATTGGTTGGTCACATGAATTAAATAAAATGGTAATGATTAACTAAGTGTGCTAAATCATGCAAATATAACTTGTCTGTGTATAGCCGTATAGAAGATAAATTCTGGGTCTGTCCAGGCAAAGACCCTGATTGACATGTGTACAATGGTGCATTGAGTTGGTTGGAACCTCTCCAGCCGCTGACAATAAACAGTGATTCATTTAATATTGACTTTGAGGGATCCTGTGTAAGAATTTACACGACAAAATGTTAATGCGAAGTGCATGATGACTGAATTTCATAAAGCAAAAAGCCTACTAACCAAGATTACGGATCAAACTTTTTTAAACAATATTTTTAAACAATAAAGATTACGGATCAAACAATATCTGGTTTGCGTACCCATTGTTGCCTTAGTTAGCATTTACTGGTAGATATACCCTACCGTTCAAAAGTTTGGGGTCACTTAGAAATGTCCTCAATTTTGAAAGAAACTCAAATTTATGTCCCTTTAAATAACATCAAATTGATCAGAAACACAGTGTAGACATTGTAATTTCAATGACAGAAAACACACCCCAGTGTCAATGATCCTTTACTCAGCTTGACACTGGCTGCATTCAATTGATGAGTTACAATAGCTACACTGTCAATGAGATTATGTTAGGGTATGTTTTGCAGCATGAGAGTGAAGGATGCTTTGTTGAAAAATAGGAATCTGATTCTAGATTTAATTTTGAATTGGAGATACTTAATATGAGTCTGGAAGGAGAGTTTACAGTCTAACTAGACATCTAGGTATTTGTAGTTGTCCATATATTCTAAGTCAGAACCGTCCAGAGTAATGATGCTAGGCGGGCAGGTGCGGACAGTAATCAGTTGAAGAGCATGCATTTAGTTTTACTTGCATTTAAGAGCAGTTGGAGGGCACGGAAGGAGAGTTGTATGTCACTGAAGCTCGTCTGGGAGAGTAGTTAAAGTGTCCCAAAAAGGGCCAGAAGTATACAGAATGGTGTCGTCTGAGTAGAGGTGGATCAGGGAATAGCCAGCTGCAAGAGCGACATCATTGATGTATATAGAGAAAAGAGTCGGCCTGAGAATTGAACCCTGTGGCACCCCCGTTGAGACTGCCAGAGGTCCGGAAAACAGGCCCTCTGATTTGACACACTGAACTCTGGTCAAGGGCAGTGCTGGTCAAGGGCAGTCATGTCTGGAGTGAACCAAGGGCTGTATCTGTTCCTGGTTCTACATTTTTTTGAATGGGGCAAGCTTATTTAAGATGGTGAGGAAAGCACTTTTAAAGAATAACCAGGCATCCTCTACTGACGGAATGAGGTCAATATCTTTCCAGGGTACACAGGCCCGGTCAGCTGAAGTGTTTTAGAGAGCGTTTGACTGTGATGAAGGGTGTTCGTTTGACTGCGGACCCATTACGGATGCAGGCAATGAGGCAGTGATCGCTGAGATCCTGGTTGAAGAGAGCAGAGGTGTATTTAGAGTAGGTTGGTCAGGTTGATATCTATGAGGGTGCCGGAGTTTACGAATACTGATCGATAGTCTCAGATTTAAACCATTTCAGGCTGTGTAGCCAGTGCTACACGTGGTATGGTCTTCTGTTCTTATAGTTCTAAGCCATTTCATACGTATCTTTAGCTGTATGTTTTCTAGTCTAATGTGAATTTTATCAGGAGTGGGTTTTATACACTTCAGAGAAAAGGGCGGTCCATGACGCCAACATAATGCCTGTGCTCACGTGGGCGTGGTCATTGATTTGGTTAACTTGATATGAAAACCCAAATTTTCGAATTTAGACCGTTAACCTGACAGTTGGGAAATGTACACTTTAAGAGATACAACTGTGTGTTTCCTGTCCTTCGAGTGATCACTAAATGAAACAACATAGTTTTTTAAATACCCATGGACCATTCCCAAGAGAAGCTCTTTGTTCAACTGTGAAATCCTCTATCCCCATACTGCAAGTCCAAAGGGGGAGAAGGTCCCTTCCAGGAATTTACAACCTGTCATTAAGTTGTAGAGAGAGAGAGAGAGAGAGAGAGAGAGAGAGACTATGATCTTTCTCCCAGGGCACGGGATGACACCTTGAAGACAGCTTTGCAGCTTTGCAGCTGTTGCAATATTAATATCCTCAGTGCATTCTAGTCGATACAAAATGTTTCAATATTCTCTGAGCATCCTCGTCTGTTGAAACAATGTTTCAATATTTTCTGAAATGCCTTGTTTCTATGCTTCAATATTCGCAGAATGTTTCCCTTACCTGGCGAATAATGCATGCAGGCAAATACCCCAAAAACTGGGCACACAAATTATAAGGAAATCTATAAATGCAGAGCAACAATTTCAGTGCGAAGCGCACCAGTCAATGACACTGTCATAGTATACTGTATGCGCCATTCCACAAGGGTAACTTCATATAGCCTACAGTAACCTTTTTCATAATTTCCGGAGTTTCTCCCATTCTTCTCTGCAGATCCTCTCAAGCTCTGACAGATTGGATGGGGAGCGTTGCTGCACAGCTATTTTCAGGTCTCATTAGAGATGTCCGGGATCTGACTGTGCCACTCAAGGAAATTCAGAGACTTGTCCCGAAGCCACTCCTGTGTTGTTTTGGCTGTGTGCTTAGGGTCGTTGCCCTGTTGGAAAGTGAACCTTCACCCATGTATGATCACTCTGGAGAAAGTTTTCATCAAGGATCTCTCTGTACTTTGCGCCATTCATCTTTCCCTCGATCCTGACTAGTCCTCCAGTCCCTGCCGCTGAAAAACATCCACACAGCATGATGCTCCCGCCACCATTCCTCACCATATAGATGGTGCTAGGTTTCCTCCAGATGTGACACATGGCATTCAGGCCATGAAATATTGGTTTCATCAAACCAGATAATCTTGTTTCTCATGGTCTGACAATATTTAGGTGCCTTTTACTGAGGTGTGGCTTCCGTCTGGCCACTCTACCATGTAGGCCTGATTGGTGGAGTGTTGTAAAGATGATTGTCCTTCTGGAAGTTTCTATCATAGAGGAACTCTAGAGCATATATCAATATTCTCAACAAGAGCGCCTGGTTTGGTCTTCAACCTTTATATGTCAGGGCTGCCAGTGCTCTAACCTGTAATACAAACTCTCTGTAACTACATATTAGATTGTTTAAGATGATTTCCCAGTCTTATTTGTCCAAACCATCATTTTGATAAGAAAATAAATTACAGTAATTCCATAGAAAGCTCCCAGCCTTCAAAGAGATCTTCTTTGTTTGTGATTGACCACATTTTTTAGTTCTGAAAGGTTAAAGTCTAAACTGGGAGAAGAAAAGTATAAAATCCTCATTTGCTGTTTCAAAACACTGGGGGGGGATTTGTAGATAGCTACTTGTAGAAGTTAACTTGTCTAAACACATAGGCCTATTGATCTAAGCTCACAGGGTCGGCAACACTTTTAATGAGAGTAAGGCTGCCTTTGAGTAAGCTTTAACACAATAGTAAGGGTTCAGCTTTCATCTAAAGAATAAAACTATAACCAATCAGAATAAATTATGATACCGAGTATGAACTGCAATGGAAGAATAATACGAAAAACAGATGGTTATATCGTTCTGTAAACAACAGGCTTTTACACATGATTTTATTAAAATATGTATATATAACACCGCCGTTGAAATTGTTATTTTACATCACAGTGCAACATGTTTAAGGCCAGAACAACAAGCGACATGATATAAACACAAAAGCACATACTCACATGGTTTAAATTTGAGAGCAAAATACAATATCAATAGAATCTAGAATTAGGTTTGGGGTTAGGAAATTATAGAATTCATACATAATAAGTTACATGTACACTGTAAAATAAGTCTGCAAAGAATTATCCAAGCACTTGATGAACGCATATTGAGGATGAATTAAAAATATAGATGAAAGTGTGACTGTGTCATGTAAGGGTGACTTTATAAATGCACATGTCCACACAAGGTCTGTTTTTTTTCCCCAAGCAGCATAGGTCGCTTTTAGCTTTTAAACAAATGAGATGTAGCTCTCCCGACTGGGTTTATTCTCAACAGAAATCATTTCAATTAGTGCTTCACTTTGTTCAATTTAGAGCCACTATGTGTTGCAGTTGTCAGCCTAAGATAGGCTAAAGAAAAAATCCTCTGACATTTATTCTACAAAGCACGGTGCAAGACTTTATTTATTTTTTATTTTTTTTACTGTTTGCTCACAATATCTAACAGCTACATTGTGTTTGATCCGGGAGGTAGATGATCTTTTTGAAGCTTTCCACTTCAAATCGTTCAGAGTATGAAATAAACGTACACTGTCATATAGTGTGCCATTTAAAGATGCAGTCCTAGATCTTAAGCACTTACAAATATATTCCTAATATATCATATGAATTGGATGACGTAGTACACGACTGTGCACACTTATCGGTGACCAGTTTTGGCTCGTGAGCACTACTTTCAGTGTGTATGTTATCCTTGAAAAAAGACCGTAGTGTGTAGGCAGCTGCCACTCAGTACTTCAAATATGTTTTAAATATTAAAATATCCAACTTATTTTAAATAGATATCTTTCTCATATCATCATCATATCTTCTCACATTGTGGGTCAGTTACTTTAAAAACAGAATTGTTCGAGACAAACAAAAAGATACCTGATTGTGCTGCAGAGAACAAATGGGTTTTGTGTTGTGTTGTGTTTTTACAGTTTGTATGTAAACCAACCTTCTCTTTGGCTACCCGAGCCATGGTAACCAGAACCGGTTAAGAGGAACTACTTTTGAAGAATTTACAGCCATGTCCTGGAGCACGGGCAGAAAGAGGGCAAATCAGTCCTCACCAATCACAATCAGCACCTACATCAAAGACCTCATGCTGTACACAACATCTCAGCTGTCTCTTTCATGTGAGGAGACAAAGGCAGATGCCACCTCAGCAGTTGCCAGCTGTTCAAAGGGTCACTATTTCCCAGGGAGCTCACACACACACAGGTTTGGCAAGCTGTACCAGCAGAAGATCTCCTTGAAGGTCTTCCTCATCTCCTGGCTACGGAGTGCGTAGATTAGAGGGTCGATGACCGAGTTACACATGATGAGGATGAGGTACATGTTGAAGTGCGACATGAAACAGGCACAGTAGGGATTCCTGGGGCAGGCGATAATGAGGATGAGGTGGAGGAAGAAGGGAGCCCAGCACACTACGAACACACCTAGGAGGATGGTGAGGGTGATGGCACCCTTCATGTTGGCATGCTGGCGGATGTGCGCATTCCCATGCAGCATGGCAATCCTCTTCATGTGTAGCCGGGCTAGGAGGAACATGTGGATGTAGAGCGAGGCCATAAGTGCAAGCATGGTGAAGAACATGGTGATAAGGCAGACGAGGACAGTGGTGCTCTCAGAGTAGATGATGAAGAGCACGCCCGACACCACGCAACACAGCCATATGAGGGAGATCACCGCCAGCGCTCTTTTTACCGTCACAATGTTATGGTAGTGCAGCGCGTAGAATATGGTGATGTAGCGGTCTATGGCGATTGCCAAGAGACTACAGATCGACGCCAGCAGTGAGCTACAGATCATGGAGTCAAACACGTTGTCCATGCTTTTTATCAGCGACCCAGAGATGCTCAGGTTGCCGCTGTTGATCAGGGCTATGACGATCGTCTCGGAGGCATTGGAGACGCTGACCAGCATGTCGGCCACAGCCAGAGAACAGATGAAGAAGTACATGGGAGAGTGGAGGTTCTTGTTCTTGATGATAGCGGCAATCACCAGGATGTTCTCTAATAAACTGACAATCCCCAGTGTGAGGAAGACCTCGGTGGAGATGAGGAGCTGGTCGTAACATCCTGTCGAAGAGTCATTGAGACCAAAACTCTCTGAGTCTTTGTTGATGGATACCAGACTCCCAGCAGTGCTGGAGTTCCTGTTATAGCTCACAGAGATCAACCCATGGTGTTCTGTGGCATTCATTGTGTAGTTGGTAGTTCTCTTAGTTGGTTCTCTAAGCCTTTTAGTAAAATGTTAATGTCACCATTCTAGCCTTGTTGTTGGCTATTAATCCACCTAGTTAAGTCCATCAGTATACTCCGAAATTCTCAGTGCTGCGTGCTCAATGGTCCTCTTGTTCTGTTGTCTTCCATGCTCAGAGTCAGGCGCCCGGCAGGTGGTGGAAAGCAGAATGAATCCCAATGTTTGATCCTCTTCTTTGCCTCATCCAGCCCCCAAACTGGTCAAGCAGAGTCATTTTCTTCAGACATCTGCTGATGTTAGCCTTCCTTAGCCTCTGGCACTCTCTCTACACTGCTATCAACTGGCAGCCTCCAGGAAGAATGAGAAAGAAAGAAAGCGAGAGAGAGAGAGAGAGAGAGGGGGGGAGAGGTAAGGATGAAAATAGAGTGATGATAAAAGGAGAGAGATAGTGAATTGAGAATTGAGAGATGATAGAGATATGAAGTAAAAGGTATGTAAATAGAAAAGTGATCGAAGGAGGAAATGGAAAGAAAGAAGGACTGAAGATAAAGAAAGCAGAGGAGTGAGAGAGCATGGCAGAGAATGAATGAAAGAACAGGAGCTGAGTTGATCAGTGACAGGAGTGTGAACCTCAGAGATGGAGAGGGCGGACCACTTTGCAGACTACATAATCTCTTCCCTTTCCTTCCAGAGTTATACAGTCAAAAAATAAACCTACCCACAGCCCCTCCCCCTAGTAATGTTAGCCATTCAGCTCACAAGACAAGAGCAGGGAGGGGCAAACTGTGTTGCTGGGGTTGATAAACATAAAAGGCACAGCAGATTTAAGAATGAAGGATTATAACAGATCAATGTTTTGTTGCCTACACACTAAAAACAAATGGATATATATATAGTGCCAAATAATGGTTATTTGGCTTGTAACCTTAGCGGATCCCTTTTTGGGACCCCCACCTGGGTGCATGCTTTGTTTTTTGCCCTAGCACTACACAGATGATTCAAATAATCAAAGATTGATGAGGAGTTGGTTATTTGAATCAGCTGTGTAGTGCTAGGGCAAAACCCAGAACGTGCACCCGGGGGCGGGCAGGGGTTTGCCAATGTGTGTATCGCTTAATCAGAAGTACATCGTCAATGACGTACCGAACCTTCATTTCATCATGTGCTTTATCTAACTGTGTGTTGCAAAATGTGAGATCACGCTGATTTCACTGTGGTTCTGATGCTTTCTTTGATTCCAAGCTACCTTCAAACACCGACCTATTCTGGACACCGTATTTACAAATATAGTTAGGATTCTGTAGTTTCACCTGACAGGGAGCTTAGCAGGTAGAGTAGGGAGCTATGGAACATTTAGGGATGTGAGGGTATGAGGCCAAATACCGTTGAAAACACAATATTCATTAGGTTTTCAAATACATTAGCATAGTATACATTTCTGTCTTAAGCATCCCAAATAATGACAGATTATGTTTTTTTTATATACTAGTAAACTTGAAGTTATAAAAAGGAAAGCATGGTGTAAGATGTATCCAGGCAAAAACTCAGTTTCCCATCACTAGTGCTAGCTATAGTATAGTTTTGAGCCGCTAAAGAGAGAATTAAGAATCTCAGACAAAGTCAATGGTCTGAATCCAAAGCTTGTCACTAGCTGCAAACATCAAGGTTATCTGTCCCCACCTAATAATGTGGTGTGTGTGTGTGTGTGTGTGTGTGTGTGTGTGTGTGTGTGTGTGTGTGTGTGTGTGTGTGTGTGTGTGTGTGTGTGTGTGTGTGTGTGTGTGTGTGTGTGTGTGTGTGTGTGTGTGTGTGTGTGTGTGTGTGTGTGTGTGTGTGTGCGTGCGTGCGTGTCCAATCAAATCAAATCGTATTAGTGACATGTGCAGAAAACAGGTGTAGACCGCACAGGGAAATGCTTATTAACAAGCCCCTAACCTACAGTGCAGTCTCAAAAAATACAGATAAGAATAAGAGATAAAAGTAGCAAGCAATTAAAGAGGAGCAGTAAAAAAATAACAATATATACAGGGGGGTGCTGGTACAGAGTCAATGTGTGGGGTCACCGGTTAGTTGAGGTAGTATGTGCATGTAGGTAGAGTTAATTAAAGTGACTATACATAGATGACAACAGAGAGTGGCAGTGTTGCTACTTAATATAATGTTTACATACCCTACATTACTCATCTCATATGTATATACTGTACTTGATACCACCTGCTGCATCTTGCCTATGCCGTTCTGTACCATCACTCATTCAGATATCTTTATGTACATATTCTTTATCCCTTTACACTTGTGTGTATAAGGTAGTAGTTCTGGAATTGTTAGGTTAGATTACTCGCTGGTTATTACTGCATTGTCGGAACTAGAAGCACAAGCATTTCGCTCCACTCGCATTAACATCTGCTAACCATGTGTATGTGACAAATACATTTGATTTGATTTGATTTTTTTGTGGAGAGGGTGGGGGGGAATGTGAATAGTCTGGGTAGCCATTTGACTGGATGTTCAGGAGTCTTATGGTTTGGGGATAGAAGCCTCTTGGACCGAGACTTGTGTGTAACTATATATTTGTGTGCATGCATGTCTGTTTGTGAGTGCATGTGTGTGTGCACATGTTTGTGGGTAGCTCTCTCCTGCAGTCAAATGGCCTCATGGGTGGAATGTTAATATTTTCATAAATTCACAATAACTAAACAATTTTATTAACACTGTCTAAGTCAGGGGAGGGGGTTCTACTAAGCTATATTTAATTGTTTAAAGAAGGTGATACCAAGGATAATTTTGCTATTTAACTTTGAATTTGAAGACCCCTTGAAAAATAAAAATAAACACTTTTTTTTGTTGATTTTTTTTTTTTTTGGTGTTACTGCCACTAGTCCGTACAAACCCATTGAATAACAGATTCACTACATGGAACAACAGATAGTCCCCCCCAAAGAATCTAAAGGAAGGTACCGGGGGAGACCGTCAGCAGAGTCTTGTGAGCTCTGTTGGCATCCTAGAGCAAAAGTGTGTAGCCCAAACTGTTCGGACGCTACAGACAGAGTTTGGCAAACGAGGCCCTTGACTCTTGTGGGGGTCGTAGAGCAAAACAGAGAACACTATTGTGTTCGTCTCATCTTTCCATAGAAGGTTCAAAATATGCCAAACCGTTGGGACGCTGTAGACGTTTTGGGATGTCTCATTGTCTGACTAACACAGCTCAAGCTCTGTCACCTTTCACCGCAGATATCTCTAGCTTAAACTGACACCCCTTTTTCACGATATCCAATTGGTAGTTACAGTCTTGTCCCATTGCGGCAACTCCCCTATGGACTCAGGAGAGGTAAAGGTCCTCCAAAACAGTATCCTCCAAAACACAAACCTGCCAAGCCGCCACTGCTTCTTGACACACTGCTTGCGTAACCCGGAAGCCAGCCACACCAATGTGTCAGAGGAAACACCTTCCAGCTGGTGATGGCACCAGCTTACAGGTGCTTGGCCTGCCACAAGGAGTCAATAGAGCACGATATACAAGGACATCCCAGCCAGCCGGACCCTCCGGCACTGGGGCGATTGTGCAGCACCCGGACGGCTGTCACACAGCCTTGGATCGAACCCAGGTCTGTAGTGATGCCTACAAGCACTGCCTTAGACCAATGCGCCATTCGGGACGCCTAACTGACAGATTTTTATAGGGATTGTTGTATTATGCTAATTAGAATTCTGTGGGGCATAGACTCTAAATCCTGGGCTTCTATATAAAACGGTTTTGTTAGATTTCAGTCTTTTGTGATTTATATGAAGTGTAATATTGGGGTGCAAACTCAAATGTAATAAATGTCAACTATGGCTGACATTGTACAAGTGTCTACTTTTTAAAACCCATAACCATGTGTGTGAGGTGTATGCTTTTGTTTCAAAGTAGATTTGTTTAAGACTACCAATAAATGGGCTCGGCTATTTTGACTGAAGGGTGCATAAAATTGAGCACACAGCCATTCAATTTCTATAGACAAACATTGGCAGTAGAATGGCCTTACCAAAGAGCTCAGTGACTTCCAACGTAGCACCCTCATAGGATGCCACATTTTCAACAAGTCAGTTCATCAAATTTCTGCCCTGCTAGAGCTGCCCCAGTCAACTGTAAGTGCTGTTATTGTGAAGTGGAAAATTGTCTGTCCTCGGTTGCAACACTCACTACCGAGTTTCAAACGGCATCTGGAAGCAACATCAGCACAAGAACTGTTCAACGGGAGCTTCATGAAATGGGTTTCCATGGCCGAGCAGCCTCACACACGCCTAATATTACCAAGCGCAATGCCAAGCATCTGCTGGAGTGGTGTGAAGCTTGCTGCTATTGGACTCTGGAGCAGTGGAAATTAGTTTCTGGAGTGATGAAACCAGTGGAGGCTAGTGACTTGAAAAATGTAGGAGGGTGGGAGACCCACGGTATAAGCACGGAAAGGATGGTGACCACAAAGTGTGTTTAAAAAGCATCAAAGACTAATTATTTTAACCTAAACATTTAATAAAGACATTTATAGTACAATATTATGGGGAAAGGAATGAGAGGGCTACTTACAGTGTTGGAAAGGGATCACAGCAGTGATTGTATGAGGGTGCGTGGCATGAGTTGAGGTGTTCAGAGTCTTGACCAATGCAGGACAGGATTTTACTGGGAAGACAAAAAATAATAACACAGACAAAGAGCTAAGAATTAGTTAGTCTAAGCAAGGAGTACAATCATTGTGGTGTAATAATGTGATTTTGTATGTGATTGACTCTACATACAGTAATGAGAGAACATTTATAGGGGTACTCCCAGTGCTTGGAAGGGAAACATTCAATGTGCCAGTGGATGAGAGGGCACATGAGATGTTGTGGCTTCAGTTCACGTCAGGAGAAAGTTGACAATGGTAGTGGAATGGAGTAGTCATCACCTCTTAATCAGGGAACACAAGGGGATTTATCTGTAAATCCAAATAGCAGATACATTCCATTATAGCTGTGCCATCGTAGGTTTGGGCAACGAGTTTCTCTATGAAGTTAAAGTCAGACATCTCAAAATCCATAAAGTCAAACACAGACTGCGCATCTCGCCCACTTGGCACATCACAGTAGCCCAAGAACTGTTCCTGAATAAAGCCCTGATCATCCACATACCTGACAATAACTGGCAAATGTGAGCAGACTGGTGGTCCCAAAGCGGTTTTGCAATTTTTACCTCTTGGGGCCTAGTGTTTTTCCTTATATGTTAACCTAACTAGGAAAACTCTGGACACTATAAGGTATGACAGTGATTAATCAGTTGCAAAAAGGTTTTATAAGGGCTCCGATGGGACCGAGTCACATGGTTTTGAAACAAACTCCTGGCCCTGGGGGTGATGAAAACCCTATCAAACTGCAGCTACCTTATATGTGTTCAAAGAAATTATATTTAGACTAGATTCTCTACCCAGACACAGACAACAACTGATAGGCAATAGAACTCACAAGGCTGAGCTTGCTTTCTGCGTGTTTGCATCATGCAGGCCTATGTAACTGTAGGCCTCATTAAAAAAAAAATACTCACATCTGCTATCACTATTATGTCGACTGATTAATTCCATGTAATACTTTTGAATTAAAAATGAATAGGCAGCCTAGCCAGCCAAATTTTGAATAGAATCTAAATTTGATCACATTTTCTCCTGACACACAAATGGACTATAAATACATTACATTACCATTTAGTTTACCCTGACCAGATGGACAGGGTGCATAGGCTGTATGCAGCTGCTCTTATCAGTAGCCTACAGTTGATCAGATGGAAAAATAGTATTCTTTTCATCACATACAGCATGTCAGATTTCTAATGTTTAGGTGTAGCCAAGGCTGCTGCAACATGTATGTCATTAGTTTTTGCTTGTGTCTGTCCGGAGTGATTGTGTTATCATCTTTGCTAAATAAATACTGTAGGAAAGTGCAAAGCCTATTTGAGCGCACGCAAAAGAAAGATGTGCTGCATCATCCTCTCTCTTTAATCTGAAGTTTAATGCTGTATAATGATGGAAGCGTTCAAATAATTTGGATATTGTTTTTGACACCCCAGAAAAGATCTTCAGCATTTAAAGCAGCATAACGTGCAATTATAAGCAGCTTGATGATAGGCTTCCTGTTAACCAGCTATACATTTGTTAACAGTAGGTATTAAAACCTCACTTTTTTTCCTTCTTCATGAAACTGATCTCAGGCAGAGGTCGACCCTCACTTTTAATTTGCACCTTTTCCTTGCACCCAAAATGTCCATAACATTTTCAGCAGCATTGGCCATTCTACCCTTCTGGCGGAGAAAACTGCAATAACGCGCTGGTAGATAGCTACTGAAGTTAGCAAGGCAACTTGTCACGTTCGTCATAACGAGGAGACCAAGAAGCAGCATGATATGTATACATACTATTTTAATTAACGAATAAAGACTAAACAAACTAACAAAATGAACGTGAAGCTATAATAACTGAGTGCTGACATGCACCTACACAGACAATAACCCACGAAATACCCAAGGAATATGGCTACCTAAATATGGTCCCCAATCAGAGAACGATAAACAAAACACTGTCTCCTCTTGGCCTTAACGAGGAGTTTGACATGAAACCGTTTTAACAGTTTCAATATGTCCAAATTGTGTTTAAAAAAAAAATCTAAATTGAATATTGTATGTGTATGTATATTACTGTCAATCTTGATCATATTTCCTGTGTATGATCATATATTTTGATACATTGAATGATAATATTGTGAAACTATGTTATACATTTTTTTACTTGTGTTTCAGGAGGTGATATATATATATATATATATATAGGCCGTTACATCTATGTTGTAAATAAATATAACCTGGGAGCATGAGCAGCATTTTCCTTTCTGTTTTCCATTAGTTTGCGTACAGCAACCAGCACCTGTGAAAGGTTCCTGGATGCACGTATGTTATTTTGCTTTTGTCGACAAGCATGTGGCCATGTAGTGCAACTTTGCTGTAATACCAAATCATTTATAAGTGTCATTTTTGTCCTGCTTTCGTAGTGAAGTTTCATTGTAACAGAAATATAAACTCATGATACGAATGCTGTAATACCAAATCGTTTGTAGGTTACTTTTTAAAATGTATTTTCTTTCAATAGTTAATAATAACACAAGTATAAGCTCAAAAGCCTGGTCCCAGATATGTTTGTGCTATAATTTCATCCTCTCATAATGCCAAACAAGGAGTGGGATTCTAATGATAATAACAGGGGTAGTGGCAGAAATGTTTTCCAACAGTCTGTTAGTCCAGTCCTACAAAGGATGACTTTACGGATGTGAATGACAATCCACCCTAGGCCACAGTATAAAAAGTAATTTCTGACTAGATTTGTGTATTTCAGCCCACATACTGTAACGATCTTCTTCTTCTGATGAGGAGTATGACAGATCGGACCAAACTGCAGCGTGGTAAGTGTCCATTTTAATGAAATATAACTGAACACTGAATACAAAATAACCAAAGTGAAACACCGAAAATCAAAACAGTTCTGTATGGTGAAACACAGACACAGAAAACTACCCACAAACACCAGGTGGGAGCAGGCTACCTAACTATGGTTCGCAGAGACAACGATTGCCAGCTGCATCTGATTGGGAACCATACCAGGCCAAACACATAGAAATAGAAAACATAGAACACAAAACATAGAATGCCCACCCCAACTCACGCCCTGACCAAACTAAAATAGAGACATAAAAAAGGAACTAAGGTCAGCACGTGACACATACACAGTACAGCAATTGAAAACTAAGGTCAGCTTTTCAAAACAATAGTCAAACCAGTACATTTTCCTGAACCATATAGATTACTGCAAAATGTTATGACTGCTTTCTCACACATTAAAATATGTGCAATGGAATATAATGAACATAAAATTAGCTAGGCTAAAGCAAATCTATCCCAATGTGGAAAGTAATAACTGATATAAAACTAAGCAATACAAGTAGGTTGGCTACAATTAAAGTACTTTATGACAAATTCCGTAAAAAATATATATATGAATATTAATATGTGTGTAAATGTAATGCTGCCTGACATTTACATGTTGTTGTTTTAGCAGTATTGAGAACAACTCAAGTAAAGTAAAGTAACTCCTCCAATGACCTTGCTGGTTCCAGGTCAATGCCTTCAAACCCACCCTCAGGGCAGAACCTCCCTCAGTGCAGAGAGCAATGTACTCTTGCTCCTCCCTATGCTTTGAAGGTACACTGTAACAAATTGCTGTAAATGTACAGTAAAATGTTTTGTTAGCTACTGTAATTCTATATTACAGTACAGTACTGCAAAGAGCTATACATTATGGGGGCTCAATGGCATTGCGCTACACTACTGCAAAATGATTTTACAATACAATACCATTTCACAGTAAAGTACTGAATTACATATTTTTCTGTACACAGTGCACAAAACATTAAGAACACCTTCCTAATATTGAGTTGCTGGCTACTGTGCTGGCAGCTATTCACTCTAGTTCATCACCAAACTACCGTACTATCCTGTGTTATTGGAGCTCCAAAAACATGTTGAACACTAGTGGGCGCATGGTATTGTCGTTTCTGGTTAATTAACATATTGTGAGGCGTGCTTTGTAAGCGGCTATAATTGTTGCACCTGTTCGTGAGACCGCTCTATTAATTTAACGGAAATGTGGTGTTAGTTCCATAACAACGTAATGTGTATAGGGGACAGATCAGTGTTAGCAAGTCTCAAACATTCATGGCCTCTCGAAGTGCAAGTGATATAAAACACCAAATATTCATTGGTATGCTGTAATATATAAATGTATATTCACTGTTAGCGCTGCAGTAATTTTATTACAATGCAATTTAACAATAAAGTACTGTATTGCTGTTTTGCTGTATATCTACCACAGAATTCTGAAAATTATGGTGCATTGTAGACATGTTTTTGTGGGAAAGAATCGTTGTCTCTTTAACATAATTCGAGACTTGCCTTTTAAGTGCCTATTTTTGTTGAACCTGTTAATGAGAATGCTGTACCAATTGAACTGATATGTGGTAGTAGTCACCCGCCAATTTAATGTGTAGGGGACAGATCAGATTGGCAGCAAGTCTTAAACCTCTTAAATGTAATTACATGTAATCATGAGAGGACCATAAACAATAACTAGAAAGCTTAAATCCCCAAAAGCTTAAAATCTCACCATTCTGGTAAAAAATAGATAGAAATAGCTGAGGTGTAGTCACTTTTGAGAACACAAGCTCATGTACACAGTACAAATATGATAAAACATATGCAAATATGAAATATTTTATATGACATATTTCCTGTTCAATAAAAATGTATGAATAAGGCTTGAAATGGCTTTTATGCTTTCTAAATATAGTATAATAAAAATATAAAACTAACTAAATTAACTATAATATTTTACATTCCTTATAACTGTGCAATACATATGTATATGTTTCGTGTTAGAGAAAATGTGCATATTTTCAAAACTTCTGCCCCCATCGCTGTAACCGTCACATGGAGCTCTAGCTTGGCATCCTGAACTCGTTAGGAACTCACCAATCATCTCATATTAATCTTGTCCATCTATGACAAGCAGAATTATTTTTTGTTTAAATTCAATGAATTATTTTAGATGAATGCTATAAATCAATCTCTGAATGTGCTATAGTGACAAAACCACTCTTTCCTGCTGCACTATGAAGTAAGGATTGCAGACATGTTCTTTGTTAGTGGCTGTGATGTAGGGTTCAGCCAGGAATTGACAGACAGTCGGAAGAGCGAATGAAATGGTAGGAGGGACATCCCAGCTTCAAGGGGTTTCAGATTTCACATCCTACAAAATATGCTACTGTGTCTGTGGAAGCCATTTCGATCTATGGTGCCCATAGATCCATGTATAAGCAGAAATGTTCGTCTGAACCGGTACCAGAACCACACAGGTCTCCTAAACAAGTGACTTTACATGTGAAAACATGATCTCATGTGAAATAAATGTGACAACATGGGGATGCAAAATTTCAACATGTGATACCATGACACTACACATCTGATGCCATTTCAGCATGTGAAAACCCAGGTGTCAAATGTAATTTATGATATTTTACCTTAAAAGGCATGATTTAACTTCATTTGTTTTAAACATGATGGTCCCCTGCAGTTTTTTTCTAGTTCTCAGTTTGTTCCAGGGACATCCCCAAGGATTGTGTAATGGTCCCATAGAGTGTTTGTCTAGTTTCTGTGAAAAAATGATCCATCTACAACCAGCTACTGTATTTATACAGATAAATTAATGTGTTAAAAGGATCTATCGTAATTTTGGCAATGAGGCCCTGCATCTACTTCCCCAGAGTCAGATGAACTTGTGGATACCATTTGTTTGTCTCTGTTCCCAGTATGACGGAAGTTAGTGGTAGTTTTGCTAACTAACGTTAGTACAATAATTGAATGTCTATGGGTTTCTGCTAGCATGCTAAGTGTAGCCCACTCTACCCACTATAGCCCCTCCACTGTATGAATGAGAGCTGCAGGGTCCAAACAGCTCCGTTGTCACGTTCTGACCTTGATTTCCTTTGTTTTGTCTTTATTTAGTATGGTCAGGGTGTGAGTTGGGGTGGGCAGTCTATGTGTGTTTTTCTATGTTGGGGTTTTGAGTTCAGCCTACAATGGTTCTGAATCAGAGGCAGGTGTTGTTAGTTGTCTCTGATTGAGAATCATACTTAAGTAGCCTGGATTTCACTTTTGAGTGGTGGGTGTTTATTTCCGTGTGAGTGTTTGTTGCCACACGGTACTGTTTCAGTTTTCGTTCATGTTCACGTTTATTGTTTTGTATTTCATAGTGGCCAGTTTATGTCTTAAAATAAACATTATGGACACTTACCACGCTGCGTATTGGTCCTCTGATCCTTCTTACTACTCCTCCTCAAAAGAGGAGGAAGAATGCCGTTACATCCGTGAGTGAATGACAGCTGTCTGAGGAGAGAAGTAGATAAAAATGCCCAGATTTAAAGGAGGAAACACTTGGCGACCAGAATAACAGTTAGGGACAGGGAGTTTCCAGCTGAACTGTACAAGGATAGAGGAGTACTGTTCTGCAAAGTCTGTCAACATTTAATCGACTAACGTAAACTAACTCACTTTTGTACATCGCGTTGGTCCATAAAATTGTCCTTATTTTAGCGCCCAGAAAACATAATACTTCCAGATCAACTGTAATATCAATAATATTGTAAAGCATAATTTCTCCCCTTTCCAACAAAATCAATGACGAGGCCTTCATGATGCCCATCTCTGCATGATTCAAGAAGACAATGAGCTCCGTCAGGTCTTTTTAAAATGGCGGATGGGGAAGCAAAACCTATTGCGGGATAGTGAGAAGGAGAAATGTCGTATGGGGAAACATTTTTTCACTCGATCTATCCAACTTATCACCTTATTGCCTCTAAAATTTAAATAAATAATGTGTCATTACATGCCTATTTGAAGATTTGTGTCAAATTTGAATCGAGATTTTAGGGCGGTGCTAAAGAGATCATCAGAAATAAACAGGGGCTTTTGAGAGTCATATCTTGCAGTGATGATGCAAAAAAATTACTAGGTATAACCCTGTCCTTATCCCTTACTTGTTTTTAAACTGTAAGACAGAATTAGTTGCTTTATGCGTGCTGTACTTTACGCCATGAGAGAGGGGTGCATTTTTTCAACTTTCTCCAATACTATAGAGACATTAGCATGTCAATCAATGCTTGAATATAAACATAGTTCACACCCCAGATTTTGATGTCAACACAGTCGCTACAGTCCCATTTGTTTTCTTTGCAGCCTCATTTGAATGTCGCGGTTATGTACATTTGTACTGGATAGGGTTAGCATACGTTACATATGACATCAAACTGTGGTGGAGCACCTGTAGTGGACTAGGTAAGCATTATGATGCTTTAGCTAGATATTGATTCATTAACTAGCTAGTAGATTTTCTCTATCTCGCTATTATCTGTTCTTGATAATTCCATTTTTGTCTGTACCTAGATAGAGTGGCACGTTATTTAGCTAAAGTTAGCCTGGAAAGCTTCCCAACTTGTGACTCCAGCTCCATCACTATGTTTAGGTTAGCTATATTGGCTAACTTAGCTGAGTTAATGTTAGCTAACTAATAAGTTAGCAAAACTGACTTGGTGGAGCTATCAAAACAAGTGACAAGTTGGGAATTACAAAAAAATATGTGATTTGTTGTATGTGCGACATTTATTTTTAATTACTTTCATTATTTGAAAAAAAAAATGGTGTGTGAGACATAATGTCAGGTTTATGGACAGTGTGTGTATGTCTTTGTGTCTGTCTGTGTGTTCCAGGCCTCTGTGTCTGGCTTACGGGCTGTGTGTGAATGTGTCTTCGTGTGTGTCTGTGTGTTCCAGGTTTCCGTGTCAGGGTTATGGAATATTTGTGTGTGTGTGTGTGTGTGTGTGTGTGTGTGTTGTGTGTGTGTGTGTTTCGCTTCAGGAGAGAGTGCTTAGCTTCAAAGCTTGAGATCTACTGTAGGCCTGCTATTGAACTGAAAATCTGAGAATCCTTCATTTAAAAAATGGAACCATTGTTCTTTATATATTTTTTATTTTTCAGTACAAACAAGCACACAGACCCTGGCCTCCTGTGTGGAAAATACCCCCTCCACAGCTGAGAGAATTGAGTTCATCTTGGATGAAAAATATCTGTTATCTAAGAATTCAAAGGACCAATAAAAAGGGATAAAAACGTAGGTGCTGGATTTTAGGCCGGTAGCAACGACCACAGGGTGTACGTTCCGAACACGAGGAAGCATTAGTTGCAGTTCAATTGTTTAATGAAGATCCACACACACACACATACAACACCACTCTCTCTGATACTAATTTTGGTTATGTAAAGAAAAGAGGATGTAAGGGTTTTCTTCTGGTGAAAGAGAGGTGGACCAAAATGCAACGTGGTGGTTATTCATGTTTTTAATAAAGACGACTATACATGAACAGACTATACAAAACAAGAAAAGTGAAAACCTAAACAGTCCTATCTGGTGCAAACACAGAGACAGGAACAATCAGCCACAAAACCCAACACAAAACAGGCTACCTAAATATGGTTCCCAATCAGAGACAATGACTAACACCTGCCTCTGATTGAGAACCATATCAGGCCAAACATAGAAATAGACAAACCAGACACACAACATAGAATGCCCACCCAGCTCACGTCCTGACCAACACTAAAACAAGGAAAACACATACGAACAATGGACAGAACGTGACAGAGGAGAACTTAGGCTAAAGCACGGTATGGGAAAAATATGCCTATTTGCATGTCAAAAACTAGGCTAGATGCACAAAGAACAATAGAGCAATGTATAAATATGTAAACATTATGAAACATAATAAGCATGAGTAATCTACAACCAAAAATAAACTAACACAGACAAATGCTAACAAATGCTAATCGCTAATAAGCATGAAAAATAGTAATGTATTGTGGATAAAAAGGCTAATGCTAACACTAAGAGGAGTACACGAGCTAGCTACCTAGCATGTTTAACCTGTTACTCCTACCCCCTACTTTTTCGAACATTCTGTTAAAAATCACGCAACATTTCAGCGCCCTGCTGCTCATGCCAGGAATATAGTATATGCATATGATTAGTATGTGTGGATAGAAAACACTCAGACGTTTATAAAACTGGTTGAATCACGGCTGTGACTATAACAGAACGTGCGTTTAATCAAAAAGCGCAGGAAAATCTGATCACTGAAAATGGGAAAATATATCAATGCGCCACTTGCATGTATTGTCTATGGGAAAGCAAATTACTTGGAGCCGAGATTGCAATTCCTACAGCTTCCACACGATGTCAACAGTCTTGTCATTTGCCTAGGCTTTGATTCTTGGTCAAACAAAGAAGAGACAGCCGATTTCTTCAGGTCTCGGATCGGATATTTTGGTTGAGATTTACCCGGACATTATTTCCAGACATACCCCTATAGAATACACATCGCCTCGTGATCAATTAGATCACTTATTAACATTTACTAATACCTAAAGTTGCATTACAAAAGTATTTCGAAGTGTTTTGTGAAAGTTTATCGTCGACTTTTTTAATTAAAAAAAATGACGTTACGTTAGAAAACGCTATTTTTTTTCCGTTGTTCGCACAGTGTTCATAGATCGATATCTAGGCTATATATGGACCGATTTAATCGAAAAAAAGACCCAATAGTGATTATGGGACATCTAGGAGTGCCAACAAAGAAGATGGTCAAAGGTAATGAATGTTTTATATTTTATTTGTGCGGTTTGTGTAGCACCGACTATGCTAATTATTTTGTTTACGTCCCCTGAGGGTCTTTTGGGGTGTTACATGCTATCAGATAATAGCTTCTCATGCTTTCGCCGAAAAGCATTTTAAAAATCTGACTTGTTGCCTGGATTCACAACGAGTGTAGCTTTAATTCAATACCCGGCATGTGTATTTTAATGAACATTTAAGTTTTAACTAGTACTATTAGCATTTAGCGTAGTGCATTTGCATTTCCAGATGTCTAGATGTCTGCGTGTCAGGTAGGAGCAAGAGGTTAAATGGATGTGTGCCGATGCCGCCCCTAACCTGACAGGTGGCGAATCGCATCTCTGCATGTCTGGCAGACATATCAGTGTGGATGACGGATCACCACCTCAAGCTGAACCTCGACAAGACGGAGCTGCTCTTCCTCCCGGGGAAGGACTGCCCGTTCCATGATCTCGCCATCACGGTTGACAACTCCATTGTGTCCTCCTCCCAGAGCGCTAAGAATCTTGGCGTGATCCTGGACAACACCCTGTCGTTCTCAACCAACATCAAGGCGGTGGCCCGTTCCTGTAGGTTCATGCTCTACAACATCCGCAGAGTATGACCCTGCCTCACACAGGAAGCGGCGCAGGTCCTAATCCAGGAACTTGTCATCTCCCGTCTGGATTACTGCAACTCGCTGTTGGCTGGGCTCCCTGCCTGTGCCATTAAACCCCTACAACTCATCCAGAACGCCGCAGCCCGTCTGGTGTTCAACCTTCCCAAGTTCTCTCACGTCACCCCGCTCCTCCGCTCTCTCCACTGGCTCCCAGTTGAAGCTCGCATCCGCTACAAGACCATGGTGCTTGCCTTACGTAGCTGTGAGGGGAACGGCACCTCAGTACCTCCAGGCTCTGATCAGGCCCTACACCCAAACAAGGGCACTGCGTTCATCCACCTCTGGCCTGCTCGCCTCCCTACCACTGAGGAAGTACAGTTCCCGCTCAGCCCAGTCAAAACTGTTCGCTGCTCTGGCCCCCCAATGGTGGAACAAACTCCCTCACGACGCCAGGACAGCGGAGTCAATCACCACCTTCCGGAGACACCTGAAACCCCACCTCTTTAAGTAATACCTAGGATAGGATAAGTAATCCTTCTCACCCCCCCCTTTAAGATTTAGATGCACTATTGTAAAGTGACTGTTCCACTGGATGTCATAAGGTGAATGCACCAATTTGTAAGTCGCTCTGGATAAGAGCGTCTGCTAAATGACTTAAATGTAATGTTAAATGTAAATTCTACTCTGGGCGCACAATATCAAGTGAGCCTAGGCTATTTAGTGTTGTCTCAATTCAATTGTCCATAATCTATAGTGCAGTCCACAATTGGCCCACCATTGTCCAGGTTTGACCTGTCTAGGCCATCATTGTAAATAATAATTTGTTCTTAACTGACTTGCCTGGTTAATTTAAATTATATATATATTTATTTAACTCCTTAGGGCTCGACAACTTCAGATGAAATTGAAGGGCACGCAATTCAAATAAATGATCATAATAATTATGGATATTAAACATTTAGGTACATACAAGTTGTCATGTTTTGTCATTTATTATCTTGTCTTGTCCCTGTGCTTCCCATTCTATTCGTTTCCCTCTGCTGGTCTTATTAGGTTCTTTCCCTCTTTCTAACTGCTGTTCCTATTCCCCTAATCAATCATTTAGTCTTCCCACACCTGTTCCCGATCCTTTCCCCTGATTAGAGTCCCTATTTCTTCCTTTGTGTTCCGTTCCTGTCCTGTCGGTTCCTTGTCTAGAATTCACCGTGCTGTGTTTGTGTATCGCCCTCGTGCAGATGCTGCGTGGTGAGCAGGTGTCTGAGTCTGTCTGGTTCATGCCTTCCCGAGGCAACCTGTTCACCTGCTGTTCAAGATCAGTCTCCAGTTTGTCCTCGTCCTTTACTGGATCTGCGCTGTGCTTTTTGGGTCCTCTTTCACCTGCATGACAGAAGGAACCGACCAAGGAATGGATTGTCTCCCGTCGAGATCCAAGGAGCCATGCTTCGGCAGACACCAGCAGGAATTGTCTGCTGCTGCCATGCCGTGACCTCCGCTCAGGTTTCCGACCTCTCTGGACAGTTCCAGAGTCTACGGTGCCACCTGTTACTGGCCTGCTTCCCACCTTGCCTCCGGGCAGCCCAAGTGCCGCTCCTTTCTCACGCAGTGTGAGATTGTGTTCTCTCTCCAACCCAACACATACTCTAGAGAGTCAGCTCTGCTTACGCATTTCACTCCTTACTGGCCGGGCTCGAGAATCACAGCTATCTGGGAGGCAAGGGCTGATTGCTCTAACAAGTTCCAGAACTTTAAAGAAAGGTGAACGGTCCATAACGGATTATTCTATTGGTTTCGCACTGCTCCTGTGACAACACCCGCTGCTCGCTCCCTGCTCACAGGTTCCTTCAGAGGGACTTTTGATTGCTCTCGCCATCCGCATAGAACGAGCGGGTAGATCTTCGTCACCGGGCTGTGGAAGGTTCAATGTTTCCCTGCATCGCAACCATCTCTCCCTCTGGCAGAGTCTGAGCCCATGCAGCTGGGAGGGATTCGCATCTCGCTGGAAGGAGAGGGAACGGAGGATCACTGTGCCTCTGTGCCCTGTTGCTGGACATTTTGTTAATTCATCCAGTAACTTTACAGGTGAGCGCAACTATACTATTTGTCGGTCCATCTACCCGTCTGGTGCCTTGATTAGGGTTGTTTCATGGACTGCAAACATGACATTCCTTTCAGAGAGTTAGAGAAGCCTACGCTGTTCGCCTTAGATGCATGGTATCAGATTTGAGACACTACCTTTAACCCTCACAGTATCTGGTAACCACAGTGAGACTATTTCTTTTTGATTTTTCTTCAACACCTGTTGTTTTGGGTCATCCCTGGCTAGTATGTCATAATCCTTCTATTAATTGGTCTAGTAATTCTATCCTATCCTGGAACGTTTCTTGTCATGTGAAGTGTTTAATGTCTGCCATCCCTCCCGGTCCCTACTTCTCAGGAGGAACCTGGCGATTTGACAGGAGTGCCGGAGGAATATCAATCTGCGCACGGTCTTCAGTCAAACTTTCCTCCTCACCGGTCGATGATTGTAGTATTGATCTCCTTCCGGGGACCACTCCTCCTCGGGGTAGACTATACTCTCTGTCGGCTCCCGAACGTAAGGCTGGATTATTTGTCTGTGTCTCTTGACGCCGGTACCATAGTGCCTTCTTCCTCTCCGAAGAAGAAGGACTCATTATCGAAATGACATAACGGTTAAGAATCGTTATTTCCCTTATGTCATCAGCCTTCGAGATTCTGCAGGGAGCCAGGTGCTTTACTAGTTGGACCTTCGTAACGCTTACCATCTCGTGCGCATCAGAGAACCCCACACAGGGCATTTTGAGTACCGGGTTCTGCCGTTTGGTCTCGCCAATGCCCAGCTGTTTTTCAGGCATTAGTTAATGATGTTCTGGAGACATGCTGCATCTTTGTTTTTGTCTATCTTGACCCTGACTCCTGAGATTCATGTTCAGCACGTTCGACGTGTTCTACAGCGCCTTTTAGAGAATTGTCTCTACGTAAAGGCTGAGAAGTGCTCTTTTCATGTCTCCTCCGTTAGTAAAGGCATTCAGATGTTCCGCTAAGGTCCAAGCTGTCAGTGATTGGCCCAAGTGCAGCGCTCAAACAAATTTTCAAGTTGCTGCCCTCTCACAGCTCTTACTTCTGTCAAGACGTGTTTTAACCGGTTCCGCCCAGGAGCTTTTGATCTTCTAAAAGAACGTTTTACGTCCGCTGATCCTCGTTGCTCCTGAGGACTAGACAATTCATTGTCGAGGTTGACGCCCATTCTATCCCAGCGCTTCCAGTCTGACGAAATTTTTTTCTCACGCCTGTCGCCATCTGAGCTTGATGTGGGTAAATCGTGGGCTTAGCCCTAACTTCCACAGACCATAAGAACCTTGAGTAATCCGTTCTGCCATTAATGCCCGTAGCCTAGTCATAAGAACACCAAGCCTGATGCCTTATCCCCCTGTTTAGTTCTTCTGTGGCTTCTACTGATAGGGGATTCTTCCTTATGGGCGTGTTGTCGGGTTAACTGGGGAATTGAAAGACAGGTTAAGCATACGCACACTGCGTAAACCTCCTAAACTCGTCTGGACTGTTCCACTGGATGGTCATAGGCACTCTGAATTCGCCAGCGCTAAGGAGCGTGACACGCGCCGTTTCGTGGCTGCTTGTGGAAAGAGACTTGTCATAAATGCTTCCTTCTCGAATGGTCTCACATCGTAAATCTGCTAAAAACAATTGTCGAGCCTAAGGCGGCACATTTCATTCCCCTCGCTAAACTTCCTTCCGCTAAGGAGACGGCACAAATCATATCGAAATGTATTCAGAATTCATGGCCTCTGACGCCGTTTCACAGTTTTGGAGGGAGTTCAAGTGAGTCTAGGTCAATAGATGAAAGTGTTTCTTTCAAGAATCAATTGTCCATAATTATAATCATCC
This sequence comes from Oncorhynchus gorbuscha, assembly GCF_021184085.1. Taxonomy (NCBI): domain Eukaryota; kingdom Metazoa; phylum Chordata; class Actinopteri; order Salmoniformes; family Salmonidae; genus Oncorhynchus; species Oncorhynchus gorbuscha. Next base: position 35,391,466 of record NC_060179.1, on the reverse strand, counting down.
CAGTTGCCAAAATTGGCCCACCTGGATTTTTGTTCAGGGCATAGACTGTGAGAGCCGCCATTTTAAGAGTCCAAGGTATTGTTGCCTGTGGTTATCCAACCTTCCTCTTATTGTAAACTCCGCGGTTCATTGGTCCGTTCCGTGTCTCCCAGGTCGCCAATAACATTTTCTTCGTTCTGAGCGCACCTAACAAGGTTAAGATCATGGACTTGCCTGGGATTAAAAGAGAGAGTTTAAATTGATGATATATATTTATTTAATCTTGTCTTGTCCCTGTGCTTCCCATTCTAATATTGCTCTCTCGCTCTCTCTTCTCTCTATCGCAATTCAAATTAGAGTCCCTGAATCATAATAATGTCTGATCTGTCTGGTTCAATATTTTCAAAGATCAATTTAGAAAAGTATTTACTTTACTGGATTAAAGACAAGTGGGTCTTATATGACACAAGTGTCTTATATCGCATAAAGTCTTGTTCATCTAACTGCATTGTCCAAAATACAATAAGCAAAATCATGCCACGTGATTGTTTGAGGACGGCGCCCCACATCAACATATATTTCAACCAGCACAGGTTTCATAAAATCACAAATAGCAATCAATTACTTTTTGAAAATCTTCCTGATTTGCAATCCAAAAGGTCCCAGCTACAACATTCATGGTCATTTTGTTCGATAAAATCCTTCTTTATATCCCAAAAATTTGGCGCCATTGATTTGAGTAATCTACTCTTTCAACATGCAGAGAAAGGAATCCCAAAAACTACAGCTAAACTTCGTTAAAACAAGTCAAAATACTTTTCTATTTAATCCTCAGGTACCCTAAAATTTTAATAATCTATAATATTTAATATGGTTAGAAGTATGTTCAATAGAAAAGCATATAACCAACAGCTTTTTGAGAGCATGGGATCTAAAATAAAAACAATTGTGGTTGGTTTCCCTTTGGATTTTCTCCTACCATAACAATTGTGTTACAGTCTCATACACTACATTTCTACAAATTTTGAAGTGTTTTCTGTCCAATGGTACCTATTATATGCATACCCTAGCTTCTGGGCCTGAGTAACAGGCAGTTTACTTTGGGCACATAGTCAGACAGGAAGTGGAGAAAAATAGACCCTAGCCTGGAGAAGAAGGCTTCGAAGTGCATACTTGGAGAAGCACAGAGAGAAGTTAAATTTCTTTGAAAGTTGCTGGGATGGTGTAAATAAAACTAGGCAGCATTACACACTGCAATTAATATTCCATCGCTGAGCCCTGGCCTGCCCTGTGCTGCATAACCAATGCTGTAGAACTACAGTCGCAGTTCAGGAGGAGTCAAAGGCTTCTTTTTTTTATTAGGCCTAGTCCAAAAAATGTAATATCTTTCTGGTGGACTTGCCTATAGGCTATGTTCTGTTCAGTTTGAGAAGGAGAGCACAAAGATGAGAAGGAGGCTAGTCTTTGATAGCTTGCCAATATTATGACTGAATTGAATAAAAAAATATATGTTTCTTGCCCATGATGTATTTATCAGAGGCACAATAAGCCAGATTCAAGTAACTGACACTGTGAAGCAACAGCCACGGAACAATCAATCGGAAATGATCAGCTTGTGCTGCTCAAAGTAGGTGAATTCAAATAGGAAAAATTCATTTTGACCCACTTCATGTTAATTAGACTTTATTAACAACAGGAGTAATTTGTGTTGGTGCCTATTTCTTCTTATTTAAGGAATAAGAGGTAGGCTTACATGTTTTACAGACACAATTAGAATGTACAGTGCTTATTCCAAATGTTGTTGTGTTGCGGCCTCAATTCAAAATGTATGAAATATGTTTTTTCTTTCTCACTTACAATACCCCATAATGACAAAGTGAAATTTTAGCACATTTATTGAAAATTAAATACATAAGTATTCACAGATGCAACTTTTGCAATGATTACAGCTGTGTCTTTTGTCCTATCTTCTTTTTAAAATTCTTCAACCTCTTGTCAAATTGGTTGTTGATCATTGCTAGACTACGACTTTCAGGTTTTGCCGTAGATTTAACAACTGTAAATCGGCCACTCAGGAACATGCACTGTCTTCTTGGTTTCTTGGTAAGCAGCTCCAGTGTAGATTTAGCCTTGTGTTTAAGGTTATTGTCTTTCTGAAAGGTGAATTAATCTCCCAGTTGTAACGAAGTTTGTCTGTTGTTTGAATAGAGTCAGACCGAAATGCAGCGTGTAGGTTACTCATGACTTTTAATGAAGATAATGCGGTACATGAAATAACTGAAAATATGAAAACAACAAACGAGTGAAACTAATTACAGCCTATCTGGTGACTAACACAGAGACAGGTACAATCACCCACGAAATACAACGCGCACTCAGGCTACCTAAATACGGTTCCCAATCCGAGACAACGAGAATCAGCTGACTCCAATTAGGAATTGCCTCAGGCAGCCAAGCCTAACTAGACACACCCCTAATAATACACACTCCCAATTAATACAAACCCCAATACGAAATACAACATATAAACCCATGTCACACCCTGGCCTACCCAAACATATAACAAAAACACAAGATACAATGACCAAGGCGTGACAGAACCCCACCCCTAAGGTGCGGACTCTGGGACGCACCTCAAGAGCATAGGGAGGGTCCGGGTGGGCGTCTGTCCATGGTGGCGGTTCTGGCTCGGGACGTGGACCCCACTCCATAAATGTCCTAGTTCCTCCCCTTCGCGTCCTAGGATAATTCACCTTCTCCGCCGACCATGGCGGTCCTCACCCTGATCCCCACATAACTGAGGGGCAGCTCGGGACCGAGGGGCAGCTCGGGACAGAGGGACAGAGGGGCAGCTCGGGACAGAGGGACAGCTCGGGACAGAGGGACAGCTCGGGACAGAGGGGCAACTCGGGACAGAGGGGCATCTCAGGATAGAGGGGCATCTCAGGACAGAGGGGCATCTCAGGACAGAGGGGCAGCCCGGGACCAAAGCAGCCCGGTACTGAGGGGAAGCCCGGTACTGAGAGGCAGCCCTGTACAGAGAGGAAGCCTAGTACTGAGAGGCAGCCCAGTACAGAGAGGAAGCCTAGTACTAAGAGGAAGCTCAGTACAGAGAGGAAGCTCAGGCAGGTAGTAGGCTCCGGTAAATCCTGGCTGGCTGGTAGAACTGGATGATTCCGGTTGTCTGGCCGGTCTAGAAGATATTGGCAGATTGGCACTTCTGGCCGATCCTGGCAGACTGGCACTTCTGGCGGATCCTGGCAGACTGGTGACGCTGGGCCGACTGGCGGCGCTGGGCAGACAGGAGACTCCGGAAGTGCAGGAGAGGAGAAAGGCTCTGGCTGCGCTGAACAGGCGGGAGACTCCAACAGTGCAGGAGAGGAGAAAAGCTCTGGCTGCGCTGAACAGGCGAGGCGCACTGGACGCGCTGGGCCGACTGGTAGCACTGGTGGCGCTGGCCAGACAGGAGACTCCGGCAGCGCAGGAGAGGAGAAAGGCTCTGGCTGCGCTAAACAGGCTGGAGACTCCGATAGCACAGGAGGGGAGAAAAGCACTGGCTGTGCTGAACAGGCGATGCGCACTGGACGCGCTGGACCGACTGGGAGCACTGGTGGCGCTGGACAGACAGGAGACTCCGGCAGCGCAGGAGAGGAGAAAGGCTCTGGCTGCGCTAAACAGGCGGGAGACTCCGATAGCGCAGGAGAGGAGAACAGCTCTGGTTGCGCTAAACAAGCGGGAGACTCCGGCAGCGCAGGAGGGGAGAAAAGCACTGCCTGTGCTGAACAGGCGAGGCGCACTGGAGGCCTGGTGCGTGGTGCTGGAACTGGTGGTACTGGTGCGAGGACACGCACAGGAAGCCTGGTGCGGGGAGCTGCTACCGGAGGACTGGTGTGTAGAGGTGGCTCTGGATAGACCGGACCGTGCAGGCGCACTGGAGCTCTAGAGCACCGAGCCTGCCCAAGCTTACCTGGCTCGATGCCCACTCTAGCCCGGCCAATAGGAAGGGCTGGTATGTGTCGCAGCTGGCTCTGCACCCGCACTGGAAACACTGTGCGCTCCATAGCATAACACGGTGCCTGCCTGGTCTCTCTAGCCCAACGGTGAGCACAGGGAGTATGCGCAGGTTTCCTACCTGGCATAACTATTCTCCCTTTTAGCCCCCCCCAATATTTTTTGGGGGTGACTTTCCGGTTTCCAACCGCGTCGCCGTGCTGCTTCCTCATACATGCGCCTCTCCGCTTTAGCTGCTTCTATTTCCTCCTTGGGACGGCGATATTCTCCCGGCTGCGCCCAGGGTCCTTTACCGTCTAATTCCTCCTCCCATGTCCAAATCTCCAAATGATGCAGTCTCTCCCATTGCAACTGCTCTTCACGATTAACAGGGAGAGTAGGCTCAGGTCTGTTTCCTGACTCAGCCACTCTCTCTCTGCGCTTTCCCGTTACCTTCGGTTTTCGCTCTGTATAGCAATGCTTTCCTTCTCGATTCCATACGTGTATAGCCCTCTTCGCATTGCTGTAGGGAATCCCAGGCGGGCTCCTGCACTCGCTCTGGGTCGGCCGCCCACCTGTCGATTTCTTCCCACATCGTATAATCCCTGCTTCTGCCGTCCATAACGTCCTCCTTTAGATCCTGCCAGTTCACACGCTGCTCGGTCTGTGAATGGTGGTGGGTGATTCTGTAACGAAGTTCGTCTGTTGTTTGAATAGAGTCACTCCCAATTAATACAAACCCCAATACGAAATACAACATATAAACCCATGTCACACCCTGGCCTACCCAAACATATAACAAAAACACAAGATACAATGACCAAGGCGTGACACCAGTGTGTTGGATAGTGGACTGAACCAGGTTTTCCTCTTGCATTTTGCCTGTGCTTAGCTCCATTTACCAATAGGTGCCCTTCTTTGTAAGTTATTGTAAAACCTCCCTGTTCTTTGTAATGGTATATGTGTTCACTGCTCGACTGAGGGACCTTACATATAATTGTGTGTGTGGGGTACAGAGATGAGGTAGTCATTCAAAAATCATGTTAAACATCATTCCACTCCTAATCTTGTACACAGAGGTCTGAGAAAGCCACAACCCTCTACTGTCTAAAAATTCCTGCATTGGCATGTGATGCTTACAGGACGACCAACAATTTCTAAAACTGCATATTTAGGGCTCTGGTTTGTCCAAGAAGTGTGGGTAAAGATATGTTCTCTGCTATAAACTTTTGTAATATTTTTTACCCCTTTTTTGTGATATCTAATTGGTAGTTACAGTCGCTAGAGCGCGATGGTACAAGGACGACGCGGCCGGCCAAACCCTCCCCTAACCCGGAAGACGCTGTACCAAATATATATTTGCTGATGGGAGGCCATTCAGTTTAATTTTAGAGAGGTGCGATTTTTTCCATGTAACATTTCATAAATTAAAAATATTATATATAATGTTCACTCCCTTAGTCAACGTAGAAGGAGCCTCACAGATATGTTTTTTTAAATGTTGATCATGTCACGAACCGGCTCAAAGCCCGTAACAAAGGGAGACAACGTGGAGATAAGGAGTAACAAAAGATATATTTATTAACTAAAGCAACTAAGGAAAATATCCAATGGTGTGTGTAATCAGTAGTCCGTAGTGTAAGTGAGTGTTTTGCATGCATGAATGTGATAATGCAGGGTGTTGAAAGGTGCCAAAGCACACAAACAAAAGGCCACCAAGAACCACACCACAATCTACAACAGGTGTCTGCATGGAGAGAGTCTCCTCCATGAATGTTGAAGAGGTCTATTTATCCTGGGAGACACCTGGCCCAGGTGTTTCCCATGTAGCTGACGACCCTCTCAACTCCGCCCACCGGCATCCTAATAAGGAAACAAGAACAAAGACAGAATACGGCAGACAGAGTGGGAGGGTCGTCACATTCCCCCCCATAAAACCGGGGACCAACAAGGACCCCGGAACAACATACCAGCCTCCCGCGCCCCAAATTGACACAGGTCTCTGCGTCCCAAATTGACACAGGCCTCTGCGTCCCAAATTGACACAGGCCTCTGCGTCCCAAATTGACACAGGCCTCTGCGTCCCAAATTGACACAGGCCTCTGCGTCCCAAATTGACACAGGCCTCTGCGTCCCAAATTGACACAGGCCTCTGCGTCCCAAATTGACACAGGCCTCTGCGTCCCAAATTGACACAGGCCTCTGTGCCCCAAATTGATGAGGGTTTACGTGTTCACACTTACAATTTGCCCCAGCCAACCTCCTCCCCAGACCTCAGCAACCTTCGCACAGGAAGCAACATTTAAGAGGAAAGAAAACAAGACCAGGAGGGAGCAGACAGGACAGAGAGAACATGACAATACGAAACAATGGTCAGTCACGTAAACATTAGGAACAGGGCGCACGAGAGAGCGCATCAGCAATCACGTTTTCAGTCCCCCGGATGTGCCTCACATCGAGATGGAATGATTGTAAAAATAAACACCATCGCATTATCCTCTGGTTTGGACACATCATGGACCTCAAAAAAGTGAGGGGGTTATGGTCGGTGTAGACCACAATAGGTACTACCCCCGACCCGACATACACTTCGAAGTGTTGTAGCGCCCAAATGAGTGCTAGCGCTTCCTTTTCAATAACCGAATAGTTCAACTGATAATCGTTAAACTTTTTAGAAAAGAAACTAACAGGCTTCTCAATCCCAGACACATCTGCTTACAGCAAAACTGCACCTGCCCCCACATGACTAGCATCCACCTGCAAGGTAAATGACAAATCCATGCGAGGAGCAGCCAGCACTGGAGTTGAGGTAAGCAACCTCTTTGAATCTTCAAAAGCGTGTTGACAACGAGTAGACCAAACGTAAACAGCCTTAGCTTTCAGCATATCTGTCAAGGGAGCGACCACAGTAGAGAAGTTATTACAAAAACTACGGTAATAACCAATCATGCCCAAGAAACGCATCAGTTCCTTTTTAGTAGTTGGTGGTGGAAAAGCATCAATAGCCACCACTTTAGCCCGAACAGGACGCACTTCACCCTGCCCAACCACTTTTCCAAGGTATGTAACGGTCGCCTGAGCAAACTCACATTTTGCCAGATTGATTGTGAGGCGACCTGCAGCCAGACGTTCAAACAAGGCTTGAATACGGGACAGATGTTCTTCCCAAGTATCTGCATAGATCACTACATCGTCCAAATAAACAGCGCACCCGGTCAGACCGGCGACAACCCTGTTCATAAGTCGCTGAAAAGTGGCAGGTGCATTGCGCAGACCGAAACTCATAACTGAATACGAGTACAGACCAAAGGGTGTAATAAAGGCAGAGATTTCACGTGCCCTACTCGTCAGTGGCACCTGCCAATAGCCTTTTAACAGGTCAAATTTGCTCACAAACTTAGCTGCACCGACTTGATCAACACAGTCCTCCATCCGAGGAAGAGGAAATGAATCTGGCTTTGTGACACTGTTTACCTTACGGTAGTCCGTACAAAAACGGTTTGTTCCATCCGGTTTACTGACCAAGATACAGGGAGAAGCCCAACTGGAGAAAGAAGGCTCTGCTATCTTACTCTCCAGCATGTACTTGACCTCAGCATCCAGACAACGTAGTTTCTCTGAAGAAACTCTATAGAACCGCTGACGAATGGGGTCAGCACCTCCAATGTCAATATCATGTTCTATTAAGTTTGTACGTGTAGGTGTATCAGAAAATAAACCAGGAAATCTCTGAATCAGACCAACCATCTCTTTCCGAATACGGGGTTTTGCAAAGACACTTTTGTGAGTCAACACATACTCGTCCCTTTTTAAAGTTCTAAATCGTTGGCGGTAAGCCTCAGGGACCAATTCATAAATCTGTAACACAGCTGTTTTAACTTTATCATAACTGGCACTGTCGTGTACACTAAGAGCTGAATATGCTTCCTGCGCTTTACCAGTCAGCACACACTGCAACATTAAAGTGCGGTCAGAATCAGGCCAACTCCTAGCGTCAGCAACCCGCTCAAACAACGAAAAGAATGTCTCGGGGTCCCTTTCATTAAACCGAGGCAATAACCGCAAGTTCCCAACAATATCAAATGTCTCTGGGGCACGACCAAAAGCGGAACTACCCCTAGGTAAATCTGGGTCACCTTCCCAAAACAAACTCTCCCCTGAGATCTTTCCTTCCCTAACCAACTCTATACGTTCTTGTTGCAACTTGATTTTAGCACGCTCCATATCTTGTTTAAATGCCAATTCCTTTTCATATTTCACACGATCATGCTCTAGCTTCTCACGATCATGCTGCCGATCATGCTCTAGCTTCTCACGATCATGCTCTAGCTGTAACAAAAGCAGTTCTTTCTGCTGTTCAAAAAGAAGGCTACTAGGACTAACCGATGGAATGGCCATTGTAACGTTATGGGGAGACAACAAATCCTCAGCAGAGGCTGGCCCGGTGGTAACTTCAAGAATACCACTCTCCATCAGATTGGCTTTCAATATCAACCTAATAGAATTCTTTAGACGTTTATCACTAATCTCAACCTTGTAGTGTTCCGCGACCTTCAACAGCTGTTCTTTAGTACCTAAATCTAACAATTCCTCTGATGGAGAGCGAATGAACTTATCTACATAAGACGCCATAATCACACAAAAAAAAATTCTCGCTCTTCCCTTCTGCTGAGCACACCAGAACACAACCCGAGAATTGACAATCACCCTGAGCACCACAGAAGAGATGAGATATGGAGCTTCCCCAAAACCTACAATAACTCAACCCTAGTCTTCGTGCAGATTTGCGGTGGGAATTTACGCACTGTAGCCCGCTGGCAAGGAAATAGAACTCCCCAGCATGCTGGCAAATTCCACCAAGCCACGGATGTGCCCCCGAGACAACTGCTCAGTCCACAGACACCACACAAAAATAACAAACATTAACCATGCCCAACATATTCCAAAAAATGAAACACGTCGCTAAACCTATCAGGGGAAAAGGCTATAGCTCCGGGTAGCAAGTTCCACTACCCTACCCAAATCTCCCACCGAGGTACACAGCAGATTACTCACTTCAGACTGACGTCCCAACAGAAAGTAGAACAAGAGTTCAGGCTAGGCAGGGCCTGGAAACTAACCATTATACTCTCTCCAACGCAGCACACAAACCAAACAACAAAGGCAACCAATACTGGGCCGATCACACTCAAACACCATATTCAAACTAAACACGTACCTCCACGGTCTCCCAAACCAATAGTTCAAAGATCCCGGATGAGCCCCCACTTGTCACGAACCGGCTCAAAGCCCGTAACAAAGGGAGACAACGTGGAGATAAGGAGTAACAAAAGATATATTTATTAACTAAAGCAACTAAGGAAAATATCCAATGGTGTGTGTAATCAGTAGTCCGTAGTGTAAGTGAGTGTTTTGCATGCATGAATGTGATAATGCAGGGTGTTGAAAGGTGCCAAAGCACACAAACAAAAGGCCACCAAGAACCACACCACAATCTACAACAGGTGTCTGCATGGAGAGAGTCTCCTCCATGAATGTTGAAGAGGTCTATTTATCCTGGGAGACACCTGGCCCAGGTGTTTCCCATGTAGCTGACGACCCTCTCAACTCCGCCCACCGGCATCCTAATAAGGAAACAAGAACAAAGACAGAATACGGCAGACAGAGTGGGAGGGTCGTCACAATCACAAAGTACAATATAATTTAGCATTGAAAAGGATGCCATTCACACAAGCACACACAAACTCTCCCACACTTTCTGTGTTTTGGTTTGAAGCAATTTGATAATAGTTACAGTATATGGTATATGGAACGAAAAGACAGCATTGTTATTCTAATCTATTTGATGTTTATGTATTTATTTGACACTATTTATTTATGTATCATGCTTTTCCATGAGAAAAAGTTTACAATTAAATGATCATAGTCTGTGTAGATGTTATTTCTGACAGAATTTTAGTTGAAGGATGGATAACTGTATGTTCATTGTCATCTAACACACATAATTAAGTGTTTATTTACATAAAATAAAAACTTGTCACTAATTTTACTAATAAATTATGTTAGTTAGTACTCCAGAGGCAAAGCAGAGATCACATCAGGAAATAGAAAAAATCCTAGAGGATTCCGTTTGGGTTTGGTTATAATCAACTGATTGCAGCATTATCGCAAAAATGGAGGAGGCAAGTGAAGGGGGAGAAGGGAACTTGTTTGTCTGCCAAATATTAAAGTCCACAATTGGCAGGAAAATATTGGCATAAATAGACAGATATACCAGTTTCATTTGAGTACAAAAATATTTACAGCTGCACCAAACAGGTTGCAAAGTAGCTTCGATGTACCCATTCCATGACACATGGTATATGAACTGATTCACATGTGTATAAATATATACACTGATTCACATGTTAAAGCTTGCCACCAACAGAATGTTGCCACCAACAGAATATATATATATATATATATATATATATATAGAATGCTGCCACCAACAGAATATATATATATATTGTGGCAAAGAAGGGGGTCGAGTGATAAGTGGCAGATATGTGAGAGCAGAGCTAGTAAACGGGCTCTGCCCGATCACTAAAATGGCCACCCCTGTCAGAACTACAGATCACAAAATGGCCGACCGCCAAAACTACAAGTCCCAGAAGCAAGGGGAACCCTCAGAAGGTGGAGCCGACTCACAGATAAAGGGTCAAGAGAAACCAGGAAGAGGAAGAGAGAGGGCTGGAAGGAGCTATGAACAATAGAGAAAGAGACTATAGAGATTGGCTGGATTTACCGTGTATGAGCTGGATTGTTTGGACTTACCTGTTGGCGTTTGGACCTGGACCTACCGAGAACCCGATTCGTGTACCGAACCCTGCTATCCTTGACCTCGCCTAAGGCCTGGGTGGACCAGGATGGAGAAACAAACACACAGGTACTGTCCTGTTCGAAAGAACTCTCATTCTTGGGTGATTTGGTGACAGTTTACCACTTAGTTTGTGACAAACGCTCCTAACCTTGAAGAGGTTTGCCACACGTGGTGGAGGATGCGGGCATGGACTAACATACCACTGGTTAGATAGAAGGAAAAAATAAATAAATGTTCAGTTAGCACTCCAAGGGGAGTCAGGTTTTTTTTTGTTTTGGCTTTGTTTGGTTAGGACAGTTTTTCAGGAAAATGAGTATGGAGGGAGCCATACAGGCCCTGTTACAAGCGGCGGCAGCCCAACAAGAGGCAACTAGAGCTCAACAAATAGTTCATCAGGATGCAATGCGAATGTATCAGGACACGTTACAGATCCAGCATCGCACCAACCAGCTGCTCATAGAAGAGCAAGAGAGAAACACCCGGGAGTTAAGAGAAGGCCTAAAGGGGCTAGCGGACCAAATTGGGACTCAATTACCAGCTGCAAATACCCAGAGGAGGGCCAATCATTTTCTTCAAAAATGACAGCGCAGGATGATGTGGAAGCATATCTTACCACCTTCGAAAGGACGGCAGAGAGGGAGAAGTGGCCGAAAGAAGAATGGGCAGGGCTTCTGGCACCATACCTGGCAGGGGACGCTCAAAAAGCGTATTTCGACCTGGAGTTGAAAGAAGCACAGGATTACGATAAACTAAAGGGGAGATCCTGACTAGACTGGGAGTGACAGATACCGTGAGGGCACACCGCTTCCACCAGTGGTCCTACCGACCGGGACAACCCCCACGAACACAGATGTTCGACTTGATTCACCTGGCACGGAAATGGTTGCGACCAGAGACCCGGTCATCCGCCGAGATTGTCGAGACCATCGTACTCAACCAGTTTCAGCGAGGTCTACCCCAAGAAGTGAGACGATGGGTTGGCCAGAACGAGGTATTTTCCGCCGACCATCTCGTGGGCCTGGTTGAACGGTATTGTACGGCAAGAACAGCTGAGCATGCACAGGAGGAAAGATTCCCGTTCCCCAGGCATGGGCGAACCAGCGGACAGGGTAAGGCTGTCCCAACATATAGAGGGGGAAGAGAGCAGCGTGTGGCCATGAGGAAAGAATCAGATTCAGGCCAAGACACTAAGGGAAAAAACGGAAACCGGGACTGGGTGTCGAGGGGGTCTCCCCCCCGAACCCCTATTATCTGTTACAATTGTAATCAACCAGGACATATTGCAGCCTATTGCCCTATTAAAGAAGAGCCAATGCAATGTAACCTCGGTGAAAATGAAGATGATATACGGTATGCATGTCCTGTTGTAACCACTGTACTTGAAAGATCAAGAAACAAACATATGTGCAGGGTGAAGATTGAAGGGAAAGAGGTTGAAGCACTGCTGGATTCCGGCAGTATGCTAACCCTGGTCGTTGCAGGCCTAGTGCCGAATCATAAACTGGATACAAGACAGGATATCAGTGTTACATGCATTCATGGGGATACCCGTCTGTACCCCACGGCCTTAGTGAGCATACAAACAGAGGACAGTCTGCTGGATTATGAGGTCGGCGTGGTCCCAAAGATGCCATATGATGTAATATTGGGTAGAGGCTTTCCTAACTTTGCGAAGTTAGGCCACAAGAATGGCATATTTGAGAATCCAACAACCCTGACCAAGCAGGAAGAAGCATGGGGCCTTCGACCAAAGCCAAGAAAAGAGGTCTCCCAGGGGACAACATCACAGGTGCTAGTAGGGGAGGAAGAGGATGAAGTGACAAACCTCGCTGATGACGAACAGCCCGGTACTAGTGGGGCTGGGGTTGATCTGACTCCAGAGGACGACGATATAGAACCAGCAGACCTGGCAGAGTCCTTGACTAATTTTGGGACGGCCCAAAACCAGGATCCAACCCTGCAACAAGCCAGAGCAGATGTGCAGGTCGTAGATGGTACTCCCATAAATGGTGGGATGATGCCTAATAGTTTTCCCCACTTCATCATGAAAAAGGGTTTGGTGTACAGAGTCTCGAAAATAGGGGTTGATGTGGTGGAACAGTTGTTGGTTCCCACTGGTACCGGAGGACAGTACTGGATCTAGCTCATGGGCACATTCTGGGTGGACACCTTGGTATCGATAAAACCCGAGACCGGATTGTAAGGAGGTTTTACTGGCCAGGAATTCAAGCTGAAGTGGCTCGGCATTGTGGAGAGTGCCCGGAGTGCCAGTTAACAGCTCCACGACCAGCTTTTAGAAGCCCGTTAGTGCCACTCCCCATAATCGAAACGCCATTTGAGAGGATAGCGATGGATTTAGTGGGCCCACTACCCAAATCCACCAGAGGGCACCAATACATTCTGGTCATTCTAGATTATGCCACTCGCTACCCAGAAGCCATTCCCCTTCGGACGATGACTTCCAAAAATATCGCAAAGGAATTAGTGCTCTTGTTCACCAGGGTAGGGGTTCCAAAGGAGATCCTTACCGACCAGGGGACCCCCTTTATGTCCCGCCTTATGGCGGACCTTTGTAAACTGTGGCAGGTGAAACAGTTGAGGACATCGGTTTACCATCCTCAGACGGACGGGCTGGTTGAGAGATTCAACCGAACCCTGAAGTCAATGCTCAGGAAGGTAATCGATAAGGATGGGAAAAACTGGGATTGCATGTTGCCGTATCTGATGTTTGCCATTAGAGAGGTTCCTCAAGCCTCGCTGGGGTTTTCTCCCTTTGAGCTGGTATATGGGAGGCATCCCCGGGGAATCTTAGACATCGCCCGGGAAACCTGGGAGCACCAATCCACCCCGTATACTAGTGTCATAGAGCACGTCACGGCAATGCAAGACAGGATAGCCACAGTCATGCCCATCGTCAGAGAGCACATGAGACAAACACAAGAACACCAGCGGCACACTTATAACCGGCAGGCTACCCTGAGGGAATTTCAACCGGGAGATAAGGTGTTAGTGCTGATCCCCACAGTAGAGTGTAAACTACTAGCCACATGGAAAGGGCCATATGAAGTACTGGAGAGAATAGGAGAAGTCAATTATCGGATCCGACAGCCAGGTCGACGGCCCCAGGAACAGATTTATCACATAAACCTGTTAAAAGCATGGAGAGAGAGAGAAACATTAATGGTCACATACCCCACACACATTCAGGAGACAGCCGAAGTAAATATTTCACCCACTCTGTCCCCAGCGCAAGTACAGGAAGTAAAGACCCTGATCCAGAAAAACAGAGATGTGTTTTCAGAGGTACCTGGCCGAACTAAGGTTACGGCTCATGATATCGTTTCCCTACCAGGGAGAAAAGTGAGTATGAGGCCATATCGGGTACCCGAGGCTCGACGGGCCGCGATTAGAGCAGAGACTGAGAAAATGTTGACAGCTGGAGTGGTTGAAGAGTCACATAGTGAGTGGTCTAGCCCAATTGTGATGGTCTCCAAGCCCGGTGGGTCGTTGCGGTTCTGTAACGACTTTCGGAAGGTAAATGAAATCTCAAAGTTTGATGCCTACCCCATGCCCCGTGTAGATGAACTACTGGAGAAAATTGGTCATGCTCGGTACATTACGACCCTTGATCTGACAAAAGGGTACTGGCAAATTCCTCTGACCCCCAGGGCCAAAGAAAAGACAGCCTTTGCAACACCTGACGGTTTGTTTCAATACACTGTCATGCCATTCGGCTTACACGGGGCCCCAGCAACCTTTCAACGGCTCATGGACAAAGTCCTAAAACCGCACAAGGCATACGCCGCAGCTTATTTAGATGACGTGGGGATCTACAGCCCAGATTGGGAATCCCACTTACCCCGGGTACAGGCAGTGTTAGATGCCCTTAGAAAGGCAGGGCTCATGGCAAACCCTGCCAAGTGTTATGTGGGGTTAGAGGAAACAGAGTATCTGGGATACACTGTGGGAAGAGGGTTAATCAAACCCCAACATAAGAAGGTGAAGGCAATTAGAGAATGGCCGAAACCAGTAAATAAGAAGCAGGTCCGAGCCTTCCTAGGGCTGACCGGTTACTACCGGAAGTTCATCCCAAGTTATGCCACAGTGGCCGCCCCACTTACCGACATGACTAGAGCCAGAGGGCCAAACATGGTCAAATGGGATGAAAGGGCCACCAAAGCATTTAGGACATTACAGGAGGCTCTCTGTTGTAACCCAGTGCTGGTGGTACCAGACTTTGAGAGAGAGTTTGTGGTTCAGACAGATGCCTCAGAGGTCGGCTTGGGAGCAGTGCTATCCCAAGAGGTAGAAGGGGTGGAACACCCCATCCTGTTTTTAAGCAGGAAGCTGGAACCACGGGAAACCAACTACTCAGTCGTTGAGAAAGAGGCGCTGGCAGTAAAGTGGGCTCTAGAAAGCCTGAAGTACTACCTGCTGGGGTGCCACTTCACCCTCATCAGTGACCATGCCCCACTCACCTGGATGCATAGGGCTAAAGAGAAGAACGCTTGGGTGATGCGGTGGTTTTTGAGTCTCCAACCATTTCATTTTGACTTGAAACACAGAGCAGGGAAGGAAATGGGAAACGTGGATGGGTTATCCCGCATGCACGCATATTTTGCTGCGGTAGCCCGACCTAGGGGTCGGATCTAGGGGAGAGATATGTGGCAAAGAAGGGGGTCGAGTGATAAGTGGCAGATATGTGAGAGCAGAGCTAGTAAACGGGCTCTGCCCGATCACTAAAATGGCCACCCCTGTCAGAACTACAGATCACAAAATGGCTGACCGCCAAAACTACAAGTCCCAGAAGCAAGGGGAACCCTCAGAAGGTGGAGCCGACTCACAGATAAAGGGTCAAGAGAAACCAGGAAGAGGAAGAGAGAGGGCTGGAAGGAGCTATGAACAATAGAGAAAGAGACTATAGAGATTGGCTGGATTTACCGTGTATGAGCTGGATTGTTTGGACTTACCTGTTGGCGTTTGGACCTGGACCTACCGAGAACCCGATTCGTGTACCGAACCCTGCTATCCTTGACCTCGCCTAAGGCCTGGGTGGACCAGGACGGAGAAACAAACACACAGGTACTGTCCTGTTCGAAAGAACTCTCATTCTTGGGTGATTTGGTGACAGTTTACCACTTAGTTTGTGACAAACGCTCCTAACCTTGAAGAGGTTTGCCACAATATATATATATATATTCTGTTGGTGGCAACATTCTGTTGGTGGCAAGCTTTAACATGTGAATCAGTGTATATATATTTGCATTTGCTATGATGTATAATGTATTTATTCATTGCTATGATCATTGATCTACTGAAGAAGCTGTTCCTTTACCTTTCTTACTGTTCCCCCAAATGTTTGGATGAAGTTACCTGGCTGTTAGCTAGCTAGCTACATGACTGAACAATGTGAACAAGTGGCAGATAGCTTAGCGGTTAAGAGGGTGTGACCAGTAACTGGAAGGTCGCTGGTCTGAATCTCCGAGCCAACTAAGTGAAAAATCAATCGATGTGCCCTTGAGCGAGGCACTTAACCCTAATTGATTCTGTAAATCACTCTGAATAAGAGTGTCTGCTAAATTACTGAAATGTTAATGGGCCGCAAGTACTTTCAGAACTGTTTATGATTATGAATGTAAAATACGGCCCGCCAATGGGTGACAAAAGGGGAAAAAAGTAGCGCAGGTAATCTGAGTCACAACTTTTGAACGGTTTGGGCTAGAGACAAGTCGTTTCGTCTGTAGTAACAATAATCTTTGGTAGTACTGGTGCAACCACAATGGTCATGAATATGCCCTCATTTTTAAAAACTTATTTTTAATTTAAAAAAAAAATTCTAGGCACACTGGGGCCCCAAAAGTCCCACAGCCACATATTTATTTAATAGTTGGTCACAATTTACAGCCCTGTGCATAGGCGTTCCTCACTGCTCTTGAAATAGTATCATGCAGTGTAAAGGAAAACTGATATCATGACTTACTGACACGGACTGCCCCATGTTCATGCTGGAAGCAAGCCTCAACCTGGATGCAGAGAAATGTCCTGCTTTGGAGTATGGTAGCATCTACAGTCTCTCCACCAGGCTCCATGAAATCAAATGACAAACTAGAGATTAACAAAGTAAAAAGGTAGGTATTTAGGATTCATTCATCACTTTGCCTACTTCACAGGGTCACAAACAAAACCCAGATACATTGCTTGATGATTACAACCTACTTGAAGACAAGAATACAATATCTGACCTGCTCTTCTATAGAGAACATACTGATGCTTGGTATTCTGCAACATGTAGGCACTTTACCCATGCCAGATCGAGAGGAATCCCTAATGGTTGACAGTATTTGATGAACAGAAGTTGTACTAATCCTCTATAGAGTTTACGTCATTGAAAGAGCTAGCAGACACCTTGAAAGAGAATGGCACTAACTGCTACACTTCAATGTAAAGACAGACCCAATGAGAAATGTGTTAATTCCAAAAGTCCCCCACGCTCAAATCTAACCGTGGCAGACATGGAGTGTGACAACCTGTCCCAGCTGTCCCAGGCCTTTGAGGGGTATCTCCCTATTGCAGGTAGAGGTGAATGAGATTCGAGGTGAGGTGACAGTTCTGAGGCAGGATAAGGAGGAGCTAAGACATAAACTGGCAAAGGTCGAGCATCATGAGGAGAGAGGTAGCTGACATCAGGGAGGAGCTACAGAGGAAATTGTTAGCAGTCAGAGGATTGCTACAACACAGAGACACCACCCTCCACACTCTAAGAGAACAACTGGAGCCAACCACCACAACCCTCACTACCACACACACATATCAGCAGTGCCACTACTAGTCCCAGGTAATCTCTGTAATTCACACAGACTCAGCACAAGAGGTCTGTAACAAGACACAGAATAACTCCTCCTCCAACTCCATTATATAAACTCCTTGTCCCACAACAGCACATCCCCTTACCCAAGATCCTCATATCCCAGCCCCAGAGCACCCCCACTACAGGCCCTGACATGGACATCCAACCAAAAAATATAACTCCAGACACCACAACAGAGCACCATATGGCCTTTATTATATGTGATTCCAATGTAACAATTCTCACAAAGAAACTGCTACTCCCTGACATGTCAGTCAGAACGCTACAGTACCCAACAGCAGCAAGTGCCTTCTACTTAGCAGTACGGTGCTGCTGGAGCAAATTAGGGCTATGTATGACCCTGTAAAACATCACATTCCACTGCACCTTTCCAGTATTGTGTGTTAATATGGGCAATTTTTAAGACTTTTCTGTGATGCTTGAATGTTTTTCTTGCTATACTGGGAAGTTTAGCAGAGGTAGACATGCTCGGGTTATTTATGTTAGTTCAGGGTGAGCTGCACACAGTGGACTTCCTGCTAGGGCACACTATCTCAGTGCTAACATTATTACTCTCGTTAATAGGCATATGATTACTGCATGCAATAGCTGTAGGATCCGCAGAGGCATTCAGGGCAGTAAGAAGGACATCAATAAGGCTATTTACATTGTGTCTTCCAACGCCCCTGGGATAATGTACATTTGCTGAAGAATTATGACAACTCAGTGACAATGGTAGGGATTAAATGAGCTGGGCTTGGGTCATTGACAAGTCATTGTCTCAATGCAGCCTTATAATACTGTGAAAAGATCCAGGAGCCCAAATAATTTGGGTGGAACCCATCCTCCTTATAATACAATCTTTGTTTCCAGAAGGTATCAAATGTGTCAATAAATGTTACACCCACAGAGCTGCAATATTCTTGTAGCCAGTTATGGAGGGATAATAGTCTTCTGTATCATTCAATGCCATGATTTAGACAGGACATAGGGCCAAATATTATGGGGTGTTTGTTGGTGTGAAATAGTGACCCAATCAGTTCTTTGAGATCAATCTCTGCTACTCTGAGCTGTCCTTCATAATGTCATTCAACCCCACATGAACCATGACAGTATCGGCCCCGGTGATCTACGCACTGCCTCAGGAAGGAACCTGGTGATATCCTTTTCCCCCAAGAAAACACTAAGTCTTTGCCCCAGGTACAGATATATGCCTCATCATCGGACTCCCTATCACAATAGCCGGAATAATCTGGCCTCTGCCATGTCTCGAAGCTGATTGCCAGGCCAGAGCCACAGAACTCACCTGAGAACAGGGCTGCTGAAACGCGGCCGCGTGAAGGGCACAACAGCCAAAGGGACAGAGCACGGGCCAGCAGAGTGGGGCCGCAGTGGTCCAGGCTGTGCCCAGGCAGTTCATATACTAGGACAGGGGGAGATAGCTGGAGGGACATCCACAGACATGGAGGGAACACCCAAGTCTCTGGCAGAAGACAGCTGGTACAGGGGCTCAAAGCGATTTGAAGGTCTTAAGTCCGGACGCGGAGAAAAAAGCAGCTATGTCGAGAGTGATTCTCCTTCTTACTGGTTCTGACACGCATGCATTTACGTTCACCTGGAATCGAACTTGTGATACACGTGTGTATCATGGAGAGTAATTATAATTTGCAGGGCATTACTTGTGAAATCTCAAGTGAAAATTTGAATCACATGTGAAAGGTTATGTGTTGATGATACATGTCATGTCAGGTTACACTGAAGTCTCCCACACTGTCCACTACAAGAGACATGGGTTGTCAATGGGAACATAGACCAAAGGCAACACAAGATATGGGCTCACAGACCGACCCCGAGACTTGGAGAGGAAGAACAGTTGGAATTCAGCTTTCCATGCTAACTCTACAGCCGAATACAAGCACTCAAGGTGTGTTGCAGCAACAAAAAAATGTTTTTGCCACATCACCCTGTGATGATCGTATAATTATGTTCAAAATATTGTAATAATTTCAAAATCTCCTCTGCACAGTTTCCCAGAATCAAGTCCACCAAACATGTGACAGCTGCAAGCACAATGCCAGTAGATAACTTTGGCCGAGTATTAGCATCGACTCCTGTGAAAGACGGCTCATCCAAACCTTCACCATTTAGTGGTCACGGATGGAGTATATAGAGGTGTTGACACAAACCTCACACTGAACTAACCTCTCTTTTCGTTTTGTCTCTGTAGGTTTCTCCATGCCCATTGCCATCCTAGGCCTGCGGGACATCAACAAGGTGTTCAAATATGGCAGCTGCCTGCTGACAGATTAACGTTTTGTCCTGGTGAGCATCTTCATAACCTACTTCGAACCCCTCCCAATCAAAGCGGTCAACTACTTTCTCACCATCAGTGCTGTCGTGTCTTTAGTACCATTCATGTGACTACACGTTTAATTGATTACGTGATTGAATTAAATCATGCAACAATTATCTGATTAATGACCTGGGGCACCACAGAGTAGTTTGTTTAAGGAGATCTAAAGATCTCTTACATTTCAGTCATCAATCAGTCATTAACTATTCTTTACCTTCTATCTCATCTGAACGTCGTAAGATCTAGGATGTGCATGAACATTAGTGTCATGCCCTGACCTACTGAGCTTTTTATGTCTCTATTTTGGTTTGGTCAGGGTGTGATTTGTATGGGCATTCTATGTTCTTTTTTCTATGATTTTGTATATCTTTGTTTTGGCCGGGTATGGTTCTCAATCAGGGACAGCTGTCTATCGTTGTCTCTGATTGGGAACCATACTTAGGTAGCTTTTTCCCATATGGTTTTTGTGGTAGTTATTTTCTGCACTATAGGATCGAGGTCAGGGCTTTGAATATGGCCACAACTTTGTTGTCATTAAGCTTTTTTGCCACAACTTTGGAAGCATGCTTGGGGTCATTGTCCTTTTGGAAGACCCATTTGTGACCAAGCTTTAATGTCCTGACTGATGTCTTGAGATGTTTCTTCAATATATCCACATAATTGTCCTTCTTCATGGTGACATCTATTTTGTGAAGAGCACTAGTCCCTCCTGCAGCAAAGCACTCCCACAACATGATGCTGCCACCCCCGTGCTTCACGTTTGGAATGGTGTTCCTCAGCTTGCAAGCATCCCCCTTATCTTCCAAACATAACGATGGTCATTATGGCCAAACAGTTCTATTTTTGTTTCATCAGACCAGAGGACATATCTCCAAAAAGTTTGATCTCTGTCCCCATGTGCAGTTGCAAACTGTAGTCTGGATTTTTGATGGTGGTTTTTGAGCAGTGGCTTCTTCCTTGCTGAGTGGCCTTTCAGGTTGTCGATATAGGACTCGTTTTACTGTAGATATAGATACTAATATTCCTGTTTCCTCCAGCATCTTCAGAAGGTCATTTGCTGTTGTTCTGGGATTGATTTGCATTTTTCTCACCAAAGTACGTTCATCTCTAGGAGACAGAATGCGTCTCCTTCCTGAGCAGTGTGATGGCTGCGTGGTCCCATGGTGTATAAACTTGCATACTATTGTTTATACAGATGAACGTGGTACCTTCAGGCGTTTGGAAATTGCTCTCAAGGATGAACCAGACTTGTGGAGGTCTACAATTTATTTTCTGAGGCCTTGGCTAATTTATTTGATTTTCCCATGATGTCAAGCAAGAGGCACTGAGTTTGAAGGTAGGCCTTGAAATACATCCACAGGTACACCTCCAATTGACTCAAATTATGTAAATTAGCCTATCAGAAGCTTCTAAAGCTGTGACATCATTTTCTGAAATTTCCCAAGCTATTTAAAGGCACAGTCAACTTAGTGTATGTAAACTTCTGACCCACTAGAATTGTGATACAGTGAATTATAATTGAAATAATCTGTCTGTAAACAATTGTTGGAAAAATTACTTTTGTCATTCACAAAGTAAAAGTCCTAACCGACTTGCGGAAACTATAGTTTGTTAACAATACGTTTGTGGAGTGGTTGAAAAACAAGTTTGAATGACTCCAACCTAAGTGTATGTAAACTTTCTACTTCAACTGTATTTTTACGATTTTACAATTTACGTTGGAGTACCCTGTAGTTCTTAAAGGAGTGTCTATGTCTCGTCCTAGGCCAAGTAAATTCTCAGCTGTAGACTGATAACTGCGACGACTAGTTTTTAATCACTTATTTTATGTAGTGATCAATAGTTTAGAGTTCATACATTTTGCCATACTCAGCTTGCTCTGTATTCTGGCTAGTGATGGTTCGTTTGTGAACAAGTCGGCTCTAAGATCCGGCTCATGTAGGTGAACATTGGGAGCCGGCTCGCATGTCAGAAGAGCCAAATCTATTTATAAAAATATTTATGAATTAAAGATATGAATAATCAAAATATTTAAATGAATAGAATCAACAAATTCAAAGAATGAAAAAATAAATCAAATAATATAGGCCTAAATGCTCAAGCGCACAAATTTGTTCTGACTGTCTGCTCAGACTAACAGCCTCACTTGTTGTTCCTGTCAATCAGACACGTAGTGTCAACCAATGAACCAAATATGCGTGAGCGAGGGCCGAGCCAACTCACTTACAGTCACATACTTAGCAGCCGAGGAGAGAGAGGAAGGAAACCTGTGAAAACAACAGCTAGAAAATGAGTCAGAAACACAGTAGCATTTGGATGCATTTTAATAATGTAGACAATGTTAGAGCACAGTGTAGAATTTGCCAAAACAAAATATCATATGAATCCGGTTCTACACACAACCTACACCGGCATATATGAACTGAGCACCCAACTGTGAAGGTAGCTGTGGCGGAGCTTTGCGAAACTAGTAGGCCTTCAAGTGATAGAGCCAGCACCTCCACATGTGGATATGTATCCCCTCAGTCAAGTAGGCCCCACTCCGTTACCCACAGCAACGCTGTCTTCTATGGACCAGTTTATGCCAAATTCTATGTCTGTCGCAAAACAAGGCCAAATTAATACCTCATTGGCTAAATGATTGCCACCGATTTCCAGCCATTTCCGATCGTGGAAGACAGAGATGTTAGAAATTATAGCAATAGTCTAAATCCAATGTACACAATTCCAAGCAGGAAAACCCTTTCAAAATCACTTATTCCACAACTGTATGAGAGCACACAGGCTTCAGTGTGGGAAAGAGTCCAAAAAGCTACTGCAGTTTGCCTTACCACTGACTGCTGGACATCAAGGGTAACCACTTCTTACATGTCGGTTCATTGAAGGTTTTTCAATGTCTAGCTGTCTTCTGGACTGCTTTGAGTTCAGTGACACACACCTCAGAGAACTTGGCAGAGGAACTGCTGAGAGTGGCCAGAGAATGGCAAGTAGATGGAAAAGTGGTCTGTTGTGTTAGCAACAATGCAGCTAATAACCAAAGCCATGAAAATGTTCAAATGGACCCATCATCCATGTCTTGCCCACACAAGACATCCTGTTTGTAAGAGCTGCTCTGAAGGTGACGAAGCCCACTGTGGACAAAGTGAAAGCACCCGTGGAATACTTCCACAGGAGCACAGTAGGTGCTGAAAAACTAAAGTCTACACAATGCCAGATGGGGATGCCTGAGCTGAGGCTTCAACAAGACTCCACTACAAGGTGGAATTCAACATTTTATGTTGAAGCGGTTTCTTGAGTCAAAGGATGCCATCATCTCTACCCTGGCCATTATCAATGCAGCTGTTGATGCTCTGACCCAAAAGGGATGGGAGCTGGTGGAGGAGGTGTGCATAGTCCTGGAACCCTTTGAGCAGGTCACTGTGGAGATCATTGGAGAGAGATACAGTAAGCAGTTATTACTACATGATTATTTAATCCAGTATAATCTATCTATATGAGCAGTAGATGATAATGTAGTATCAGTAGACAAAACATGAACTTGAACTAATAAGTTACTATTCTCATTTTTCAGCTAGGTGACAGCCTCAAAAATGATACTCCTTTCTAAGGGTCTGTAGCGAATCACAGCCAACCGCCAGAGAGAAGCAACTGTAAGCACAAGAGAGGTGACAGAGTTGATGGACACCCTATGTTCATTAATGGACAGAAAGGTCCACAGAATGGAATATAATCATGTGCAAACAGAAACCGCTGCACACTACCCCAGGTTTAAGAAGTTAGCCTTCAGTGTTGCCAGAGCAACTGATGAGGCTCTTCAGAGAATAACCTCAGCTGCAGGGAGGGACAGCCCCAGCAGTCAGCTGGCTCAGGTACCAGGGCAACAGGAATAACATGGAGCAGAAGCACGAGCAGTAGTACCACAAACGTCTGCTGTTTGACAAGAGAGAGCAACTGGAGATTCAGCACGAAGGAATTCCTCAGCAGATACCATAATGAAGGTCCGATCATATTTGGAGGAGCCCCTCCTGCAGATCTGCAGAGCCTCTGAGCTGGTGGAATAACAAGACCTCCGTCTACCCACAGCTTACTAAAGTCATGACAAAGAGACTCTGCATAGTGGCCACATCTTTTCCCTCTGAGAGGGTCTTCTCGAATACGGGACAAATAGTTACTGAGAGAAGAAACCGCATCAGCCCCTCGAAACTGAGGCAGCTTGCATTTCTGAATGCAAATCTCTCATAAAAGCAAAATATGATCACCATTGCTTTGTGCTGCTGGTTATAACATGGCAATAAAGAAGAGAGAAAAGGGACCAGATTAATGTTTTAAGTGGGATGCTGCAGTTTTGCTCATTGTTATTCATCTTTGATATGGTGCAATATGTTGTTCAGACTGTATTCATTTTTAATTGTTAATTTATCTGCACTTTGTACATATACTTTAAAAGCACATTTGTAATAGCATCCTTTTTTACATTCATTTCAATTTGTGGGATGTTGCAGTTTTGCAAATTGTTATTTATTTTTCTTTGATATGGTGCAATGGTATTCTGTTATGCTGTTGATTGTATTAGTTTTGAATGGTTAGATTTGTTACGCTGAGTGGACACAGTGTAACGTCGTTCTTCGTTTGTAGAAAGAGAGTCGGACCGAAATGCAGCGTGGTGGTTACTCATGTCTTTAATGAAGGTAGAGCGATACATGAAATAACTATACAAATGCAAAACGGAACGTGAAACCTAATTACAGCCTATCTGATGAAACTACACAGAGACAGGAACAATCACCCACGAAATACAAAGTGAAACCCAGCTACCTAAATACAGTTCCCAATCAGAGACAACGAGAATCACCTGACTCTGATTGAGAACCGCCTCAGGCAGCCAAGCCTATACAACACCCCTACTCAGCCGCAATCCCAAATACTACAAACCCCAATACGAAAATACAATAAACCCATGTCACACCCTGGCCTGAACAAATAATTAAAGAAAACACAAAATACTAAGACCAAGGCGTGACACACAGGGGAACCAAATAGCGGAAGCAGGGATGAATGAACCAAAATGTTTATTGTATACAGGGAGATATCGAGTGCAGAACCGGGGTAGCTCAGATGAGTTGCAGAAAAACCCGAAGTGTAGAGTGAGATTGGAGTTGACTGAGTTGACCGGTCCTGAGGGGAATCCAAGGTGGTGGTGGTGAGATGTGGTACATGAGACAGGACCCAGAGAGAGAGCGGTAAATTGCAATGAGAGGACAAAACGGTGTAAGGCAGGGAAACATGCACAGCAGAGCAACAGGATCTTAATAACGAACAAAAGGCTAGGATAATAACTGACTGAGCAGAGATTACAATCTAGTAGAGTGGAAGTGGCAGGAATGAGTATTTATAGAGGTGTTGATTTGTGGAACGAGTTGCAGCTGATAGGGCTCTGCTCTGACTCCAGCACACCTGTCTCCAACTCCACAATCAAACAGAGAGGGAGAGGAAGAGAGAAAACAGGGGGAGAACTACAGGTCAATAAGACCACGGACGAACACCAGAGGTGTCACACCCTGACCTTAGAGTTCCTTATTATTCTCTGTTTGGTTAGGTCAGGGTGTGATCCGGGTGGGAAAATCTATGTTTTCTAATACTTTGTTTTTGGCCAAGTGTGGTTCCCAATCTATCGTTGTCTCTGATTTGGGATCATATATAAGTTGTCATTTTCCTTTTGGGTTTTGTGGGATCTTGTTTTCTGTTTAGTTCCTTAGCCTTACACTACTGTGGGCTTTCTTTTTTTTGTCTTTGTTATTTCGTTTTGGTGTCATCAATAAAAAAACGATGTACGCCTACCATGGTCCACTCTTCCTTCTACAAACGAGAGCCGTTACAAGAAGGCATAGAAAGAGATGTGACAAGATATGCACTTTGTTTATATACATTAAAAAGTTATACTTTAAGAGCATTCTTTTTCATAACAAACCAATGCATTTTTAAATACATTATGGTTAAGGTAGAGTATGATTTCACTTAATAATTTCATTTGAACTGTTTTAACCCCAGTCATAAAGCCTTTGGGAGCCAAAAAAGCCGAATGAGCCAGCTCACTGAAAAGAGCCGGTAAGTCCATCACTGATTCTGGCTGGTCTAGTATGGTCTCGTTGAAATTCACCATTTCAACGTGGGGATCAACACTTCCACGTTATCTGGTCTCCTGTAAATTGTATTATCTACTATTGTAGTTCAACCATTTGCAACCTCAGCTGACACCGTGGTTTGCATAGTCTGGTGTGAATTGCGTCACGGGGACTCTTATACTTGGGTAGAAAAGTGGCCGTCTCATCATGTTTGTGTCCACCCGAGCGTGGCCACTGATTTTGTTAACTTTATATGAAAACCCATAGTCTCATTTAGAAGGTTACAATCACATTACATCGTTTCACAAATCGTTTCATGTTTAATCACATACGTTTCACAATATTTAGATGTAAACCTGACAGCTTGGAAATGTACACTTTAAGAGGTACAGTTATGTGTGTTTCCTGTCCTTCATGAGCTCACCAAATGAGATCACCACACTCGTCATAACTGTCCCCTAAGTGTCCATGGACCCTTCCCACATTCTCAAAGTAGAAATATTGTTTAAATCTCCCATTTTGGGGATTAGGAGTTTGGCCAGGAGAGGTTCTTTGTTCTCTCTCCCTCAATACTGCATGGCAGTTTCTCAAAGGTATTTATGACCTGTCGTAAAGTCATAACACCGTAGAGAGAGAGAGAGAACATTATGATCCTCCCCCCAGGGTACGTCATGACAGTGCCCTTCAGACTGAAGCTACCTTCTGCCTGGACCAGTTGGTTCTCTGGCCCAAGTGGAGCACCACCCTGACCCTGGGCTTCTTCCCCCAGGCTTTGGCCTCAGAGAAACACTTATTCAGGCGCTCGCTTAGCTGCGATACGGGAGGGGTAGGAGGAGCGATCGTCGGGACCTGGGTGGACCCGCGGTAAAGGCATTGCAACAAACATTCAATCAGCAATGAGCCGGTCTCCAAGGTCCTGGGCATGGTCTTTTTCCTGTTTGTGGTCATGTAATCCATTCTTCATCACCAACATACTGGCAGTGGTGTGATGGGGTGGGGCTGCTGCCTGTTTGTGTGGGTGTGATACCTCTCCTCAGCCATCAGCCATCTGGAATCCACCCCACAAGACATACAGTTCAGCCTTCTTCTGCTACATAAGCTTCCAGTACAGACCAGTGAGGAAGCCACAACAGCTCATACTGGTCATCACCATCCCTCCACTGGCATAACACACCACTCACCTGGCCCTGGAGGAAGTGGGGTCCCTCAGGAATGGGGTCCACAGTAGTGGAGAATCCACAAGGCATTTTCTCAATTGCAAAATCCTCGTTGCTGGCAGCATGGACTTTTCTGAATTGCAGAATCCTTACATCCTCTCTCTACGCCTCCTCAAAACCAGAGAAATCCAGAACTTCTCTGTTGGCCCTGCATTAAAAGACCAAAAATTGGTTAAAAATGACAGCTGTGCCATGTAGATTGCAAAGTACTGTACTTGGGATGAGATTTTCAGTGTACCGATTCCATGGCACATGGTTTATGAACTGATACACAAAACAACTCGGGTTCCAAAACTTAGAATTTTTCAATGTAAATTATTATACACATTCTTGCAACCAATAGAATATCATATAAACTCAACGAAAAAAGAAATGTGCTCTCACTGTCATCTGCATTTATTTTGAGCAAACTTAACATGTGTAAATATTCGTATGAACATAACAAGATTCAACAACTGAGACATAAACTGAACAAGTTCCACAGTATCAGAAATGGAATAATGTGTCACGCCCTGATCCGTTTCACCTGTTCTTGTGGTTGTCTCCACCTCCTCCAGGTGTCGCTTATTTTCCCCAGTGTATTTATCCCTATGTTTCCTTTCTCTCTGTGTCAGTTTGTCTTGTATGTTTTCAAGTCAACCAGCGTGTTTTTCCAGTGCTTCTGTTTTCTATTCTCTTTTTCTAGTTTTCCCGGTTTTGAGCCTTGAGCCTTGCCTTTTTGGACTCTGCACCGGCCTACATGACCCTACCTGAGCCCGTTCTTTCACTCACGCTGCATAAAGGCGGCACAGCCTTCCCTTAAACGCCTTAAATGCCTGCTGGATTAAGTTCGGCCTCGGATCTCTCTGCCATTCCCACAGAGTATCAAGACCTCCAGGAGGTTTTCAGTAAGGCCCGTGCTACCTCCCTTCCTCCACATCATCCTTACTTTTGTGCAATTGATCTCCTCCCGGGCACCACACTGCCTCAAAGCCAGACCTATTCCCTGTCAATCCCTGGACCAATGTCATGGCTAAGCACATTGATAACTCTCTGGCGGCTGGAAGCATTCGCCCTTCAGCCTCTCCTGGCGGCGCAGGGTTCTTCTTCATGGGAAAGAAAGACATGACCCTGCGTCCATGTATTGATTACAGGGGTCTCAATGACATCACGGTCAAGAACCGGTACCCCTTACCACTCCTCTCCTCGGCTTTTGAACCTATCTTGGGAGCAACCAGCTTTTCTAAACTGGACCTCCAGAATGCCTACCACCTTGTTTGGATACGCAAAGGAGAAGATTGGAAAACTGATTTCAATACAGCCAGTGAAGACTGAGTACCTGGTCATGCCGTTTATGGAGACGGCACTCCCAACTGCTCCTGCTGTCTTCCCGGCTCAGGTTAACGATGTGTTCCGGGACATGTTGAATCGGTTTGTTTTTGTATACCTCGATGAAATCCTGGTTTTCTCCCGTTCTGCCCAGGAACACGTTCTTCAGCGCCTTCTCGGGAACCTGTTTGTTAACTTCTTCGGGATAGGGGGCAGCATTTTCACTTTTGGATGAATAGCGTGCCCAGAGTAAACTGCCTCCTACTCAGTCCCAGATGCTAATATATTCATATTATTAGTATTGGATAGAAAACACACAGGTGAAACAGATCAGGGAATGACAGTACCTACTACCCTCTAGGGTCGCCACTTGGCATCCTACCTCAAATCAAATCAAATCAAATTTTATTTGTCACATACACATGGTTAGCAGATGTTAATGCGAGTGTAGCGAAATGCTTGTGCTTCTAGTTCCGACAATGCAGTGATAACCAACAAGTAATCTAACTAACAATTCCAAAACTACTGTCTTATACACAGTGTAAGGGGATAAGGAACATGTACATAAGGATATATGAATGAGTGATGGTACAGAGCAGCATACAGTAGATGGTATCGAGTACAGTATATACATATGAGATGAGTGTGTAGACAAAGTAAACAAAGTGGCATAGTTAAAGTGGCTAGTGATACATGTGTTACATAAGGATGCAGTCGATGTTGTAGAGTACAGTATATACATATGCATATGAGATGAATAATGTAGGGTAAGTAACATTATATAAGGTAGCATTGTTTAAAGTGGCTAGTGATATATTTACATCATTTCCCATCAATTCCCATTATTAAAATGGCTGGAGTTGGGTCAGTGTCAATGACAGTGTGTTGGCAGCAGCCACTCAATGTTAGTGGTGGCTATTTAACAGTCTGATGGCCTTGAGATAGAAGCTGTTTTTCAGTCTCTCGGTCCCAGCTTTGATGCACCTGTACTGACCTCGCCTTCTGGATGATAGCGGGGTGAACAGGCAGTGGTTCGGGTGGTTGATGTCCTTGATGATCTTTATGGCCTTCCTGTAACAACGGGTGGTGTAGGTGTCCTGGAGGGCAGGTAGTTTGCCCCCGGTGATGCGTTGTGCAGTCCTCACTACCCTCTGGAGAGCCGTACGGTTGAGGGCGGAGCATTTGCCGTACCAGGCGGTGATACAGCCCGCCAGGATGCTCTCGATTGTGCATCTGTAGAAGTTTGTGAGTGCTTTTGGTGACAAGCCAAATTTCTTCAGCCTCCTGAGGTTGAATAGGTGCTGCTGCGCCTTCTTCACGACGCTGTCAGTGTGAGTGGACCAATTCAGTTTGTCTGTGATGTGTATGCCGAGGAACTTAAAACTACCTCATCCATCCGACCCGTCAGTTTGTGGTAGAGGTTGACGCGGTTCTTTCCCAGCGATCCATCCAGGACCAAAAGCTTTTTTCCTTGTGCCTTCATGTCCCCATCATCTCAACTCGGCAGAGAGGAACTATGACGTTGGCAACCGGGAACTCCTAGCAGTAAGATGGCCCTGGAGGACTGGAGGTATTAGCTGGAATGGGCGGAACATCCATTTTTGGTTTGAACTGACCAGAAGAATTTGGTATATCTCTGCACAGCCAAGTGCCTTAGCTCTAGGCAGGCCCAGTGGGCTCTGTTATTCATTAGGTTTAATTTCACCATCTCCTACTGCCCAGGGTCCCAAAATGTGAAGTCTGAATCCCTTTCCTGCCTGGATAGTTCTGCTGCCACACCCTCGGAATC
Organism: Oncorhynchus gorbuscha; assembly: GCF_021184085.1. NCBI lineage: Eukaryota > Metazoa > Chordata > Actinopteri > Salmoniformes > Salmonidae > Oncorhynchus > Oncorhynchus gorbuscha. Next base: position 35,360,999 of record NC_060179.1, on the reverse strand, counting down.
AGAGACCATCCTCCCTGCCTTATGTTTGGTGGCTGCGGTTGTCTGGGGTATTGACGCTCTTGTTCACAAAGCACAACGTTCCCGGCTAACCGGATGTTCGTTCCTGATTCTGTCCGGTTCCAAGTCCTGGAATGGGCTCACTCTTCCAGGCTTAGGCTTACCTGTCATCCTGGTGCTCGTAGTACCAGGGCTTTCCTCCGACAGCGCTTCTGGTGGGCCACCATGGCTCCTGATGTCTCAGGAGCCATGGTGAGAGAAAGCAAGACTCCGTAGAAAGCTCTGTCTGGTTTCCTTCAGCCAGTTCCTGTTCCTCATTGCCCTTGGTCCCATATTTCCCTGAATTATGTCACCTTGTTTCCTCCGTCAGATGGCAACACAATCATCCTGACGGTGGTTGGCAGGTTCTTCAAGGCTGCCCATTTCATCCCGCTTCATAAATTACCTTTTGGAAAGGAGGCGGTCCAGCTCATGGTGCAGCAGGTTTTCCGAATCCAAGGACTCCCGGTCGACATTGTCTCAGATCGGGATCCCCAGTTCTTGTCCCAATTATGGAAGGCATTTTGCGCCATTATCAGGTCGTCGGCCAGCCTGTCCCCCGGCTTTCATCCCCAGTCCAATGGCCAGTCGAAGCGAGCTAATCAAGATATGGAGATGGCAATCCAGTGTCTTGTTGCCAGTACCCCACCACGTGGAGTCAGCAACTGGTCTGGGTGGAATATGCCAGGAACACTTTCCCCTGCTCGGCCACTGGACTATCCCCCTTCGAATGCTCCATGGGATATCAGCCCCCGTTTCACTGGTCCTTTCGCCATTTCTAGAGTCATTAGTCCCACTGCTGTCTGTCTGCTGTTGCCCTGTACCCTCTGTGTTCACCCTACTTTTCATGTGTCCAGGATTAAGCCTGTGTCTCACAGTCCTCTGTCTCCTGTTTCTATGCCCAACCCCCCCGGGTCATCGATGGCCAGACGGCATATCCGATGAGATGCCTCCTGAGGGTTCGAATACAGGGCAGGGGTTTCCAGAACCTGGTTGACTGGAAAGGTTATGTTCTGGAGGAGAGGTGCTAGGTTCCTGGTAAAGACATCCTGGACCCGGCCCTGGTCGCCAATTTTCACCGGCGACACCCTGGTCAGGCAGGTATGCGCCCAGGTAGGATGCCAGGTGGTGACCCTAGAAGGAGGAGGTACTGTCACACCCTGATCTGTTTCACCTGTTCTTGTGCTTGTCTCCACAACCTCCAGGCGTCGCTTATTTTCACCAGTGTATTTATCTCTGTGTTTCCTGTCTCTCTGTGCCAGGTCATCTTGTTGAATCTTGGTTTCATCAGACCAGATAATCTTGTTTCTCATGTTCTGAGAATCTTTAGGTGGCTTTTGGCAAACTCCAAGTGGGCTGTCATGTGCCTTTTCCTGAGGAATGGCTTCTGTCTGTCCCCTCTACCATAATGGACTGATTGGTGGAGTGCTGCAGAGATGGTTGTTCTTCTGGAAGGTTGTCCCATCTCCACAGATGACTAGAGCTCTGTGAGATTGAGATAGGTGTGTGTGCCTTTCCAAATCATGTCCAATTTAATTTACCACAGGTGGACTCCAGTCATGTTGTAGAAACATCTCAAGGATGATGAATGGAAATAGGATGCACCTGAGCTCCGAGTCTCCTAGCAATGGGTCTGAAAAGTTATATATAAATAAGGTATTTCTGTTGTTCTATCTGTAATAAATTAGAAACATTTATACACTTTTTTTTGTTTTGTCATTATGAGTTATTGTGTGTAGATTGAATTTGATTTATTTAATCCATTTTATAATAAGGCTGCAATGTAACAACATTTGGAAAAAGTCAAGAGGTCTGTATACGTTTGTACGTGTGTGTGTGTATGTACAGTACCAGTCAAAAGTTTGAACACACCTACTCATTCCAGGGTTTATCTTTATTTTAAATTTGGTTTACATTTTAGAATAATATTGAAGACATAACTATGAAATAACACATGGAATCATGTAGGAACCAAAAAACAAATCAAAATCTATTTTATATTTGAGATTCTTCAAAGTAGCCACCCTTTGCCTTGATGACAGCTTTGCACACTCATGGCATTCTCTCAACCAGCTTCATGAGGTCACCTGGAATGCTTTTCCAACAGTCATGAAGGAGTTCCCACATATGCTGAGCAATTGTCGGCTGATTTTCCTTTACTCTGCGGTCCGAGTCTTCCCAAACCATGGCAATTGGGTTTTTAATTTCTGTATGAACAGTCAATGAAATTCACTAACGTAATCACATTATTACACTGTAAGGCGTTTCTGTAATTTCAACAATAAAACAATGTAGAATGCACAGTATAATACCATAAATGTGTTTTACAGCATTAATGATGTAGATTACACTGTATTATGGGTAAAATGCTGAAAATACTGTTATTAACTGTAATTGGAAGCCTCCAGTAAAAAACATGCTGTATTTCTTTACGAAAAGAAGCCAAACATGAGACGGCTTGGGGGTGTTGTTTGAATAGGGTGTGTCCTTGCCAACACCAAGACACATCCATCTGTCAGAACCTTGTCCGCAGCTGTTCCCCTACTCAATCACAACAACAAAAACCTCCTGTAGGTTGAGTTCAATAACTACAGGTCTCCTGTAGATGGTGGTGAGATGGTGAGATGCCAGAGGAAGCTTTGAATAGGTCAGTTGCCCACAGATTAATGTGAAAAGAATGCAATTGCTGAATATATGTAGATATTCTAAACTAAATGTATTAGAATAATCAACCAATTACATAATGCCATAGAAGCAGTGTTCTGCTAATATAATAATGTACACTTTCCCAGCTGACACAGATACGGTGCCAATTTTGTCTGGTGGTATTGGGGCTACCTTGGCAAACATGTCAGAGTGGTCATACATTCCTGTGTGGTGTCTCGTATTCAACAGCAGTTCCCTGGTGCAGAATAAACAGGGTTTCTCCCTCCCCATATTGACTGATATTATTCAATAATAAAAATACAATACAAGTAAAAGTTGTATCTAGTAAAATGTTAAAGCCGAGTGCCAGGTCTCTCTGCATTTAGAGACATCAGTATCAAGCCTGTCTGTCAGTCTGGAGCTCATCCCATCATCTGGGCTCCCGAGTGGCATAGCGGTCTAAGGCACTACATCTCAATGCTTGAGGCGTCACTATGGACACCCTGGTCCAAATCCAGGCTGTAGCACAACTGGTTCTGATTGGGAGTCCCATAGGGTGTCACACGTTTGGCCCAGTGTCATCTGGGTTTGGCCAGTGTAGGCAGTCATTGTAAATATGAATGTGTTCTTAACTTCTTCGATATAGGGGGCGCTCTTTTAATTTTTGGATGAAAAACGTTCCCGTTTTAAACAAGATATTTTGTTACGAAAAGATGCTCAACTATGCATATAATTGACAGCTTTGGAAAGAAAACACTCTTTTGTTTCCAAAAGTGCAAAGATATTGTCTGTGAGTGCCACAGAACTGATGTTACAGAAAAATCCCAATCAGGAAGTGCCGCATTTTTTGAAACCGCCTCATGGCAATGACTCCTTATATGGCTGTGGAGGAGCTAGGAGTCAGCTTACCTTTTCCACATTTTGCCCAAGGTGTCTGCAGCATTGTGACGTATTTGTAGGCATATCTTTGGAAGATTGACCCTAAGAGCCTACATTTATCATCGAATAGATATGTGAAAAACACCTTGAGGATGATTCTAAAAAATGTTTGCCATGTTTCTGGTGATATTATGGAGTTCATTTGGAAAAAGGTTTGGCGTTGTAGTGAATGAATTTACGTTTTTTTTTCAACATCCAAAGTTCTTCAAAGGTAAATTATTTTATTTGAATGCTTTTCACATTTTTTGCTGAATGTTAGGCTTAATGCTATGCTTGTGTAGCTTTGGTTGAAAAGCATATTTTGAAAATCTGAGATGACACTGTTGGTAACAAAAGGCTAAGCTTGTGTTTCAATATATTTATTTCATTTCATTTGCGATTTTCATGAATAGAAAAAGTTGCGTTATGCTAATGCATTATAGTTGAAGTATTTTTCTGTCGATTTCTCAGCCAAGCAGGATAAACAAACGTATTATTATTTTTGGAAAAAAGGAACATTTGCTATCTAACTGGGAGTCTCCTGAGTGAAAGCATCTGAAGTTCTTCAAAGCTAAATGATTTAATTTGGTTGCTTTTCTTATTTTTGTGAAAATTTTGCCTGCTGCCAGCACAGCCTAGCATAGCATTATGCCATGCTAAACTTACACAAATGCTTATCTAGCGTTGGGTGTAACACATATTTTGGAAATCTGAGACGACAGTGTTGTTAACAAAAGGCTAAGCTTGTGTTTGAATATATTTATTTCATTTCATTTGCGATTTTCATGAATAGGAAACGTTGCGTTATGGTAATGTGCTTGAGGCTATGATTACGCTCCCGGATACGGGATTGCTCGTCGCTAGAGGTTGACTGACTTCACTAGTTAAAAAAGGCTCCATACATGTTTCTGTGAACACATTAACACAGTCACTGTTCTGTTACCAATAGCAGTTAGGATAAATAATATCACACAAGCAGGTACTATGTTGAAGTTTGAACAGGTGAAATAAAACTTTCCCAATGATGACTTTCCCATCAAAAGACTGACCCTGCCGTCTGGCAAAAGCATCTGCAGTCCATCTGTAGAAATAGGCAGAGGTCATCAGTAACACAGTTTTACGAGGGTATGTTTGGCAGCATGAGTGAAGGATGCTTTATTATGAAATAGGAAGCCGATTCTAGATTTAATTTTGGATTGGAGTTTCTTAACCTCTTGAAACTAGGGGGCACTAATTAGCCTCTTAGAACTACTCATCCCGGATCCGGGAGAATTGTCATCAACTACACTAATTAGCATAGCGCAACGGTCAAAAAATAGTACTAGAAAATATTAATATTCATGAAATCACAAGTGAAATATAGTGAAACACAGCTTAGCCTTTTGTTAATCACCCTGTCATCTCAGATTTTGAAATTATGCTTTACAGCCAAAGCAAGACAAGCATTTGTGTAAGTTTATCGATAGCAAATGTTCCTTTTGTTCCATAAAGATTATTTTATACACAAAATATCTCAGTTTGTTTGTCACATTATGTTCAGAAATCCACCGGAAATAACGGTCACGGCAACGGCGGAAAAATAAATAAATAATTATATCCATAATATCGACAGAATCATGGCACACGTTTTTTATAATCAATCCTCAAGGTGTTTTTCAAATATCTATTCGATAATATATCAACCGGGACAATTGGCTTTTCAGTAGGAGTGAGAGGAAAAATGACTATCTCTGTCTTTTACGCAAGAATCACTCTAAGAGCCCTCACTTACGCAATGTAGTCGTTTACGCTCAATCTTCAACATAAAGGCGTGAAACTACGTCAAAATGCTGTAGACACCTTTGGGAATACGTAGAAATACATAGGAAGAGTGCATAGGAAGACAACGGTTTCAAAATAAGAGGCACTTCCTGATTGGATTTTCCTCAGGTTTTCGCCTGTAATATCAGTTATGTTATACTCACAGACAATATTTTGACAGCTTTGGAAAGTTTAGAGTGTTTTCTATTCTAAGCTGTCAATTATATGCATATTCTAGCATCTGGTCCTGAGAAATAGGCGGTTTACTTTGGGAACGTTATTTTTCCAAAAAATCAAAATAATGCCCCCTAGCTTCAAGAGGTTTTAAGCTCAAGCACATGTAATTAGCAAAATATATAAACGTAACATGTAATGTGTTGGTTTCATGATCTAAAATAAAGATCTCAGAAATGTTTCATATGCACAAAAAGCATATTTCTCTCAAATTGTTAGCACACATTTGTTTACATTCCTGTTAGTGATAATTTCTCATTTTCCAAGATAACCCATTGACTTGAAATGTGTGGCATATCAAGAAGCTGATTAAACAGCATGATCATTACACAGGTGCACCTTGTGCTGTGGAGAATAAAAGTACACTGTAAAATGTACAGCTTTGTCACACAACACAATACCACAGATGTGAGGGAGTGTGCAATTGGCATGCTGACTGCAGGAATTTCCACCATAGCTGTTGCCAGAGTAATGAATGATAATTTCTCTACCATAAGCCACGCCATCCCAGCCCTGAGACCAGCCACCCCGACAGCTGATGAAACTCTGGGTTTGCACAACCAAAGAATCTATGCACAAACTGTCAGAAACCATCTCAGGGAAGTTAATCTGCATACTCGACATCCTCACTAGGGTCTTGACTTGACTGCAGTTCAGCGTCAGAACCAACTTCAGTGAGAAAATGCTCACCTTCCATGGCCACTGGCACGCTGGAGAAGTGTGATCCTCACGGATGCATCCCAGTTTCAACTGTACTGGGCAGATGGCAGACAGTGTAGTGTGTATGGCATCGTGTAGGTGAGTGGTTTGCTGATGTCAACATTGTGAACAGGGTGAACCATGGTGGCGGTGGGGTTATGGTATAGAAAGGCATAAGCTATGGACAACGACCACAATTGCATTTTATCAATGGTAATTTGAATGCACAGTGATACCGTGATGAGAACCTGAGGCCCATTGTCGAGCCATTCTTCCGCCGCCATCACCTCATGTTTCAGCATTATAATGCACGGCCCCTTGTCAAAAGTATCTGTACACAATTCCTGGAAGCTGAAAATGTATCAGTTTTTCCATGGCCTACATACTCACCAGACACCTCAATCATTGAACATGTCTGTTCCAGCAAATTCACACAGCCATTGAAGAACATTCCACAGGCCACAAGAACAGCCTGATCAACTCTATGCGAATGAGATGTGATGCGCTGCATGAGGCAAATGTTGGTCACACCAGATACTGACTGGTTTTCTGATCCATCCCCCACCTTTTTTAAGGTATCTGTGACCATCAGAGGCATATCTGTATTCCTAGTCCCGTGAAATCCATAGATTAGGGCCTTATGAACTGTAACTCAGTATACTTTGAAATTGTTGAATGTTACGTTTTATATTTTTGTTTGTTACGCACACCTCTTGGAGGAGGAGGGAACGCAGCACCCCGCTACATCTTAACTCCCCGTGGAGTGAAAAAGTATGTGATCGTAGGTGCGGGGAAGGACGACAGAGGCAGAGAAAAATACAGTTTACAGGGAATTTATTCTTCCTCTTGGAGATAGGGCTGAATTACTGCCCCCTTTGGAGGAAGTGCGTGCCCAAGTGCGTGCCCATATTTTTTCCCAAAATTGCTAATATATGCATATAATAATTATTATTGAATAGAAAACACTCTAAAGTTTCTAAAACCGTTTAAATTATGTCTGTATGTAAAGCAGAACTCTCAGGGCAGCCATTCTCCCAAACTCTCTCTTGGCAACAGAAAATTTGGGCCAACTTTGACGTCATCGCCCCCACCCTTCCCAAGCAGCTAACGATCTGGGAACAGTTTGTATGTGTTCAGCGCGATGTCTGCTTTCAAATGGCGCATTCATTGTGAGAATCTCGCGTGCCCTCTTCCTTTTTCGGGCAAAAACGTTCGGGTCACTCGAAAATACATGCACTCTATTGCGCGCGGCCAATTTGGGGCGCTTTCTTTTCCAAGAAACACCAATTGATGTCGGTTTGTTTGTTCGCGCTGATCATTGTTTTACATGTTAAAAACATCATAAAGCCCGATTCTGCACTTAGTTTGACCAGTTTAGTCGACATATAATATGTAATTTTGAAGTTTTGATGCGCAAGAGTGCGGGACCAGAAGTCATTTTGGGTGCATTTCAGCTGAAGCTGTTAGCATATGCTAATACAGAGAAACACAACTTGAAACCAAACGATGTATTGGATAAGTATACGTCTTCTGATCGAAAACATCAAAGGTAAGGGAATATTTACGTGGTTATTTTGGGTTTCTGTGGACTCCAAACGTAGAGGAGACATACTGCTAATATCTGAGCGCCGTCTCAGTATAGCCTAGTGAACGAATTCTGTAACGTTAAAAATAAATGTAACACAGCGGTTGCATTAAGAAGAAGTGTATCTTTGTAACTATATGTAGAACATGTATATTTAGTCATGTTTATTGCTTGTTATCTGACGTTATCTGTCGGAGCTATCATCATTTCTCCGGACATTTGAGTAGCATTTTTTGAAATGTCGTCATTGTAAACAGAGATTTATGGATATAATTGGCATATTATTGAAAAAAACATAAATGTACTGTGTAACATGTCATATTACTGTCATCTGATGAAGATTTTCAAAAGGTTAGTGAATTATTTATTTTTTAATCCTACTTTTAAATTTTATATTTTCTGGGACAAAATGGCTGCCTCTTGTCTTTTGTTTCGGTGGTGATCTAATATAAATAGGTGCTATGTTTTCGCCGTAAAAGATTTTAGAAACCTGACTTGCTGGGTAGATGAACAATGTGTTTATCTTTCATTTGAGCTATTGGACTTGTTAATGTGTGGAGGTTAAATATTTCTAAGAATATTTTTTTGCATTTTGCGTTATGGTAATGAGCTTGAGCCGTAGTCAGGATCCCGGATCGGGGATGGGTCGCCGCAAGAAGTTAATTAACACGGCAATGTGTTAATTAAGCGACCAGCTGGTAAATGTAGTCTCATATGGTCAATCTTCCAATGATATGCCTACAAATACGTCACAATGCTGCAGACACGTTGGGGAAAACGTGGAAAAGGTAAGCTGACTCCTAGCTCCTCGACAGCCATATAAGGAGTCATTGCCATGAGGCGGTTTCAAAAAATGCGGCACTTCCTGATTGTATTTTTATCTGGGTTTTTTCTGTATCATCAGTTCTTAGGCACTCATAGACAATATCTTTGCAGTTTTGGAAACGTCAGTGTTTTCTTTCCAAAGCTGTCAATTATATGCACCGTCGAGCATCTTTTCGTGACAAAATATCTTGTTTAAAACGGGAACGTTTTTCATCCAAAAATTAAGAGCGCCCCCTATATCGAAGAAGTTAAGGTGAACAATTTCAATAATCAAAAAACCCAAAGTCCTATTGGCATATGTAGAAATACAACAGTTAAAACAGATTAGAATTGGTGATTCAATGGTATTGTTGTCTAGAAAAATGAGAAACATACAGAAAATGGTTTGCCCTTGCAAAAGTCTGAATTGTACAATTAAAGCTGCCCTGGAATGCAGTTCTATTCAATCCACATCTAAACTGTACTACTGCTACTACATTTCTCTCTCTTTTTTTTCGTGAGCTTCCATGCATTTACTCATTCATCAACATGAACATTGGCATAAACACTTTGTGTCTTGTTGGGCTTTTGTGGATCCTCTGGTTGGAGAAGCATGCCAAGGAGTTTGGAAATCCTCCCAACCTCTCCCTTGATGACTGTCACATTAGGTGGCTTGAAGAGCGAGGAATGAATTTGGGCAAACTGCTCCATTTTATGTGCCAGAAGAGAGCCTGTGCAGCTGCTTCCCCTGACATCAATGGAAACCACTTAGGATATACAAAGGGGACAGCCCTGATGCGTCAGATGCACACTAATTTGCAGATAGTCATCTGAATTTTCCCTGGGACAACAATGGTCTTCTCTGACATCGTTCTCTGGAACAACGGTTGTCTATTCTGACATCGCACAGTGGAGGATCTAGTTATTCCATTGGGAGGAGGATATTAACAAGCACTTAGAGATGGCCTGGCAGTCTGTCAACAGTTGGTGTTTGCATTTATTCATCACAGGCTGATGCCCATAATCCGCAACCCTGTTTAAGCAAGAAGCAGTACATCCATGGGCAGTACCTTAGGGATGGCATGCATATCACGGATGAGGGAAATGACCTCTTACTTGAGAGTCAGAGCTGGTCTTTCCTCCATTTTAGCAAGACACATGCAGTAGTACACAACACCACACTCTGTCACATGCCTGCCACCACAAACCCAAACGTTTTTGTAAGAGCCACCTAATAAATGTTTTTGTCGCTGGATCTATATATCTCTGGAAGCTTTCATTAACAAAAATTATTTTCTTCATTCAGTTAGCAACAAGAGCCTAGCTAGCCAACATTACCATGCAGAAATCACAGGAAAGGTGCCAATAAACATAGACACACAATCTAAGTGTCCATGTAACTTAATAATTAAGCATTATCTCTGGCACAACAGATATCTGAACACTTAAAATAGCTAGATATATCCAAAGAAGCTAAATTTGTCACAAAGCGTTAGTTGGCATGCTAACACACAATGTTAAGTGAATGGGCAATAGTTATTGCAATTAGCTTAGCATCATCAGAACTTAGAATAAACATGTAAAAAAATATATATTCTAGAAACACAATTTGAATTAGCAAGAGCATGTTCTAATAACTCTAAAGTACTTAGGGAAAGGGTTAAACCTAGAATGCATTCAACTGAAATGTGTCTTCCATGTTTAACCCTACCCCTCTGAATCAGAGAGGGGTGAGGTGCTGCCATAATCGACATCCACGGCACAGTGGGCCTTGCTCAGGGGCAGAATGGCAGATTTTTACGTTGTCAGCTCCAGGATTCGGTCCAGCAACACTTCGGTTCCTGGCCCAACACTCTAACCACTAGACTATCCTGACTTTCAGTCTTATCTTTAACCAAGGCCTAGTAAGATGGAAAAACAGAGCTTGTCAGTTTGTCAACCAGATTGTTTCAACAGGATTTTGCTCTGAACTGAAAGTTAGCAAATTAAAACCTACAGTATCCAAATTCGCCACTAGATGACAACATAGGGCAATAGCTGTACTTCTGTACAATTTATTATATCAGAACACTCCCTGCTTGGCATAATGACCTTTTTCAAGTCAGTATGTTTACTTTTGGAGGATTAGGGCGACTTCGGAGAAAGGTCTGAAGAACATCTTAGGGGTGCCCTGTCTCATGACTTCCACTTTCCTGACGCTTGGTACAGTTTTGACGATGAGTCCATCAGGCCACTTGTTTCGGTGGACTTGCGTGTCTTTTAGGAAGATGACATCTCCAACTTGCAGGTTTGTCAACTTGTCTTTTTCTGCGTGACTGGAGTGTCACCGGGTATTCTTGTCTCCATCTTTTCCAGAATGTGTCTGCGAGGCTCTGAACTTGCTTCGTTGCTTGCTGTTGAAGTCTCCTGGGGGTGCTGTTGTAGTTTCAATATTTTCTGTCAGAAGCATTGCAGGTGTAAGAGCTGCTGGCATCTCTGGATCCATGGACACTATAACTATGGGTTGAGAATTCATGATGGCCATGACTTCAGCTATGAGTGTGGTGAAGACTTCATGTGAGACGAGTAAAACTAACTTGCGACAAGCGATTCCAATGATCCTCTCAGAAGCTCCTCCCATATGTGACACATGAGGGGGATTGAAAGTCTACGTGCATCCTTGGGCTTGAAAGTAAGTACTCATCTCAGAGTCATCTGTTCTGATATTCAGCTCTTTGCAGGCTCCAATGAAGTTTGTGCCACGATCCGAGTGTTGTTGATTTGCAGGTCTTTGAGAAGCATCCTCTCAAAGTGTTAAACAAGCCAAAACCAGCATAATCCATAAATGTGTAATCCACAGAAAATGTCAGATTTACCTGCAGACAGACTTACCTCTGACTTACCTCTGATCCTACATCTTTGGATCCTGGAGCATCACCTCTCGCCAGAGGAGGCAGCACTGAAAGTAAAAGCTGGACCGTTCTGTTCTCTTGCATGAGTACAAGAGCGGTACACATCGAAGTAATAGTGTCTACTCAGCTTCATTAATAACCTCTCTGGGATAGGGGGGATGCAAATGTCCCACTTGGCCAATTGCCAGGGAAAATGCAGAGTGCCAAATTCAAATAAAATGCTATAAAATTCAAACATTCGTTAAATCACACATGTAAGACACCAAATTAAAACTACACTCGTTATGAATCCAGCCAACATGTCAGATTTCAAAAAGGCTTTTCGGCAAAAGCATAAGAAGCTATTATCTGATGATAGCACAACAGTAAACAAAGAGAAAATAGCACATTTCAACCCTGCAGGCACCACGCATAAATTAAATATAAATCATGCTTTACCTTTGACGAGCATCTTTTGTTGGCACTCCAATATGTCCCATAAACATCACATATGGTCCTTTTGTTCAATTAATTCCGTCGATATATATATCCAAAATGTCAATGTATTTGGCGCGTTTGATCCCCCCAAAAAACAGCTTCCAATTTGCGCAACGTCACTACAAAATATCTCAAAAGTTACCTGTAAACTTTGACAAAACATTTCAAACTACTTTGGTAATACAACTTTAGGTATTTTTAAACGTTAATAATCAATCAAATTGAAGACGGGTCTATCTGTTTTCAACACAGGAGGATCAGAAACTAACGCTACTTTTCAAGTCTTGCACAACTCTCAAACAGTACCCATAACATTATCCTGTTCCAAGATGGCCGTACTTCTTCATTGCACATAGGAATAACCTCAACCAAATTCTAAAGACTGGTGACTTCCAGTGGAAGCGGTAGGAACTGCAAACAAGTGCCTTAGAAATCTCGTTTCCCAATGAGAAATCATTGAATAGACAGTGACCTCAAACAAAACCTGAATGGTTAGTGCTCGGGGTTCTGCCTGCTACATAAGTTCTGTTGTACTCAAAGACATGATTCAAACAGTTTTAGAAACGTCAGAGTGTTTTCTATCCAAATCTACTAATAATATACATATCATATATTCTTGGCATGAGAAGCAGGAAGTTGAATTTGGGCACGCTATTTATCCAAAAGTGAAAATGCTGCCCCCTATCCCAAAGAGGTTTTAAGATGGTTTTGTGTTCTTTCAAACATTTTGCATCCAAAGTAGTCCATATCTCCAGCTGGGATAGCGGCTTATATGCAACTCTGAGCTTCCTGAAGTTGTGCTGTTTTATTCAGTCTCTCTTTTTATCTGAATGATGTTAGAACAAGGGCTAAGTAATGATGTGCATCCATTTCACAGCACATTTGTTCCGTAAACACTAACTTTAACTGGCCTGTGAGATCCGTTCAGACATATTGCACATCACCAATGATGATCCATCCGAGGTCAAGGCGTTGTGCATAGGTGTTGCAGGAATTCAATTTCTCTGTTTTAATACCCAATTAAAATTAATCACTCTGTCAAATCATAAGAGTTTGTAAGACCCTTATTTGTATAAAATGGACAGAGACCAGCCTTTGAAATCAACCAGCTGCGTTTATTCTCGTGAGTACTGCCCATTACACATTTTAACACAGGTTATAAACTGAAAATGACATCATTAGTTTTATTACTAGCCCATGTCATCTCCGCTCCAGTACATTGGCTGTGTGGTTCTCACATCGTCTCTCCCTATTAAGATAATATATGACCGAGCCAAGGCCAGCTTGTGTAGATAAGCCTTCTAGCCAGTCTGGCTATAAGTTCATTCATTTCTACCATGGTATAGACAGTCATTGTTCTAATTCTTGATTATATTTACACACATTATATTCAATACTAGGATTAAAAAGAAAATTCATACATATACAGTAACATAATAGTATTCTGATTAGTCAGTCCTGATTGAAATGTATACATAATTAGTCATTATTGATAAAAATTCCCTTAACAATAGGGCACGTTGTTAGGCTCGTTGTATTGCTCTCTGACTGTGCACTCTTAGTATGTCTCTTCCGAGCAGGAGAAGGATTGCTGCGCCCGGGTTGAGTGCTGGAATCCTGTCTGCAACAGGCATCAGATGCCGGTGATGACATGCAATTTCAGGTAAGGGAATCTCTGATCTATCATCAGTCGTCACGTCTCATTCTATGAGAGTGGGAAGAGTAAGCTGTTTTTCCTTCTAATGACTCCACAATGTAGTTTCTCACCAATGTCTCCATAACTCCCGAACATGCCTGCAGAGTGTAGGGAGCTGAACCTCTGACAGCGAAGCGGTCGAAGTACTCAGTTCTGGCTAATGACCTGTTGCTCTGTTCTTCTAAGATGGCATACATTCTGACTGCCTTTTCTTTCTGTGACCTGCGGGATACACTTTGACAAAGCGTATATTGCAACACAATCTAGAGCTAACTGCCTCTATGCCCCATGGATAGAGGGCCATAGTAGGGTGTTCACAGAGTGGGCATGGATATCTGGAACACCGGCAAGTGCATTTAGGACCATATTTGTATTTTTGGGTTACCAGGTGCCTATTTCAAATCACCAGTTGCAGGAATGTATATCATCATCCGCATCCAGCATTTGGCTACCTTAAGAGAGTCATAGTTACGACCGCCGTTTACCCGCATATCTCAGTGCACTTTGACATTACTGCAGGTGTTGCCATTTCCCTTTGCTCCCCGCCATGGTCTTCCTTGGCTGTGGAGTTCTAGGTTCTCCGTGGGGCTGGCCCCAGATGTAACACAGACTGATGTTTATCACTGTCACATTCTATACACTGGCCAGCTTCTGTGAGATGTTTGGTTGAAGCAAAGGATCTGAAATAGATGTGGACGTCCTTGAGGTAAGATTTGCGTTCATCCAGTGTCTTGCATCTGAAGCTGCTGCATTTTCTCAGAGGGTGAAGCTTGTTGTGTAATGGACACTCTTTGTATGATGAGCTTGGGTTACCTCCCTGTGATGATGTCTGATGGCTGAAGAGTCTGGCTGGATAGCGATGTGAAGAAGGGATCCACTCTTCCTGTGGCTGGGCCCATCATGTAGTCAGGCTTTTTACTGTTCTGCCCTCACAATGTGTAAGCTACAAAGCTTGGCAGACAGCTTACACTCTTCCAAAAAATAATCAGGAGGCATTGGTAGCATTAAGATTCTTTAGTAGAAGATATTTAGTTGTTTTGTTTGTTAAACTGTAACAGATACAGAAAGGAGAAAATATGAGAAAAAGTCACTGTATACATTCACACAAATGGATACAAATAAAAGAACAGCATCTCTATCATGAGTTAGGAACAAGAAAATGAGCCTAGCTTGACAACATGACCATGCAGAAATGACAATTTGCATCACAGGAAAGGTGCCACTAAACATATGCACAAAATCTAAGTGTCCATATAGCTTAATAATTATAATTTAGCTCTGGCACGAGATATCTGAACACTTAAAATAGTTGGATTTGGTGGGCTCCTGAGTGGTGCAATGGTCTAAGGCACTGCATCTCAGTGCAAGAGCTGTCACTACAGTCCCTGGTTTGAATCTACACTGTATCACATCTGGCTGTGATTGGGAGTCCCATAGGGTGGTGAACAATTGTCCGGGTTTTGCCCAGGTAAGCCCATCATTGTAAATAAGAATTTGTTGCCTATTTAAATAAAGGTAAAATAAATACAATTTTCTCTCAGCCTGTGATAGATCTAGGGTTGCTTGAGAGGGTTAGATACGTTGAGGAAGGAGTAGACTCATTTGTAAGTGAATGTTTAAGAACAAAATACTATGCTTTCTTGAATATATTCACAGATGGATCTAAGGACCCTATTACAGGGAGGACAGAAGCAGCATTTTGTTTGAGGAGGAAAGAGCAACGATAATTTATCTGTTTACACAATCCAGAGTGTTATATAATGTTACTTACCCTACATTATTCATCTCATATGGATACGTATATACTGTACTCTATATCATCGACTGCATCCTTATGTAATACATGTATCACTAGCCACTTTAACTATGCCACTTTGTTTACTTTGTCTACATACTCATCTCATATGTATATACTGTACTCGATACCATCTACTGTATGCTGCCCTGTACCATCACTCATTCATATATCCTTATGTACATATTCTTTATCCCCTTACACTGTGTATAAGACATAGTTTTGGAATTGTTAGTTAGATTACTTGTTGGTTATTACTGCATTGTCGGAACTAGAAGCACAAGCATTTCGCTACACTCGCATTAACATCTGCTAACCATGTGTATGTGACAAATACAATTTGAGTTGATTTGATTTGAGTGGGTGGAGTAGGTGAGGCCAGACAAAGTTTTAATCTGCTCTGACTCCTGTGACGCACAGATGAGCTTAAATTAATTCATGTGTCAGAGCAGACAGTATGTATTGTATTAGGTTTTGCAGTGCTTGCATAGGGTGAAAAAGATGGGGGTATTTGATGTTCCTCTGGGTACCAGCTCATGTGGGATTAGAGGGTAGCAGGCTCTTAAACATCCTAATATTGAGATAGAACTGTCAATCAGAAGCAGACGCCAAGGGGTAAATAAGAACTGTGGTTAAAAATAGGTATCAAGAGTTGTGGAACATTGAGAAAAAGGGAAGACGATTGTATAAGGAGGTCCTCAAGTTGAGAGAGAAGGGAGGAAAGTGTCGTCACAAAGGCTGAGACTGGGACACACAAAGCTCATAAGTACACTGGAATTGGTGGGGAAACATTCAACTGGGAGGTGTGATCATTGTCAGGAGGAGATGGAGACAGTGGAACATGTTCTACTTCAGTGCAGAAAAATATGTGAGGGAAAGAGAGCGATTGTTATTAGGTTTGAGTAATAGGGTCGAGGAGCCAGGATTAAGTAAACTGCCGGGGTAACATTCAGGGGATGCAGTATTTCATTATATATTTTGTTTTCTTAGGGAGACAAGATTATTGGGTAGGATTTAGACCTTGACTGTCTCTGGTCCACACTCCAGTCCAGTTGGTTGTGGTAATGCACCATAGTAAAGTTAGTTGCCAAAGGCCATATAAAACCCACAGAAGTAGACACATATGAATATTAGATGTTTGGGGTTCAACCATTGACTATATGCAATTCAACACAGCTAGCTGACTTTCTTCTTCAAAGCAATTTGTTTTCTTGACTATGGTTTGTGCTGTGGTCTTGATTGTTCTTAGCTGAGGAAATGTAGTGTAGCTAACTGCAGTTTTTGACCTGTCTGAAATCTGGCTACCTCATCTTACCATAGCTTGGTCTGTGGATTAGTCTTCCTAGCTACTTTTGCTATGCTCATTGTATGCATTTTAAGGTAGCTGGCTGTTTTGTGGAAGAATGTAGGCTATATAATCAATATTTTGTTGTGGTACAGTCCTGTTGGGGTAACGTTGGCTACCTAACTACTTCGGGAGCAAACATAAGAAATGCATCTCATTGATCTCATGTTTTGTATAGGAAAGTAGCATATATTGTGGTAAATGAACTGGTCTTACATTGGCTAACGTTACTTAGCTAGCTAACGGTGACTAACCCCATTCCGTACAATTTTGTGCAACCTCGGCATTCAAACGAGGCTGCAATGAAAACTAATGGGACTGTAGAGACTGTGTTTGCATCAAAATCCAGGATTTGAACTACGTTTCTAATCAAGCGTTGATTGACATGATAATGGCCTGATTGTATTGGAGAAAAGTTGAAAAAACAGACCCCTCTGACGCTGTACATCAAATTGTGACGTGTCATGATGTAACGCACTGCACCCGTTATGCAACTCATCATTCTGTGTCATACAGCCACCTTTCCACCAGGCGTAGCGCTTCTCTAGCAGATTAATAACAAAGGGACAGGGTAAGAGGTAAGGGGGATACCTAGTCAACTGTACAACTGAATGCATAAATTGTTTTGCGTCATCGCTGCAAGTCATCATGACTCTCAAAAGCTGAAACAGCCGCTGTTTACTTTGCCCTAAAAACCCGATTCAAATTTGACACAAACCTTGAAACACAATACATAAACTCTTTGTACAATTTTATTTACATTTCAGAGGTAATAAGTTGGACAGATCGGGTGAAAAAAAGCCATTTCCCCACATATCTCCCCCTGCCACTATCATGCAGTAGGTTTTGCTTCCCCACCCACCATTTTTAAAAACACTTGACGGAGCTCATTGCCTTCTAAATCATGCAGAGACTGGTAGAATGAAGGTCTCATCATACATTTGGCTGGAAAAGGGAGAAATGGTGCTTTACAATGGTATTTATATCTTACAGTTGACTGGAAGAATTATGTTTTTGGGGCACTAACATAAGGTAAATTGTTCGGAACAGCGTGATGTACAAAAGTGTGTTAGTTACCGTTAACTGATTATTATAGCAGCCAAGGACGTTCACTAGCTTATTTGTGCATATTTGTTTGTGCTTTGATTTGAAATGCAAGTGTTTAGGTCAGCAGTGCACACAGATGCCTTCAGCCTTACTATACTAAATATAGCTAGCTTTCCTCACTTGTTTGTTAACTACCTAGCCAATGTTAGCGCTCATCTGACTGGTATAAGCTAGCTAGCTAATCGAAACAGACCATATTAATTGACTTATCAAATCAGAAACAGCTCATTAACAACTGACCCATTTTTTTGTCTGAACTAAATTCATTAGCATTTTGGCATGTTTTCTTTGTCCATTTATTCTTAATGCAACGTGTAACAATTTCAACAATTTTACAGAGTTACAGTTACAGTCAATTAAAATGAAATAATTAGGCCATAATCTATGGATTTCACATGACTGGGTAGGGTTGCAGCCATGGGTGGGCCTGGGAGGGCATAGGCCTACCCACTGGGGAGCCAGGCCCAGCCAATCAGAATAACTTTTTCCCCACAAAAGAGCTTTATGATAAACAAAAATACTCCTCAGTTTCATCAACTGTCCGGGCGGCTGGTTTCAGACGATCCCGCAGGTGAAAAAGACGGAACTGGAGGTTCTGGGCTGAGGCATTGTGTTGTGTGACAAAACTGCACATTTTGGAGTGACCTTTATTGTCCCCAACAAAGGTCCACCTGTATAATGGTCATGCATAACAAGAAGCTAATTAAACAGCAACACCTGTCAGGTGGTGTAACGGTTTTCTTCTGGGGAAAGAGAGGCGGACCAAAATACAGCGTGGTTAGTTTTGTCCATCTTTAATAAAGATGAAAATACTACAATCTACAAAACAAGAACCGTTAAAAAAAAAAAAAAAAAACCCAGTCCTATCTGGTGCCACAAAGACAGGAACAATCACCCACAAGTGAACTAAAGAATATGGCTGCCTAAATATGGTTCCCAATCAGAGACAACGATAAACACCTGCCTCTGATTGAGAACCACTCTAGGCAACCATAGACTTACCTAGAGTACTACTCTAACCCCAATCCCATAACCACAAACAACCCCAGACAAAACAAACCGCATAAATCCCCATGTCACACCCTGGCCTAAGCAAAATAATAACGAAAACACATAATACTAAGATAATCTTGGCAAAGGATAAATGTTCACTAACAGGGAAGTAAACAAATATGTGCACAAAATTTGAGAGTAATATGCTTTTTTTTATTGCAGATGGAACATTTCTGGGATGTTTTATTTCAGCTCATGAAACATTGAACTAACACTTTACATACTTGACTTAAGCCCTTGGCTGTCACTGATCCCTCCGGAACTTTCATCACGCACACCTATTCCCGCTGATTACTATTTGTATATATGTGTCCTTTGGTTTCCATGGTCGTGTTGATTATTGTTACAATGTTTGTGAGTACCAGTGCTGTGTGTTTTTGGGATTTCATGCCCTTGTGGATTGCGCAGACGATTACGGGTCTCTTCCCTTCTGTTAATCATTGTGGGTGTGTGTATTTATTCGAGGTTCTCCTCACTATTTTGTTTGGGTTTCAACCCTTTGTTACGTTTTTTTTCAGTCTTCGTCCAAATGCCCTTACATGACACGCCGTAATTTGGGGTGTAATAAAAAAAACTATTACGCATTCCTGCGCCTGTCGCCAGCGTAATTCATGCCAACGTGAAAAAATAATCAAACATTGAGGGAGACAGCGGGATTGGCCAATTGACGACGCTGCGACTGGTCCGTCAAGGGCAGCGGCAACTTCGGCAGCTGCAACTGGATCATCCGACGTCGCCACAACAGGTCCGTCCGACGACGCAACTTCAGCAGCCACTACTGGCCCGTCAGACGCCGCCACAACCGGTCGGTCCAACTCCACTGCTAATGGTCCGTGCGCCGCAACTTCGGCAGGGACAACTGGCCCGTCTGACGATGCTGCAACTTTGGCAGCTGCATCGGGTCCTGATCGATCCGCACTGCGCTACTGTGATCGTCCTCTGGGCCGGTGTCGTACCAGTGTCGTTGCACTGCTAGTGCAGAGCATCACACACCAGTCCCTTATTCCCACTGATAAGTATTTGTTTAATATACAGTATGTACCCTTTGGTTTCCAATGTCTTGTTGATTATTGTTACAATGTCCGTTGGTGCTTGTGAGTACCTGTGCTGTGTGTGAGGTTTTGTGCCCTTCTGGAATGCACAGATGATTACGGGTCTCAACCCATGTGCTAATCATTGTGCACGTGTGTATTTTAATCAAGGTACTCCTCGCTCTTTTGTTTTAATTTCAACCCTGTGTTTTTGTTACATGTTGGTTTGGTCCCTATGCCCTAAACGGCACACCCTAATTTGGGGTATAATAAACCCTATTACGCGTTCCTGTCTCCTGACTTATCCATACCAACTTGACATCGACTCCTATAAGGAACATAGGCCATTGACAAATGTCCTCCATCTCCCTCTGTTTTTGGCCAGGTTTTTGTTTTAGGGTAATTTCATAAAGTTCTGTCATAATACAAGTACAAAATTATATTTTTTTAAGAATGTGAATGTCTGGGTCACAATGAAGTGGAGGTAAATCAACCACTGCATCACATTAACATTTTTACCTCACTGAAATGTAATCTAATCAAATTGTGTTGCCCCCGATACCTAAGAAGAATACTAAACAGTGAAAACAAAACCACTTATTTATGCATGTATTTACAACCCCATTGTGTGTACTGTATTGTTTACTTGGTAAACAATATGCATCCGAAACGGCACCCCTCTCCGTATGTAACGTAGTTACCTATGTAGTGCCCTATATAAAGAATAGGGTGCTATTTGGGCTTTGTGTTTCTTCTACCTAGCAGTTGTCCATTTAGTTTTTAGCCCTCTATAGTGATCTCAGTGCTTGC
This sequence comes from Oncorhynchus gorbuscha, assembly GCF_021184085.1. NCBI lineage: Eukaryota > Metazoa > Chordata > Actinopteri > Salmoniformes > Salmonidae > Oncorhynchus > Oncorhynchus gorbuscha. Next base: position 35,340,072 of record NC_060179.1, on the reverse strand, counting down.
CAGATGTTTAACCACCTATTGGAGTTCCTGTGTCATCAGCTATTCATGTAGAGTTCCGCACGTACTAGTAATCAAACCATAAAAAGGACAAACCAGAGGTGCCAGAGGTGCAAAACATATATTTAATTTGATGCTCACATACGTTTCATTGTCTATACCATCCATTCTGTTCTAGGATCGGGTTCCCCATCTTACTCATGATGTAGAAGGGGAAAACCCTCCTAAATCAGCACTAGTCTGAGACGCTATTTAAACGAGTGCTTGTTCAGGAGTCTGTAGGGGCTGCATTTTACATGTAATAGAAACCTTAACTTTAATTATGTAACATCAATTATGTAACATCAATAGTTTCCTTGAGTATTTTTTGCTATGTTCAATGCCAAGGAAAAACTAAGAGATCTTTGAATGTCCTCATCTGGAACACTCTGAAAAGCTCTGAAAGGTTTTCAGATAGGAGTGTTTTAGAGAGGAGCTAAGCTTCCATTATTACACATGAACCCAATGGGATTATGGATAGACAATGGTCATCATTCTGAACCCCTCAGAAGGTTGGCAGTTCCCATTGGGACAGATTGGGAAATACTGACTTCTGAGACAGTGTGGCCTTCCTTAGGGACTTGTATGGGTGCGTTCCTTAGGGACTTGTATGGGTGCATCCCAAATAGCACGCTATCCTCTAGTGCACTGCTTTATACCAGAGCCCTGTAGCACTGCACTGTATAGGGAATAGGATGCAATCTGTAATTTCACTGACTTGCAAACCACCTGACATTCCTTGAGGGGTGACAAAGTCCCTTATCTGAGGCAAACAATTTGAAATTCTTCTGGGCATGTGTCACTCAATAATGTGCATAGAGATGTATACTGGATCACACAATTAAAAGCTGTGATTTAACTCCACCTCTAGGATTGAACGCTACCGTTACTTCCACAAGATGGTGCTCAGTTATACCCTTTAAATGTGCCTACTCACTCTACCCATTAGTTTTCTTCTTCTTTTTGCTCTCTAAGAACTATGCCTTCAAAGAAACATACATTCACTCTACATTAAAACTTAAACATTATGCACTTAGATTTGCCAATAAGTGTTCTTATCTTAGACACAGACATTTAGTATGAAACATTAAACATGATAGTCAACTTTTCCCAGTCAGTTTCCAAGCAGTTTCCAAACACTAGTGTTTACTTTCCCATCATCCTGTTTAGATTGCATTATATTCAGATCAGGGTTAGGAAAATCTGTCACCGTACCAACATTTCGGCACGGTCAATCAATCAAATATATTTTTAAATACATTTTTACATCAGCTTATATGGAAACCCAGCCTAAAACTCCAATGCCCTCCGACGAACCATCAAACAGACAATACAGGACCACGATCGAATTGTACACCGGCACCAACACTCATTGGATGTGGCAGGGCTTGCAAACTACTACAGACTACATAGGGAAGCAGAGCCGTGAGCTGCCCAGTGACACGAGTCTACCAGACAAGTTAAATTACTTCTATGGTCACTTTGAAACAAGTAACTCTGAAACATGCATAAGAGCAACAGCTGTTCCGGACGACTGTGACATCACGCACTCTGTAGCCGTTGTGAGTAAGACCTTTAAACAACTCAAAATTCACAAGGCCAGATGGATTACCAGGACGTGTACTAAAGAACACTAAGGTAGCCTAAATGACTACCAACCCGTAGCACTCACATCTGTAGCCATGAAGTGCTTTGAAAGGCTGGTCAAGGCTCACATCAACACCATCATCCCAGAAACCCTAGACCCACTCCAATTTGTATACTGCCCCAACAGATCCACAGATGATGCAATCTCTAATGCACTCCACACTGCCCTCGCAACCTGGACAAAAGGAACACCTATGTGAGAATGCTATTCATTGACTACAGCTCAGCGTTCAACACCATAGTGCCCTCAAAGCCCTTCACTAAGCTGAGGGCCCTGGGACTAAACACCTCCCTCTGAAACTTTATCCTGGACTTCCTGACGGGACACCCCCAGTTGGTAAGGGTAGGTAACAACACATCCGCCATGCTGATCCTCAACACGGGGCCCCTCAGGGGTGCTTGCTCAGTCCCCTTCTGTACTCCCTGTTCACTCATGACTGCATGGCCAGGCACGACTCCAACATCATCATTACGTTTGCTGATAACACAACAGTGGTAGGCCTGAAAAACTGTGGCATGGGTCCTCAGATCCTAAAAATGCTCAGCCTCTGACCGTAAGGCACTACAGATTGTAGTGCGTACGGCCCAGTACATCACTGGGGCCAAGCTTTCTGCCACCCAGGACCTCTATATCAGGCAGTGTCAGAGGAAGGCCCTAGAAATGGGCAAATACTCCAGCCACCCTAGTCATAGACTGTACTCTCTGCTACCGCACGGCAAGTGGTACCGGTTCGCCAAGTCTAGGTCCAAAAGGCTTCTAAACAGCTTCTAACCCCAAGCCATAAGAATCCTGAACACCTAATCAAACGGCTATCCAGACTATTTGCATTGCCCTCCCCCTTTTATGCTGATGCTACTCTCTGTTTATTATCTATGCATAGTCACTTCAATAACTCTACCTACTTGTACAAATTATCTTGACTAACTGGTGCCCCGCAGATTTACTCTGTAACGGTACCCCTTGTGTATAGCTTCGCTATCATTATTTTATTTTATTGCTGCTCTTTAATTATTTGCTGCTTTTATTTCTTGTTTTTTAAAGGTATTTTTTCTAAAAATTGCATTGTTGTTTTTCTTGTAAGTAAGCATTCCACTGTAGTGTTCCTGTTGTATACGGCGCATGTGACAAATACGATTTGATTTGAGCAAGCAATGCAGACATTGAAGCACGGTTGCTAGGAAAAACTCCCTAGAAATACAGGATACAAGAGTAGATCATTCTTCAAGATGTTCAAACCTTCATAGTTATTAGCAGGCTAAAAAAATAATCACTGTGGTTATAGAGGATGCAACAAGTCAGCACCTCCGGAGTAAATGTCAGTGGGCGTTTCGTAGCCGAGCACTCAGAGTTCGAGAGAGAGAGAGAACAAAACACACCACACCATACCAGATAAGACAAACTGACTCTTCCCCCCTCAGCACATAATCTATTGCAGTCTAGATGCTCGGAACTGAGACAATTGGGGTGGTGGGGTTATATCCAGGAAAGCACCACCAAAGGAATAAACAGACCTCTAATTTACTACCCAGACACAAGGCAGAGTATAGCCCCCGAAGATCTCCCCCACTGAACCAGCCCGAGGGTGTGCAAAACCAGACAGGAAGATCACGTCAGTGACGTAATGTACACAAGTAGAGTATAGCAAAAAAAAAGCCTGCTATGACGTGATGCACCTCTCCTCGGGGAATGGGAGAGCGCGAGCAAGCTAGTGACTCAGCTCCCGTAATAGAGTCAGAGAATCCCAGTGGAGAGAGGGGAGCTGGTAAGGCAGTGACAGCAAGGGTGGATCGTCAATCCAGTGCCTTGTTGTTCACCTTTGCACCCCTGGGCCATAGGACTTACTGAAGAGAAGAGTCTTAAATAAATACTTAAAGGTTGAAACCGAGTCTGAGGCTCCCACATGGATTGGCAGACCATTCCATAAAATATTACCTCTATAGGAGAATGTCCTGCCTCCAGCTGGTTGCTTAGAAGTCCTTGGAACAATAAGGAGACCTGTATCTTGTCATTGTAGTGTAGGTATGTACAGCAGGACCAAATCAGAGTAATAGAAAGGAGCAAGTCCATGTAATGCTCTGTAGGTTAATAGTAAAACCGTGAAAATCAGTTGGAGTAATATGATCTACTTTACTGGTTCTAGTCAAGATTCTAGCAGTCGTATTTAGAACTATTTGAAGTGTATTAGTGCCTTTATTTAGCACATGCAGTAGTCTAATGTTGAAGTGACAAAAGCATGGATTATCTTTTCTGCATATTTTTCGGACAAAATGTTTCCAATTTTTGCAATGTTACGAAGATGGAAAAAAGCTACTTTTATGTTTGTCAAAAGAGAGATCAGTGTTCAATGATCTTCACAGTTTTTTTTAGACGATATTCATTGTCATTGTTTCTTCTGACCTAGAACTCGCATTTCTGTTATTTGTCAGAGTTTAAAAGTTAAAAATATTCAGCCATACACTGCCTTATATCTGAAACACAGGCTTCCAGGGTAGGCATTTTGGGGCCTTGCCATGTTTCATCAAAATGTACAGCTGTGACTCATCTGCAGAGCAGTGAAAGTTGACATTCTGTTTCAGGATAACGTCACCACGGGGTAGCATATACAGGGAAAACAAGTGTTCCTAGAACAAAACCTTGAGTAACACCAAAACGTACCATTGATTTGTCAGAGGACAAACCATCCACAGAGACAAATTGATATCTTTCCGACATGAGATCTAAACCAGGCAAGCACCTGCACAATTAAGGTTTTCAATCTATCTTAAATAATGTGGTGAATGATGGTTTCGAAAGCGTCACTAAGGTCTAGGAGCATGAGGACAGACACAAAGCCTTGGTTTGATGCATTAAAAGGTAATTCACCACCTTCACAAGTGTGGTCTCAGTACTATGATGGGTCTAAAACCAGACAGGAGGATTTCATATGCATTATTATAGACCATTACTATTTTAATGAACGTGTCGAGTGATACAGGATAAAATAAACGTGTGTGTCCATTGATCCGATGTCCTGGCAGTTCTGTGCAGACTAGGTACAACTGAACAGGACGAGATTTAAGACATATTTTTAAATCGCATGGTGCTGTTTACTGTGTTGAGTTAATTTCCGTTCACGTTGAGTATTAAGGAAGTGAGAAGGGTGCATTATCATATTTCCCAGCATGCTCTGTTGCAAGTCAATTATTTGATTCGTTTGTTTTAATATCTGTTTTCTTATGCACATTCATTGATTAATTTATCTTATACAACACAAATATGAATTACTTTGATTTTTCTAAACTACTCCAATCTGTAATGACTTGGATTTATTGTACCCATTACTGAGATAGTTATTCCAGTTTACATGGTTTATTTAGTCTTGTATTTTAAGTCCTTCACCTTAGTGGAGATTCTGAGAGGAAGGTATTGGTGATAAACTATTTAATCAAAATAAATTCACTTAGGCAGTTACTTGAGGAAGGCTTCAGGAATATTAATTATTTAATGCAACAACCATGTCTCTGTCACTAACAAATACATTCATGGGTGGGCAGATATGGCTTTTCACCCTAAAGTGTTAAACCCCCCACTGATGCTTTTCATAGAAATTCTAAATGCCTTGATGCATTTGTTAAGTGTTTAGTTATGTGTTCAGATCCTAAACACTTGGTTTTACAGTGTACATATTTCAATCAAATGTTAAAATAGAGAATAAAAGGGGAAAAAATGAAAGTGCAGTATCAAAGATTCATCAGTAGAGGGCAATGTGGTATGCTACTTTTCCAGGATTTCTTGGACGACTATAAACTACCTTAGAGGAACTATAGAGCAGCAATGACCAGTTCCATTATATTCAAATAACTTTATTTCAACCATATTTATAAACTGAGTCATCTTTCTCTGATGTCATTCAGGCTCTTACTGACTAGTCAACTCCAATGGCCAGGAAGGAAAGAAGGAAATGTCTCTTTCTAAATGGAGCTGTGGGTTTTATATGTGTCTATGTTGGCTCTGACCCAATCTCCCGCACCTCCCTACCTGCCTGCATGCATTGGTATCAAAGTGTTAACCCTATTATATGGTGTCATTTAGGACCCACACTGAAATATGACTTCTGTGCCTAACCACCCTGCCATACCTCAGTCTCACACAGCTGCCTGGCTAAACACGCTGGTGTTTTACTCATTAAACATTGATGCCACCACTTGAGAAGAGACGCCACTTAAAATGAATACATACTGTAGCTTAATTTGAGATGACAAAGAGAAGCAACTCCTCTCACTTCAAAAACGCTTTTGACAACTTTTACAAACTTTTAAAACATTATTTCACCCTCCACTCATGAAAGGAATCTTTCATCACATATATTAAATTGACAACAGTGTATTCAACTGTGAACATATTGTTATTTTTGTATGTTCCCTTTTTACAGTTTTTCTCAATTGCTAAAACACTAAAACCCATTGGCTGAACAAAGTTCTCAGTTGCCTGGACTCATTTAGCTAATTATGCAATCTGTTGTCAATACCTTAAACCATTTCACATGGTAAAACACAATTTGCAGATCTCACTTTTCAGCAAAACTCTAAACACATTCCCATTCTCAAAACACATTCTGCACTCTAATGCACATGTCATCCATACTGGTAAACACAAGTGGCAACAATCAAATATAAATAGAGAAGACTTGTCATTGATTGAACACAACCACTCAAAATAGATTTAACCTGTTTCAAATGATGCGACACAACCAGTATAAGCCAATTCAGAGAGCAAACAGGTTGTTGAAGGTGGGAAGGAGAAAGTCTGGGAATGGATACTGTAGTACAGTGCATTGTAGGCTGTATACTGTAGAATGGACAAATTGTATGGCCCTGAACATTGTGCTTTCCATTTATTACAGTTTTTTTGGATTGATTACACACTAAAATTAAAAGCAGTACACTATCAGCAAAACTTACACTCAAGAAGCAAAACATCAGCCCATATTTGCACAACTATAAGCACATTGTCAACCTCACACTTGTTGCAAAACTCTACACACAGTGATTTGCAAAACATTAAACACACTTAACATACATTACACACAAAAATCTATCATGAAGTCACATCCGTGCAATACCAAAGCACTGACTGTCAGATTACCACACCCTCCAACCTATTGGTTCAACACAGTTATCAGGTGTGCAAACACTCGTTTGCTTAATTGTAGACACACCAATCAGGTGTATTAGCACTATAAAAAGCAGCAGGTGAGTTCATCGGCCTTCAAGCACAATGGAAAGAGTCAGAGAAAGAGGAGGACGAGGTGGACGAGGAGGAAGACAAGAAGGTGCTCAAAGAGGACCGAATCTGACAAATGAGATCCGCGCAACACTGGTTGACCACGTTGTCAACCACGGCCTGACGCTGAGGGAGGCTGGACTGTGAGTACAGCCAAATCTAAGCCGATATACAGTGGCAAGTGTGATGAGAACATTTAGACTGGAAAATAGGTATTGTAAAAATATCATCATGTCAAAAACATCTGCACGGTTTCAGTAACTGCTTACAGTACTGTATTCTATGCACTATCAGCACTTCTGTTACCTTTTCCTGTGAAATTACTGTACTATTTTATACTGTTTTTTTCTACATAGGGTTGAGGGTCAGGGACGACAAGGGGGAAGGCCTCCTATGTTCACAGAACAGCAAGAGAGGGAGATAGTAAACCTGGTTTTGGCCAACAATGCTATAACACTCAAGCAGCTCCAAGCTAACATTGTCAATAACCACGCCATTTTCAACGACATCCATCAGGTCTCAACATCAACACTGCCAGGCATCCTAAAAAAAAAACCATATTCAAATGAAGCAAATTTATCGAGTGCCTTTCGAGCGCAATTCCGAAAGGGTGAAACGACTGCGGCATGATTATGCAGAGGTATGTATTCACTTTAGCAGTGTGATCTTGCATACTGTCTCATAATCTTTTACTGTACTGTAATATGTATACTAGATCTACACTGAACTACACAATTTTGCCTGACACTGTTTTTCAGAGAGTTTTACAAATGGATGGAGAGGAGATCCAGCATGAGTTCATTTACATAGATGAGGCTGGGTTCAACCTGATGAGAACACGAAGGAGGGGAAGAAACATCATTGGCCACAGGGCTATAGTCAATGTCCCAGGGCAACGTGGGGGTAATATAACACTCTGTGCAGCCATTACACAGAATGGGGTCCTCCACCGCCATGCCCATATGGGCCCTTACAACACAGCACTCATACTTACATTCTTAGACCAATTGCACAACATAACAGCAGCAAATCAAATCGATCATATGCAAAACATTGTTGTCTGGGACAACGTGTCTTTCCACCGCTCTGCTCTGGTTCAGAACTGGTTTCAGCAACATCCACATTTCACCGTCCTATATCTTCCACCATACTCTCCATTCCTCAACCCTATAGAATAGTTTTTCTCAGCATGGCGGTGGAAGGTATATGATCTCCGTCTCCAGGCTGAGGTACCCCTCATCCAAGCCATGGAGGAGGCCTGTGACCAGATGGAGGTAGCAGCAATGCACGGATGGATTCGTCATTCAAGATGTTTCTTTCCAAGGTGTCTTGCTAATGACAACATTGCCTGCGATGTTGATGAAATTCTCTGGCCAGATCCAGCTAGGCGAAGAGACAATGTCTAGTTATTTTTATTTGATTTTTTTGATCTTACAATACGTAAAGTGACGTTTGGTTACAGTATTATGAATCTCCATGTCAACATTTTGGGCGTGTTGAGAAATAAATTAGTTTCTTCAGTCTGCAACTTTGGTCTTGTGTAGTGTTTGGTGAATTTACATTATATTTGTACTTTGTTGATAGTAGCCTATTCTAATCATAGGGACGTAGAAGTGCTAAAAGTGTTTTAGGTTTATCACAGCAGAGTGTAACTCGTGCAAACAGAGTATAGTAATGTGAAATGTGTGTGTTTCATATGGTAACAAAGTGTGGTTTTTAAAAAGAAGTGTATCGTCTTTACAAGAGTGTTTAATTTTGCAAAGGATCTGTAGTGTTTTGCTAATTGGGTGTGTGGTTGTGCTAATTGTGTGTAGTGTTTTGAAAACACGGGCCCTGTTTTGAAAATCGTGCTTAAGCAATCAAAAAAAAACTGTAACAGTACCGACTGCTCAATAGATTTTGACTGGTTGAAGGTTCATATCAACAAAGAACAAGATTTACAGTATTACAGAGACAACGGACAAGTTTGTGAGATGCAGGGTACTGTAAAAATAGGGGTACAAGGAGGAGGAAGAACAAAACAAAATTGTAAAGAGCAAAGCAGAGTAGTAATTTCGTATCAATTTTGAGCTACTATAATAGAACATGTTTTAGTTCATCAAAAGACAATGACGGAAAAATATGAATATTTTTTTTTGATTAAAAATGTACTTCTCCCTGAAAATTGTATGTTTTGAACAATGTGTTTTCTGTTTTCTATTTTTTTGGTGTATTGCTCACTGACTGCTAGAGAGTGTATATCATTTTGATCACTTTGTTTATGATTTGAGAGCCGTGTTTGATTCTGAACACAGGTAAAACTGTTTTGAGGCGAATGTTTCATTTTGCAAGAGGAGTCAGAGGTTATGTAAATAGTGCTTGAAGATGAGGTTTTGTGTTTAATGTTTTCAGGAAATGGAGCAAGGTTTCAGAAATTGTGTTTTAGTAATTGAGAAAAACTGTAATGACACTAGGATCTGAGGGAGAGAAACACATCTGTCTGAATGCATTGGGACAGAACTTCAAAAGGGGGAGAAAAAAAAGAGGTGTGCAGAGTGAGAGCATGAGAGAGAATATGTGACAAAGAGAGACATACAGAGCCATAGAGAGGGCGGGAAAGAGGGAGAGAGAGGGGGGAGAGAACGACAGAGGGACAGTGAGTGAGTGACAAAGAAAGAGGGACAGAGACCGAGAGAGAGTTGGGGAGAGAATGCCAGAGAGACAGTGAGACATAGTGAGATAAAGAGAGGGAGAGAGGACAGAGCAAAAGAGAGATTGAGAATGAGAAAGATATAGCACAAAGGCAGTGAGAGAGAAGGAGGGCAGGAGGAGGAAAATGTGTCTCTGGTGAAGACGACCTGGGACTACTCTAGTCCCAGTCCACAATCTCATCCTGGCATCTGTAACCCATCACACAGCAATGTGCTCATCTTTCCCTACCCCAAATTGAGGCTTCTTTTGCCACAAAATTTCACTCGCAACAAGAGAGGGTAAGCAGGGATATGAGATTTTTTCCCTCCATGGCATAACATAATTTTGAGCTGTTTCTTGCAGGGTTAGGTTGGGCTTAAGATATCCAATACAGAAAAACAAGAGAAAACTATTTAATGGTCACAGATGGCCCATAGTTTTACCAGAATGATCCTGTACATTACGAGTAATCCTTGACATGTGTTGCTGGTTTATGAGTGCTTTGTACCATTGTAATATCAAATGAAAGACAAACAAACAATCATTGTGGTTTGGAGTGCCTTCAATAAGAAACCAAACCTACGCTGATAGTGTTTTATATGCATTTCCTATTCACCAGATGGCTGTATAATGATATCAAATCAAATCAAATGTTATTAGTCACAACAGGTGACCTAAGACCTTAGAGTGAAATGCTTACTAACGAGCCCCTGACAGTGCATTTTCAAAAAATATGGATAAGAATAAGAGACAAAAGTAACACGTAATTAAAGACCAGCAGTAGAAAAAACAATATATACAGGGGGGGTGCCGGTACAGAGTCAATGCGGGGGGCATCAGTTAGTTGAAGTAGTATGTACATGTATGTAGAGTTAATTAAAGTAAGTATGCATAGATGACAACAGAGAGTGGCAGTGGTGAGGGCACAGCCTGGTACAGAGGTCCTGGATGGCAGGAAGAATGGCCCCAGTGATGTACTGGGCCATTCGCACTACCCTCTGTAGTGCCTTGCCGTTGGAGGCCGAGCAGTTGCCATACCAGGCAGTGATGCAACCATGCTCTCGATGGTGTAACTGTAGAACCTTTTGAGGATGTGAGGGCCCATTCCAAATGTTTTCAGTCTCCTGAGGGGGAATAGGTTTTGTCGAGCCCGCTTCACAACTGTCATGGTGTGCTTGGACCATGTTAGTTTGTTGGTGATGTGGACACCAAGAGGAACTTGAAGCTCTCAACCTGCTTCACTGCAGCCCCGTCGATGAGAATGGGGGTGTGCTCAGTCCTCTTTTTTCTGTAGTCCACAATCATTTTCTTTGTCACGTTGAGGGAGAGATTGATGTCCTGGCACCACACGGCCAAGTCTCTAACCTCCTCCCTATAGGCTGTCTCGTTGTTGTCGATGATGAGGCCTACCACTGTTATGTCATCGGCAAATTTAATGATGGTGTTGGAGTCGTGCCTGGCCATGCAGTCATGAGTGAACAGGGAGTACAGGAAGGGGCTGAGCACGCACCCCTGTGTTGAGGATCAGCGAGGAGGATGTGTTGTTACCTACCCTTACCACCTGGGGGCGGCCCGTAAAGAAGTCCAGGATGATCAAGTTTCAGAGGGAGGTGTTTAGTCCCAGGGTCCTTAGCTATTGATGAGCTTTGAGGGCACTGTGGTGTTGAACGCTGAGCTGTAGTCAATGAATAGCATTCTCCCATAGGTGTGTGTCCCTTTTGTCCAGATAGCCTATTCTTCAAAGTTTAAGATGTGGGGGGGTTCTAAACTGACATATGGAGTTGATTTAAGATAGTCACACTATAGATCATATAACTATTTCATTTCAAGTTTTATGATACCTTTAGGTATGATACCTTTTGGATTTGAATTTGGCCTTTACTTCTACAGCTTTGAGAAACACATTGAATAACATTCATAAACAGCAAAAAAGACAGTAAAAACATATTGCCTTTACAACAAGTTATCAAAGAATGTTAGCTGTATGCAGTTATCTTAGCCGGCAAGTTAGCTAGTCTTCTAGCATTAGCTATTTAGCCAGCTAGCTATTAGCTTAGCCAACTATCATAGTTATGATAGGCAGGCCTGAGCCCAACAACTGGAGACCGGCTACAACACAACAAACACAACTAAAACATAACCACAGAGTCAGCTGGTTGAGTTAGCTACCACAGCAAGAGTGGGTAGGGCACTTCACCAGGCCGAGGGAGAGTCAGTGAGTGAAATCAAAATAGCTATATAGTGAGAAATCTAAAATTGATATACTACGGATTGTGCTAGCATTAACCAATGTGGAAAAAGTTACAAAACTGCCGAAGGCTACTTCACAGTGAACATGCCGAAAAGTTGACATACAAAAAGGAGAACAGGTGAGGTACAACATAATTAGAGCCAAGTATGTATGATTTTCTCTTTCGTTTTGAGCTCAGGGTAAGAAGGCCCCAGAGCATTGTGGGTGGTTTAGAAGATATCCTGAAATAAATATGTAATAATCGCAAAATATAACTGTTTGTAGATATAATTAACCAGATCGTGACTACAACTAAGTTATTAAGTCTTTGACCACATTGTGTTGTTACTTTGGTGAGTACAAACTCATATTTCCCACCCTTTAAAGTGGAACTGATAGCAATTTAAATACTTTGCAGATATAAAACAGACAATCATAATATCAGTCAAAAATATTAAATTCCCTTTTTATTCTACAAAACCAACTTTATAAAATCCCATGACGTAGAGTAAGGTATTGTTGGCAGAATAGATGGATGCAGTTCAATGCATGATGAATATAAGTCACAATACATTTCTTAGTAGTCCAATAACTATTGCTATCAGGTTGTAAATTACATCTGACCTGGTACATTGTTTGCTACCTCCAGCCATTCAGGATGCATTGTTTCAGTTTCAGTAGCTACTGTATGTTTCCATTAACTTGTCCAGTAATTTTTTGTCATCATTTAGAAAGTTGGCATAGAAAATAGATGTGACAATGGCCTGCTAGGGTGAGTTTCCATTAAACGATATTGTGTCACAGCTGTGACGTATCACCTAAAAAAAGTGTTGAATAACATTTTTGTGGTTTCAGTGTTTCCAATACCCATTTAGGTAACTAGACACATGCATCTTATATTATTCCGAGAGGTAGCGCAAGGCTCGCAACCTTCACTATATCCACAGGATACGATTATGGGCCAATAGCATTCACATGATGCTGGAGTCATATTGATAAATGTTGTTTATTATCATTATTCAACATCATTTCTACACGATAGTGGTTGGATTTCCATCACACCATCACACTAAAGTATATTCAAAGCAATCCATCTTCCTTGAGAATCTATTTTAAACAGATTGCACCTCAAGATATACACTGAACAAAAATATAGAAGCTGAAACTTATGCTTGCCCATAACGTAACCCCACTGCCACCATGAGTCCTGTTCAAAACATTGACATCAGCAAACCCGTGCATCCCGCAAAAGGCGGAGGTGTTGCTAACATTTACGATAGAAAATTTCAATTTACAAGAAAAAATGACATTTTCGTCTTTTGAGCTTCTAGTCATGAAATCTATGGAGCCTTCTCAATCACTTTTTATAGGTACTGTTTACAGGCCTCCTGGGCCATATGCAGCATTCCTCATTGAGTTCCCTGAATTCCTATCGGACCTTGTAGTCATAGCAGATAATATTCACATTTTTGGTGACTTTAATATTCCACAGACCCACTCCAAAAGGCTTTCAGAGCTATCATCAGTGTGTTTTGTCCAACATGTCTCAGGACCTAGTTTTGTCCCATGGAATAAATGTTGGACTACCTGACATGATGACTCCTTGCTGTCCCCAGTCCACCTGACCGTGCTGCTGCTCCAGTTTCAACTGTTCTGCCTTATTATTATTCGACCATGCTGGTCATTTGTCGTTTGTCACAATGACGACATCTCTGGAACCAGTGCATTGTGTTGATTGGCCAAGCTGGGCTTGAAAATCTGGACCCTCTGAACTATCCTCCGCCATTGTCGCAACCCCTATCACCAGCCTGTTCAACCTCTCTTTCATATCGTCTGAGATCCGCAAGGATTGGAAAGCTGCCGCAGTCATCCCCCTCTTCAAAGGGGGAGACACCCTGGACCCAAACTGTTACAGACCTATTTCCATCCTGCCCTGCCTATCTAAGGTCTTCGAAAGCCAAGTCAACAAACAGGTCACTGACCATCTCGAATCCCACCGTACCTTCTCCGCTGTGCAATCTGGTTTCCGAGCAGGTCACGGGTGCACCTCAGCCAAGGTACTCAAGGTACTAAACAAACAATATCATAACCGCCATCGATAAAAGACAGTACTATGCAGCCGTCTTCATCGACCTCCCGGGTGGTGCAGTGGTTAAGGGCGCTGTACTGCAGCGCCAGCTGTGCCATCAGAGTCCCTGGGTTCGCGCCCAGGCTCTGTCGTAACCGGCTACGACCGGAAGGTCTGTGGGGCGACGCACAATTGGCCTAGCGTCATCTGGATTAGGGATGGCTTGGTCGGTAGGGATGTCCTTGTCTCATCGCGCACCAGCGACTCCTGTGGCGGGCCGGGCACAGTGCGCGCTATCCAAGGTTGCCAGGTGCACGGTGTACCCTCCGACACATTGGTGCAGCTAGCTTCCTGGTTGGATGCGCGCAGTGTTAAGAATCAGTATGGCTGGTTGGGTTGTGTATTGGAGGACGCATGACTTTCAACCTTTGTCTCTCCCGAGCCCGTACGGGAGTTGTAGTGATGAGACAAGATAGTAGCTACTACAACAATTGGATACCATGAAATTGGGGAGAAAAAAAGGGGGGAAAAAAGACCTTGCCAATGCTTTTGACTCTGTCAGCAGCCTCGGTTTTTCTGATGACTGCCTTGCCTGGTTCACCAACTACTTTGCAGACAGAGTTCAGTGTGTCAAATCGGAGGGCATGCTGTCCGGTCCTCTGGCAGTCTCTATGGGGGTGCCACAGGGTTCAATTCTCGGGCCGACTCTTTTCTATGTATATATCAATGATGTTGCTCTTGCGGCGGGCGATTCCCTGATCCAGCTCTACGCAGACGACACCATTCTGTATACTTCCGGCCCGTCCTTGGACACTGTGCTATCTAACCTCCAAACGAGCTTCAATGCCATACAACACTCCTTCCGTGGCCTCCAACTGCTCTTAAACGCTAGTAAAACCAAATGCATGCTTTTCAACCGTTCGCTACCTGCACCCGCATGCCCGACTAGCATCACCACCCTGGATGGTTCCAACCTTGAATATGTGGACATCTATAAGTATCTAGGTGTCTGGCTAGACTGTAAACTCTCTTTCCAGACTCATATCAAACATCTCCAATCAAAAATCAAATCTAGTCGGCTTTCTATTCCGCAACAAAGCCTCCTTCACTCACGCCGCCAAACTTACCCTAGTAAAACAGACTATCCTACCGATCCTCGACTTCGGCGATGTCATCTACAAAATAGCTTCCAACACTCTACTCAGCAAACTGGATGCAGTTTATCACAGTGCCATCCGTTTTGTCACTAAAGCACCTTATACCACCCACCACTGCGACCTGTATGCTCTAGTCGGCTGGCCCTCGCTACATATTCGTCGCCAGACCCACTTGCTCCAGGTCATCTACAAGTCCATGCTAGGTAAAGCTCCGCCTTATCTCAGTTCACTGGTCACAACTTCAAACATCTGCTGCCTGAGCAGCTAACCGACCGTTGCAGCTGTACATAGTCTATCGGTAAATAGCCCACCCATTTTTACCTACCTCATCCCCATACTGTTTATTTATGTACTTTTCTGCTCTTTTGCACACCTATATCTCTACCTGTACTTGACCATCTGATCATTTATCACTCCAGTGTTAACCTCTTGATCTTAGCCACGCCGGATCCGGGATCGTGACTACACCCTCAGGCTCATTACCATAACGCAACGCTAACGATTTCTAAAAGTCACAAATTAAATAAAATAAATATGCCTGCTCTCAAGCTTAGCCTTTTCTTAACAACACTGTCATCTCAGATTTTCAAAATATGCTTTTGAACCATAGAAAATCAATCATTTGTGTAAGAGTATTGATAGCTAGCATACCATTTAGCGTAGCATTTAGCACGCAACATTTTCACAAAAACCAGAAAAGCATTCAAATAAAATAATTTACCTTTGAAGAACTTCGAATGTTTTCAATGAGGAGACTCTCAGTTACATAGCAGATGTCCAGTTTTTCCTGAAAGATTCTTTGTGTAGGACAAATCGCTTCGTTTTGTACATCACATTTGGCTACCGAAACGAACCGAAAATTCAGTCACCAAAACGTCTAACTTTTTTACGAATTAACTCCATAATATCGACCGAAACATGGCAAACGTTTGAATCAATCCTCAAGGTGTTTTGTCACATATCTCTTCATTGATATGCCGGTCGTGGAAGCATGCTTTCGTCTCAGAATCCCATGGAAAAATACCAGCAGCTGAGTTTTGCGCACCAATTTCCACGCAGGACACCGTGCGGACACTTGGCAAATGTAGTCTCTTATGGTCAATCTTCCAATGATATGCCTTCAAATACGTCACAATGCTGCAGACCCCTTGGGGAAACGATAGAAAGGGCAGGCTCATTCCTGTCGCATTCACAGCCATATAAGGAGATAATGAAAAACAGAGCCTCAGAAATCCTGTTCATTTCCTGGTTGCAGTTTCATCTTGGTTTTTCCTGAAGCTTCTGTTCTAGGGCACTCACAGTGAATATCTTTGCAGTTCTGGAAACGTCAGAGTGTTTTCTTTCCAAAGCTATCAATTCCATGCATAATTGCGCTTAAAACGAGCACGTCTTTTTTCCAAAAATGAAATACTGCCCCTAGAGTATCAAGAGGTTAATCTGCAAAATTGTAATTATTCGCCTACCTCCTCATGCCTTTTGCACACAATGTATATAGACTCTTTTTTTCTACTGTGTTATTGACTTGTTAATTGTTTACTCCATGTGTAACTCTGTGTTGTCTGTTCACACTGCTATGCTTTATCTTGGCCAGGTCGCAGTTGCAAATGAGAACTTGTTCTCAACTAGCCTACCTGGTTAAATAAAGGTCGAAATAAAAAATGTAATAAAAATAATAAGAAGCTTAGTCATATCTTGCCTAATATTCAACAGTAGCAGCCAGTAGAGATCTCCTTCTGTGGCTCAGTGGTTTCGTGCCAAACTTTTGCATAAGAGACTGTGTCACTATCCGTGTGTAGGTCGATGGTCCCTCCCATAATGTCTCTGTAAAATAAATGTCTGTTTACGAGTGCACTGTTGAGAGACCATGCAAAGATGGGCCACCACCACTTCTTAGACCTGATCGAGATATGGTATCTTGAAACCTGTAGGTTGTGAAGGTCAACACCACCCATGTGCTCATTGTATTGGTTGATGCATTTTGGTTGTGGGACTTTGTCAAAGGCACGACGCTCCTTGTTCCATCTCTTGCCAGAGGTCTCACTGTATTTCTCCTCCATGTTTGTTGCCACTGTGACTATGTTATTGTCTTTCCAATGGACCAGCAACTTGCCTCCTTGGGTCAGAACCTCAGAGGTTCCCCGGAGTAACTTCATGAAGTCCTTCTGTGGCTTGAATGGGACATCAAACAGAACATTTTGCCTCATCGTTCCAGAGCTCCCATATCCTCTTTTTGTCATTTCATCAAGGAGTGCAAGATAAGTGAAGAGGTTGTCATGAAGGAACTTGCAACCTTGAGGCACCTGAGATTGCTCTGCAAGACCGAGAAGGACACTGGGTCCCTGACCCAACCCAGTCTCTGGGGGGAGAGTGTTGGATCCACCATATGGCTCCATGTGATACATGTAACCACCGGATGAGGCAAGTCTCCATAGCTTGTAACCAAAACGGATTGGTTTACTTCTTATAAATTGCTTACATCCATGTCGGCCATAGTATCAGATCATGCTCTCATCCACTGACAGCCATTCCTGAAATGGCATAACTTTGTATGACTGATTGAGCTTGGAGAAGATAGGCCTAACCTTAAATGGGTTGTCAGTGATCTTTGTTGTCAACCACATGAACTGAGGCCATTATTTAATCAAAGCAATTTCTCCACATTGCATCTGAAATGCTTTCATTGTGCACACCACTGTCAAGTGACCAGTAAAGGTGTCTTCTTGGAACAGAGCTGTACCAGATGTGATAAGGATTCCATAGAATGTCAGGAGCTAATCCATACTCCGATACAATTGCTTGTCCTTGGTCTGGGTAGAGTAGAGGTTGGACATTTCAATGGTGATCTATCTTAGGGGGGTGGATACATTAGTAGGAAAACATCCATTGGGTTGGGTCAGCTTTGTTTGACACATTTTGCAGCATTTGGGCTGTACACAATGTGTTTTGGAAACACAGCGGTGGCAGGCCTCTTCAATTGTTTGAACACTCAAACTTAATTTTTGACCACCTGCAGCTTTGCCCCTGGCTCTTCTGACTGGACCCTCTGGCGGGTAGAAGCCATTGGCTCTTCATTGTCAACGGTGGTGGATAGGGGAGGAGTATTTCATCATCACTGATAATGTTGTTCCTGTCATGATCTGTTTGCACAGGTTCAGCATATACATTCAACAGCCTGGCTGGTAAAATGGCCTGTCTCCCCCTCATAGTCCATATCTGACCCATCGCTATCACAACAGGCAGTGGCTCGTGTGGTTGTTGTCCTTGATGACCTTTTTGGCCTTCCTGTGACATCGGGTGGTGTTGATGTCCTGGAGGGCAGGTAGTTTGAACCCTGTGATGCGTTGTGCAGACCTCACTACCCCCTGGAGAGCCTTACGGTTGTGGGCGGAGCAGTTGCCGTACCAGGTGGTGATATAGCCCTACAGGACGTAAAAGTTTGGTTTTGGTGACAAGCCAAATTTCTTCAGCCTCCTGTGGTTGAAGAGGCGCTGTTGCGCCTTCTTCACCACGCTGTCTGTGTGAGTGGACCATTTCAGTTTGTCCGTGAAGTGTACACCAAGGACCTTAAAACGTTCCACCTTCTCCACTACTGTCCCGTCGATGTGGATATGTAGGTTACTTTCTCCTGTTTCCTGAAGATACTAATTACATACATCCAAAACTAATTGAATGTATGTAAACTTCTGACCCATTGGGAAATATGATGAAAGAAAAGAAAGCTGAAATAAATCATTCTCTCTACTATTATTCTGACATTTTACATTCGTAAAATAAAGTGGTTATCCTAACTGACCTAAGACAGGGAATCTTTACTAGGATTAAATGTCAGGATCTGTGAAACTGAGTTTAAATTTATTTGGCTAAGGTGTATGTAAACTTCCGACTTCAACTGTATATATGGGGGATACAACCAAATCAAATCAAATCAAATCAAATTTTATTTGTCACATACACATGGTTAGCAGATGATCCTTGATGATCTTTATGGCCTTCCTGTAACAACGGGTGGTGTAGGTGTCCTGGAGGGCAGGTAGTTTGCCCCCGGTGATGCGTTGTGCAGTCCTCACTACCCTCTGGAGAGCCTTACGGTTGAGGGCGGAGCAGTTGCCGTACCAGGCGGTGATACAGCCCGCCAGGATGCTCTCGATTGTGCATCTGTAGAAGTTTGTGAGTGCTTTTGGTGACAAGCCGAATTTCTTCAGCCTCCTGAGGTTGAATAGGCGCTGCTGCGCCTTCTTCACGACGCTGTCAGTGTGAGTGGACCAATTCAGTTTGTCTGTGATGTGTATGCCGAGGAACTTAAAACTAGCTACCCTCTCCACTACTGTTCCATCGATGTGGATAGGGGGGTGTTCCCTCTGCTGTTTCCTGAAGTCCACAATCATCTCCTTAGTTTTGTTGACGTTGAGTGTGAGGTTATTTTCCTGACACCACACTCCGAGGGCCCTCACCTCCTCCCTGTAGGCCGTCTCGTCGTTGTTGGTAATCAAGCCTACCACTGTTGTGTCTGCAAATGTTGTTGCGAAGATCATATGTTTTGGTTTTGCCTATATGTAGCTTGTTTTTGGTCACAGGTTCAGAAATGTCTTTTACCTGGAGTTAACTCTGCAATTAGCACTGCTGGTTGAAAAGTCGTAGTCAATCGATCAATAATACTCTCAGCAAAAATGTTTATCTTTAATTTACAATCTGTAGAAACTATGAGAAAAGAAAGCTTCAGCACAGTGAAAAATATATGGCAAATATACATCAAAACTGGATGGTTTTCAGATAGATGGAGGGGTTTAATAAAAACAAATATAACATCTGTAAAATGTACTGTATCTGACAATAATATAATAATAATATATGCCATTTATATGCAGACGCTTTTATCCAAAGCGACTTACAGTCATGTGTGCATACATTCTACGTATGGGTGGTCCCGGGGATCGAACCCACTACCCTGGCGTTACAAGCGCCATGCTCTACCAACTGAGCTACAGAAGGACTGACTAGACAAAATGTATATAGTATGTATTTATTTTATTTTATTTCACCTTTATTTAACGAGGTAGGCCAGTTGAGAACAAGTTCTCATTTACAACTGTGACCTGGCCAAGATAAAGCAAAGCAGTTGGAAACAAACAACCACACAGAGTCACACATGGAATAAACATATATAAATCAAAAATAAGCTGGATAAGCTGGATGTAGAAGCCTAAGTTTTGTTGTCCATTCATTTACTCCAATTAGGGGAGGGGTGGTAGAGTTAGGCTAAAATAATTACTTAAAAATACATTAAAAAATAAACATACACAAGCCAAATCCACTCATTTGAAGGTGTGTCCACATACTTTTGTAAATATAGTGTACAGTAACTTGTGAAATTATTCACCCCCCTTGCCATTTTCCCAATTTTGTTGCTTTACAAACTGGAATTAAAATCATTTTGGGGGTGGGGGGGGTTGTATCATTTGATTTAAACAACATGCCTACCACTTTGAAGATGCAAAATATTTTTATTGTGTAACAAACAAGAAATAAGTAAAACAAATGGAAAACTTGAGCGTGCATAACTATTCACCCCCCCCAAAAAAAAGTCAATACTTGAAGAGAGCCACCTTTTGCAGCAATTACAGCTGCAAGTCTCTTGGGGTATGTCTCTAAAAGCTTGGCACATATAGCCACTGGGATTTTTGCCCATTCTTCAAGGCAAAACTGCTCCAGCTCCTTCAAGTTGGATGGGTTCAATTGGATTGAGGTCTGGGCTTTGAGTAGTCCATTCCAAGACATCTAAATGTTTCCCTTAAACCTCTCAATGGTTGCTTTAACATTATGCTTAGGGTCATAGTCCTGCTGGAATGTGAACCTCCGTTCCAGTCTCAAATCTCTGGAAGATTGAAACTGGCTTCCCTCAAGAATCTCCCTCTATTTAGCACCATCCATCATTCTTTCTATTCTGATCAGTTTCCTAGTCCCTGTCGATGGAAAAACATCCCCACAGCATGATGCTGCTACCACCATGCTTCACTGTGGGGATGGGATTCTCGGGGTGATGAGAGGTGTTGGGTTTGTGCCAGACATAGTGTTTTCCTTGATAGCCAAAAAGCTACATTTTTGTCTCATCTGACCAGAGTACCTTCTTCTATATGTTTGGGTAGTCAACAAATGCCTTTTGAAAACCAAACGTGTTTGCTTATTTTTGACCTGTTTCTGGCCCCGCTTCCATAAAGCCCATCTCTGTGGAGTATACGGTTTAATGTCGTCCTGTGGACAGATACCCCAGTCTCCTATGTGTGGAGCTTTGCAGCTCTTTCAGGGTTATCCTTGATATCTTTGTTGTCTCTCTGATTAATGTCCTCCTTGCCTGGTCAGTGAGTTTTGGTGAGAAGCCCTCTCTTGGCAGGTTTGTTGTGGTGCCATATTCTTTTCATTTTTTAATAATGGATGAAATGGTGTTCCGTGCGATGTTCAATGTTTTGTACGTTTTTTTCATAGCCTGACCCTGATCTGTGCTTCTCCACAACTTTGTCTCTGACCTTTTTGGAGAGCTACTTGGTCTTCATAGTGCTGCTTGCTTGGTGGTGCCCCTTGCTTAATGGTGTTGCAGACTCTGGGGACTTTCACAACAGGTGTGTATATACTGAGATCATGTTACAGATCATGTGACACTTAGATTTCACACAGGTGGACTTTATTTAACTAATTATGTGACTTCTGAGGTAATTGGTTGCACCAGATCTTATTTAGGGGCTTCATAGCAAAGGGTTTGAATACATATGTACGGCACCACTTTTCAGTTTATTTTTTATTTTTTTCATTTCACTTCACCAATTTGGACTATTTTATGTATGTCCATTACATGACATCCAAATAAAAAAAATCTATTTAATTTACAGGTTGTAATGATACAAAATAGGAAAAGCACAAAAGGGGGGTAAATACTTTTGCAAGGCACTGTACGTTACCCAATGATTATCATAGAAGAAGTGTGGAAATGTCAGAATGCCCTTTTCTCCTAAATGGGTTTATATGTTTATCAACTTTTAAAGCAGCATTACTTATGAATCTGTTATGTATATTGTAAAAACTACTATTTGTAATTTTGGAAAGTAAGACTAAAAATACATAAGTAGTCACATATTTGAGTAGCATACTATTCATTAATCAATGTACATGCAAAACATAGATATTGAAAGATTTTTTTTAAATCAACCTGCAGTAGAGCATGCTGGGAAATATGATAATTATGGCTGTTTTGATTTAGCACCGGTTCTTAACACCAACACTGGGGTTATTTTACACAAATTAGGGTGAATTTAATAACTACTGAGATCATTAATTTAACACCTGAAACAACACTAGAAATATTACACTGAAAAATTAACACTAGTTAACATTGGCCAATTTGCTGTGCAGTTATAGTTTTGTCCAGCACACTGTGAAAAGTAAAAATTTTACATTCTAGCCAAATCACATTATTTGAACAATCTGCACCGGTTCCATAGATACTGGAAATATACACAAATGTATACCATGACCATTGCTTTGGAGGAAGTACGTATGACTTTTGAATACAGCAGTAGGTGTCCTTATCCCCAGTGTCAATCTGCATACCTCTCTCTTTTTTGCTTGCTCTACTGTTCATGCACTTTGGTTGGTTAGAGAAGTAGCAGCAACAGTATTAATTTACCTTCACATCTCTCCTCCCTCCATATCTATCCTTGCAGTACCCACCTTTCCTCATACAGAAGTTTTTGTCATAATCAGCAGGATGACATTGCAGTTTTAATAATACCTTTCCTATTGTCCACTCCTCTTTTCTTCTATCCTCTTTCCTGCTTCTCTCTATTTCCTGCCTGCCCACCTTTCCCCATTCAGCCAAATTTGTGATAATCATTAAGGTGACATTGTGGTTGAGTTTTAATATTGCTTCCAACACTACCTGTGTCCTCTCATAACCTGTGTCACTGTGCACATGCTATTTTCTCTCCTCTTTCCGGTTGTCCTCTGTTTTCCTGTTTGCCCACCTTTCCCCATTTTGTCAATGTTTTCATAATCAGAAGCAGGGGGACATTGTGGTTGAGATTCCTTGGTTGCTACGGTGACAAATGCAGCTGGTTGAGCTGCTCTCCAAAGAGCAAGAGAGAGGAGGCTCCCCAAAACAAGAGGTGTGGTATTGGTTTATGTCCTAAATGGCACCCTATTTATAAAATAGTGCACAACTTTTAACCAGAGCCAATAGGACTCTGGTCAAAACTCTGGTCAATTGTTGATACAGCCTTGAAGCGCCACGGGGGGATGCAGACATTGCAAGTGGAGAAGAGGGGGGATAATTGGGCGGGGGGGTAAGTGTGCACGGCAATGTTTTTTGTGCCACCAGACCCGCAGCCATGAAAGGAAAAGGGAGGGAAAGAAAGAGAGGGAAGAGAGGAGGGAGGTGAGGGCTTATGGTTAAACCGAGCATAGAAAATAAGCTTAGAGTTTTACCTTCCAGTTCCAGCATGGGCCAAGGCAGTGTGTGTGTGCCAAATGGCACCCTATTCCACATACAATGCACTACGTTTGACCAAAGCCCTGTGTACCCTTTCCATAAGTAGTACACTACGAATGGTGTAATTTGGGATGCACCCAGTGACTTGGTTTCTTGGAGTATGTTTGAGCACCTTGGAACAGAACTGTGTGGTGTGCTCCCCATTCCCTCTGTGCTGCCTCTGCTCTTTTGTGACCAGACACCGACATGCTGGTGTAATTTCACATAGGATGGGATCTGGGCTTGCATGTGGTTTAGGAAGATAAAAGTAGAAGGGGTAAAATAAGAGGTGGTAAGAATTTTATTTTCAAATATTCAGAGAGGAAGGTTTCCTTCCCTGGCCCACACCCACTTAAATCACAATAATAATGTTTCCAGAGCTTCGTGTGTGTGTGTGTGTGTGTGTGTGTGTGTGTGTGTGTGTGTGTGTGTGTGTGTGTGTGTGTGTGTGTGTGTGTGTGTGTGTGTGTGTGTGTGTGTGTGTGTGTGTGTGTGTGTGTGTGTGTGTGTGTGTGTGTGTGTGTGTGCGCAACAACCCTGCCTTCCTTCCACCAACATCCATAAAAATATAGTAAAAAAAAAATATATATATATATATATATAATATATAGTCACGTGGAAGTGGCTGGTTAGTCAGGTTTCAAGACTAGTCATTCAACTGAGACTGCTCTCCTCTGTATCACGGAGGCGCTCCGCACTGCTAAAGCTAACTCTCTCTCCTCTGCTCTCATCCTTCTAGATCTATCGGCTGCCTTCGATACTGTGAACCATCAGATCCTCCTCTCCACCCTCTCCGAGTTGGGCATCTCCGGCGCGGCCCACGCTTGGATTGCGTCCTACCTGACAGGTCGCTCCTACCAGGTGGCGTGGCGAGAATCTGTCTCCTCACCACGCGCTCTCACCACTGGTGTCCCCCAGGGCTCTGTTCTTGGCCCTCTCCTATTCTCGCTATACACCAAGTCACTTGGCTCTGTCATAACCTCACATGGTCTCTCTTATCATTGCTATGCAGACGACACACAATTAATCTTCTCCTTTCCCCCTTCTGATGACCAGGTGGCGAATCGCATCTCTGCATGTCTGGCAGACATATCAGTGTGGATGACGGATCACCACCTCAAGCTGAACCTCGGCAAGACGGAGCTGCTCTTCCTCCCGGGAAGGACTGCCCGTTCCATGATCTCGCCATCACGGTTGACAACTCCATTGTGTCCTCCTCCCAGAGCGCCAAGAACCTTGGCGTGATCCTGGACAACACCCTGTCGTTCTCAACCAACATCAAGGCGGTGGCCCGTTCCTGTAGGTTCATGCTCTACAACATCCGCAGAGTACGACCCTGCCTCACACAGGAAGCGGCGCAGGTCCTAATCCAGGCACTTGTCATCTCCCGTCTGGATTACTGCAACTCGCTGTTGGCTGGGCTCCCTGCCTGTGCCATTAAACCCCTTCAACTCATCCAGAACGCCGCAGCCCGTCTGGTGTTCAACCTTCCCAAGTTCTCTCACGTCACCCCGCTCCTCCATTCTCTCCACTGGCTTCCAGTTGAAGCTCGCATCCGCTACAAGTCCATGGTGCTTGCCTACGGAGCTGTGAGGGGAACGGCACCTCAGTACCTCCAGGCTCTGATCAGGCCCTACACCCAAACAAGGGCACTGCGTTCATCCACCTCTGGCCTGCTCGCCTCCCTACCACTGAGGAAGTACAGCTCCCGCTCAGCCCAGTCAAAACTGTTCGCTGCCCTGGCCCCCCAATGGTGGAACAAACTCCCTCACGACGCCAGGACAGCGGAGTCAATCACCACCTTCCGGAGACACCTGAAACCCCACCTCTTTAAGGAATACCTAGGATAGGATAAGTAATCCCTCTCACCCCCCTAAGTTTTAGATGCACTATTGTTAAGTGACTGTCCCACTGGATGTCATAAGGTGAATGCACCAATTTGTAAGTCGCTCTGGATAAGAGCGTCTGCTAAATGACTTAAATGTAAATGTAATGTAAATGGTTATTCAATGTCATACATATGTGGCTTCTCACAGAGCATATGTAGGCTTTTATGTCAAGTTTACCTTCTCGCCATTCTCAATTATATTTACTGATTTATTCAATTTTGAGCTCTATTGTTATGCAGAACTGATGGTTGCCTCCAATTGAGGACTTCATCTATCTAAGGTTTCTCAATGACACCTGCAATCCTTGTCTGTGTCCCAAATGGCACCATGTCCCCTACATTCTTTCAAAATAAAGGTGCAAGTTGGAACCAAATAAGGTTATTGATAGCGATGCCATAGGGCAGTGGATCCCAACTTTTTATAGTTCCGTACCCCTTCAAACATTCAACCTCCAGCTGCCTACCCCTCTAGCAACAGGGTCAGTGCACTCTCAAATGTTGTTTTTTTAACATAATTGTAAGCCTGCCACACACACACACGATACGTTACATTTAGTAAACATAAGAATGGGTGTGTTTTGTCACAACCCGGCTCGTGAGACATGATAAAGAGCTCTTATGGGACCAGGGCAAAAATAATAATATAATAATAATCAATTTGGCTCTTTATTTAACCATCTTACATGTAAAACCTTATTTTTTCATAAAAATTGTGAATAACTCACCACAGGTTAATGAGAAGGGGTGCTTGAAAGGATGTGCATAACTCTGCAATGTTGGGTTGTATAGGAGAGAGTCTCAGTCTTAAATCATTTTCCACACATAGTCTGTGCCTATATTTAGTTGTTATGCTAGTGAGGGCCCAGAATCCACTCTCACATAGGCACTTGGTTGCAAAGGGCAGCAGTGTTTTAACAGCACAATTTGCCAAGGCAGGATAATATGAGTGCAGCCCAATCCATAAATCTGGTAGTGGTTTCTGATTAAATTCCATTTCCACAGAACCGCTTGTCACAGTTTCGATGAGGCTCTTTTGTTCAGATATCGGTAAGTGGACAGGAGGCAGGTTATGAAACGGATATCAAATCCAGTTGTTTGTGTCATCCGTTTCGGGAAAGTCCCTGCGTAATTGCGCACCGAACTCACTCAGGTGCTTCGCTATATCACATTTGATGTTGTGATATATGTTTGTTTGATGTTGAGTTTATTTGCAGTTATTATTAATGCAGACAGAGAAGAGCTCCAACTTCTTAATCATAACCTCAATTTTGTCCCGCGCATTGAATATAGGAGAGTCCCTGTAATCCTAGATTCAGGCCAGAAAAAATATAACCCAGATAAGCCAGTCGTGTGAGAAACTCATCCTCATGCAACCAGTCAGACAAGTGAAAACTATGGTCAGTAAAGAAAACTAGTCTCTCTATTTAAAAAAAAACGTGTCAATACTTTGCTCCTTGATAACCAGCTCACTTCGGTATGTTATAAAAGCATTACATGGTCGCTGCCCATATCATTGCATAGTGCAGAGAATAGACGAGAGTTCAATGGCCTTGCTTTAATACAGGTAACGAGTGGAGGACAGAGGAGCCTCTTAAAGAAGAAGTTACAGAGCTGTGAGAGCCATAAATCTTGCTTGTTTGTAGGTGACCAAATACTTATTTTCCACCATAATTTGCAAATACATTCATTAAAAATCCTACAATGTGATTTTCTGGATTTTTTTCTCCTTTTGTCTGTCATAGTTGAAGTCTACCTATGATGAAAATTACAGGCCTCATCTTTTAAGTGGGAGAACTTTTTGGTGGCTGACTAAATACTTTTTTGCCCCACTGTATATGATAACAACATCCTGAAGATTGATTCTCTACTTAATTTGACCGGTTTAGTCGACCTGGAATACAACTTCTTGAATTTTTTGTCCGAGTTCGCCTGGATTGGCGCCAGCATTTGGACATGTGAACTAAATGTGCTAGCAAATGTAGCTAATTGGACACTAGTAATGGACATTATCGAACAAAACAACGGTTTATTGCGGAACAAGGATTCCTGGCATTGCATTCTGATGAAAGATCATCAAAGGTAAGGGAATATGTATGATGTAATTTCATATTTCTGTTGACTCCAACATGGCAGAGAAATGTTGTGTACCTCTGAGTGTCGTCTCAGATTATTGCATGGTATGCTTTTTGCGTAAAGTTAAAAAACAATCTGACACAGCTGAAGCATTAGGAACAGGTGTTTTAGGTGTTTCATCTTTAACCCTTTCACATGTACCATCACACGGGTGTGAACATTCTACAGTGGTCCCTGAAGCGTACGATCACACCCGGGTGATTAGAACACTCATTTAGAATGCTCATTTAGAACGCCAGTTATGAATGATGCAACAATCAGTGTTTGAGCTGGCCACACTTTTTTCAGAAACTATTTACACAAACACAGTCCTTACAAAGTTATGTCCATAATGTCAGCAGTTTATTTTTGGATGCAATGTTCAGATATTCACAGAAGTAAATATAGCATAACACAATCATCCTAACTGGAAAAATGTAGGCTAAATTTGTCCTAGCGCTGAGGAAAGATTGACCCAACACAATCATATTTTCTAACTCTCGGCTGACATAAACCGAAATATGAATTAGCTAATAGCAATTACTATATAGAATTAATCACATCACGGATGAGCTCACCATTGATCGAAATAACTAGGTAAAACACTTTATAGAAATCGAAAGTAATCCGACGATTAGTTTCAGCGTGCAGCCATGCATTTTTGCCTCACAGAAGCCGAAGATAATAAGAGAGGACAAGATGAGTTTGAGCTGTTTATGTTGAAGAGGTGTGTCATCTACCGTCGTTCACATCCCACCATTAACTTCCGGAAGTCCTCAAAAAATTAGTGAACTCTTACTCACCTCATGTTGTTATAACATCTTTGGTCAAACAGACGTGAAACCCAGAATGCATTCTATGTCAACAAACATGGCTACACAGCTGGAATTAGCTTAGCTCATCATAATCAGTACAAACTTCAAAAAAGTATTTTACACACATATGTGCCCATTACAATCTGTGCAAGAATCGGAATGCATGATTTTTAAACAAGAATTGAAAACATGTGAATAAAGCCATAAATACACAAATAATTGACTTCCGTCGCCGACAGAGATGGCCGCCTCACTTCGTGTTCCTAGGAAACTATGCAGTTTTTAGTTTTTTTACGTGTTATTTCTTACATTAGTACCCCAGGTTATCTTAGGTTTCATTACATACAGTCGAGAAGAACTACTGAATATAAGATCAGCGTCAACTCACCATCAGTACGACCAAGAATATGATTTTCGCGACGCGGATCCTGTGTTCTGCCTTTCAACCAGGACAACGGAATGGATCCCATGTTGCGACCCAAAAAAACAACTCCGTAAAAGAGGGAAATGAGGCGGTCTTCTGGTCAGACTCCGGAGACGGGCACATCGTGCACCACTCCCTAGCATTCCCCTCACCAATGTCCAGTCTCTTGACAACAAGGTTGATGAAATCCGAGCAAGGGTAGCATTCCAGAGGGACATCAGAGACTGTAACGTCTTTGCTTCACGGAAACATGGCTCACTGGAGAGACGCTATCGGAGGCGGTGCAGCCAGCGGGTTTCTCCACGCATCGCGCCGACAGAAACAAACATCTTTCTGGTAAGAAGAGGGGCGGGGGCGTATGCCTTTTGGCTAACAAGACATGGTGTGATGAAAGAAACATACAGGAACTCAAATCCTTCTGTTCACCTGATTTAGTATTCCTCACAATCAAATGGCGACCGCATTATCTATTATGTCAGCGTCAGCATTATCTTCGATTATAATCACAGCCGTATATATTCCCCCCCAAGCAGACACATCGATGGCTCTGAACAAACTTTATTTGACTCTTTGCAAACAGGAATCCATTTATCCGGAGACTGCATTCATTGTAGCTGGGGATTTTAACAAGGCTAATCTGAAAACAAGACTCCCTAAATTTTATCAGCATATCGATTGCGCAACCAGGGGTGTAAAAACCTTGGATCATTGTTTCTCTAACTTCTGCAACGCATATAAGGCCCTGCCCCGCCCTCCTTTCGGAAAAGCTGACCACGACTCCATTTTTGTTGATCCCTGCCTACAGACATAAACTAAAACAAGAAGCTCCCACGCTGAGGTCTGTCCAACGCTGGTCCGACCAAGCTGACTCCACACTCCAAGACTGCTTCCATCACGTGGACTGGGATATGTTTCGTATTGCGTCAGATAACAACATTGACGAATACGCTGATTCGGTGTGCGAGTTCATTAGAACGTGCGTTGAAGATGTCGTTCCCATAGCAACGATTAAAACATTCCCTAACCAGAAACCGTGGATTGATGGCAGCATTCGCGTGAAACTGAAAGCGCAAACCACTGCTTTTAATCAGGGCAAGGTGACTGGTAACATGACCTAATACAAACAGTGCAGCTATCCCCTCCGCAAGGCTATCAAACAAGCTAAGCGTCAGTATAGAGACAAAGTAGAATCTCAATTCAACGGCTCAGACACAAGAGGTATGTGGCAGGGTCTACAGTCAATCACGGACTACAAGAAGATAACCAGCCCAGTCACGGACCAGGATGTCTTGCTCCCAGGCATACAAAATAACTTTTTTTCCCGCTTTGAGGACAATACAGTGCCACTGACACGGCCTGCAACGAAAACATGCGGATTCTCCTTCACTGCAGCCGAGGTGAGTAAAACATTTAAACGTGTTAACCCTCGCAAGGCTGCAGGCCTAGACGGCATCCCCAGCCGCGCCCTCAGAGCATGCGCAGACCAGCTGGCCGGTGTGTTTATGGACATATTCAATGAATCCCTATACCAGTCTGCTGTTCCCACATGCTTCAAGAGGGCCACCATTGTTCCTGTTCCCAAGAAAGCTAAGGTAACTGAGCTAAACGACTACCGCCCCATAGCACTCACTTCCGTCATCATGAAGTGCTTTGAGACTCTAGTTAAGGACCATATCACCTCCACCCTACCTGACACCCTAGACCCACTCCAATTTGCTTTACCGCCCAAATAGGTCCACAGACGATGCAATCTCAACCACACTGCACACTGCCCTAACCCATCTGGACAAGAGGAATACCTATGTGAGAATGCTGTTCATCGACTACAGCTCGGCATTCAACACCATAGTACCCTCCAAGCTCGTCATCAAGCTCGAGACCCTGGGTCTCAACCCCGCCCTGTGCAACTGGGTACTGGACTTCCTGACGGGCCACCCCTAGGTGGTGAGAGTAGGCAACAACATATCCACCCCGCTGATCCTCAACACTGGGGCCCCACAAGGGTGCGTTCTGAGCCCTCTCCTGTACTCCCTGTTCACCCACGACTGCGTGGCCACGCACGCTACCAACTCAATCATCAAGTTTGCGGGCGACACAACAGTGGTAGGCTTGATTACCAACAACGACGAGACGGCCTACAGCGAGGAGGTGAGGGCCCTCGGAGTGTGGTGTCGGGACAATAACCTCACACTCAACGTCAACAAAACTAAGGAGATGATTGTGGACTTCAGGAAACAGCAGAGGGAACACCCCCTTAGTTTTAAGTTCCTCGGCATACACATCACAGACAAACTGAATTGGTCCACTCACACAGACAGCATCGTGAAGAAGGCACAGCAGCGTGTCATGCAGGTGAAAGAGGACCCAAAAGCGACTTGGCGAAAACAGAGTCTTTAATCCAGTAAAGTAAATACAATCAAAAAAACACAACTTTCACTCGAAATGACGAGGACAACTGGAGACTCGATCTTGAACAGCAGGTGAACAGCAGGTTGCCTCGGGAAGGCACTTGAACCAGACAGACTCAGACACCTGCTCACCACGCAGCATCTGAGGAAAACACGACACGACAGGGCGATACACAAACACAGCACGGTGAATTCTAGACAAGAAACCGACAGGGCAGAAACGAATAACAAGGAGAGAAATAGGGACTCTAATCAGGGAAAAGGATCGGGAACAGGTGTGGGAAGACTAAATGATGATTAGGGGAATAGGAACAGCTGGGAGCAGGAACGAACGATAGAGAAGAGAGAGCGAGAGAGTGAGAGGGGAGGGGGAGAGAGGGATAGAAAGAGGAAAAGAACCTAATAAGACCAGCAGAGGAAACGAATAGAATGGGAAGCACAGGGACAAGACAAGATAATAAATGACAAAACATGACAGTACCCCCCACTCACCGGCGCCTCCTGGCGCACTCGAGAAATCAGGCAACGGAGGAAATCATCAATGAGTGAACGGTCCAGCACGTCCCGAGACGGAACCCAACTCCTCTCCTCAGGACCGTAACCCTCCCAATCCACTAAGTATTGGTGACCCCGTCCCCGAAACGCATGTCCATGATCTTATGTACCTTGTAAATAGGTGCGCTCTCGACAAGGACGGGAGGGGAGGGAAGACGAACGGGGGTGCGAAGAAAGGGCTTGACACAGGAGACATGGAAGACAGGATGGACGCGACGAAGATGTCGCGGAAGAAGCAGTCGCACAGCGACAGGATTGACGACCTGGGAGACACGGAACGGACCAATGAACCGCGGAGTCAACTTACGAGCTGTCGTAAGAGGAAGGTTGCGAGTGGAAAGCCACACTCTCTGGCCGCAACAATACCTTGGACTCTTAATCCTGCGTTTATTGGCGGCTCTCACAGTCTGTGCCCTGTAACGGCAAAGTGCAGACCTCACCCTCCTCCAGGTGCGCTCACAACGTTGGACAAACGCTTGAGCGGAGGAACGCTGGACTCGGCAAGCTGGGATGAGAACAGAGGAGGCTGGTAACCCAGACTACTCTGAAACGGAGAGATAACCCGGTAGCAGACGAAGGAAGCGAATTGTGAGCGTATTCTGCCCAGGGGAGCTGTTCTGCCCAAGACGCAGGGTTTCTGAAAGAAAGGCTGCGTAGTATGCGACCAATCGTCTGATTGGCCCTCTCTGCTTGACCGTTAGACTGGGGATGAAACCCGGAAGAGAGACTGACGGACGCACCAATCAAACGACAGAACTCCCTCCAAAACTGTGACGTGAATTGCGGGCCTCTGTCTGAAACGGCGTCTAACGGGAGGCCATGAATTCTGAATACATTCTCGATAATGATTTGTGCCGTCTCCTTAGCGGAAGGAAGTTTAGCGAGGGGAATGAAATGTGCCGCCTTAGAGAACCTATCGACAACCGTAAGAATCACAGTCTTCCCCGCAGACAAAGGCAGACCGGTAATGAAGTCTAGGGCGATGTGAGACCATGGTCGAGAAGGAATGGGGAGCGGTCTGAGACGACCGGCAGGAGGAGAGTTACCCGACTTAGTCTGCGCGCAGTCCGAACAAGCAGCCACGAAACGGCGCGTGTCACGCTCCTGAGTCGGCCACCAAAAGCGCTGGCGAATAGACGCAGAGTGCCTCGAACACCGGGATGACCAGCTAACTTGGCAGAGTGAGCCCACTGAAGAACAGCCAGGCAGTGGAAACAGGAACGAAAAGGAGGTTACTAGGACAAGCGCGCGGCGACGCAGTGTGCGTGAGTGCTTGCTTAACCTGTCTTTCAATTCCCCAGACTGTTAACCCGACAACACGCCCATAAGGAAGAATCCCCTCGGGATCAGTAGAATCCACAGAAGAACTAAACAGACGGGATAAGGCATCAGGCTTGGTGTTCTTGCTACCCGGACGATAAGAAATCACAAACTCGAAACGAGCGAAAAACAACGCCCAACGAGCTTGACGGGCATTAAGTCGTTTGGCAGAACGGATGTACTCAAGGTTCTTATGGTCTGTCCAAACGACAAAAGGAACAGTCGCCCCCTCCAGGTCGCCATTCGCCTAGGGCTAAGCGGATGGCGAGCAGTTCACGGTTACCCACATCATAGTTGCGCTCAGATGGCGACAGGCGATGAGAAAAATAAGCGCAAGGATGAACCTTATCGTCAGACTGGAAGCGCTGGGATAGAATGGCTCCCAGTCTGAAGCGTCAACCTCGACAATGAATTGTCTAGTGACGTCAGGAGTAACGAGGATAGGAGCGGACGTAAAACGTTCTTTTAGAAGATCAAAAGCTCCCTGGGCGGAACCGGACCACTTAAAACACGTCTTGACAGAAGTAAGAGCTGTGAGAGGGGCAGCAACTTGACCGAAATTACGAATGAAACGCCGATAGAAATTAGCGAAACCTAAAAGCGCTGCAACTCGACACGTGACCTTGGAACGGGCCAATCACTGACAGCTTGGACCTTAGCGGAATCCATCTGAATGCCTTCAGCGGAAATAACGGAACCGAGAAAAGTAACGGAGGAGACATGAAAAGAGCACTTCTCAGCCTTTACGTAGAGACAATTCTCTAAAAGGCGCTGTAGAACACGTCGAACGTGCTGAACATGAATCTCGAGTGACGGAGAAAAAATCAGGATATCGTCAAGATAGACAAAAACAAAGATGTTCAGCATGTCTCTCAGAACATCATTAACTAATGCCTGAAAAACAGCTGGCGCATTGGCGAGACCAAACGGCAGAACCCGGTACTCAAAATGCCCTAACGGAGTGTTAAACGCCGTTTTCCACTCGTCCCCCTCTCTGATGCGCACGAGATGGTAAGCGTTACGAAGGTCCAACTTAGTAAAGCACCTGGCTCCCTGCAGAATCTCGAAGGCTGATGACATAAGGGGAAGCGGATAACGATTCTTAACCGTTATGTCATTCAGCCCTCGATAATCACGCAGGGCGCAGAGTACCGTCCTTCTTCTTAACAAAAAAGAACCCCGCCCCGGCCGGAGAGGAAGAAGGCACTATGGTACCGGCGTCAAGAGACACAGACAAATAATCCTCGAGAGCCTTACGTTCGGGAGCCGACAGAGAGTATAGTCTACCCCGAGGAGGAGTGGTCCCCGGAAGGAGATCAATACTACAATCATACGACCGGTGAGGAGGAAGGGAGTTGGCTCGGGACCGACTGAAGACCGTGCGCAGATCATGATATTCCTCCGGCACTCCTGTCAAATCGCCAGGTTCCTCCTGAGAAGTAGGGACAGAAGAAACGGGAGGGATGGCAGACATTAAACACTTCACATGACAAGAAACGTTCCAGGATAGGATAGAATTACTAGACCAATTAATAGAAGGATTATGACATACTAGCCAGGGATGACCCAAAACAACAGGTGTAAACGGTGAACGAAAAATCAAAAAGAAATAGTCTCACTGTGGTTACCAGATACTGTGAGGGTTAAAGGTAGTGTCTCAAATCTGATACTGGGAAGATGACTACCATCTAAGGCGAACATGGGCGTAGGCTTCTCTAACTCTCTGAAAGGAATGTCATGTTTCCGAACCCATGCTTCGTCCATGAAACAACCCTCAGCCCCAGAGTCTATCAAGGCACTACATGTAGCACCCGAACCGGTCCAGCGTAGATGGACCGACAAAGTAGTACAGGATTTTGATGGAGAGACTTGAGTAGTTGCGCTCACCTGTAGCCCTCCGCTTACAGATGAGCTCTGGCTTTACTGGACATGAATTAACAAAATGTCCAGCAACTCCATAATAGAGGCACAGGCGGTTGGTGATCCTCCGTTCCCTCTCCTTAGTCGAGATGCGAATCCCTCCCAGCTGCATGGGCTCAGACTCTGAGCCAGAGGAGGGAGATGGTTGCGATGCGGAGCAGGGAAACACCGTTGATGCGAGCTCTCTTCCACGAGCCCGGTGACGAAGATCTACCCGTCGTTCTATGCGGATGGCGAGAGCAATCAAAGAGTCCACATCTGAAGGAACCTCCCGGGAGAGAATCTCATCCTTAACCACTGCGTGGAGTCCCTCCAGAAAACGAGCGAGCAGCGCCGGCTCGTTCCACTCACTAGAGGCAGCAAGAGTGCGAAACTCAATAGAATAATCCGTTATGGACCGTTCACCTTGGCATAAGGAAGCCAGGGCCCTAGAAGCCTCCCTACCAAAAACTGAACGGTCAAAAACCCGAATCATCTCCTCTTTAAAGTTCTGGAACTTGTTAGAGCAATCAGCCCTTGCCTCCCAGATAGCTGTGCCCCATTCTCGAGCCCGGCCAGTAAGGAGTGAAATGACGTAAGCAACCCGAGCTCTCTCTCTAGAGTATGTGTTGGGTTGGAGAGAGAACACAATCTCACACTGCGTGAGAAAGGAGCGGCACTCAGTGGGCTGCCCGGAGTAGCAAGGTGGGTTATTAACCCTAGGCTCTGGAGGCTCGGCAGGCCAGGAAGTAACAGGTGGCACGAGACGTAGACTCTGGAACTGTCCAGAGAGGTCGGAAACCTGAGCGGCCAGGTTCTCCACGGCATGGCGAGCAGCAGACAATTCCTGCTCGTGTCTGCCGAGCATGGCTCCTTGGATCTCGACGGCAGTGTAACGAGCGTCTGAAGTCGCTGGGTCCATTCCTTGGTCGGTTCCTTCTGTCATGCAGGTGAAAGAGGACCCAAAAGCGACTTGGCGAAAACAGAGTCTTTAATCCAGTAAAGTAAATACAATCAAAAAAACACAACTTTCACTCGAAATGACGAGGACAACTGGAGACTCGATCTTGAACAGCAGGTTGCCTCGGGAAGGCACTTGAACCAGACAGACTCAGACACCTGCTCACCACGCAGCATCTGAGGAAAACACGACACGACAGGGCGATACACAAACACAGCACGGTGAATTCTAGACAAGGAACCGACAGGGCAGAAACGAATAACAAGGAGAGAAATAGGGACTCTAATCAGGGAAAAGGATCGGGAACAGGTGTGGGAAGACTAAATGATGATTAGGGGAATAGGAACAGCTGGGAGCAGGAACGGAACGATAGAGAGAAGAGAGAGCGAGAGAGTGAGAGAGGGAGGGGGAGAGAGAGGGATAGAAAGAGGGAAAGAACCTAATAAGACCAGCAGAGGGAAACGAATAGAATGGGAAGCACAGGGACAAGACAAGATAATAAATGACAAAACATGACACAGCGCCTCTTCAACCTCAGGAGGCTGAAGAAATTTGGCTTGTCACCAAAAGCACTCACAAACTTTTACAGATTCACAATCGAGAGCATCCTGGCGGGCTGTATCACCGCCTGGTACGTCAACTGCTCCGCCCACAACCGTAAGGCTCTCCAGAGGGTCGTGAGGTCTGCACAACGCATCACCGGGGGCAAACTACCTGCCCTCCAGGACACCTACACCACCCGATGTTACAGGAAGGCCATAAAGATCATCAAGGACAACAACCACACGAGCCACTGCCTGTTCACCCCGCTATCATCCAGAAGGCGAGGTCAGTACAGGTGCATCAAAGCTGGGACCGAGAGACTGAAAAACAGCTTCTATCTCAAGGCCATCAGACTGTTAAACAGCCACCACTAACATTGAGTGGCTGCTGCCAACACACTGACACTGACTCAACTCCAGCCACTTTAATAATGGGAATTGATGGGAAATGATGTAAAATATATCACTCGTCACTTTAAACAATGCTACCTAATATAATGTTACATACCCTACATTATTAATCTCATATGCATACGTATACACTGTACTCTATATCATCTACTGCATCTTTATGTAATACATGTATCACTAGCCACTTTAACTATGCCACTTTGTTTACATACTCATCTCATATGTATATACTGTACTCGATACCATCTACTGTATCTTGCCTATGCTGCTCTGTACCATCACTCATTCATATATCTTTATGTACATATTCTTTATCCCCTTACACTGTGTATAAGACAGTAGTTTTGGAATTGTTAGTTAGATTACTTGCTGGTTATTACTGCATTGTCGGAACTAGAAGCACAAGCATTTCGCTGCTCTCGCATTAACATCTGCTAACCAAGTGTATGTGACAAATACAATTTGATTTGATTTAATTGCCACACAAAACATTTTCTGATAGTGATTTATTGATACAAGTAGCGCGTGCCGGCAGTCAACCACGTAACCTCCCACTCTGCGCCATTCAGTGTTGTTGTTTATGAATGTAGCGAGTGAGCTAAGCTGTAGCATTAACAATGTATTTCAAAAGGAGACAACTCACAAATGTGGGAATATGAAAGTCAGGAATCCGATTCTGACAGTGACAGTGAGGAGCTGCCCCCCAACCTTGTAGCCATTGAGAACCCTGAATCTGAATTTCCCTTGTCCACTGAGGAAGTACCAGGTCCCTTTGAAGATGCTGGTGGTGATGGAGGCAGACCGACAGTGGATGAAGTACAGGAGTTCTGTGGTAGCTGGCAGGCCACCTGTAATTTCATCCCTCCTGGCCCTGCTGTTTGTTTTGACGAGTCCCAGTCTGGAGTGCAACGCCCCTTGCCATTTCCAACTGAGGCAGAGTGCTTCAAGATGTTTCTGACAGAGGAGCTGGTGGGAGACATAGTTGAGGAGACCAATCGCTATGCCTTAGAGCTACAGGAGAAGAGAGAGCCAGGAGTGAGGGGGAAACTCGCTAAATGGGTGACAACCACAATTAGTGAAATGTATACCTTCCTGGTGACAGTCCTTCTCATGGGAATAGTAAAGAAGAACTCCATAAGAGAATACTGGAGCAGCGATCCTATGTTTGCAACTCCCTTCTTTGCCACCCTCTTTTCCCAAGATCGCTTCCTAGTTCTGCTGTGATGCCTGCATTTCGTCAACAATGCTACTGCCATCCTAAGTGACCCGTTATGCAAAATAAGAAATGTTCTTACCAGCCTGACATCAGCATTTGGTCGGGTCTTTGTGCCATGCAAGGACCTATGTATTGATGAGTCCCTGATGTTATGGAAAGGTAGGCTGGCGTTCCGTCAATATATTCCCTCCAAAAGGCACAGGTGTTTGTAATTGTATGTACAGTTCACATACAAATCCATTGACTGACTGACCTGACAGGTGACTTGACGAGATGGGGGTGGAAATGCAGTTGTTCAGTCACTGCATGGATATTAAATATGGGTTATGCATATTCAGTTTTTTGTCCTCTAGTAAAACAAGTTGTTGAACCAACTACAAATACTGCAATAAAATAGATGACTATTACATATTGGCATGTGTTTTCTTGCTGTGTTTTCATCCAGTAAAACTGTTAAGGAGTGTACACTAGCATACAAAAGCTGTCCTCATTTTTCAGCTCCAAAGATGTCCAGCTCCAGTTATGATATTGGCAAATAATGTTTGTGGTTTCTGAAAGTACAGAATAAAGAGGAATTATTCATTAGAATACAATATAAGGATATAGCAATAAAACAATACTACACGGAAGTAACATAAAACACACTGCTATAAAAAATAGTTTATTGCATTGACAAAATCACAGATTTGAGTTATAACAGTAAGAAACTAACTTTTGAGCGCCACAAGGGGGCAAGGCAGGGCGGAACAGAGCTATGCTGAATAGACCAAATAAACAAACCATGGTCATATTTTTTAGTTATTTAACTAGTCAAGTAATTTAATTACAAATTATTATTTACAATGATGGCATACACCGGCAAAACTCGGACAACGCTGGGCCAATTGTGCGCTGCACCATGGGACTCCCAATCACAGCCAGTTGTGATACAGCCTGGATTTGAACCAGGGTGTCTGTAGTGACGCCCTCTAGCACTGACATGTAGTACCATGGACCGAGTTTGTCGTGGGTGATTGTCCTTAGTGTCCTTGTTCCTGTCTATGTGTTAGCGTACACAAGTATAGGCTGTTTCAGTTTTCTTTACGTTTATTGTTTTTTGTAGTGTTTGTATTTAGATTTGTGTTAAGTTTGTTTATTTAAACATGGATCGCAATCTACACGCTGCATTTTGGTCCGACTCTCCTTCACCACAAGAGAACCGTTACACTAATAGAATAATGTAGCTTGGTAAGCATGATTGACTATAACACCATAAAGGTTATAAAATGTGTAACGTTACCTCACGTGTCCGCAGTTATAAGGAATATATTATGATCCATACATACAGTGAGCTACAGCAGAAATGGCATACGGAAACGATTACAACGTAATAAGGCACTTACTTTGATAGAAACACAGCCTGGATTTGAACCAGGGAGTCTGTAGTGACGCCTCTAGCACTGATTCGCTGTGGCTTTGACCGCTGCATCACTTGGGAGTCATAAGGCCATGTATAGCTTCAAAATACAACACAGGATAATACTTCTCTGACGCAATTAGCATTGTTTTACAGAGCTAATAGAAGAATGTGGCTACATAAGCACGATTGACTATAACACCATAAATGTTATAAAATTAGTCAAGTTACCTCACGTGTCCGTGGTGATAAAGAATATACACAAATATATTATGCTCCATACATACAGTACGCTACAATATAAATGTGGAATGAAAATGTGAACACGCGTGCAGATCCTGTTCTGATGGGAGATGAGCAAATGTCTGCAGACATGAACTGAATTTTGTCCGTGTCAGAAATGTCCCAACAATACAAATGACTATTTTTATGTGAATGAATGAGGAGGCGGAACACACCTAAATTCAAACTGTTTTTAGAAAATAAAAACTTGTCAGAAAATTATTTGAAATTGAAGTTGAAACAACGTATAAATATGAACAGGCTGCGTGCTTTAGTTTGAGGGCAGCGCGGATCAAATGTACTGTTACGTATCAATCACATTCTGGAATGGAGAGAACATTCTAACATCATGTGCATAAAAAAACTCACACTGGGGCAACCGTTAGATGTTTGGGACTCACGCATGAAAGGGTTAATGATAAGTAATACATGTATCTTTCATCAAAGTTTTTGATGAGTATTTATGTTATATGACGTGGCTCTCTGTAATTACTCTGGATATTTTGGAGGCATTTCTGAACATGACATGAATTTATTTCTGCAGGCATGGATGTGCCTCGGAGCCAAAAGGGCACAGCATTGAGGCGTAGCTGTGTTCTTTGCAAAATTAAGTCCCCCATCACCTGCACCACATGCTTGGTGACCCTCTGCTTTACAGCAGAAAGAGACTGCTATGGCACCTGGCATCAGCAACACAATATTGTGTAGAGGACTGAGGGTCTTCCAAATATTGTAAGTGTTATTTTGTAAATGTATATATTTTTTTCATGTTTTCACTCCATTTTTTTAGGGGGGTGTGTTAGAATACAATTTTGGTATTTTGTATATAGTTATTCCATTCAAAATGTATAACTTCACCAATTTGGCCACTTGGGTACATTTGAGCTACTTGTTTGGGACACCTGGGTGACTTCATGATAAATGTCATGGATCACACTCATTTTGTAAGTTATCATTCTGAAACTATGCACAAGTACTGTTACCCTCTTATGTTTTTCACTGAAATTGTCCCCATCATCCTATCTGAATGTTTGTTTTGTCTTGTTCATTTTAAAGATGATGATACAACAATAAAAATAAAAAAACCTATGGCTTTTTCATTGTATTATCTAAACCAGATCTATTATGTTATATTCTACTACATTCAATTCACATTGACAGAAACTTCAGAGTGTTTTCTTTCAAATGAAACCAAGAAAATGCTTATCCTTGGTTCTGGGCCTGAACTACTACAAGCAGTTAGGTTTGGGTATGTCTTCAGGCCGGAAATTGAAAAAAGTAGCGGGGTAGCTGTAAGAGGTTTTATTGAAGGAAGAACACTTAACCAAAACAACAAAACGAACATGACACTATGAACAGCAAGTACTGACACAGGCAACTATACATAGACAATAACCCACAAACCATCTAAGGCATATGGCTACCTAAATATGGGCCCCAATCAGAGACAACGATAAACAGCTGCCTCTGATTGAGAACCAATCTAGGCAACCATAGACATAAAGACACCTAGACTGGAAAAACCCCACGAACATACAAAAACCCTAATGATAACTAAGGTCAGGGTGTCCAGAACTAGAGCCGCAACCGAGGTTAGATGCCCCCCCCCCCGAAGGTGCGGACTCTCGGCCGCAAACCTAAACCTATATGGAAGGGGTCTGGGTGGGCATCTAACCTCGGTGGCGGCACTGGTTCTGGACGTCGCCCCCGTTCTTTACTCTGAGTCCGCTCTTGTAGCACCGACACGTGGATCATCGTCGGAGGCTCTGGACTGCAGATCCTCGCCGTAGGCCCCGGGCTGGGAACCCTCGCCG
This sequence comes from Oncorhynchus gorbuscha, assembly GCF_021184085.1. Classification (NCBI taxonomy): domain Eukaryota; kingdom Metazoa; phylum Chordata; class Actinopteri; order Salmoniformes; family Salmonidae; genus Oncorhynchus; species Oncorhynchus gorbuscha. Next base: position 35,298,443 of record NC_060179.1, on the reverse strand, counting down.
GATGTTCTGGACTGAGGACTGTTGCTGGAGACCCCGGACTGGGGACGTTCGCTGGGGAACATCACTGCATGGATCATCAGCGGAGGTCCCGGGCTGGGGATTGTCGCTGGAGACCCCGGGCTGGGGACTGTCGCAGGAGACCCTGGGTTGTGGCCCGTCGTGGGAGGTTCCGGACTGTGGCCCGTCGAGGGAGGTTCCGGACTGTGGCCCGTCGTGGGAGGTTCCGGACTGTGGCCCGTCGTGGGAGGTTCCGGACTGTGGCCCGTCGTGGGAGGTCCCGGACTGTGGCCCGTCGTGGGAGGTTCCGTCGTGGGAGTTCTGGGCTGTGGCCCGTCGTGGGAGGTTCCGGGCTGTGGCCCGTCGTGGGAGGTTCCGGACTGTGGCCCGTCGTGGGAGTTCTGGGCTGTGGCCCGTCGTGGGAGGTTCCGGGCTGTGGCCCGTCGTTGGAGGTTCCGGACTGTGGCCCCTCGTTGGAGGTTCTGGTCTGTCGCCCGTCGCCGGACGTTCTGGACTGGGTACTGGACTGCCGAGGCGCACTATAGGCCTGGTGCGTGGTGCTGGCACTGGTGGTATCGGGCTGGGGACACGCAACTCAGGGTGAGTGCGCGGAGCAGGAACTGGGCGTACTGGACTGCCGAGGCGCACTACAGTCGGCTTGGCTCTCTCATTCAACTGACTCACTGACTAGGCAGGCTAGAGCGAGAGCCACTGTAATGTGAGAGTGTGTGATGCAACCACTAGAGTGGGCGACTCCATATGAGGGCCGAAACAAGCTCCAACACCCCTTGAATATAAATACTGTAAACGATTACAAAACTATTATCTCACATTCTCCCACATTTGAAGTTTTAGGTTTTGAAAAAGTGTACGATAAAACTGTATTACCCCTTTTTCAAAACAACTATTTTCCTTTTTCTTGTTTGTCCACGGGCGTGGAAGGAAGCTAAAGTACACAGAACAAAAATATTAAATAGAACATGCAAAAATATAAAATCAGTCAATTGAAATAATTTAATTAGTCTCTAATCTATGCATTTCACATGGTGAGTAAAGTCATGAAAATGAATGGCAAAAGATTTTGTCATAAAATGACCCAACAATTTCAATGAACGATGTAGATGAGTTGGGTTTTCTGCGTCTGTTGGTCACAGATATCTTTCCAAAAAAACGGTAAGGGGCATGAATCAGAAAAACACAGTATCTGGTACCATAACCCCACTGCCACCATTGAGCATTCTGTTCACAACGTTGACATCAGCAAACCACTCGCCCATGAGACGCCATACAAGCAGTCTGCCATCTGCCCGGTACAATTGAAGCCGGGATTCATCCGTGAAGAGCACAGTTCTCCAGGGTGTCAATGGCCATTGAAGGTGAGCATTTGACCTCGGAAGTCGGTTACAACGCCAAACTGCAGTCCGGTCAAAACCCTGGGGAGGACTGAGAGCATGCGGATGAGCTTCCCTGAGATGATTTCTGACAATATGTGCAGGAGAAAGAGAAAGTGGGTTTGCTATAGAAACCATCATAAAATAACACATTATCATCAGTCACATTAAATAACTATAATTAACATCTGACATACTGTAAACTACTAGATGTATCATCTTCGTGATGAGAGCGGGTTATTGCTGCTGGGTTAAGAATTAACTTATTTTCCAGTGTCTTGCAAATTATTTATCCCTCCCGCATTACAACCTGTAATTTAAATGGACATTTATTTGGATTATATGTAATGGACATACACAAAATAGTCCAAATTGATGAAGTGAAATGAAAAAAATAAAATGTTTCAAAACATTCTACAAAATTAAAAACGGAAAAGTGGTGTGTGCATATGCATTCAACTCTTTTGCTATGAAAACCCTAAATAAGATCTGGTGCAACCAATTACCTTCAGAAGACACACAATTAGTTAAATAAAGTCAACCTGTGTGCAATCTGTGTCACATGATCTGTCACATGATCTCAATATATATACACACCTGTTCTGAAAGGCCCCAGAGTCTGCAACAACACTAAGCAAGGGGCACCACAAAGCAAGAGGCACCATGAAGACCAAGGAGCTCTCCAAACAGGTCAGAGACAAAGTTGTGGAGAAGTACAGAATATCATAAACTTTGAACATCCCACAGAGCACCATTACATCCATTACTTAAAAATTAAAATAATATGGCACCACAACAAACCTGCCAAGAGAGGACCGCCCACCAAAACTCACAGACCAGGCAAGGAGCTGCAAAGTTCCACAGTGGCGATTGGAGAATCTGTGCATAGGACCACTTTAAGCCGTACACTCTGAAGTGCTGGGCTTTAAAGAAGTGTGGCCAGAAAAAAAGCCATTGCTTAAAACTAGTTAGGGATAGGCAGGACGCAAATGTCTCAACTGGCCATTTTCCAGGGAAAATGAAGAGCGCCAGATTCAAATAAAATACTTTAAAATTCAAACTTTCATTAAATTACACATGTAAGATACTCAATTAAAGCTTCCCTCGTTGTGAATCCAGCCAACATGTCAGTTTTTTAAAATGTTTTTTGGCGAAAGCATAAGAAGCTATTATCTGATAGCCTGCACCATCAGGAGCATCACAGGAGTTGGCATATTTCAACCCTGCAGGCGCTACACAAAACGCTGAAATAAAATATAAAACATACACACATTACCTTTGACGAGCTTCTTTTGTTGGCACTCCAATATGTCCCATAAACATCACAATTGTTCCTTTTGTTCGATTAATTCCGTCTATATATATCCAAAATGTCCATTTATATAGCGCGTTTGATCCAGAAAAAAACAGCTTACAAAAAACGCAATGGTACTACAAAATATTTCAAAAGTTGCCTATAAACTTTGCCAAAATATTAAAATGTTAATAATCGATCAAATTGTAGACGGGGCAATCTGTGTTCAATACAGGAAAGAAAACAAACCAGCGCCACTTTTCACGTCTTGCGCAATTCACAAGTGTCTCCAGTTCCTAGTTGGCCTACTTCTTCATTGCACAAAGGAATAACCTCAACCAAATTCCAAAGACTGGTGACATCCAGTGGAAGTGGTAGGAACTGAAAATGGGTTCTTGAGAAATATCTCTTGGCAATAACAGGTCAGGGAACAGAGGAGAAAAATTCTGAACAGTTAGTCCTCTGATTCAAACAGTTTTAGAAACTTCAGAGTGTTTTCTATTCAAATCTATGAATAATATGCACAAGCGGGCTGTCAAGCGGGCTGTCATGTGCCTTTTACTGAGGAGTGGCTTTCGTCTGGCCACTATACCATAACGGGCTGATTGGTGGAGTGCTGCAGAGATGGATGTCCTTCCCGAAGGTTCTCACATCTCCATAGAGGACTCTGGAGCTCTGTCAGATTGACCATTCGGTTCTTGGCCACTTCCCTGTCACAGGCCTTTCTCCCCCGATTGCTCAGTTTGGCCTGGCGGCCTGCTCTTGGAAGAGTCTTGGTGGTTCCAAACTTCTTCAATTTAAGAATGATGGAGGCCCCTGTGTTCTTGAGGAACTTCAATGCAACGTACATTTTTTTGCTACCCTTCCCCTGATCTGTGCCTCGACACAATCCTGTCTTTGAACTTCCGGCGCCGACAGAGATGGCCGCCTCGCTTCGCGTTCCTAGGTAACTGTGCAGTTTTTTTACGTGTTATTTCTTACATTGGTACCCCAGGTCATCTTAGGTTTCATTACATACAGTCGAGAAGAACTACTGAATATAAGAGCAGCGTCAACTCACCATCAGTACGACCAAGAATATGACTTTCCAGAAGCGGATCCTGTGTTCTGCCTTTCACCCAGGACAAAGGAATGGATCCCAGCCGGCGATCCAAAACAATGAATTCGTAAAAGAGGGAAACCAAGCGGTCTTCTGGTCAGACTCCGGAGACGGGCACATCGCGCACCACTCCCTAGCAAGGGTAGCATTCCAGAGGGACATCAGAGACTGTAATGTTCTTTGCTTCACGGAAACATGGCTCACTCGAGAGACGCTATCTGAGTTGGTGCAGCCAGCTGGTTTCTCCACACATCGCGCCAACAGAAACAAACATCTTTCTGGTAAGAAGAGAGGCGGGGGCGTATGCTTTATGGTTAACGAGACGTGGTGTGGTCACAACAACATACAGGAACTCAAATCCTTCTGTTCACCTGATTTAGAATTCCTTACAATCAAATGTTGAAAGCATTATCTACCAAGGGAATTCTCTTCGATTATAATCACAGCCGTATATATTCTCTCCCAAGCAGATACATCAATGGCTCTGAACGAACTTTATTTGACTCTTTGCAAACTGGAAACCACATATCCTGAGGCTGCATTCATTGTAGCTGGGGATTTTAACAAGGCTAATCTGAAAACAAGACTCCCTAAATTGTATCAGCATATCGATTGCGCAACCAGGTCTGGTAAAACCTTGGATCATTGCTATTCTAACTTCCACGACGCATATAAGGCCCACCCCCGCCCTCCTTTTGGAAAAGCTGGCCATGACTCCATTTTGTTGCTCCCTGCCTACAGACAGAAGCTAAAACAAGAAGCTCCCGCGTTGAGGTCTGTTCAACGCTGGTCCGACCAATCTGATTCCACGCTCCAAGACTGCTTCCATCACGTGGACTGGGATATGTTTCGTATTGCGTCAAACAACAACATTGACGAAAATGATCATCAGATCATCAGTATAGAGACAAAGTAGAATCGCAATTCAACGGATCAGACACAAGAGGTATGTGACAGGGTCTACAGTCAATCTCAGATTACAAAAAGAAAACCACCCCAGTCACGGACCAGGATGTCTTGCTCCCAGGCAGACTAAGTAACATTTTGCCCGCTTGAGGACAATACAGTGCCACTGACACTGCCTGCAACCAAAACATGCGGACTCTCCTTCACTGCAGCCGAGGTGAGTAAAACATTTAAACGTGTTAACCCTCGCAAGGCTGCAGGCCCAGACGGCATCCCCAGTCGCGCCCTCAGAGCATGCACAGACCAGCTGGCTGGTGTGTTTACAGACATATTCAATCAATCCTTATCCCAGTCTACTGTTCCCACATACTTCAAGAGGGCCACCATTGTTCCTGTTCCCAAGAAAGCTAAGGATCCCAAGAAAGCTAAGTTAACCCTGGGTCTCGACCCTGCCCTGTGCAACTGGGTACTGGACTTCCTGACGGGCCCCCCCCCAGGTGGTGAGGGTAGGTTTCAACATCTCCACCCTACTGATCCTCAACACTGGGGCCCCACAAGGGTGCGTTCTGAGCCCTCTCCTGTTCACCCACGACTGCGTGGCCACGCACACCTCCAACTCAATCATTAAGTTTGCGAACGACACAACAGTGGTAGGCTTGATTACTAACAACGACGAGATGACCTACAGGGAGGAGGTGAGGGCCCTCGGAGTGTGGTGTCAGGAAAATAACCTCACACTCAATGTCAACAAAACTAAGGAGATGATTGTGGACTTCAGGAAACAGCAAAGGGAACACCCCTCTATCCACATCGATGAGACAGTAGTGGAGAGGGTAGTAAGTTTTAAGTTCCTCGGCGTACACATCACAGACAAACTGAATTGGTCCACCCACAAAGACAGCATCGTGAAGAAGGAACAGCAGCGCCTCTTCAACCTCAGGAGGCTGAAGAAATTTGGCTTGTCACCAAGGAAGCTCTTTGCCACCTTCTCCTCCCTCCTGAATCCTCCTCCCCCTCCCCCCCTCCTCCCTCTCAGCAGATGACTTCGTCAGCCATTTTGAAAAGAAGGTCGACGACATCCGATCCTCGTTTGCTAAGTCAAACGACACCGCTGGTTCTGCTCACACTGCCCTACCCTGTGCTCTGACCTCTTTCTCCCCTCTCTCTCCAGATGAAATCTCGCGTCTTGTGACGGCCGGCCGCCCAACAACCTGCCCGCTTGACCCTATCCCCTCCTCTCTTCTCCAGACCATTTCCAGAGACCTTCTCCCTTACCTCACCTCGCTCTTCAACTCATCCCTGACCGCTGGCTACGTCCCTTCCGTCTTCAAGAGAGCGAGAGTTGCATCCCTTCTGAAAAAACCTACACTCGATCCCTCCGATGTCAACAACTACAGACCTTCTTTCTTTTCTCTCAAACTCTTGAACGTGCCGTCCTTGGCCAGCTCTCCCGCTATCTCTCTCAGAATTACCTTCTTGATCCAAATCAGTCAGGTTTCAAGACTAGTCATTCAACTGAGAATGCTCTTCTCCGTATCACGGAGGCGCTCCGCACTGCTAAAGCTAACTCTCTCTCTCCTGCTCTCATCCTTCTAGACCTATCGGCTGCCTTCGATACTGTGAACCATCAGATCCTCCTCTCCACCCTCTCCGAGTTGGGCATCTCCGGCGCGGCCCACGCTTGGATTGCGTCCTACCTGACAGGTCGCTCCTACCAGGTGGCGTGGCGAGAATCTGTCTCCTCACCACGCGCTCTCACCACTGGTGTCCCCCAGGGCTCTGTTCTAGGCCCTCTCCTATTCTCGCTATACACCAAGTCACTTGGCTCTGTCATAACCTCACATGGTCTCTCCTATCATTGCTATGCAGACGACACACAATTAATCTTCTCCTTTCCCCCTTCTGATGACCAGGTAGCGAATCGCATCTCTGCATGTCTGGCAGACATATCAGTGTGGATGACGGATCACCACCTCAAGCTGAACCTCGGCAAGACGGAGCTGCTCTTCCTCCCGGGAAAGGACTGCCTGTTCCATGAACTCGCCATCACGGTTGACAACTCCATTGTGTCATCCTCCCAGAGCGCTAAGAACCTTGGCGTGATCCTGGACAACACCCTGTCGTTCTCAACTAACATCAAGGCGGTGGCCCATTCCTGTAGGTTCATGCTCTACAACATCCGCAGAGTACGACCCTGCCTCACACAAACCCCTTGTCAGCTCGGGGGTTTGAACTTGCAACCTTCCGGTTACTAGTCCAAAGCGCTAACCACTAGGCTACCCTGCCGCCCCAACATGATTTGGAATGGCACACACACATATACAGCTCTGGAAAAAATTAAGAGACCACTGCAAAATGATCCGTTTCTCTGGTTTTACTATTTATAGGTATGTGTTTGGGTAAAATGTAAATTTGTTTTATTCTATAAACAACTGACAACATTTCTCCCAAATTCCAAATAAAAATATTGTCATGTATTTGCAGAAATTGACAACTGGTCTAAATGCTGGAAGTGACAATACTTTTATTTGAAATTTGGGAGAAATGTTGTCAGTAGCTTATATTATAACCTATAACACACCTATAAATAGTAAAACCAGTGAAACTGATCATTTTGCAGTGGAATTTTTTCCATAACTGTTTATAAATTCAACGAGCAAAGTGATCATGCGGTTTACATGTGGCTGCTAGTTCTGTGTTTGCGTGTCATCAGGGGTGTATTTATTCAGCTGATTCTATTGAAAAACATTTCTTAAACGGAAGCAAACAGAACAAAATGAAGATAAACATAATTGAATTTGTCCAGCAGAAACTATTATTTGCAACTATTGTTCTCAATAAGTCTGTAGCCATATCTCTTTTATGATCACAGACCTGGTGGTGTAGCAGGCCATGTACAGTAACAGGCCATTTCAAGTTGCTAGTGACCAAGAAGTTATCAGTAAAATAAAATATTTTCAATTACATTTTGCACATGGGTTTTCACGTGCTCAAATGTCACGTGCTCAAATGTTGTCACGTGTAGTTTCATGGTATCACGTTGGAATGTCACATTTATTTCAAGAGATCATGTTATCACATTAACTTCATGCAAAATAAAATGTGATCACATGAAATTCATGTGGTTTTACCATAAAGGTTCTGTGGGGTCTCAATAACCCTTGTGGATAGCTTTTCGTGGAGAAAAACACATTTGTAAAAACTGATTGTGCATGGGGCTAAGAAGAAGAAGGTCACTTTAACTGGATAATACTCAAAGCAGCAGACTCATTTGTTCTTCTAAAAATAAATGAGCAGTTTAGCCCCTATGAATATGAATAACGCCTTGCATTAGTTACTAATGCTTCTGTTGGTCACAGTCGGACGGAGATAATTAACGGTAGCTACATATTTAAGTCTTGACTTTGTTTATATGCTAACTCCCAAATAATTTATTTTGATTTACTATGTTGGTGAAGTTTTGATGTTTGTCAGTCCACGCAGACAACAGAATGAGGGGGCTATAATGAAGGCTAGGATTAGGGCTATCAATATGGCTTAGTTTAGGGCTGAGGCTGGATCTGTATTTGTGTGACACACACCCCACAGACACTTCTGCCCCCTCCCCTTCCCTCCTGCTTCCTCCTGTCTCTCCTTGATAGCACTGGCCTAACAAGGCTGTGGGGTTTACCTGTGCGGGCACAATTGGACAGGTGCCTAATCATCTGGCCCCAAGTCAGCCATTGGCCAGCCAGTATGGTCAGCGTCCAATGGCACAACAGATGGGCCCTCGCAGGACCGGACCAATCTCATCTGCATTCATATGCTGTAGAAGAGAGGAAGAAAAGAAGCATGGAAAAGGAGAGGATCTTAGAGGCATTTCTCTCATCCTTTACGTTCAAGGAAGAGGACAGTAGGATAGGTATATGGAGTTGGTACACATTGCATCCTAAATGGCACCCTATTCCCTTTATAGTGCACTTTAGGGCCAATAGGGCTCTGGTCAAAAGTAGTGTGCTATATAGGGAATAGGGTGCCATGTGGTATGCACACACCCCATTGAATAGAAAAAAAAATGTCCAAAGCTATGAGCAAAGCAGAACATGAGGATTATAACAAGCATAGCAGATTACTCCTCCTGTAGGCTGTCAATTAAAGGGGAATGGAAACACTTTAGGAAGTAAATCTAAGCAAAGAGATGTATTCAATCTACTAATACTAAACATGTGCATTTAACATAATAACATCTCTATATTTAGTATTTTGATTGTCGACAATGACTGACAGCAGTGCGTCACTGGCAGGAATCATCACATTTTCTGTAGTATTGAGTTTTCGCAAGGAGAGTGAATTCGAAGAGAGTAAGGTTAGGTGCGTACAACGAAGATGGCAACAAGAAGTAATAATTCAAACATGAACTGTATAGCGCCAGGTAGTTGGAATTGGCTCCAAAAAAATAATTCAGTAAGCTACCATCGGCTCCCCAAGGGCCCACAACTTTTGAAGAAGTGGCTCCATGTCCTGATGAGGAAACTTGCCAGCTCGAGCAAGCAGGATCTTGGACAGCACTTCGTGGAGACATAATTTACGATGAAGAGCCCTTTCGATTCGGCAACCGGGAGTTTCCAAATGGAAAGGAGTCATACATTGAAGACCTTAGGGTTATGGTGTAAGGGTTACCGATCGACCATCAACACATTTTCTGACTTCTGAGTCAAGCAAAAGCGACTGAATGGAGGAGGCGAGGCGAGGCGGGTCAATGCAATGGAGCCTGAAATAACGTTAACCGCTCATGACCGTTGTTGACTAGGCTAGTGTTAGACACTGCAGATCTTTGTTGCAACTCTAGTTGCAGGTAACTGGCTTATTGCGTCTGAAGTGTATTGTATAACACCCTCCAGCAAATAATGTTAGCAAGCAACTCAACTGCAACTAAACGTGCAACACAGTTTCTCCATGTACCAGTTATTAGGTAACATTAGTTAATGTAAACTCACTTACTTTTCTACATTGCCTTGGTCCGTACAATTTACCTTATTTTAAGCGCCCAAAAAGCATAATACTTCCAGATCAACTGTAATGTCAATACCATTGTAAATTTCTCCCCTTTCTAACATAATTCATGTCGAGACCTCCACGCTGCCCGTTTCTGCATAATTCAACAAGGCAATGAGCTCTTTCGGGTCTTTTACAAAATGGCGGGTGGGGAATAGAAAAAAATGTGTGTAGTGAGAAGGATTTTTTTTTTCACTCGATCTTGTACAACTTATCACCTTATCGCCTCTAAAATGTAAATTAAACACTATAAAGAGTTGATATAATGTGTCATTACATACCTGTTTGCGTCGATTTTGAATCGTGTTTTTAGGGTGGTGCTAAAGTGATCTTCAGAAGTAACAGCGGTTTTGAGAATCATGTTCGCTTGCAGTGATGATGCAAAACATGACTAGGTATGCCCCCTTACCTCCGTCAGTGTCCAATTCTTGTTTTTAAACGAGAGAAGTGTTACACCTGGTGGAGAGAGATTGTAAGACGGAAAAAGTTGCTTTATGCGTGCTTTACGTTACGGCATGACACGTCACGATGTAACGGCGGGTCAGTTTTTTCAACTGCTCCAATACTATAGAACCATTACCATGTCGATCAACACTTGAATAGAAACATAGTTCACATCACAGATCTTGAAGTCAACAGATTCGCTACAGTCCCATTAGTTTTCTTTGCAGCCTCGTTTGAATGTCGCGTTTGCATACATTTCTACGGAAGGGGGGTTAGTTTATGTTCCGTGTCAGTTAGTCAAGTACTGTTACGTAATACATTTTGTTGACAGATTTGTTTTTGTCATGTTTTGTTTGCTCCACCTCATTTAGCTAGACTGAAATTGACATGGTTAATGTTTGCTGAAAAACAAATGTCCCTGTATTTGCTGTGTGTGTGTGTGTGTGTGTGTGTGTGTGTGTCGGCGAAGCATACAAGAGAGTTAGCTTGTTAATGCCAACTGATATATCTGGGTTCAGTTGTCTTCAGGATGATATCTATATCCCCGAAAAGGGTTTTATCCTGGAGGAGACTGTGCAGGAGGCAGAGGAGGTACATGCAAATCCATGTTATTTATAAGGCTATTGTTTATTTCAAGTATATGCAGTGATTAATGAATATAACTATAGCCTAATAGATGCCTTAATTGTTTTCTACCAACAGGAAATAATGGTTAGTACAGCATGCCAAACTGACCCCTGGGTACCAGAGTGTTCCTGTGATGAGGTGGAAAAGAGGTCCACCGGGATCATCACTAAAGAGCTTGGGCCCAGCTAGATTGCGCTCACTACCATCAGTATACAACCGAGTCCTGCCCCTATTGTACACAGATGGTGCTGATGGAGAGTGAGATCAGTAAAGACCATAACTCGTTGTTTAAACCTGAGAGCTCAGAAGCACAATCATCACAGTGCAAGCCAAGATATATCAATCACTTCGGGGGAGTGGGCTGGTGTTCCAAATATGGAGAAGGAGCGGGGCATTCAACAGCGAATTCAAAGATACACCCATCCATAAAGGGAATCGGAGTGGAATTGCTTTTCCACTTATTTTTTTTTTACCGTTTCAACAGATGTGCTACCTTGTCCCGGTCCTGATGTTTCGACTCTCTCTCTCAAACTATGAATGCTCAGCTATGAGGTATTGAATTGTTGCACCCTCTATAACCATTGTGGTTATTATTTTGATGTAAAAAGGGCATCTGTAAAATACATTCGATTGATTGTTTGCTGTGCTGGATGCTGTGGATTTACTAACTGTCTGAGTGATAGGACATTTATATAGTATCTAACGTATTTTGGTGTGTATTTAATCTGCATCTTAACTTCTTATAAAGTGGCAATCAGCAGTATAAACAATAACAAAGTGCCTCTCTGCTCCTCTTTCGGGAAAAAACTGAGGGATGGGTCTGGAGAAATGTAACCACTCTCAAAATCATAGACAGGGCTATAGATGCTAGAACTGACCATCCATGATATCACAATTGTAATCCTATTTCTATGATCTGGTTTCACTACCATGTACCCAGTTCGCTTTGGATAAAGTTGTCTGGCATATATTATTAAAGTCTACTTTGACCCAGTGTAGTTACCATTCCTCTCCAACATATGGCAGCCAAAGATAGGTGAAGTCACTACAGGGACACGGGGTTATTGCGCTTTAAAGGTATGTTTATCTTCAAAGCAAGTTTATCTGGTTATGCTTCAACATGTTGTTATAGTGGTGAGCTAACTAATACTATTTTTACATAAGGTGCAGGCATTACATCTATGTCTTTAAAAAATTACTAGATTTTCTAAATTAACTTGTTTTATTTAACTATTCATGAAAATACAAGTATCTCAAATGTTTCGAAAGCCTAGAATCTTGCTAATCCAACTGCGTTGTCGGATTTAAAAAATGATTTACTCTGAGCCGCCCCATAAAAAACAATTATTTCAACCAGCACAGGTGTAACAAAATCAAAAACTGCAATAAAATAAATAGTTTACCTTTGACGATCTTCCTCTGATTGCAATCCCAATGCTCATTGTTACACAATGAATGGTATTTTGTTTGATAAAATCCATTTTTATAGCCTAACACAACTTTTTGTGAACCGCTTGTGTCGTGAATTCCGTCTCATTCCATTTTCGACGACACATTGGATGTAAATACACACATTATTAAACATGACTTTTCCAATCATGTTTGGTTTCATTGCAATCAACTGGTTTGTTTGTAACTGGTTGTAACACAACCAAACCTGATGGGTCATTTCGTGGGACGTATTGACTGAAAGAAATCGATTTGAAGACAACAAGTAATGACATCATTGTGCACCAATGATATGACTGCTGTTTTGTTTATTGACTGTATTTTAACCCAATGACCACTGATCGTCTTGAAATCTAGCTGGGTAGATAGCCAATGAGCTGAGGTAAACAGCAATATGTCATGTTTATGTGTTGGAAAACCAACCCATGTAGTAAACTCTTGAAACTTCCGGCGCCGACAGAGATGGCCGCCTCGCTTTCTGTTCCTAGGAAACTCTGCAGTTTGTTTTTTTACGTGTTATTTCTTACAGTGGTACCCCAGGTCATCTTAGGTTTCATTACATACAGTCGAGAAGAACTACTGAACATAAGAGCAGCGTCAACTCACCATCAGTACGACAAGAATATGACTTTCGCCAAGCGGATCCTGTGTTCTGCCTTTCACCCAGGACAACGGAATGGATCCCAGCCGGCGACCCAAAAAACCGACTTCGTAGAAGGGGGAAACGGAGCGGTCTTCTGGTCAGACTCCGGAGACGGGCACATCGCGCACCACTCCCTAGCATTCTTCTCGCCAATGTCCAGTCTCTAGACAACAAGGTTGAAGAAATCCGAGCAAGGGTAGCATTCCAGAGGGACATCAGAGACTGTAACGTTCTTTTCTTCACGGAAACATGGCTCACTGGAGAGACGCTATCGGAGTCAGTGCAGCCAACTGGTTTCTCCACGGATCGCGCAGACAGATACAAACATCTTTCTGGTAAGAAGAGGGACGGGGGCGTATGCTTCATGGTTAACGTGACGTGGTGTGATCATAACAACATACAGGTACTCAAGTCCTTCTGTTCACCTGATTTAGAATTCCTCACAATCAAATGTCGACCGCATTATCTACCAAGGGAATTCTCTTCGATTATAATCACAGCCGTATATATTCCACCCCAAGCAGACACATCGATGGCTCTGAACAAACTTTATTTTACTCTTTGCAAACTAGAATCCATTTATCCGGAGGCTGCATTCATTGTAGCTGGGGATTTTAACAAGGCTAATCTGAAAACAAGACTCCCTAAATTTTATCAACATATCGATCGCGCAACCAGGGCCGGAAAAACCTTGGATCACTGCTATTCTAACTTCCGCGACGCATATAAGGCCCTGCCCCGCCCTCCTTTCGGAAAAGCTGACCACGACTCCATTTTGTTGATCCCTGCCTACAGACAGAAACTAAAACAAGAAGCTCCCGCGCTGAGGTCTGTTCAACGCTGGTCCGACCAATCTGATTCCACACTCCAAGACTGCTTCCATCACGTGGACTGGGATATGTTTCGTATTGCGTCAGACAACAACATTGACGAATACGCTGATTTGGTGAGCGAGTTCATTAGAACGTACGTTGAAGATGTCGTTCCCATAGCAATGATTAAAACATTCCCAAACCAGAAACCATGGATTGGTAGCAGAATTCACGTGAAACTGAAAGCCCGAACCACTGCTTTTAATCAGGTCAAGGCGACCGGAAACATGACCGAATACAAACAGTGTAACTATGTCCTCCGCAAGGTAATCAAACAAGCTAAGTGTCAGTATAGAGACATAGTAGAATCTCAATTCAACGGCTCAGACACAAGAGGTATGTGGCAGGGTCTACAGTCAATCACGGATTACATAAATAAAACCAGCCCCATCATGGACCAGGATGTCTTGCTCCCAGGCAGACTAAATAACTTTTTTGCCCGCTATCAGGAAAATAACCTCACACTCAACGTCAACAAAACTGAGGAGATGATTGTGGACTTCAGGAAACAGCAGAGGGAACACCCCCCTATCCACATTGATGGAACAGTAGTGGAGAGGGTAGTAAGTTTTAAGTTCCTCGGCGTACACATCACAGACAACCTGAATTGGTCCACCCACACAGACAGCATCGTGAAGAAGGCGCAGCAGCGCCTCTTCAACCTCAGGAGGCAGAAGAAATTTGGCTTGTCACCAAAAGCACTCACAAACTTCACCGCCTGGTACGGCAACTGCTCCACCCACAACCGTAAGGCTCTCCAGAGGGTAGTGAGGTCTGCACAACGCATCAACGGGGGCAAACTACCTGCCCTCCAGGACACCTACACCACCCAATATTGTGTAGAGGACTGAGGGTCTTCCAAATATTGAAAGTGTTATTTTGTAAATGTATATATTTTTTTCTTGTTTTTTCTAAAATTCTTGGGGGGCATGTGCTAGAATACATTTTGGTATTTTGTATATAGTTATTCCATTCAAAATGTATAACTTCACCAATTTGGCCACCTGGGTAATTTGGTCCACTTGTGTGGTACACCTGGGTGACTTCATGATAAATGTCATGTCGCACACTCATTTTGGAAGTTATCATTCTGAAACTTTGCACAAGTACTTTCGGTTACTAGTCCAACACTCTAACCACTAGGCTACCCCGCCACCCCTTGCCAGATTTCCAATTGTTATGAAAACTTGAAATCGGCCCTAATTAATCAGCCATTCTGAGTAATCGGTCGACCCCAAGTATGAATATTCAGCTGTGAATCAAAAATACACTTGCAGATTTTGAATCTGGGTGTGTTCAGTGTTCTGTCACGTTACCAAGAGATTCGTACACTTGTAGAAAGTTTTGTAAGTTTGTGGATTTAGATTTGCAAGTAAACGTTTTAGTTAATCAGCTTTGGGGCAGGACATTTTACTCTTTACCAATCAGTTCCCTCTGACAAAACCCCAGCCATCTAACCATTGGCTGGATTGGTCCATCAATCAAATCTCAGGAAGTAGCTACCCACATGCCCAATTATGACATTTCTTTACCAGTCACATCCGATCTGTTCACATCAGATATTTTTCAGAGATTATCTTATTGGTCAAAATAACAATCAGTGAGAAGAAAAAAAATCTGACTTGGGCTGCCTGTCTAAACATAGCCTAAATGTCCTACTCATCAATCTTGTTTTTGATGTATATTTTCGTTGGCACACCTGCATGCTGTATTATACACTAATAAACATGTATTCACCCTGGATATGAGACTTGATTTTGGACATTTTTGAATCGTAAACTCTTAAGTGTTGGCAGATGTTTAAATTACCGTAGTAGTTAATAAAAATGAGAAGAACAACAGGCAAAAAAACAAATAGTTTGTTTTGTAGCCGATAAATAAATGTTCATGAGTCGTTTTTTTTACAGAACTTGATTGCATTTGGTGGTAATCCCCTAAATTGGATCATGTAAAGCCTTGTGTTGAGCTGTCCATCAGAAAAGTTGCAAAGACTATCCATCAACCATAAAAAAAATGTAAAACATAATTTTTCTTCACCAAACAGCTGCGTTGTACATGGATTTTATGCATTTTGGTTTGAAGGTAGCCTTACTCTGTGGTTCAAGTTGTATCTTCATGTCTGGTTTACATATTCATAAGATTGATCAAGTTGTTACCAGTTTACTTTTAGCTAGCTAGTCTATTTGCATTGCCTGGATGTGCATTGCTTGCTCTCTGGGGTTTAATGCTCGGTTTTCGTTTACACACTTTGTGACAACTGCTGATGTAAAACGGGCTTCATAAATAAATGTGATTGATAGATTGACAGTACATAGAGCATATGACTACAGAGTGTAGACTGAGTGCCTTGCTGGGTGGAGCAGTGCGCTATCACAAACTGCCGGCTCCAGGGTAAGCACCTTGACCTAAAAATGTACCCCTTTGCTTTGTATTGTTTCTGTAACACAGCTGGTTGCAATTGTTCTTTTTGCATTATTTGTTGTTGCGGTTGTACATAGAGCAGCACACAGATAGACACACACACACACAAATACACTCCCCACACACACTTAAAAGTTCAAATCTAAGTTGGTAATAATGAGGGGTATAGAAGTCGCCTGCCTGCCTGCCAACCCCCTCACATGCACACACACACCTCTTTCACCAGGCAGTGGGTTGGATGCAGCTGCTGCCCTACCTGCTTGCCTGGCTGCCGCAGAGGGAGGTTTGGTTTATTAGGAACTGGAACCAGCGGGGTAGAGGCTGGACCCGCTATGCTCTGGCTCCACTCTGCCGCCACGCTGGAGATATTGTGACTTCTTAGCATGTCAGGCGTCCCCTAGCAGTCTGATAATTCCGGCGTGGCCCTGGTGAGAGGAAGCTTTTTCCCCATGCTGTGTCCCATTGCTAAAAGGCCCAGTCCAGATGCTAAAATACAGGCTTTGTTTTGCTCCTGGGGTGTGGATTTTTGTCACCACTGTTGTGTAGTGGGGAGACGATCACAACACACCAAACCGCATACATACATACACGCACACACACAGGGCAATGAATCAAATGAAGTACTTTTGCCTGTGTTCATCACCAGAGCCACCACCAGAGCCACTTCAGAAGAAGCCTACAGTCAAAATAAATCTCTCTCTATAGACACATGCACACACACACCAGCCATTCCACATATGGTGCACATAAACATTGATATAAACACATAACACTTAACATCACCCAGCAGGCTCATTATAACTTTGGAAGCAGATATATCCGGGTTGCCTAATGTACTGCCACAGCCCTGTTTATGACAACACAGCTACTGTGTGAGTGCAAGTGTGAGTGTGTGTTTATGATCAGCACAGCAACTGTTGGTTTCAGACATTCAAAACATTTCTACCACTATCATAACAAAATATCATCATTGGAGAACTTCCAACAGTGTGGATGGTGATGGTTATGGGAACCTGGAGTAAAGTAATGAGCGTCAGCAGCTGACAGGCACAGATGGTGGAGTATATATAATAACCTTTGAGTTTTAGCCTGCACTCTAAAATATTTCCTGTAATTTCTTTAACAGTACAGATACTGTAATCCATTTTACAATAATACATTTTACGGCACCAAAAATGTTACTGTAATCTAAATTTACAGTATATTACTGGATTTACACATGCTGTTACATATTACCCAGTGTTCTTTGCAAGTTTTCATTTTGATAATTTAGCAGACACTCTTGTCTTTAGCAACTTACAATCTATAAGGTAAGACCCAAATGCAGACTATGTTGAAGTAACACCGTTTATTACAGCAACAGGGGCCGGCGAACGACAGGTCAAGGCAGGCAGGGGTAGATAATCCAGAGTAGTGGGCAACGGTACAGGATGGCAGGCAGGGTCAGGGGCAGGCAGAGTGGTCAGGCAGGTGGGCTCAGAGTCAGGACAGGCAAGGGTCAAAACCAGGAGGGTGAGAAAAAGAGAGACTGGGGAAAAGCAGGAGCTGAGACAAACTGCTGGTTAACTTGACAAACAAGACGAACTGGCACAGACAGACAAAAAACACAGGTATAAGTACCCAGTGGATAATGGGGAAGATGGGCGACGCCTGGAGGGGTGTGGAAACAAGCACATGGACAGGTGAAAAAGATCAGGCCGTGACACAGTCAGTGAAATCAACCAAGGTCAATAGAAAAATATACAATTGTCGCTCATGGTTGAGCAGCAGTGCAATTGACCATGATACAGGCAGTTGCTAGTTTATGGCTGAGCTATGCTAGTGCCTGGTAAAGAGTTTTCAACATTTTGTTGTGTTACAGAATTAATAAAAAATGATTACATTGGGATTTGGCTTACACACAATACACCGTATTATCAAAGTAGAATGTTATGTTTTTCAATTTTTTTGCAAATTCATAAAAGCGGAAATGCCTTGAGTCAATAACTATTCAACCGATGTGTTATGGCAAGCCTAAATAAGTTCAGTAGTGAAAATGTGCTTAACAAGTCACATTATAAGTTGCACGGACATACTCTGGGTGCAATAATAGTGTTTAACATGATTTTTGAATGACTAGCTGATCTCTGTACCCTACAAATACAATTATCAGTAAGGTCTCTCAGGCGAGCAGTGAATTTCAAACACAGACTCAACCACAAAGACCAGGGAGTTTTTTCAATGTCTTGCAAAGAAGTGCTCCAATCGGTAGATGGGTGAAAAAAACGCAGACATTGAATATCCCTTTGAGCATGGTAAAGTTATTAATTACACTTTGGAAGGTCTATCAATACACCCTGTCACTAGAAAGATACAGGCGTCCTACCTAACTGAGTTGCTGGAGAGGAAGAGAACTGCTCAGGGATTTCACCATGAGGCCGATGGTGACATTAAAACAGTTAGAGTTTAACGGCTGTGATTGGATAAAACTGAGGATGGATCAACAACCTTGTACACTGAATAAAATTATAAACGCAATACGTAAAGTGCTGGTCCCATGTTTCACAAACTGAAGTCAAAGATCAGAGAAACATACTAACATACTAACAAAATGCTTATTCCTCGCAATTTTTCTTCACAAATGCGTTTACATCCCTGTTAGTGAGCATTTCTCCTTTGCCAAGTCAATCCATCCACCTGACAGGTGTGGCATATCAAGAAGCTGACTAAACAGCATGATCATTACACATGTAATGGTGGTCCCTTGTGGCTCATTTGGGAGAGTATGGCACCTGCAACACCAGGGTTGAGGGTTCTATTCCCATGTGGGACTAATACAAAAATGTCTGCACTTACTACCAAATGACTAAAATGTGGAAAAAAAACAGGAGCACCTTGTGCTGGTGAAATTAAAAGGTCACTCCAATGTGCAGGTTTGTCACACAACTCGATGTCTCAAGTTGTGAGGGAACAATTGTCTTTGTATTTATTATGGATCCCCATTAGCTGCTGCGAAGGCCCATACTTGACTACCACATATCTACAACACAAAATCCATGTGCACGTTCGTATAGTATTGTGTGTTCTTATGCATGTGTCTGTGCCAATACGGTGGATTTGTACCTGTAAAAAAAATGTTTATTACTTGCATGAGTTACTTGATGTGTAACAGAGTTTCATGTAGTCATGGCTCTATGTAATACTGTGCGCCTCCCATAGTCTGTTCTGGACTTGGGGACTGTGAAGAGGTGAAGAGGTGGCATGTCATGCGAGGTATGCAGCTGAGGTGTGTGCAAGTAGTGCATTCAAACAGACAGCTCGATGCATTTAACATGTCAATACCTCTCACAAATACAAGTAGTGTTGAAGTCAATCTCTCCTCCACTTTGAGCCAGGAGAGATTAACGTGCATATTATTAATTTTAGCTCTCTGTGTACATCTAATGGGCAGTCCTGAACAGCAGTCCGGGTACAACAAAACTAGGGCCTGTAGGACCTGCCTTATTGATAGTGTTGTTAAGAAGGCAGAACAGTGCTTTATCATGGACTTCTCTCCATCATAGCTAATATTGTATAAATATGTTTTGACCATGACAGGGTTACTCCAAGTTAGTCACCTCAACTTGCTCAATTTCCACATTATTCCTAACAAGATTTAGTTGAGGTGTAGGGTTTAGTAAATTATTTGTCCTAAACACAATATGTTTAGTTTTTGAAATATTTAAGGCTAACTTATTCCTTGCCACCCATTCTGAAACTAACTGCAGCTCTTTGTTAAGTGTTGTAGTTATTTCAGTTGCTGTAGTAACTGACGTGTATAGTGTTGAGTCATCCACATACTGTACATAGACAAACTGGCTTTACTCAAAGAGAGACTGACAGCTGTAATCACTGCCAAAAGTGATGCTAACACTCAGGGGTATGAATACTTATGTAAATGAGATATTTCTGTATTTCATTTTCAATTAAATAATAATGGTATATTCTCTTACCTAATTTGAAAAAGTACCACCCTGTAACCAACATCAGAGAAGGTATGTTTGCAGAGGGCCGTGGTTTAAATACCGAAGCTAGATCGCTACTTTACTGGTAACAATTAGACTGTAGGGTGTCAGCAAATACTGTATAACTAAAAAGTTACACTATTCATCTATTGCAATGATACTTACAGTGCTGTGAAAAAGTATTTGCCCCTTCCTGATTTCTTATTTTTTTGCACATTTGTTACACTTAAATGTTTCAGATCATCAATCACATTTTAATATTACACAAAGATAACCTAAGTAAACACAAAATTCAGTGTATAATTTTATTTATTAAGGGAAAAAGCTATCCGAACCTTCATGTACCTATGTGACAAATTAATTGTGCTCCCCCTTGTTAAATCATGAATTTACTGTGGTTAATCACATTTTTTGGAAAGCTGAGTTGAATTTCACTAGCCAAACCCAAGCCGGATTATTGCCAGACCTTTTGAATCAAGAAATCACTTAAAGTGAAGTAGGCCAAAAGATCTCAAAAAGCAAGACATCATGCCGCGATCCAAAGAAAGTCAGGAACAGATGAGAAACAAAGTAATTGACATCTATCAGTCTGGAAAGGGTTACAAAGTCATTTCTGAAGATTTGGGACTTCAGCGAACCACGGTGAGAGGGCATGGAGAAAATTGAGAAAATTTGGAACAGTGGTGAACCTTCCCAGGAGTGGCCTGCCTACCAAAATTACCCCAAGAGCGCAGCGATGACTCACCCAAGAGGTCAGAAAAGAACCCACAACAACATCTAAATAACTGCAGGCCTCAGTTAAGGTTAGTGTTCATGACTCAACCATAAGAAAGAGACTGGGCAAAAATGGCATCCATGGCAGAGTTCCAAGGCGACAACCACTGCTGACCAAAAACAACAAAGGCTTGTCTCACTTTTGGCAAAATTATCTTAATGATTCCCAAGACTTTTGGGGAAATATTCTGTGGACTGACGAGACAAAAGTTGAACTTTTTGGAAGGTGTGTGTCCCGTTACATGTGGTGTAAAAGTAACACAGCATTTCAGAAAAAGAACATCATACCAACAGTCAAATATGGTGGTGGTAGTGTGATGGTCTGGGGCTGCTTTGCTGCTTCAGGACCTGGATAACTTGCTGTGATTGATGGAACCATGAATCCTGCTCTCTACCCAAAAAATCCTGGAGGAGAATATCCGGCCATCAGTTCATGACCACAAGCTGAAGAGCACTTGGGTTCTGCAGCAGGACAATGATCCAAAACACACCAGCAAGTCCACCTTTGAATGGCTTAAAAAGAAAATGAAGGTTTTAGAGTGGCCTAGTTAAAGTCCCGACTTGAATCCGATTGAGATGCTGTGGCGTGACCTCAAAAAGGGGGTTCAGGCTCAAAAACCCTCCAATGTGGCTGAATTTAAAAAATTCTGCAAAGAAGAGTCGACCAAAATTCCCCCACAGCGATGTGAAAGACTCATTGCCAGGGTGGCACAACCAGTTATTAGGTTTAGGGGGCAATTACTTTTTCACATAGGGCCATGAAGGTTCGGATAGCTTTTTTCCCTTAATAAATAAAATCATCATTTAAACTGCATTTTGTGTTTACTAGGGTTATCTTTGTGTAATATCAAAATTAGTTTGATGATCTGAAACATTTAAGTGTGACAGATGTGCAAAAAAAGTAAAAAATCAGGAAGGGGGCAAAAACTTTTTTCACAGCACTGTATGTTTCCCCTTTCATCTGTGTCTAAAGTAAGTTAGTGACTGACTTGGAGAAAAGGGTGGGGTGGGGTCATTAAAAACTCTGACGCTGTTGTCAATTTACCACATCTGCCAGTGCTGCTGTAAACTGCATCACAAGAGACAATACAAAGGGGAGATGTAAAAAACAATTGACATCTTTGATGCAATTTCAATGTGTGAAATGCTCTGTGTATCACCACATTTGCTTGAGCTGTTTTTACTGCTCACTGCATCTGTAACGAGTGCGCTGAGAGTTGGGAAGCAAGTTCAGGGAGTGAGTGTTTTAATAAATAAGTGAAACACGAAACCCAAACAACGCACAGCCATGAAACAGAAGCAATGACGACTGGGGAAGAAACTAAAGGGAGTGACATATAAAGGGCAGGTAATCAAGGAGGTGATGAGTCCAGGTGAGTGTCGTTATGCGCCTAATGCTGGTGACAGGTGTGCACCCTAATGAGCAGCCTGGTGACTGAGAGAGACTCGCAGCTCCAGCCACAGGACATCAATCAAGATGAAAATCCCGGGGATCAGGAGCGGACCGGTCACCTCTGCTAAGACGCGGGAACCTGTCGATCCGGCTGAGGCACGGGAGCATGACGACCTTGAGTGCCGGAGAGAGAGCATACGTGAGAGTACCCCTTCCCCAGGCTCATTCGTCTCCAGCCGCAGGACGCCAACCACAGGGATGATCCCGGGGATCCGGAGGGGACCAGTCCCCTCCGCTGAGGCGTCATTCTGAAACGAGGGGGGTAAGAAATGGGAAGCAAGTTCAGGGAGTGAGTGCCCAGAAACCAAAGGGAGTGACATATAATGGACAGGTAATCAAGAAGGTGATGGAGTCCAGGTGAGTGCCATTATGCGCCTAACGCTGGTGACAACGTCACCCCCTTTGAAGAGTGGGATGACCGCGGCAGCTTTCCAATCTTTAGGGATCTTGGACAATATGAAAGAGAGCTTGAACAGGCTGGTAATAGGGGTTGCAACAATGGCGGCGACGAGATTGTCTAGCCCGGCTGATTTGTATGGGTCCAGGTTTTGCAGCTTTTTCAGAACATCTGCCAGCTGGATTTTTGTGAAGGAGAAGCTGGAGAGGCTCGGGCGAGTAGCTGTGGTGGGGGCGGAGCTGTTGGCCTGGGTTGAAGTACCCAGGAGGAAGGCATGGCCAGCCATAGAGAAATGCTTATTGAAATCTTTGATTATCATGGATTTATCGATAGTGACCGTGTTACCTATTCTCAGTGCAGTGGGCAGCTGGGAGGAGGTGCTCTTGTTCTCCATGGACTTTACAGTGTCCCAAATCTTTTGGGCGTTAGAGCTACAGAATGCAAAGTTCTGCTTGAAAAAGCTAGCCTTTGCTTTCCTGACTGACTGCGTGTATTGGTTCCTGACTTCCCTGAACAGTTGCATATCATGGGGACTATTCGATGCTATTGCAGTCTGCCAGAGTATGTTTTTGTGCTGGTCAAGGCCTGTCAGGCCTGGAGTGAACCAAGTGCTATATCTGTTCTTAGTTCTGCATTTTTTGAAAGGGCATGCTTATCTAAGATGGTGAGGAAATTACTTTTAAAGAACGACCAGGCATCCTCGACTGTCGGGATGAGTTCAATATCCTTCCACGATACCCGGGCCAGGTCTGTTATGCAGGTGAATGAGGACCCAAAAGCGACTTGGCGAAAACAGAGTTTTTAATCCAGTAAAGTTACTATACAAACAAAAGGCATAATACTACTCATAATGACGAGAACAGACTGGAGACTTGATCAAGAACTGCAGGTTGCCTCGGGAAGGCACTTGAACCTAGCAGACTCAGACACCTGCTCACCACGCAGCATCTGAGGGAAACACGACACGACAGGGCAATACATAGACACAGCACGGTGAACAATAGATAAGGATCCGACAGGGCAGGAAGGAAAACAAGGAGAGAAATAGGGACTCTAATCAGGGAAAAGGATCGGGAACAGGTGTGGGAAGACTAAATGATGATTAGGGGAATAGGAACAGCTGGGAGCAGGAACGGAACGATAGAGAGAAGAGAGAGCGAGAGAGTGAGAGAGGGAGGGGGAGAGAGAGGGATAGAAAGAGGGAAAGAACCTAATAAGACCAGCAGAGGGAAACGAATAGAAGGGGAAGCACAGGGACAAGACATGATAATCAATGACAAAACATGACAGTACCCCCCACTCACCGAGCGCCTCCTGGCGCACTCGAGGAGGAACCCTGGCGGCAACGGAGGAAATCATCAATAAGCGAACGGTCCAGCACGTCCCGAGACGGAACCCAACTCCTCTCCTCAGGACCGTAACCCTCCCAATCCACTAAGTATTGGTGACCCCGTCCCCGAGAACGCATGTCCATGATCTTACGTACCTTGTAAATAGGTGCGCTCTCGACAAGGACGGGAGGGGGGAGGGAAGACGAACGGGGTGCGAAGAAAGGGCTTGACACAGGAGACGTGGAAGACAGGATGGACGCGACGAAGATGTCGCGGAAGAAGCAGTCGCACAGCGACAGGATTGACGACCTGGGAGACACGGAACGGACCAATGAACCGCGGAGTCAACTTACGAGAAGCTGTCGTAAGAGGAAGGTTGCGAGTGGAAAGCCACACTCTCTGGCCGCAACAATACCTTGGACTCTTAATCCTGCGTTTATTGGCGGCTCTCACAGTCTGTGCCCTGTAACGGCAAAGTGCAGACCTCACCCTCCTCCAGGTGCGCTCACAACGTTGGACAAACGCTTGAGCGGAGGGAACGCTGGACTCGGCAAGCTGGGATGAGAACAGAGGAGGCTGGTAACCCAGACTACTCTGAAACGGAGATAACCCGGTAGCAGACGAAGGAAGCGAGTTGTGAGCGTATTCTGCCCAGGGGAGCTGTTCTGCCCAAGACGCAGGGTTTCTGAAAGAAAGGCTGCGTAGTATGCGACCAATCGTCTGATTGGCCCTCTCTGCTTGACCGTTAGACTGGGGATGAAACCCGGAAGAGAGACTGACGGACGCACCAATCAAACGACAGAACTCCCTCCAAAACTGTGACGTGAATTGCGGACCTCTGTCTGAAACGGCGTCTAACGGGAGGCCATGAATTCTGAACACATTCTCGATGATGATTTGTGCCGTCTCCTTAGCGGAAGGAAGTTTAGCGAGGGGAATGAAATGTGCCGCCTTAGAGAACCTATCGACAACCGTAAGAATCACAGTCTTCCCCGCAGACAAAGGCAGACCGGTAATGAAGTCTAGGGCGATGTGAGACCATGGTCGAGAAGGAATGGGGAGCGGTCTGAGACGACCGGCAGGAGGAGAGTTACCCGACTTAGTCTGCGCGCAGTCCGAACAAGCAGCCACGAAACGGCGCGTGTCACGCTCCTGAGTCGGCCACCAAAAGCGCTGGCGAATAGACGCAAGAGTGCCTCGAACACCGGGATGACCAGCTAACTTGGCAGAGTGAGCCCACTGAAGAACAGCCAGACGAGTGGAAACAGGAACGAAAAGGAGGTTACTAGGACAAGCGCGCGGCGACGCAGTGTGCGTGAGTGCTTGCTTAACCTGTCTTTCAATTCCCCAGACTGTCAACCCGACAACACGCCCATAAGGAAGAATCCCCTCGGGATCAGTAGAAGCCACAGAAGAACTAAACAGACGGGATAAGGCATCAGGCTTGGTGTTTTTGCTACCCGGACGGTAAGAAATCACAAACTCGAAACGAGCGAAAAACAACGCCCAACGAGCTTGACGGGCATTAAGTCGTTTGGCAGAACGGATGTACTCAAGGTTCTTATGGTCTGTCCAAACGACAAAAGGAACGGTCGCCCCCTCCAACCACTGTCGCCATTCGCCTAGGGCTAAGCGGATGGCGAGCAGTTCACGGTTACCCACATCATAGTTGCGCTCAGATGGCGACAGGCTATGAGAAAAATAAGCGCAAGGATGAACCTTATCGTCAGACTGGAAGCGCTGGGATAGAATGGCTCCCACGCCTACCTCTGAAGCGTCAACCTCGACAATGAATTGTCTAGTGACGTCAGGAGTAACGAGGATAGGAGCGGACGTAAACGTTCTTTTAGAAGATCAAAAGCTCCCTGGGCGGAACCGGACCACTTAAAACACGTCTTGACAGAAGTAAGAGCTGTGAGAGGGGCAGCAACTTGACCGAAATTACGAATGAAACGCCGATAGAAATTAGCGAAACCTAAAAAGCGCTGCAACTCGACACGTGACCTTGGAACGGGCCAATCACTGACAGCTTGGACCTTAGCGGAATCCATCTGAATGCCTTCAGCGGAAATAACGGAACCGAGAAAAGTAACGGAGGAGACATGAAAAGAGCACTTCTCAGCCTTTACGTAGAGACAATTCTCTAAAAGGCGCTGAAGAACACGTCGAACGTGCTGAACATGAATCTCGAGTGACGGTGAAAAAATCAGGATATCGTCAAGATAGACAAAAACAAAGATGTTCAGCATGTCTCTCAGAACATCATTAACTAATGCCTGAAAAACAGCTGGCGCATTGGCGAGACCAAACGGCAGAACACGGTACTCAAAATGCCCTAACGGAGTGTTAAACGCCGTTTTCCACTCGTCCCCCTCTCTGATGCGCACGAGATGGTAAGCGTTACGAAGGTCCAACTTAGTAAAGCACCTGGCTCCCTGCAGAATCTCGAAGGCTGATGACATAAGGGAAGCGGATAACGATTCTTAACCGTTATGTCATTCAGCCCTCGATAATCCACGCAGGGGCGCAGAGTACCGTCCTTCTTCTTAACAAAAAGAACCCCGCCCCGGCCGGAGAGGAAGAAGGCACTATGGTACCGGCGTCAAGAGACACAGATAAATAATCCTCGAGAGCCTTACGTTCGGGAGCCGACAGAGAGTATAGTCTACCCCGAGGAGGAGTGGTCCCCGGAAGGAGATCAATACTACAATCATACGACCGGTGAGGAGGAAGGGAGTTGGCTCGGGACCGACTGAAGACCGTGCGCAGATCATGATATTCCTCCGGCACTCCTGTCAAATCGCCAGGTTCCTCCTGAGAAGTGGGGACAGAAGAAATGGGAGGGATGGCAGACATTAAACACTTCACATGACAAGAAACGTTCCAGGATAGGATAGAATTACTAGACCAATTAATAGAAGGATTATGACATACTAGCCAGGGATGACCCAAAACAACAGGTGTAAAAGGTGAACGAAAAATCAAAAAAGAAATAGTCTCACTGTGGTTACCAGATACTGTGAGAGTTAAAGGTAGTGTCTCAAATCTGATACTGGGAAGATGACTACCATCAAAGGCAAACATGGGCGTAGGCTTGTCTAACTGTCTGAAAGGAATGTCATGTTTCCGAGCCCATGCTTCGTCCATGAAACAACCCTCAGCCCCAGAGTCAATCAAGGCACTGCATGTAGCACCCGAACCGGTCCAGCGTAGATGGACCGACAAAGTAGTACAGGATCTAGATGAAGAGACCTGAGTAGTAGCGCTCACCAGTAGCCCTCCGCTTACTGATGAGCTCTGGCCTTTACTGGACATGAATTGACAAAATGTCCATCAAATCCGCAATAGAGGCACAGGCGGTTGGTGATCCTCCGTTCCCTCTCCTTGGTCGAGATGCGAATACCTCCCAGCTGCATGGGCTCAGTCTCTGAGCCAGAGGGGGAGATGGTTGCGATGCGGAGCAGGGAAACACCGTTGACGCGAGCTCTCTTCCACGAGCTTGGTGACGAAGATCTACCCGTCGTTCTATGCGGATGGCGAGAGCAATCAAAGAGTCCACACTGGAAGGAACCTCCCGAGAGAGAATCTCATCTTTGACCACTGCGTGGAGTCCCTCCAGAAAACGAGCGAGCAGCGCCGGCTCGTTCCAGTCACTAGAGGCAGCAAGAGTGCGAAACTCTATAGAGTAATCCGTTATGGATCGATCACCTTGGCATAGGGAAGCCAGGGCCCTAGAAGCCTCCCTACCAAAAACTGAACGGTCAAAAACCCGAATCATCTCCTCTTTAAAGTTCTGGTAATTGTTAGAACAATCAGCCCTTGCCTCCCAGATAGCTGTGCCCCACTCTCGAGCCCGGCCAGTAAGGAGTGAAATGACGTAAGCAACCCGAGCTCTCTCGCTAGAGTATGTGTTGGGTTGGAGAGAGAACACAATATCACACTGGGTGAGAAAGGAGCGGCACTCCGTGGGCTGCCCGGAGTAGCAAGGTGGGTTATTAACCCTAGGTTCCGGAGGCTCGGCAGGCCAGGAAGTAACAGGTGGCACGAGACGAAGACTCTGGAACTGTCCAGAGAGGTCGGAAACCTGAGCGGCCAGGTTCTCCACGGCATGGCGAGCAGCAGACAATTCCTGCTCGTGTCTGCCGAGCATGGCTCCTTGGATCTCGACGGCAGTGTTACGAGCATCTGTAGTCGCTGGGTCCATTCCTTGGTCGGATCCTTCTGTTATGCAGGTGAATGAGGACCCAAAAGCGACTTGGCGAAAACAGAGTTTTTAATCCAGTAAAGTTACTATACAAACAAAAGGCATAATACTACTCGTAATGACGAGAACAGACTGGAGACTTGATCAAGAACTGCAGGTTGCCTCGGGAAGGCACTTGAACCTAGCAGACTCAGACACCTGCTCACCACGCAGCATCTGAGGGAAACACGACACGACAGGGCAATACATAGACACAGCACGGTGAACAATAGATAAGGATCCGACAGGGCAGGAAGGGAAAACAAGGAGAGAAATAGGGACTCTAATCAGGGAAAAGGATCGGGAACAGGTGTGGGAAGACTAAATGATGATTAGGGGAATAGGAACAGCTGGGAGCAGGAACGGAACGATAGAGAGAAGAGAGAGCGAGAGAGTGAGAGAGGGAGGGGGAGAGAGAGGGATAGAAAGAGGGAAAGAACCTAATAAGACCAGCAGAGGGAAACGAATAGAAGGGGAAGCACAGGGACAAGACATGATAATCAATGACAAAACATGACAAGGTCGATTAGAAAGGCCTGCTGGCAGAAGTGTTTTAGGGAGCGTTTGACAGTGATGAGGGGTGGTCATTTCACCGCGGACCAATAGCGGATACAGGCAATGAGGCAGTGATCGCTGAGATCCTGATTGAAAACTGCAGAGGTGTATTTGGAGGGCAAGTCAGGATAATGTCTATGAGGGTGCCCATGTTTATGGATTTAGTGTTGTACCTGGTGGGTTCCTTGATGATTTGTGTGATATTGAGGGCATCTAGCTTAGATTGTAGGACTGCCAGGGTGTTAAGCATATCCCAGTTTAACTCACCTAACAGAACGAACACTGAAGTTAGATGGGGGGCGATCAATTCACGTATGGAATCCAGGGCACAGCTAGGAACGGAGGGGGGTCGATAACAGGCGGCACCAGTGAGAAACTTTCTTCTGGAGAGTCTATACTGTTTGGGTATAGACCTGGAATGTATGACAGAACTTAGCAGACTATCTCTGTAGTAGATTGCAACTCCTACCCCTTTGGCAGTTGTATCTTGACAGAAAATGTTGTTGTTGGGTATGGAAATCTCAGTTTTTTTGGTTGCCTTCCTGAGCCGGGATTCAGACACGGCAAGGGCATCAGGGTTGGTGGAATATGCTAAAGCAGTGAGTAAAACATAGGGAGGAGGCTTCTGATGTTGAAACTGGGGGCAGTATTTCATTTTTGGATGAAAAACGTTCCCGTTTTAAACAAGATATTTTGTCACGAAAAGATGCTCGACTATGCATATAATTGACAGCTTTGGAAAGAAAACACTCTGACGTTTCTAAAACTACAAAGATATTGTCTGTGAGTGCCACAGAACTAATGCTACAGGCGAAACCAAGATAAACTTCAAACAGGAAGTGAGCCAGGCGCTGTGTTCCAATGTCTCCTTATATGGCTGTGAATGCACCAGGAACGAGCCTACACTTTCTGTCGTTTCCCCAAGGTGTCTGCAGCATTGTGACGTATTTGTAGGCATATCATTGGAAGATTGACCATAAGAGACTACATTTACCAGGTGACCGCATGGTGTCCTCCGTCTAAATTGGTGCGTAATCTCCAACTGCATGTATTTTTCCATGTGATTCAGAGGAGAAACCAAACTTCCACGAATGATATATCATTGAATAGATATGTGGAAAAACACCTTGAGGATTGATTCTAAACAACGTTTCCCATGTTTCTGTCGATATTATGGAGTTAATTTGGAAAAAAGTTTGGCGTTTTGATGACTCAATTTTCGGGGGTTTTTCTTAGCCAAACGTGATTAACAAAACGGAGCGATTTCTCCGACACAAATAATATTTTTGGAAAAACGGAACATTTGCTATCTAACTGAGAGTCTCCTCATTGAAAACATCCGAAGTTCTTCAAAGGTAAAGTATTTTATTTGAATGCTTTTCTTGTTTTTGGGAAAATGTTGCCTGCTGAATGCTAGGCTTAATGCTATGCTAGCTATCAATACTCTTACACAAATGCTTGTGTAGCTATGGTTGAAAAGCGTTTTTGAAAATCTGAGATGACAGTGTTGTTAACAAAAGGCTAAGCTTGTGTGCCAATATATTTATTTCATTTCATTTGCGATTTTCATGAATAGTTAACGTTGCGTTATGGTAATGAGCTTGAGGCTATAATTATGCTCCCGGATACGGGATTGCTCGTCGCAAGAAGTTAAACCTCTTGGAACTACCCATCCCGTATCCGGGAGAATTGTCATCAACTGACACGAATTAGCATAACGCAACGGACAAAAAAATAAAAAATATTTCTAGAAAATATTCATATTCATGAAATCACAAGTGAAATATATTGAAACACAGCTTAGTCTTTTCATTGGTCACAAAAATCAGAAAAGCAATCAAATTAACTGTTTACCTTTGATGATCTTCGGATGTTTTCACTGGCGAGACTCCCAGTCAGACTTCAAATGTTCATTTTGTTCCATAAAGATTTTTTTAGAGCCAAAATACCCCTGTTTGATCTTCACGTTTGGTTGAGAAATCCACCGTAAACTGCGGTCACGACAACGCCGAAAGATATTCCAAATTAAATCCATAATATCGACAAAAACATGGCAAACATTTTTTATAATCAATCCTCAAGGTGTATTTCAAATATCTATTCGATAATATATCAACCGGGTCAGTTGGCTTCTTAGTAGGAGCGAGAGAAACAATGGCCGCATTTGTCTATTACGCACATATCACTCTGAGAGCCACCAGCTGACCACTGACGCAATGTTTTCGCTCACGCTCATTTTCAAAATAAAAGCCTGAAACTATGTCTTGTGACACTAGACACATTAGGGAAGCCATAGAAAAAGGAATCTGGTTGATATCACTTTCTCTGCTCAATAGCGATGCATAGGAATGCAGAGGTTTCTAAATAAGAGTCACTTCCTGATTGGATATTTCTCAGGCTTTCGCCTACAATATCAGTTATGTTATACTCACAGACAATATTTTTACAGTTTTTGAATCTTTAGAGTGTTTTCAATCCTAAAATGTCAATTATATGCAGAGTTGCTAAGAAAAAGCCATATCTCAGACTGGCCAATAAAAAGGAAATATGAAGATGGGGAAAAGAACACGACCACTGGACAGAGGAATATTGGAAAAAAGTGTTATGGACAGACAAATCTAGGTTTGAGGAGATCCAATCACAAAGAATAATATTTGTGAGACAGAAAAAAATTAGAAGACGCTGGAAGAGTGCTTGACGCAATCTGTCAAGCATGGTGGAGGCAATGTTATTGTCTGGGGTTGCTTTGGTGGTGGTAAAGTGGGAGATTTGTACAGGGTAAAAGGGATATTGAAGAAGGAAGGCTATCTCTCCATTTTTCAATGCCATGCCATTCCCCGTGGATGGCGCTTATTGGAGCCAATTTCCTCCTACAACAGGACAATGACTCAAAGCACAGTTTTAAACTATGCAATAACTACTTAAGGAAGAAGCAGTCCGCTGGCATTCTGTCTACAATGGAGTGGCCAGCACAGTCACCGGATCTCAACCCTATTGAGCTGTTGTGGGAGCAGCTTGACCGTATTGTACATAAGAAGTGCCCATCAAGCCAATCCAATTTGTGGGAGTTGCTTCAGGAAGCATGGGGTGAAATCTCTTCAGATTACCTCAACAAATTGACAACTAGAATGCCAAAGGTCTGCAAGGCTGTAAATGGACGATTCTTTGACGAAACCAAAGTTTGAAGGACACAATTATTATTTCAATTAATAATCATTATTTATAACCTTGTCAACATCTTGACTATATTTACTTTTCATTTTTCGACTCATTTCATGTATGTTTTCATGGAAAACAAGGACACTTCTAAGTGACCCCAAACTTTTGAACGGTACTTATAAAGACCACAATCAATTACAATTAAACGATTTGTGAAAAAACAACAACTCCAAACCCAGACATTTCCAGAGAATAGACATAGAGAAACAGATTATCTTCAGAAAGCAGAGCATAATTAGTTTCAGTAACACACCTTAACTTCTTGTTGACAGGGGGCAGTATTTTCACATCCAGATGAAATGCATGCCCAAATTCAACTGCCTGCTACTCATCCCCTGAAGATCAGATATCCATATTATTAGTAGAAAACACTCCGAAGTTTTTGAGGTCACTCTCTTTTTAATGAGGTTTCATTGGGAATCCAGATTTCTAAGGGACCTTCTTGCATTTCCTACCGCTTCCACTGGATGTCACCAGTCTTTCGAAATTAGCTGAGGTTTTTCCTTTGTGTGATGAAGAAGTAGCCCTGTTCAGAACAAGGGTCACTTCAAGTGTACTGTTAGATAGAGGCGCGTGACCAGAAAGCTAGCTACAGTTTGTTTTCCTCCTGTATTGAATACAGATCACCTGTCTTCAATTTGATTGATTATTTGTGTTAAATACCTGTATTACAAAAGTAGTTTGAAATGTTTTGGCAAAGTATACAGGTAAGTTGGAACCATTTTTTTTCTGGATCAAACGTGCCAAATAAATTGAAATTTTGGATATATATCGACGGAATTAATCAAACAAAAGGACAATTTGTAATGTATATGGGACATATTGGAGTGCCAACAAAAGAAGCTTGTCAAATGGTAAGGCATGAATTACATTTTTATTTCTGTGTTTTGTGTCGCGCCTGCAGGGTTGAAATATGCTTTTCTCTCTTTGTTTAAAAAGGTGCTATCCTTAGATAATAGCATCGTTTGCTTTCACCGAAAAGCCTTTTTGAAATCTGACATGTTGGCTGGATTGACAACAAGTGTAGCTTTAATTTGGTATCTTACATGTGTGATTTCATGGAAGTTTGTTTTTTATAGTAATTTATTGGAATTTGGCGCTCTGCATTTTCACTGGCTTTTGGCCAGGTGAAACGCTAGAGACCCACATATCCCAGAGAGGTTAAAATTGGTCGCTAAACGCCAACATGTAGTGGTGGCCAAGATTCTATTGTCCTTGTCTCATTTAATGCTTGCCACGTGTAAAATATCAAGCACTTATTATAAAACAAATATTGGGCAATCAAATGAAATATTGCACTTTATGGGATCCAGAACCTACTTCAGCAAAGTTAATGAACTCTCAGAAACTTTAATACTTTAATAGTTTTCCTACTCATGCATCTTCATAAAGACCCTCTTCCCAGAAGTCTGCGGGCGAGGGATGTCATTTCAAACAGCTGTGCCGAGAGAGAGCGAGCGAGAGGATCCTCATGTTGAATCTCGTCATCCCTCCTTCCTCTCCTCCTTTCCCCCATTCACTTTTCTTACCTAGCAAATGTCAATGGACTGTCTTGATTTTGTGCAGGGTTGCCTAAAGGTGAAGAAACTAAGAGCGAGTGAGATGAGAACAAGGACCTACCGAGACTTCCATAGGTTCCTAATCACCATTATGGTACCAAAGGGCTGAGGAGGAGGCTGGGTGCACACACACACACACACACACACACACACACACACACACACACACACACACACACACACACACACACACACACACACACACACACACACACACACACACACACACACACACACACACACACACACACACACACACACACACAGGCTCCCAGGGGCAGTGTTAACAAGAACCCTCATCAGCCAGTCATTTTGAGGGCTCGAGATCTGCTCCCAGACGACTGCATGAGTGTGCACTTTCACATTGTGTTTGTGTGTGTGCCTCCTGAATCCGACACTGATGAAACAACAAACAACCTACCACCCTTCCACCGTCTGCCTCTTCCTCTTTCCTCATGAACTCACTACAGTACGGCACAAAAACTAGCATCCACTCATAAACACACAAACACACACAAACACAAACACAAACAATCTAAACATTGTCATTGATGTCAGACAGACATAAAGTGCATTCAGAAAGTATTCAGAGCCCTTCCCCATTTTCAAATTTCATTACTTTACAGCCTTATTCTAAAATGGAATAAATAATTGTTTCCTTATTAATCAACACACAATACCCCATAATGACAAAGTGAAAACAAGTTTTAAGATATTTTTGGAAATGTAAAACAAAAAAATAGATACCTTATTTATATATGTATTCAAACATGAAAATGTGAAATATCCTTATACATGTCATTGAGGGAGAGAGGGGAATGTAGAATATTTACATTATGTCAGAATGTTATTGTTAGATATCGGGTAGCCTTTAACAGACCCTTTGCTATGAGACTCGAAATTGAGCTCAGCTGCATCCTGTTTCCATTGATCATCATTGATCACTCCATTGATCATTCAAATTGATTGGAGTTCACCTGTGGTGAATTCAATTTATTTGACATGATTTGTAAAGACATACACCTGTCTATATAAGGTCCCACAGTTGACATTGCATGTCAGAGCAAAAACCAATCCATATGGTCAAAGGAATTGTCTGTAGAGCTTCTACACAGATCAAAACATTTCTGCAGTATTGAAGGTCCCCAAGAACAAAGTGGCTCAAATGGAAGAATTTTGGAAACACCAAGACTCTTTCTAGAGCTGGCCACCCTGCCAAGCTGAAAAATTGGGGGAGAAGGGCCTTAGTCAGCTTAGTGACCAAGAACCAGATGTTCACTCTGACAGAGCTCTAGTTCTTCTGTGGAGATTGGAGAACCTTCCAGAAGTTCAACGATCTCTGTAACACTCCACCAATCAGGTCTTTATGGTAGAGTGGCCAGAAGGAAGGCACTTGACAGCCCTCTTGGAGTTTGCCTGAAGGCACTTTTGAGAAACAAAATGATCTGGTCTGATGAAACCAAGATTCAACTTTTTGGCCTGAACGCCAAGCGCCACATCTGTAGGAAACCTGGCACCATCCCAACAGTGAAGCATGGTGGTGGCAGCATCATGCTGTCGGGATGTTTTTCAGAGGCAGAGACTGGGATACTACCCAGGATCGAGGGAAAGATTAACAGAGTAAAGTACAGAGAGATACTTAATAACGCTGTAGCTGTCACGAATATTACCGAAGTTGACTCCCCTTCTTGTTCGGGTGGCGCTCGGCGGTCGTCGTCGCTGGTCTACTAGCTATCACCGATCCGTTGTTCTGTGTTCCTTTGGTTTTGTCTGATTGGTATCACCTGTTTCTTGTTAGGGTGGGGTTATATATAGTTTGTTCAGCCCGCTTCTGTTTCGTACGGGCTTGTTCGTCTGTTCTGTGTTTTGAGTGTATTTTGTTTGTATTTTGGGTTTTGCGCTGTCCGTTAATATTTCTGATCACTTGTTTTCCTACTTTTGTTCATGTTATTTTTCCTGGACATTAAAGCGTGTTTTTTCCCACATCTTTTGCTCTCTGCGCCTGACTCCACACCTCCTCACTCATTTGTCGTAACAGTAGAGTTACAAAAGTTGAGGGTTATGTATACTTTCCAAAGGCACTGTATGTGGTCTATGCTTTAACCTGTTGCGACGAGCAATCCCGTATCCGGGATCCTATTTATAGCCTCAAGCTCATTACCAAAACGCAATGTTAACTATTCATGAAAATCGCAAATGAAATTAAATAAATATATTAGCTCTCAAGCTTAACCTTTTGTTAACAACAGTGTCATCTCAGATTTTCAAAATATGCTTTTGAACCATAGCTAAACAAGCATTTGTGTAAGAGTATTGATAGCTTAGCATAGCATTAAGCCTAGCATTCAGAATGCAACATTTTCACAAAAACAAGAAAAGGATTCAAATAAAATAATTTACCTTTGAAGAAGTTCAGATGTTTTCAATGAGGAGAATCTCAGTTTGATAGCAAATGTTCAGTTTTTCCAAAAATATTATTTGTGTAGGACAAATCGCTCCGTTTTGTTCATCACGTTTGGCTATGAAAAAAATGTGTATCCAGGAGTGTAATTATCTCTGCAAGCTCATTAGCATAACGCAACGTTAACTATTCATGAAAATTGCAAATGAAATGAAATAAATATATTAGCTCTCCAGCTTAGCCTTTTGTTAACAACACTGTCATCTCAGATTTTCAAAATATGCTTTTGAACCATAGCTAAACAAGCATTTGTGAAAGAGTATTGATAGCCTAGCATAGCATTTAACCTTAGCATTCAGCATGCAACATTTTCACAAAAACAAGAAAAGCATTCAAATAAAATAATTTACCTTTGAAGAACTTCAGATGTTTTCAATGAGGAGACTCTCAGTTAGATAGCAAATGTTCAGTTTTTCCAAAAATATTATTTGTGTAGGACAAATCGCTCCATTTTGTTCATCACGTTTGGGTAAGAAAAAAAATGAAAATTAAGTCATTACAACTAAAACATTTTTCCAAATTAACTCCATAATATCGACAGAAACATGGCAAACGTTGTTTAGAATCAATCCTCAAGGTGTTTTTCACATATCTATCGACGATAAATCATTCGTGGCAGTTTGGTTTCTCTTCTGAAGAAAATGGAACGCACATGGACCTGGAGATTACGCAATAATTTCGACGGAGGACACCGGGCGGACACCTGGTAAATGTAGTCTCTTATGGTCAATCTTCCAATTATATGCCTACAAATACGTCAAAATGCTGACGACACCTTGGGGAAACAACATAAAGTGCAGGCTCATTCCTGGCGCATTCACAGCCATATAAGGAGACATTGGAACACAGGTCATTCAAACTCTGGACCATTTCCTGTATGAAATTGCATCTTGGTTTCGCCTGTAGCATTAGTTCTGGGGCACTCACAGATAATATCTTTGCAGTTTTAGAAACATCAGAGTTTTTTCTTTCCAAAGCTGTCAATTACATGCATAGTCGTGCATCTTTTCGTGACAAAATATCTTGTTTAAAACGGGAACGTTTTTTATCCAAAAATTAAAAGAGCGCCCCCTATCTCGAAGTAGTTTTAAGTACTGGTACATCAGCCTCTCACCCACTCATAAGCAAACACACTAATACATATGCACACATTTACCTAGAAGTTCATAATCCCAGTTCCAGGATATTTCTGAAAGTGTGTATTAAACCACAGATAAGTAAAACCGGTAATGAGCAGTGGTTTTTGGTTGTAATGGAGGGGTTATGGTATATCAGCCTCTACCCTCTAAAACCACTGGTTCTTCCCTCCCCTTCGCATATTGACAGCAATAATAACATCTCAATTATAGCATTGCTGCAACCAGGAGAAGTATGGTCAGGTAAAAACTTGGAGCAGTCCTGTGTAGAAATGTTGTATTTTGTAGATTATTTTGAAATACTCCAGGTTTGTCGATTATAGATTATAGAGTTTCATCTGAAAGGCAACTATTTTCTTTGATATTCAAATACAGGTCTCAGAAAAACAAACAGCAGTCATCAGATTAAGGAAAGTAAAGTCAAAACATCATGGAGCCCCGTGTGAGGAATCTAAGACAAAATTAGGCTTTCCTGTTGAATTCAGCCTATTCTGCCTTGTGTAGCAAGTTACGTTATACACCAATAGAGCTGTAGCCAGGATTATTTGTCAACTGGGCTATGTTCTGGACTAGGTATGTTCTGGGCTAGGTATGCTTTCACCGAAAAGCATTTTATAAATATGACACTGCGGTTGGTTTAACAAGAAGTTAATCTTTAAACTTATGTAAAATATTTTATGTTTTCTGAATTTTTATCATGAGCATTTCTGTAATTGAATTTGGCGCTCTGCAACCTCACTGGATGTTGGCCAGATGGGACGCTAGCGTCCCACATACCCTAGACAGGGTAACTTCTTATGGTTGCAGGGGCAGTATTGAGTAGCTTGGATGAAAAGGTGCCCATTGAAAATTGCCAGCTCCTCCGTTTCAGTTGCTAATACATGCATAGTACTATTAATATTGGATAGAAAACACTCTAAAGTTTCCAAAAATGTAAAATGATAAAAAATGATATTGCAGGTGAAAACCTGAGGAAAATGAAAACGGGAAGTGGCTTCTATTTTGATAACTCCATGTTCCATAGCCTCCCTTTGCTGGATTTAAAGGAAAATGAACCAGATTCCTTTTACTATCGCTTCCTCAAGGTGTCACCAGTCTTCAGACATAGTTTCAGACTTTTAATTTGAAAAATGAGCCAGAACGATAACATCGCGTCAAGTGGTCACGTGAGTGCTTCACAATAGGTACCAAAATATAACTTTTTGGTAAAAACTCAACTCGTCGTGTTTGGAGGACAAAGAATGCTGAGTTGCATCCAAAGAACACCATACCTACTGTGAAGCATGGGGGTGGAAACATCATGCTTTGGGGCTGTTTTTCTGCAAAGGAACCAGGATGACTGATCCGTGTAAAGGAAGGAATGAATGGGGCCATGTATCGTGAGATTTTGAGTGAAAACCTCCTTCCATCAGCAAGGGCATTGAAGATGAAACGTGGCTGGGTCTTTCAGCATGACAATGATCACAAACACACCGCCCGGGCAACGAAGGAGTGGCTTCGTAAGAAGCAATTCCAGGTCCTGGAGTGGCCTAGCCAGTCTCCAGATCTCAACCCCATAGAAAATCTTTGGAGGGAGTTGAAAGTCTGTTGCCCAGCAACAGCCCCAAAACATAACTGCTCTAGAGGAGATCTGCATGGAGGAATGGGCCAAAATACCAGCAACAGTGTGTGGAAACCTTGTGAAGACTTACAGAAAACATTTGACTTCTATCATTGCCAACAAATGATATATAACAACGTATTGAGATAAACTTTTGTTATTGACCAAATACTTATTTTCCACCATAATTTGCAAATAAATTCATAATAAAATCCCACAAAGTGATTTGCTGGATTTGTTTTTCTCATTTTGTCTGTCATAGTTGAAGTGTACCTATTATGAAAATTACAGGGCCTCTCTCATATTTTTAAGTGGGATAACTTGCACAATTGTTGGCTGACTAAATACTTTTTTGCCCCACTGTATATTTTTAAAAGCAACCTGAGGATTGATTACAAAAAACGTTTGACATGTTTCTGTGGACATTATGGAAACAATTTGGAATTTCTGTCTGAATTGTTGTGACCGTTCTGAATATAACGCGACAAACAAACTGAGGTGTTTTGGATATAAAAAATAATCTTTATGGAACAAACGGAACATTTGTTGTGTAACTGGGAGTCTCGTGAGTCCGAAGATCATCAAAGGTAAAGAATTATTTTGATTGCTTTTCTGATTTTCGTGACCAAGCTTCCTGATGCTAAGTCTACATAATGTTACGTTGTGCTATCGATAAATTTGCACAAATGCTTGGATTGCTTTCACAGAAGAGCATTATTTCATAATTTGACACGAAAGGTGGGTTAACAAAAGGCTAAGCTGTGTTTTCCTATATTGCACTTGTGATTTCATGAAAATAAATATTTGATTGTTATATTT
The DNA here is from genome assembly GCF_021184085.1 of Oncorhynchus gorbuscha. Lineage (NCBI taxonomy): Eukaryota > Metazoa > Chordata > Actinopteri > Salmoniformes > Salmonidae > Oncorhynchus > Oncorhynchus gorbuscha. Next base: position 35,258,736 of record NC_060179.1, on the reverse strand, counting down.
ATTGTATGTAGCGCTATGCTATTCAGCGGTTGTTGATGACACTTATCCCGATAGGGGGATTGCAGCCATAACAAGTTAACTTCTCATGTCCTTTTATGCACTTCCGCAAGCATCACGGCTGTCTCAGGAAACAAAGCATCAACGTGCAGGGTGGACTCTGCTTCCAATTATACATTTTCCGCTTTGAGTGGGACTGAAACCCCTTTCTATGAAACTAACGGCGTCAGTCCCGCCACTGACCCGATGACTCTCACTGGTGAAACACTGTGCAATATCGCAGAAAGATATCCTCATCTCAGTTTGCAGGTACTGGAACGGTTGCCACATGCAGAAATTGTGGTGACTGGCAAGCCTCTAAGCGTTTTGAAGATTTGGTTGAAAGGTTACAGCCAATCTACTAAAAATGTGGATACTGACAACAAAGGGGCCAATCTTTTAGTTTGTGCCTCAGACACCAACACCAACCGCTGGCAGGGGGGTCCCGAGACACAAAGGGACACTAGCTCAGACCCATGATGAGCCTCATCGAGTCCAGTGGGGGGGGGGACTACGTGCAACACTGTAATGAGGTTGCCCAAACAGGTAACAATTGAAGTTATAAACTTCCAAGAGAAGAGAGAGGTGCTGACAAGCCCCTCACCTGAATAACCTTCTAGTACATCTGAGATATCACTGAGGTATCCCACACTGGTCGAAAATAAGTCCAGTGGACTGTCCACCTCCCCCCAAAATATTTTAACAATAATCATTCCTTGCAATGTGTAGTCTCAACTACAATGCAACTAAAAAAATGCTCTAATCATGTATTCCGGTTGGATAGCACTTCGGGATAAATTGGTGGGGTAGCTGGTACAAATAACAGAAAGACAGTCCAGCAACTATCAGTATGAAGGTTAAAGACCTAACAATTCGTATTGCCCTTGATAACAGCAACAGAGGAGGTAGTAATCACTCAGATTGCAACACATGGAAGGGAATCTCCAAAACACTCTTCTAATGGTTAACACACATGCCGATAATAAATAGAACCCTCCATTCAGGTGGAAAGTTATTAGAAGTCATTACATTTACATTTAAGTCATTTAGCAGACGCTCTTATCCAGAGCGACTTACAAATTGGTGCATTCACCTTATGACATCCAGTGGAACAGTCACTTTACAATAGTGCATCTAAATCTTAAAGGGGAAGGGGGTGAGAAGGATTACTTATCCTATCCTAGGTATTCCTTAAAGAGGTGGGGTTTCAGGTGTCTCCGGAAGGTGGTGATTGACTCCGCTGTCCTGGCGTCGTGAGGGAGTTTGTTCCACCATTGGGGGGCCAGAGCAGCGAACAGTTTTGACTGGGCTGATGTTCACACTGTGTACGACTGGTTCAGTGCTAATAGAGTACTTTCGTCATGAGATTAGCTCCTCCGTGGATAACATAGCTATTAAATAGACTCATTCATGCCTATCACCAATGTTGTAAGACACATTGACTTGTGGTAAAACCTCTACAGGTCTCGATGGCATATGGCTTGAGTTCGGCACCGATTCTTACTGACACCCGTTCATTGACATGAAAATTATCTGATGGCGTCAGACTCATTCTGAACAGGTTGCAGCCTACCATGATGCTTGGATTTCATTCCCTTGGTGTGTGCTCTTGTTTAAGCATAAATGCACGTGTACACCAGAACATTTAATGAGGATTTATGATAGGATCACTTTTTTTTTTCACCTTTATTTAACCAGGTAGGCTAGTTGAGAACAAGTTCTCATTTACAACTGCGACCTGGCCAAGATAAAGCATAGCAGTGTGAATAGACAGCAACACAGAGTTACACATGGAGTAAACAATAAACAAGTCAATAACACAGTAGTAAATTGTTTTGTTTTTTATTTTAAAAAATATGATATACATTGTGTGCAAAAGGCATGAGGAGGTAGGCGAATAATTACAATTTAGCAGATTAACACTGGAGTGATAAATGATCAGATGGTCATGTGCAGGTAGAGATATTGGTGTTCAAAAGAGCAGAAAAGTAAATAAATAAAAACAGTATGGGGATGAAGTAGGTAAATTGGGTGGGCTATTTACCGATGGACTATGTACAACTGCAGCGATCGGTTAGCTGCTCAGATAGCAGATGTTTAATTAACAAGAAACTTGTGGAGTGTTTTAATGACTCCAACCTAAGTGTATGTAAACTTCAGACTTCAACTGTATTTACTATAGAAATGCTGGGTTAAAAACAACCCAATTTGGGTAAATATTGGACAGAACACCCATTGGGTTATTTTGACCCAGCCAATTGGGTCACTGCTGGGTTATTGAGCTGTGACCTACCGGGTCAGATCAAAATGACTGGAGGTGTGGCTTAGTAGTGGTGTGGTTTTCAAATATTTATTGTTGGCCACCCTTGAATGTAAATGTAATTCCGGGTTCGTGTTCTGTTGGATTGTCAATTCCTTTCGAAAGTATTCAGACCCCTTGACTTTTTCACATTTTGTTATATTAAAGCCCTATTCTAAAATGGATTAAATAAATAAATCCTCAGAAATCTACACACAATAACCCATAATGACAAAGCAAAAAAAGGTTTTGTAGAAATGTTTGCAAATGTTTTAAAATAAAAAAAAGAAATACCTTATTTACATAAGTATTCAGACTCATTGCTATGAGACTATAAATTGAGCTCAGATGCATCCTGGTTCCATTGATCATCCTTGAGAAGTTTCTACAACTTGATTGGTGTCAACCTGTAATAAATTAAATGAAATGGACATGATTTTGAAAGGCACACATCTGTCTATTTGAGGTCCCACAGTTGACAGTGCATTTCAGAGCAAAAACCAAGCCATGAGGTTGAAGGAATTGTCTGTAGAGCTCCAAGCTCAACTTGGAGTTTTCCAAAGGGCAGTTAAAGACTTTCAGACAAAACAAGATTATCTGTTCTGATAAAACCAAGATTTAACTCTTTGGCCTGAATTCCAAGTGTCACGTCTGGTGGAAACATGGCACAATCTCTACAGTGAAGCATAGTGGTGGCAACATCATGGGGTGGGGATGTTTTCGGGGATAGGGAGACTAGTCAGGATCGAGGGAAAGATTAACGGAGCAAAGTATAGAGATATCCTCGATGAAAGGAGAATCACCTTCCAACAGGATGGTGAACATTCACCTTCCAACAGGACAATGACCCTAAGCAGACAGCCAAGACAACGCAGGAGTGGCTTCGGGACAAGTCTCTGAATGTCCTTGAGTGGCCCAACCAGAGCCCGGACTTGAACCCGATCGAACATCTCTAGAGAGACCTGAAAATAGCTGTGCCGCAACGCTTTCCATCCTACCTCACAGAGCTTGATGAGATATGCAGAGAAGAATGGGAGAAACTCTCCAAATACAAGTGTGCCAAGCCTGTAGCGTCCTACCCCAAAATATGTGATGCTGTAATCGCTGCCAAAGATGCTTCAACAATGTACTGTGTAAAGGTTCTGAATACTTATCTAAATGTGCTACTTCATTTTTTTATTTTTTTCTATCAGCAAAAAAATGTTTTGCCTTGTCATAATGAGGTATTTTGTGTAGATTGATGAGGGGAAAAAAAGAACTGAATACATTTTAGAATAAAATGTAACAATGTGAAAAAGTCAAGGGGTCTGAATACTTTTGGAAGGCACTGTATGTGCCAGGGGGGCTAGGGTCAGTCTATCTAATCTGGTGTAATTCTCCGGTGGTATCTGGACCTGTTCACCGGTCTGCTGTTTCAACCTTCTCTCTCTCTCCTTTCTTGCTTTCTTGCTTTCTTTCTTTACCACACCTGCTGTCTCGACTTCTGAATGCTTACCTATGAAAAGCCAACTGACAAATACTCCTGAGGTGCTGACCTGTTACATCCTCTATAGCCACGGTGATTATTGTTTGACCCTGCTGGTCATGAATGTTTTAACATCTTGAAGACAAATCTGGCGCTAATGGCCATGTAGTTTTATAATCTCCACCCGGCACAAGCAGGAGAGGACTGGCCACCACTCAGAGCCTGATTCCTCTCTAGGTTCCAGCCTTTTAAGAGTGTTTTTCCTAGCCATCGTGCTTCTCCATCTGCACTGCTTGCTCTCTTGGGTTTTAGGCTCGGTTTCTGTATAAGCACTTTGTGACAACTGCTGATGTAAAAAGGGCTTTATAAATACATGTGATTGATTGATTGTCAGTTCCCCAGCCTTGTTAAAGGCTGACGTAAGCATGTGATACTAAAGAGCCATACTGATGTTTAATTTATAGTTAGTCCCTGCCACACCATCATACCAGTCAGTGTGAAAGATTAGCTACAGTAAGTTACTCTGAAATGTCCAAAAATGTATTTGCATTTAGTTGACAATAAGTTATTGCAAATTAAACATTAACTTTCTTTGAACTAGCTTCCATTAAGCCACTGGAAAATGCACAGTCACTTCTTCAAAGTACAGATCTTGATTATCACAAATTCTTGCAAAGATTGCAGCACTGACATCAAAATAAAATAAAGGTGAAATTAATTTTAAGAAAGGATATCCTGAACATAACAATAAATCACTTAAACTTGTACAACATTTCCGTTTATGGTTGGCACAAGTACAACATATTTTAAACCATGCTCCCAAATATGCTAATGATCCCGCAACAGCACATTGCCCCCACTTTCATTTCAAAGTGCAGTAATGATTGTACCTCATTTTGAAAATATTGTGTAGAAAAATGTCCCATTGATCTGCACATTTACACTAAAACTTACCGACCAGTACCATGTGAATTCCTGTGTACTACTGAAGGTACCGTATGTATACATTTGACCTTAGCACACCAGGGAACAACATTGTACTGCAACTATACTGTTATTTTTGAGAGTGTGTGGATATACGGTATGTTCCGGGAAAAATAAGAATTGTATCTGGTGGCACTGGTGAGACATTAATGCATGTAATGTGTCCCTGAGTATTGCTACTTTTTTGTTGGTGTTGTCAGATAATCACATAATTATTAACTTGATTCTGGGGAACTTTTAGATGTGCAGAAATGTATTCTTGCCAATAAAACTGTGGTCGATATCGTTTCATGGCCACAAACCTGGTGACGTTCAGGAAATTCAGATTGCTGGCATGCTCCTTCGTGAAAATTCACATGATTTTTCACATGTGGAAACATGTGATCATGTGTTTTTTAAAGATGAAGACCATGATAGGATATTTGTAAGAGTTTCTCAAGATATTTATTTTACCAGTCGTCAGCATGTAAAATGATTGTCCCAGATGGTCTCAAACCATCCCAAACCATTTTTAGTAAAACAATGAAATAGTACGGTGGTTTTAAACAGTAGTACACTGTTTAGTTAAAGTATGACACCACCTGGGATTTCTAATGTTCCAAAACCACATGTTTTCACATGTGAAATGTTACATGTGAAGTGTTACAAAAACATTTGCAGCATGTGAAATCATGTGTTTTTTCCATAAGGGAATGGTTGAGTGATAATATTTGAGCAGACAAACTCTCCAATGTTTCACCAAAATGATCTGTTTTACTACAACCTTTGTGGAACATGTGTCGTGCATCAGTTGTACAACCGGAGTGTGTACAGGTCCCTTGAGACAAACAATTGGTCTTTGCTATGACACCTGGTCTGTGTAGCTGACAGGAGGGACAGTCAACAGACCTGCGGACAGCTGGAGACACAAGGTTACTTGTTTATGCCTGCTTTGTCTGCTCTCTTTCTCTCTCTCTTTCTCTCTCCTCCCTCCACCATCATGTTGAAACTGAAACATAGCCACTCAGATTTTCACATTGAGAATGTGTGTTGTTTTCATTTCAATAAATATAAAATGTGTAAACAGAAACTAAATAGATTTTAGAATTCACATCTTTCAGCCATTCTTGAGGTAAGATAACTTTCAAGTTGTTGTTTTTGCTTTCATGAGAAATTAGTTAATGTTGAGGCAGTACCGTAAATACGTAACAAAAAATAAATTTACAAGAATGTGGAAGTGGAAGGCTTTTTGGGTGACATGACTAATTCTGCAACTTAACATTGAAGTATTTATATGTCAATGGCAATACTAACACTTGAAGAATATTACAGTCCTACAATCAAACAGGTTTATAAGGGTAGGGGGAAACGACCCAGAAAGAATGAGCAACATTAAAGCATGCACATGCAAACACTTTGATGCAGATTTTTGCAAAACCCTACATGTTATTTGTACCCTGTGAGATCTAGATAGAACAACTAATGATCAATAATTATTCAATAACAATTAGCTAAATTCCTCCTATTCCACTGGATGCTTTTCAAGTGTGTATACTAACAACCTGCAGGTGCTTAATTGACGCTACACATCCCGTTAGCGGGATAACTATCATCAACAACCGCTGAATTGCAGAGCGCCACATTCAAATAATATTACTAAAAATATTTATATTCATGAAATGCAGTATAGCAAAACACAGCTTAGCTCTTTGTTAATCCACCTGTTGTGTCAGATACTGAAAATATGCTTTACAGTGAAAGCAATCCAAGCGTTTGTGTAAGTTTATCGATCACGAGAAAAAACATTATGAACACCTAGCATCAAAGTAGCTTGGTCACAAAAATCAGAAATCAAAAATCAAATTAATCGCTTACCTTTGATGATCTTCAGATGTTTTCACTGACGAGACTCCCAGTTACACAATAAATGTTCCTTTTGTTCCATAAAGATTATTTTTATATCCAAAATACCTCTGTTTGTTTGGCGCGTAATGTTCAGAAATCCACAGGCTCAAGCGGTCACGACAACGCAGACGAAAATTCCAAATAGTATCCGTAATGTCCACAGAAACATGTCAAACATTTTTTATAATCAATCCTCAGGTTGTTTTTTAAATATATAATCGATAATATATCAACCGGCACTATCACGAATCCCGCTTCCTGGGTCTGTGTTTGCCTGTGTTTCTGTCCTGGAGTGTGTTTCCGGTGTCCTGGAACGCACCCTGTCTGGTTGCCGGGCGAATTAGCTTGTTGGGAGATCGATGTTCACCCGCACCTGTATCCCATCAGTAATCTGCACACCTGTCCTGATCATCACCTCTCCCCTTCAAACGCTCTGACCTGACATCCATTCCCTGCCGGATAGTTAGCCATGAACAGCATGTTGTGCCCACGAACCAGCCTCCAGTTTATAGAGTTTGTTTTGTTTTGTTTTATTGTTTTGTACGTCTTGCTTGCCTTTAACGTACCGCCGTTTGTTTTGTCTACAGCCATCCACGTTCTCAGCGATTAATAAATACTCACCATCTTTATACTCACCTTGTCCTGGTCTGCTTCTGGGTCCAATTCTGGTAAACCCTGACAGGCACCATCTCTTTTTCAGAAGGAGATGGAGTAACGATGTTATCTTTCTCGCTCATTTTTTAAAATAAAAGCCTGAAACTATGTCTAAAGACTGTTGACAACTTGATGACGCGATAGGAAAAGGAATCTGGTTGATATCCCTTTAAATGGAGTAAAGGCAGGCGATGGAACATGGAGTTTTCAAAATAGAGGCCACTTCCTGGTTTGATTTTGCTCAGGCTTTCACCTGCAATATCAGTTCTGATATACTCACAGACAATATTTTGACAGTTTTGGAAACTTTAGTTTTTTCTATCCTACTCTGTCAATTATATGCATATTCTATTATATGGGCCTGAAAAATAGGCGGTTTACTTTGGGAACGTTATTTTTCCAAACATAAACATAGTGCCCACTACCTGAAAGAGGTTAATGCTGTATGGATGTCTTCTGCATGTGCTGCATCTGGCTCAGAACTGGTATCACCAAAGCAAGCACAAGAATAGAGATGTACAAATTAATTATCATCAGGAGATAATCGCTAACTTTGCTAATAGACTAGCCACGTCTGAACGCGTTCTACAGACAGGCAGACCGACAGAGAAAGAAAACACTACAAACACAGTAAAAAGACCACCAGCTGAAACTAAGTAATAACGACTATGTACCAAATTGCACCCTATTGCCTATATACAGTGGCACACTGGTCTCTGGTCAAAAGAAGTGCACTATATAGGGAATAGGGTGCTGTTTGGGACACATACAAAGTGTGTGTTGAGTTTCATCTATGATTGCTTTGACTGTTCGTGGACTTGACTTAAACACTCCCATAGGGTCGTCAGAGCTGCCTATTGAAGTTTATTGATGATGGCTTCTTTACTCACGTCTTTGTGCCAACCCTCTTATAAATAATCAATATCGAGGACAGATGACACAGTGTGGATTGTTAATCCTTTGAATGGAACATTTTGATTCTCACTTGATTTTGGTTCTAACCAATCTCAATGTTTCCTGGAAAACGGAATTATAAGACACCAACCAATGTGATGGTTTTTCTTCACTGATTTTTAACCATCAAATAAAACCAACCACTATTTATAATAAGCACTTTTGTGAAAAGATAGAGGTCATGTGCAAATGAATTGTTTTCACAGAAAAAAATCAGGAGCAATATACATAAATCAATTCATGATTATCTTGCTTAACAATTCATTAATTTCATGATTTGGTACTGCCCCTGTGAAGGACCGAGTGCAATGAAGAACACAGCAGTGTGGTGCTTTAGGAGAGGCTCCACTGTCAAGCCTGGTAGGAGTTTGAATAGCTTTGTTTGTGTGTGTATGCCATTGTGTATATGCATCCATGTGCATGTGAGTGGGTGTGTGTGTTTGTGCAGCCGCAGGGCATAGCTCCCTGGTCTGATTGTACTGATACATACCACCAATAAAATAGAGGGGACACGAATGTAGTCAGTGTGAGAAATAACTTTCACACATCCACACCAGAGCAATTATGTTAACCTCTGCAGAATTGGTGGGTCCCCCTCGTAACGGTTGAGCTAACGAAGGCTAATGTGATTAGCGTGAGGTTGTAAGTAACAAGAACATTTCCCAGGACATGTACATATCGGATATTGGCTGAGAGCTTAAATTATTGGTAATCTAACTGCATTGACCAATTTACAGTAGCTATTAGAGTGAAATAATACCATGCTATTGTTTGAGGAGAGTGCACAATGACGAACTTGAAAAGTTATTAATAAATTAATTAGGCACATTTGGGCAGTCTTGATACAAATATTTTAACAGGAATGCAATGGTTTATTGGATCAGTCTAAAACTGTGCACATACACTGCTGCCAAGTGGCTATTAATGTTGATTTTACCTAATCTTAAAAGCATGTTCAACCTCATAAAAACACGTTTTCCCGTATCAACAGGAAGTGCCTATTAACCCTTTCACACGTATCATCACACAGGTGTGATCGTTCTATAGTGGTCCCTGAAGTGTAAGATCACACCCGTGTGATTAGGATGCTTATTTAGAACGGCCAGTTTTAAATGACGCAACAATCAACATTTGAGCTGGCCACACTTTTTTCAGAAACTATTTACACAAACACAGTCCTTTCAAATTTATGTCCAGAATGTGAGCAGTTTATTTTTGGATGCAATGTCCAGATATCCACATAAGTATCTATAGCATAACACAATCATCCCGGGACCACCCATACAATGTATGCACACATGACAAATGTAAATGGCATATATTATTATAACATTTGTCTACATTTGTCCTAGCGCTAACTGAGGTAAGATTGACGCAACAAGCGGTCATATTTCATAAACTACAATATGAATTAGCTAATAGCAATGACAATTTATAATTCACCACATCACGGGTGAGCTCACCATTGATCAAAATAATTGAGTAAAACACTTTCTAGAAATCGAAAGTAATCCGATGATTAGTTTTCAGTGTGCCACCATGTTTTTGTCCCTCACAGAAACCAAAGATAATAAGAGAAGACAAGATACATTTGGTCTTTATAGTATGCATGTTGAAGGGGTGTGTCATCTACCATCGTTCACATCCCACCATCCCACCATTCACTTCCTGAAGTTCCCAAAAAATTTGCAAAACCTTACTCAACTAATTGTTTCACAGCATCTTTGGTCTGACAGATGATTACGTGAAAGCCAGAATGCAATGTATGTCAACAAACATGGCTCCATAAATAGCTGGAATTAGCTTCGCTCATCATAATCAGTACAACCCTCAAAAAGTATTTTACACACATAATATTTGCCCATTACAATCTATGCAAGAATCGGAATGCATGATTCACAGTTGATGTCGGAACTTTCATTAAAACTTGTTTTTCAACCACTCCACACATTTCTTGATAACAAACTATAGTTTTGGCAAGTCTGTTAGGATACCTACTTTGTGCATGACACAAAGTATCACTGTATCAAAATAAATCAGCCAAAACCTCCACAATTCTGTTTCATCCTTGGGACAATTTCCAAACGCCTGAAGGTACCACGTTCATTTGAACAAACAACAGTATGCAAGTATAAACACCATGGGACCACACAGCCGTTATACCGCTCAGGAAGGAAATGCATTTTGTCTCCTAGAGATGAACGTACTTTAGTGCGAAAAGTGCAAATCAATCCCAGAACAACAGCAAAGGACCTTGTGAAGATGCTGGAGGAAACCGGTACAAAAGTATCTATATCCACAGTAAAACAAGACCTATATCTACATAACCTGAAAGGCCGCTCAGCAAGGAAGAAGCAACTGCTCCAAAACTGCTATAAAAAGGCCAGACTACGGTTTGCAACTGCACATGGGGACAAAGATTGTACTTTTTTAGAGAAATGTCCTCTGGACTAATGAAACAAAAATAGAACTGTTTGGCCATAATGACCATTGTTATGTTTGGAGGAAAAGGGGGAGGCTTGCAAGCCAAAGAACACTCTCCCAACCGTGAAGCATGGGGGTGGCAGCATCATGTTGTGGGGGTGCTTTGCTGCAGGAGGGACTGGTGCACCTCACAACATATATGGAATTATGAGGAAGCGAAATTACATGGATATATTGAAGCAACATCTCAAGACATCAGTCATGAAGTTAAACCTTGGTCGCAAATGGGTCTTCCACATGAACAATGACCCCAAGCATACTCCCAAAGTTGTGGCAAAATGGCTTAAGAACAACAAAGTCAAGGTAATGCTACCAAATACTAATTTATACTAAATACTAATAGAGTATGTAAACTTCTGACCCACTGGGAATGTGATGAAAGAAATAGAAGCTGAATTAAATAATTCTCTCTACTATTATTCTGATATTTCACATTCTTAAAATTAAATGTTGATCCTATCTGACCTAAGACAGGACATTTTTCTTGGATTAAATGTCAGGAATTGTGAAAAAAATAGTTTAAACTGTAACGTCGTTCTTCGTTTGTAGAAAGAGAGTCGGACCGAAATGCAGCGTGGTTGTTACTCATGATAATAATAATATAATAATATATATAATAATAATAATAATAATAATATGCCATTTAGCAGACGCTTTTATCCAAAGCGACTTACAGTCATGTGTGCATACATTCTACGTATGGGTGGTCCCGGGGATCGAACCACACTACCCTGGCGTTACAAGCGCCATGCTCTACCAACTGAGCTACAGAAGGAAAACGGAACGATACATGAAATAACTATTACAAAATACAAAACAACAAATGGAACGTGAAACCTATTACAGCCTATCTGGTGAAACTACACAGAGACAGGAACAATTACCCACAAAAATCAAAGCGAAACTCAGGCTACCTAAATACGGTTCCCAATCAGAGACAACGAGAATCACCTGACTCTGATTGAGAACCGCCTCAGGCAGCCAAGCCTATGCAACACCCCTACTCAGCCGTAATCCCAATAATACAAAAACCCCAATACGAACCACAACATATAAACCCATGTCACACCCTGGCCTGACCAAACATATAACGAAAACACAAAATACAATGACCAAGGTGTGACAGAACCCCCCCCCCCTAAGGTGCGGACTCCCGGACGCACCTCAAAACCATTGGGAGGGTCCGGGTGGGCGTCTGTCCATGGTGGCGGTTCCGGCTCAGGACGTGGCCCCCACTCCATTAAAGTCCTAGTTCCTCCCCTTCGCGTCCTGGGATAATCCACCCTCGCCACCGACCGTGGCCTAATAGTCCTCACCCAGAACCCCACAGAACTGAGGAGCAGCTCGTGACTGAGGGGCATCTCGGGACTGAGGGACAGCTCGGGACTGAGGGGCAGCTCGGGACTGAGGGGCAGCTCGGGACTAAGGGGCAGCCCGGAACTGAGGGGAAGACCAGTACTAAGAGAAAGCCCAGTACTGAGAGGAAGCCCAGTACTGAGATGAAGCTCAGGTAGGTAGCCGGCTCCGGTAGATCCTGGCTGGCTGGCAGATCTGGAAGATTCTGGTTGACTAGCAGATCTGGAAGATTCTGGTTGACTGGCAGATCTGGAAGAGACTGGTTGACTGGCAGATCTGGAAGAGACTGCTTGTCTGGCAGATCTAGAAGATCATGGCTGACTGGCGGATCTAGCTGCTCTATGCAGACTGACAGCTCTGGCTGCTCCATGCAGACTGACAGCTCTGGCTGCTTCTTACAGACTGACAGCTCTGGCTGCTTCATGCAGACTGACAGCTCTGGCTGCTTCATGCAGACTGACAGCTATGACTGCTTCATGCAGACTGACAGCTATGACTGCTCCATGCAGGCTGGCAGCACCTTGCAGACTGGCAGCTCTGGCTACTTCATGCAGACTGACAGCTCAGGCTGCTCAGAACAGGCAGGAGGCTCCGGCAGCGCTGTAGAGGAGGAAGGCTCTGATAGCGCTGAACAGGCGGAAGACTCCGACAGCGCAGGAGGGAAGGAAGGCTCTGATAGCGCTGAACAGACAGGAGACTCCAGTAGCGCAGGAGGGAAGGAATGTTCTGGCTGTGCTCAACAGACAGGAGACTCCAGTAGCGCAGGAGGGAAGGAAGGCTCTGGCTGTGCTGAACAGGCGAGGCCCACTGACGGCCTTGTGCGTGGTGCTGGAACTGGTGCTACAGGATCGAGGACACGCACAGGAAGCCTGGTGCGGGGAGCTGCTACCGGAGGACTAGTGTGTGAAGGTGGCACAGGATGGACTGGACCGTGAAGGTGTACTGGAGAGCCTGAGAGCAGGACAGGCACAGGACGTGCAAGGCTAGGTAGGTACACAGGAGGCCTGGTGCGTGAGGCTGGCACATTTTTCACCAGCCGACTAACACGCACCTCAGGACGAGCAGGGAGCGCTGACCCAGGTGCCATTAAATCCCGACACGCTCCGTCGGACGAATATTGTACCAATAGCACCATGCTAGCAACTCCCTTATTACTCTCTCCTCCACTTTCCCCATTAACTCCTTCACAGTCTCTGCTTCGCTCACCTCTAACACCGGCTCTGGTTCTGGTCTCCTCCTTGGCTCCTCACGATAAACAAGGAGAGTTGGCTCTGGATAGACCGGACCGTGCAGGCGCACTGGAGCTCTTGAGCACTGAGCCTGCCCAACCTTACCTGGCTTGATGCCCACTCTAGCCCGGCCAATACGAAGGGCTGGTATGTGCCTCACCGGGCTATGCACCCGCACACTGTGCGCTCCATAGCATAACACGGTGCCTGCCCGGTCTCTCTAGCCCCCCGGTAAGCACAGGGAGTTTGCGCAGGTCTCCTACCTGGCATAGCCATACTCTCTTTAAGACCCCCCCCAATAATTCTTTGGGGCTGCTTTTCGGGCTTCCTTGCCAACCGTGTTCCCTCGTATCGTCGGCTCCTATCTCCGGCTGCCTCTGCTCTCCTTAGTGCCTGCACCTGTTCCTATGGGAGGCGATCTCTTCCGGCCAGTATTTCCTCCCAAGTGTAACAACCTTTACCATCCAACACGTCTTCCCATGTCCATTCTCCGAATAATTCATCCTCCTTTTGCTGCTCCAGCTGTCGCTGCCTGTTTCCACGCCACTCGGTCCGTGTGTGGTGGGTGATTCTGTAACGTCATTCTTCGTTTGTAGAAAGAGAGTCGGACCGAAATGCAGTGTGGTTGTTACTCATGATCTTTAATTAAGGAAAACGGAACGATACATGAAATAACTATTACAAAATACAAAACAACAAACGGAATGTGAAACCTATTACAGCCTATCTGGTGAAACTACACAGAGACAGGAACAATCACCCACGAAAATCAAAGCGAAACTCAGGCTACCTAAATACGGTTCCCAATCAGAGACAACGAGAATCACCTGACTCTGATTGAGAACCGCCTCAGGCAGCCAAGCCTATGCAACACCCCTACTCAGCCGTAATCCCAATAATACAAAAACCCCAATACATAAACCCATGTCACACCCTGGCCTGACCAAACATATAACGAAAACACAAAATACAATGACCAAGGCGTGACATGAACTTATTTGGCTAAGATGTAAACTTCCGACTTCAACTGTATCATCGGGACTTGAAAAACTTAGTCATATCAATTACCACACAAAATATTTTCTGATAGTGATTTATTGATACAAATGGTGCGTGCAGGTAGTCAATCACGTAACCTCTCACTCCCACTCTGAGCCAGTGTTGTTGTTTGTGTATGTAGCTAGTGAGCTAAGCTGTAGCATTAGCAATGTCTTTCAAAAGGGGACAACTCACAAGAGATTCTGACAGTGACAGTGAGGATTGCCCCCCAGGCATTGAGAACCCTGAATCTGAGGACCCCTTGTCCACTGACAAAGTCCCAGTCCATTTTGAAGATGCTGGTGGTGATGGAGGCAGACCGACAGGGGATAAAGTACAGGAGTTCTGTGGTAGCTGGAAGGTTGTCAGCCATTTCACACCTCCTGGCCCTGCTGTTTGCTTTGATGAGTCCCAGTCTGGAGTGAAACGCCCCTTGCCATTTCCATCTGAGGCAGAGTGCTTCTGACAGAGGAGCTGGTGGGAGACATAGCATAGACAAATTGCTATGCCTTGGAGCTACAGGAGAAGAGAGAGGGGGACAACCACAATTAGTGAAATGTATACCTTCCTGGTGACAGTTATTCTCATGTGGATAGTAAAGAAGATCTCCTTTCCCTTCTTTGCCACCCTCTTTTCCCAAGACTGCTTCCTAGTTCTGCTGCGATGACTGCATTTCATCAACAATGCTACTGCCATCCTAAATGACCTGTTAGAAAAAATTGAAATGTCAACAGCTGGCAGTAGTGGCATGACAAACGAGATATCCATGTCCACTCCACTGTCCATACAGCAACCATGTAGGCCACAAGGGAGGTGGACCAACTGACAGGAGAGAGAAAAATCAAACCAGACTGCGTGCTTGACTATAACCTCAAAATGGGGACAGTGGATAAGGCGGACTTGATAAACGGCTTAGTGGAAAACAACCAAGTGGTATCAGAAGATATTTTTCCATTTTTCCAGGGTACCTTCAAAATGCAACAAGCCAATACTTCTCTGACTCAATTGACATTGTTTTACATAGCTAATGGAATAATGTAGCTAGCTACATAAGCACGACTGAATATAACACCATGAAGGTTATGAAATGAGTAACGTTGCATCGCGTGACCACGGTTATAAGGAATATACACAAAAATAATATGTTACAGTAGAAACGGCATAATACGACACGCAGAAATTATTATAACTTAAGGCACTTCCTTTGATAGAAATGCACACATTTCCAAAGTTATTATTGGTAACGAAAACAAATATGACTGCAATGCAGGCAACAGACGGAAAATGTGAACACGTGTGTGCAGGATGGATGTCACGGTTTTCATGTGGTGAAGGAGAGTCGGACCAAACTGCAGCGTGTATATTGCGATCCATGTTTAATCACACAACATAACGAATCCAAAACACAAACTCAACAAAACGTAGTGAAAACCGAAACAGCCTTAACTGGTGCAAACTAACACAGACTAAGGACATCAAGACACTAAGGACAATCACCCACGACAAACTCAAAGAATATGGCTGCCTAAATATGGTTCCCAATCAGAGACAATGATAAGCACCTGCCTCTGATTGAGAACCACTCCAGACAGCCATAGACTTTGCTAGATAACCCCACTAGCTACAATCCCAAATACATACACACCAAAACCCCAAGACAAAACACACCACAATACAAAAACTCCATGCCACACCCTGGCCTGACCCAATACATGAAGAAAAACACAAAATACTTAGACCAGGGCGTGACAATGGAGATGAGCAAATGTCTGCACACTTGAACTGCACAAACATTTGGGAAGTGTTTGGGGAATTTTGTCCGGGTCAGAAATGTCAAAATATGAATTGGTCCGCAAAGTATAAATTACTACTTTTATGTGAATGAATGAGGTGGAACACACCTCAATTCAAACTGTTCTTTGAAAATATAAAACTTGTTAGAAAATAATTTTAAATTGACCAGTTGAAAACAGCCTATAGATAAAAACAGGCTGCATGCCTTGGTTTGAGGGCAGCGCGGATTAATGTCCTTTTGCGTAGCAATCACATTCTGGAATGGAGAGAACGTTCTAACATCACGTGCATAAAAAAACTCTGCCAAATAAAGTACCAGGGTTGACTGTAGCAGGGTTGACAATTTCAGCCCCAAAAAAACATTGTGACAAGGGGAATGGAAGCTTGTTGTATGCAATTGAATGCAAGCTTTACAATTATTATAATTTGTGTGTATATTTTTAGCCAGTCTATCGATGGGTAACAGCGTTGACGTGTTATGCTCAACCCACTTAGTTTTCCACCACGAAACACCAGAGAATTGCCAAAAACACTAAAGCCAGCTCAAATGCTTTCACACTATGATTTAACTATTAGAAGTTCAATGTTTATTTTGACAAGCGTATTTAATAGGAATAGTTTCACCATATTAAATTGAGAGTTTGTTTCACACAACATGGTTGATCTTAAAATTAGGGACATACATAAATGAATCACTAATCACATTCAAATATAATCATCTTCAGAAAGATCTTTGTAAAAAATACAAAAAATAACCTGGGTTTTACAATAATGGTGAAAAGTTTGGGATTAAGTGGGTTAAAATCTTTTTATCAAATCAAATTTTATTTGTCACATTCACATGGTTAGCAGATGTTAATGCGAGCGTAGCGAAATGCTTGTGCTTCTAGTTCCAACAATGCAGTAATAACCAACAAGTAATCTAGCTAACAATTCCAAAAACTACTACCTTATAGACACAAGTGTAAGGGGATAAAGAATATGTACATTTAGATATATGAATGAGTGATGGTACAGAGCGGCATAGGCAAGATACAGTAGATGGTATTGAGTACAGTATATACATATGAGATAAGTATGTAAACAAAGTGGTATAGTTAAAGTGGCTAGTGATACATGTATTACATAAAGATGCAGTAGTTGATATAGAGTACAGTATATACGTATACATATGAGATGAATAATGTTGGGTATGTAAACATTATTAGGTAGCATTGTTTAAAATCTAGTGATTGTTTTATTATCCGTGCAGTCTTTATTGAGGGGCACTTCATTTAATATAACAGGCTTTTAAAATGCAATATTGGTACACAATTTCTACTTAAAACATACAAGTGACAGAAAAAGACACACTTTTCGTGGAAAGACCCTTGTATCCAAATGGCACCCTATTCCCTTTATAGTGCACTACGTTTGACCAGGGTACAGAGTGTGTTAAATATGCATAACAGCATCTTGCATATATGATTTCTGTCCCTGTTTTTTCCTCAGTAATACCATCATGCTTAAGCTCTTGTGTTCCTCCACATGCCATGGCACCATTAACACGTTGCCTGGGGAATGATTGGAAGGTGTAAAGGCTTATAAAACACATACGTTTCAGTACAGTAAGAGAGCACTGCACAGCACAGCACTCCCACGATACTACCAGACAATACAGCTGCAGCATTCACTATTGATCCGGCTTCAGGTTTAATCACATTCTTATGTAAATATGATCAAATGAATAACCCCTGCTCATTATCAGTTCAATAAATACATTTGCATCACCCAAGAGGTAAGGTGCACTGAGCATACTGTGTCAGAGGTGGAGCAGGGTCGGCTAGCATTATGGCATCTTTAACATAACTTTATATTGATTATAATTGTAATAAACTAGATAATATTATGGTAGGGGTTAAACTGGTTGGAATTATACGCTTTGTCATCCGATGGGAGTAATTTCTCCGTTAAACGTGGAAATTTCAAGTGGGAAAATAATTTGAGGTCAGTTCCATTATACACGAAAATCACATTTCAACCTCTGACAGTGTGACACAACGCAGAAAATCATGATTATTTGTCCATTATTCCTTCACAGCTACATCTACTATCCCTACCTCTCTCTCTAATCCACCTTAAGATGAGTTTCCTCTTGACATTTGATAACAATCAACCTTCAAACATGCTAAATAAAACTGCATGATAGAAAAGGAACACTGAAGAAAGAACATAGAATGACAGAAAGAGAAAGAAAGAATACTTTAATTTTGTGTGCTCCTTTAATATCTCCATCCTCCCGGGGGTTTATTTCAGCTCAGTCTTTGTTCAATGCCTTTTTAATAATTATATTAATTATATTGACATTGTTGAGTATCCTCCTCTAATTGTAATGGGATCACTGGGGTGATAAGGCTGTCGATGTATTCCAAATGGCACCCGATTCCCTTTATACTGCACTACTTTTGACCAGAGTCCATAGGGGTCTGGTCAAAAGTAGTGCACTATATAAGACAAACATGTCTGCGTGCCTTCTGTGTCACAAACGCTCTACACACTGGTAACCGATGTGAAATGGCTAGCTAGTTAGTGGTGGTGCGCGCTAATAGCGTTTCAATCGGCTTTGGTGGAGCGATGGGTAACGATGCTTTGTGGGTGACTGTTGTCTGTGGGCAGAGGGTTCCTGGTTCAAGCCCAGGTAGGGGAGAGGAGAGGGACGGAAGCTATACTGTTACACATACACTCTGAGCACCTTCGGGAGTTTCTGTGATTTTCCCCTCTCTCTCATCTGAATTCGATGAAGTTCAGGCTGATAAGTGTGTTCCAGTTCAGCGCCACTACCATATAAAATGGGATGATTGGTAAAGGTGTGTCTCTATGTGTGTGTGGGGTGTGTGTGTATATGCATGCATCCATGTCTGTGCGTATGTGTGCATGCATACGTGTTTGCCTGAGTGTGTGTAAATAAAGAATGTGCTAATTATATTTATTTAGCATAACAAGCTCTCCTAACATTAAACCCCAACGCAACAACAACAGTACACAGTGACTCTGCTAGGACAATCCATCTCCACCAGTCAGTCCTCCAACTGTTCTCTGTTCTCTCTGGTTTCTAAGAAAAGAGATTGAATGCTGAAATTCCTTGTTTGAATTCCTGCTTTTAGTCCTATGGGGACACTAGTCCACCCCCTATGGCATCATAGACTTGATTATGGATGCCCTGTCTAGTGATTTCATTTTTGTGGGTAAAGCACCTTGTGTCTTTGGGCTTGTATCTTGACCCTGTTTGTTGGAGATAAAAGTCACCATCCATCATGTAGGGCGATGTCCGAGGATGCTGGGAGTAGGACCCCTGTATCACACACACACACGCACACACGCACACGCAAACACACTATAATGGGGTAATAGGTGGATAGGGGCACATCAGATGGGGAATAACAATTGTAATTTTCTTTTCTACCGCCTTGATGTAATAGATGAAAGCCAGAGCAGCCATCATGTAACAAGGCTACTTAATTCTGTCAAGATGGGAGAAATCTTTACCCCGGTCGGTGTTATTTTCTCCAGCTACTTTCTCTCCTTATGTGGTTAAATATGCTTGGTCTGAATGCTCTCTGATGAATAGGAGAGGGCTTTTCACCACCTCCCCCCTGTCGCGATAATAAAACTTCTTCAGAGGCGACAAGGCTTTTAGTTTTCAACTCCAGGCCCCGAGCCCTGCAATCAACAGTCATTTAAGATATGACAGATCTCCGCCGCTAAAGAGGTGCTCCGGCCATGTGGAATAATCATACTGTTATCCTCTAGTTTGACATCATTAACGGTCAAGAAGAGTCGTGATACAGACCCCTGAGGTGAGACAGAGACAAGATCAAACAAACAACAGATGTTTTATTTTTTGCATGCTGAAATAGATTGTATTTCACTTGTCCTCAGACTACTTTAGCTACCCCACCAGGTGACCTGTTGGCTCTTGTTCAGAGGAAGAGACCAAATGAGGAGAGGAGGAGGAGGAGGAGGAGGAGAGGGTGTTGTAGCCTGTAAGTTTTGACACAGGTAGTTTTGTGTGTTGATGCATGGTGAATGTGTGGACATGTGTGCATCCCAAAGGTACTGTACTATATAGGTAATAGACTGCCATTTACGACTCAGCCCATGTTCACTTCTCAGAGACTAGACAGAATATCAAGTTACCTTGTCATTTGGTCGCATGCTGAGTTAAGAGGTTGAAATAACATGTTGATCTCTAAGGTACAAACTGTAAACAGCTTTCTATATTGAAAGTGATGATCTGTGCTTGCATCTCAACATCTAAATTGGCTGCTACATCAACGTAATTGTCACCATTTTTTAAACCCGCTCATGAGTATCCTGTCAAAATACTATAACACTCAAATACGTTTTCAGTTGAAAATGCAACCTCTACTGTCTAGGTGGTTAAAATCCTCATGCAAATTATTCTCAGCTCAACCAACCTAAATAGAGAAACACAGAAATCGTTTTTTCTGGTAGATTTGTATGTTTTCGATGTGACTGAACGCTCTCGTAGACATACCATTAGAGACGCCCACTCACTCTACCATAGAGCTTGATGATGATCACTACTAACCAGTTGCTGCAAACTCTGTGGAATACGCTAGTCCTGATTTAGGGATGTGTCCCAAATGGGACCCTATCCCTTATTGGCACTGGTCAAATGTAATGCACTATTCAGGGAATAGAGTTCCATTTGGTACACATCCTCAAATACTTTGGCGTACTCCTCTTTTATTTCTGCACCACAGTCCATCACTGGTCTGTCCAACAAGCTTCATTACCTCAAGAAAAACACATTTTGGTCATATTCAGTAGCAGGGTTGGGCGGGTTATAATCTAAATGTAATACGATACAGTTGCCTCTTACCTGTCCCAAATTGTAATCAGAAACCTAACTTTTGGATAACCCAAACTCAGTAAAATAATCTGATTACTTTCAGTTACTATTCAATTACTTTCCCTTTAACCCCCAATGGTGGATTTCCGCTGCCCCGCAGAAATCTAATAATAAGAAAATCCCCAACATAATCTGGGGGGGAGAAGACCGAAAATCGGTCTAATTGTCTGTAGCGATTGAAGTATGCATGAGAGCACCAGCTGTTCCGAATGACTGTGTTATCACGCTCTCCGTTGCCGTTGTGAGCAAGACCTTTCAAAAAGGTCCAAGTGTACAAGGCCAGTTACGGATTACCAGGCCGTGTACTCAGAGCATGCGCGGACCAACTGGTAAGTGTCTTCACTGACGTTTTCAACCTCTCCCTGACAGAGTCTGTAATACTTGGGTGTTTCAAGAAGACCACCAAAGTCCCTGTGCCCAAGAATGCCAAGGTAACCTGCCTAAATGACTACTGCCGCGTAGCACTTAGGTCGGTACCCATGAAGTGCTTTGAAATGCTGGTTATGTCTCACATCAATACCATCATCCCGGAAACCCTAGACCCACTCCATCCATTTTACATTACCGCCCCAGCAGATCCACAAAGGACGCAAGCTAAAAATTCACTTTACACTGCACTTTCCCATCTGGACAAAAGGAACCCCTATGTAAGAAAGGTGGTCATTGACTATAGATCAGCGTACAACACCATGGTGCCCACAAAGCTCATCACTAAGACCCTGGGACTAAACACCTCATTCTGCAACTGGATCCTGGACTTCATGATGGGCTGCCCCCAAGTGGTAAGGCTAGGCAACAACACATGCTGATTATCAAAACACCCCTGAGGGGTGCGGGCATAGTCCCTTCCTGTACTCCCTGTTCACCCACGACGGTGTGGCCAAGATTGACTCCAACACCATCATTAAATTTGCTGACGACACAACGGTGGTAGACCGGATTACCGACAATGATGAGACAGCCTATACGGAGGAGGTCAGAGACCTGGCGGTGTGGTGCCATGACAACAACCTCTCCCTCAACGTGAGCACGAAAAAGCAGCTGATTGTGGACTACAGGAAAAAGAGTGCCAAACACACTCCATTCAAATTGACGGGCTGTAGTTCAGTGGGTAGAAAGCTTCAAGTTCATTGGTGGCCATATCACCAAAACCCTATCACGGTTCAAACACACTAAGACAGTTGTGATGACTGAAAAGATTTGGCATGGGTCCCCAGATCCTAAAAAGGTGCTACAGAGGGTAGTGCATAGGGCCCTGGGGCCAAGCTTCCTGCCATCCAGGACCTCTATACTAGGTAGTGTCACAGGAAGGACCAAATAATTGTCAATGACTCCAGCCATTCAGGTCATAGACTGCTATCTCTGCTACCGCACGGCAAGCAGTACTGAAGTAACAAGACTAGGTCCAAAAGGCTCCTTAACAGATTCTGCCCCTAAGCCATAAGACTGCTGAACAATTAATCAAAGGGCTAACCGGACTATCTGAATTGCATTGTTTTTTACACTGCTGCTATGCATAGTTATTTTATCCCTACATATATGTACATATTGCATCAATTACCTTCACTATCCAGTAGCCCCACACATTGACTCGATACCTGTAACCCCTGTATATAGCCTCGTTATTGTTGTTTTATTGTGGTACTTTTTTCCCCTTGAGTTTATTTAGTAAATGTTTTCTTAACTCTCATACACCAAGTCTACACCTGTTGTATTCGGCATGAAACAAATAACATTTGATTTGATTTATCGTCCAAACTATTACGAGACCCTCACAAACACGAATATGTTCTCCATTTTGCTCTATGACCCCCACGCGTATCTTGGGATTCATCTGAAGTCGGTACAGCTACCAACTTCTGTCTGTAGCATCCAAACAGTTTGGGCTACACACTAATATGACCCCTTTGTGGAAAAGTGAGACTCGCACGAACGCATACTGTACATGTTCGTCGTTGAGCTCTAGAAAACCCACAAACATCAGAAGACTTGTCTGAAGGTCCCCCAGTACCAGGTAAAACGTTTTTTTGAAGTACATTACATGACCAAAAGTATGTGGATACTTGCTCATCGAACATCTCATTCCAAAATCATGGGCAATACAATGGAGTTGGTCCCTCCTTCGCTGCTACAACACTTTTGCTGCTATATCCTCCACTTTTCTGGGAAGGCTTTCCAATAGTTGTTGGAACATTACTGCTGGAACTTGCTTCTATTCAGGAACAAGAGCATTAGTGAGGTCGGGCATTGATGTTGACCCATTAGGTCTGGCAGTCGGCATTCCAATTTATCCCAAAGGTGTTTGATGTAGTTGAGGTCAGGGCTCTGTGCAGGCCAGTCATGTTCTTCTACACCGATCTCGACAAACCATTTCTGTATGGACCACACTTTGTGCACAGGGGCATTGTCATGCTGAACCAGGAAAGGACCTTCCCCAAACTTGTGCCACAAAGTTGGAAGTGCAGAATAATTTACAATGTCATTGTCTACTGTAGCGCAGTGGTTCGCAAATGTTTTGTAGTACCGTACCCCTTCAAACATTCAACCTACAGCTGCATACCCACTCTAGCACCAGAGTCAGTGCACTCTCAAATGTTGTTTTTAGCCATCATTGTAAGCCTGCCACCACACACCATACGATACATTTATTAACCATAAGAATGAGTGTGTTTTTGTCACAACCTGGCTCGTGAGTAGTGCCAAAGAGTTTTTATAGGACCAGCGCACAAATAATATAATAATAATTCTGCTCTTTATTTACCCATCTTACATGTAAAACCTTATTTGTTCATCAAAATTGTGAATAACTCACTACAGGTTAATGAGAAGGGTGTGCTTGAAAGGATGCACATAACTCTGCAATGTTGGGTTGTATTGGAGAGTCTCAGTCTTAAATCATGTATTTAGTTTTCATGCTAGTGAGGGTCGAGAATCCACTCTCGCATAGGTATATGGTTGCAAAGGGCATCAGTGCCTTAACAGCGTGATTTGCCAAGGCAAGAAACTCTGAGTGCAGCCCTATCCAGAAGTCTGGCAGTGGCTTCTGATTAAATTCAATTTTCACAGAACCGCGTGTTGCAATTTCAATGAGGCTTTCTTGTTCAGATATTGGTAAGAGGACTGCCAATGTTTGTCTTTAGAGATTGCATGACTGTGTGCTCGATTTTATACACCTGTCAGCAACGGTGTGGCTGAATTAGCCAAATCCACTAATTTGAAGGGGTATCCACATACCTTTGTATATATATATTTTTTTTCACCTTTATTTAACCAGGTAGGCTAGTTGAGATCAAGTTCTCATTTGCAATTGCGACCTGGCCAAAATAAAACAAAGCAGTTCGACACATTCAACAACACAGAGTTACACATGGAGTAAAACAAACATACAGTCAATAATACAGTAGATAAATCTATAAGCATGTGCAAATGAGGCAGGATAAGGGAAGTAAGGCAATAAATAGGCCATGGTGGCGAAGTAAATATAATATAGCAATTAAACACTGGAATGGTAGTGTGTGTAGAAGATGAATGTGCAGTAGAGATACTGGGGTGCAAAGGAGCAAGAGGTAGATTGGATGGGCTATTTACAGATGAGCTATGTACAGGTGCAGTGATCTGTGAGCTGCTCTGACAGCCTGTGCTTAATGCTAGTGAGGGAGGTAAGAGTCTCTAGCTTCAGAGATGTTTGCAGTTTGTTCCAGTCATTGGCAGCAGAGAACTGGAAGGAGAGGCAGCCAAAGGAAGAATTGGCTTTGGGGGTGACCAGTCAGATATACCTGCTGGAGCGCATGCTACGGGTGGGTGCTGCTATGGTGACCAGTGAGCTGAGATAAGGTGGGGCTTTACCTAGCAGAGACTTGTATGAAGAGAGGGCCAGCCAACGAGAGCATACAAGTCGCAGTGGTGGGTAGTGTATGGGGCTTTGGTGACTAAACGGATGGCACTGTGATAGACTGCATCAAAATTTTGAGTAGGGAGTCGGAGGCAATTTTGTAAATGACATCGCCGAAGTCGAGGATTTGTAGGATGGTCAGTTTTACGAGGGTATGTTTGGCAGCATGAGTGAAGGATGCTTTTTTGTGAAATAGGAAGCCA
The DNA here is from genome assembly GCF_021184085.1 of Oncorhynchus gorbuscha. Lineage (NCBI taxonomy): Eukaryota > Metazoa > Chordata > Actinopteri > Salmoniformes > Salmonidae > Oncorhynchus > Oncorhynchus gorbuscha. The sequence continues at coordinate 35,233,549 of NC_060179.1, read as the reverse complement.
ATTATATATTTAATTTTCGATTGGAGATGTTTAATGTGAGTCTGGAAGGAGAGTTTACAGTCTAACTAGACACCTTGGTATTTGTAGTTGTCCACATATTCTAAGTCAGAACCGTCCAGGGTAGTTATGCTGGACGGGTGGGCAGGTGCCGGCAGCGAACGGATGAAAAGCATGCATTTAGTTTTTCTTGCATTTAAGAGCAGTTGGAGGCCACTGAAGGAGAGTTGTATGGCATTGAAGCTCATCTGGAGGTTAGTTAACACAGTGTCCAACGAAGGGCCAGAGGTATACAGAATGGCATTGTCTGCGTAGAGGTGGATCAAGGAATCACCAGCAGCGAGAGCGACATCATTGATGTATACATAGAAGAGAGTCAGCCCGAGAATTTAACCCTGTGGCACCCCCATAGAGACTGCCAGAGGTCCGGACAACAGGCCCTCCGGTTTGACATACTGCACTCTATTGGAGAAGTAGTTGGTGAACCAAGCGAGGCAATCATTTGAGAAACCAAGGCTGTTGAGTCTTCCAATAAGAAAGTTGTGATTGACAGAGTCGAAAGCCAGGTCGACCATTACGGCTGCGCAGTAATGTCTCTTATCATTGGCAGTTATGATATCGTTTAGGACCTTGAGTGTGGCTGAGGTGCACCCATGAGCAGCTCAGAAACCAGATTGCATAGCGGAGAAGGTACAGTGATTTTCGAAATGGTCAGTAATCTGTTTGTTAACTTGGCTTTCAAAGACTTTAGAAAGTTAGGGTAGAATAGATATAGGTCTGTAGAAGTTTGGGTCTAGAGTGTCTCCCCCTTTGAAGAGGGGGATGAGTGCGGCAGCTTTCCAATCTATGGGAATCTCAGACGATACGAAAGAGAGGTTGAACAGGCTTGTAATTTTCGGGAGATCATTTTAGAAAGAGAGGGTCCAGATTGTCTAGCCCGGCTGATTTGTAGGGGTCCAGATTTTGCAGCTCTTTCATAATATAAACTATCTGGATTTGGGTGAAGGAGAAGTGGGGGAGGTTTGAGCGAGTTCCTGTGGGGAGTGCAGGGCTGTTGTCTGTGGTAGGGGTAGCCAGGTGTAAAGCATGGCCAGCCGTAGAAAAATGCTTCTTGAAATTCTCAATGATTGTGGCTTTATCGGTAGTGACAGTGTTTCCTAGCCTCAGTGCAGTGGGCAGCTGGGAGGAGGTGCTAATATTCTCCATGGACTTCACAGTGTCCCAGATCTTTTTGAGTTAGTTCTACAGGATGCAAATGTATGTTTGAAAAAGCTAGACTTAGCTTTCCTAACTGCCTGTGTATATTGGTTCTTAACATCCCTGAAAAGTTGCATATTACGAGGGATATTCGATGCTAATGCAGAACGCCATAGGATTTTTTGGTGCTGGTCAAGGGCAGACAGGTCTGGAGTGAACCAAGTGCTATATCTATTCCTGGTTTTACATTTTTTGAACGGAGCATGCTTATTTAAGATGGTGAGGAAGGTACTCTTAAAGAATAACCAGGCATCCTCTACTGACGGGATGAGGTCAATGTCATTCCAGGATACCCCGGTCAGGTCAATTAGAAAGGCCTGTTCGCTGAAGTGTTTTATGGTGCATTTGATATTGATGAGGGGTGGATGCAGGCAATGAGGCAGTGATCGCTGAGATCTTGGTTAAAAAAGCAGAGGTGAATTTGAAGGGTGAGTTAGTTAGGATGATATCTATGAGGCTGCCCGAGTATACGGATTTGGGGTTGTACCTGGTAAGTTCATTGACAATTTGTGTGAGATTGAGGGCATCAAGCTTAGATTGTAGGATGGCCGTTTTGTTAATAAATCCTCTTGAAACTAGGGTGCACTATTTTCATTTTTGGAAAAATAACATTCCCAAAGTAAACAGGCTATTTTTCAGGACCAGATAATTGAATATGCATATAATTGACAGCTTAGAATAGAAAACAATCTAAAGTTTCTAAAACTGTAAAAATATTGTCTGTGAGTATAATATAACTGATATTGCAGGGGAAAGCCTGAGAAAAATCCAATCAGGAAGTGGCTCTTATTTAGAAACCTCTGCGTTCCTATGCGTCCCTATTGAGCAGTGAAAGGGATATCAACCAGATTACTTTTCCTATGGCTTCGCTAATGTGTCTAGTGTCACAAGACATAGTTTCAGGCTTTTATTTTGAAAAATGAGTGTCAGTAGTCAGCTGGTGGCTCTCAGAGTGACATGTGCGTAATAGACAAATGTGGCCATTGTTTCTCTCGCTCCTACTAAAGAAGCCAACTGACCTGGTTGATATAATATCGAATAGATATTTGAAAAACACCTTGAGGTGTCACGCCTTGGTCATAGTATTTTGTGTTTTCCTTAATTATTTGTTCAGGCCAGGGTGTGACATGGGTTTATTGTGTTGTCTTATTGGGGTTTTTGTAGGCATTGGGGTTGTGGTTCATTAGGGGTGTGTCTAGCATAGGCTTGGCTGCCTGAGGCGGTTCTCAATCAGAGTCAGGTGATTTCTCGTTGTCTCTGATTGGGAACCATATTTAGGCAGCCGGGGTTTCACTGTGTATTTCGTGGGTGATTGTTCCTGTCTCTGTGTTAGTGTTCACCAGACAGGCTGTATAGGTTTTCACGTTTCGTTTTGTTGTTTTTGTATTTATTAAGTTATTTCATGTATCGTCATTTGTTTCATTAAAGACATGAGTAACCACCACGCTGCATTTCGGTCTGACTCTCTTTCGACAAACGAAGAACGACGTTACAGAATCACCCACCACACACGGACCGAGTGGCGTGGTTACAGGCAGCGACAGCAGGAGCAGCGAAGGGAGGACGTTATGGGCAGCAGAAGCATGGAGTATACGACATGGGATGAAATAGACAGGTGGGCGGTCGACCCAGAGAGAGTGCCGGAGCCCGCCTGGGATTCGCTGGAGCAGTGCGAAGAGGGCTATAGGAGAATGGAGTTGGAGAGGCAATCACGACGGCGCAGAGGAAAGCCCGTGAGTCAGCCCCAAAAATGTATTGGGGGAGGGGGCTCAGAGGGAGAGTGGCAGAGTCTGGAGGAAGACCTGAGCCAACTCTCCTTGTTAATCGTGAGGAGCCAAGGAGGAGACCAGAACCAGAGCCGGTGTTAGAGGTGAGCGAAGCAGAGACTGTGAAGGAGTTAATGGGGAAGGTGGAGTGGAGAGTAATGAGGGAGTTGCTAGCTTGGTGCTTTAGGTATAAGATCCGTCCGACGGAGCGTGTCGGGGATTTGATGGCACCTGGGTCAGCGCTCCATACTCGTCCTGAGGTGCATGTTAGTCGGCTGGTGAAGTTGGTGCCAGCCTCACGCACCAGGCCTCCTGTGCACATCCCTAGCCTTGCACGTCCTGTGCCAACACTGCTCTCAAGATCTCCAGTACGCCTTCACGGTCTAGCCCATCCTGTGCCACCTCCACACACCAGCCCTCCGGTAGCAGCTCCCCGCACCAGGCTTCCTGTGCGTGTCCTCGGCCCAGTACCACCAGTGCCAGCACCACGCATCAGGCCTACAGTGCGCCTCGCCTCTCCTGCGCAGCCGGAGCCTCCCGCCTGTTCAGCGCACTCCCCACCTTTTTCCTCTACCCTACCCTACTGATGTTACATTTGAAAACCCCTTGGTTAACATAGAGATTCTGGGAACCTCAGAAGGTGGGGGGAAATGAACTATATTCTGGTAGTCTGACCAATTGAACATATGCAATGGTACTTAATGAATATGATGTCAGTTCGGTTGTCATCTGAGACATTCTCATCAATGATAAGATGACAAACTCTACAGTGGAAATTCTACACATCAGTTATCGGATTCACATGGAATTGTTGTTCAATTTAAATGTTTGAATATGAAATTATTTGTGATGGTATGAAATGTGATTTTTGCTTCTAAAATGTGAGAATTGGGTTTTCATAAGGTTAGGGCTCTGCTCAATCAGTGGCCCGCCCCTGTGAAGATTCATGGGTTTTAAAACTTTTCAGACACACCCTTCTCGCTCCACTATATAAAGCCATGACGAAAATGTAACTTCCTGTTCCGAGGATGTGAGGACGACGGTCCGATGTCAGAATGGTGAGCTTTGGTTGCGAATGGTATGAACTTTGAACTCTTATTCACTTCAGAAGTGATACCTCCTAGCCATTGAGTTAGCAACAGCAGCTGCAAACGAGGGTTAGGAAGGAACAGACAGAGTATCCCATCTATCACACTACGATGTTACTACAACGTATCCAATTGACCACCAGAGACATTCTTCAAAGGGCAAAGGACTCGGTTTGGCAACACGGCCTTCCATCTACCATCAACCTACGGAAGCGCAGCTCTGAGTAAATATTTATTGCATTTTCCTTTTCCAAATGGGCATTAAATTAGAATGCATAAGATACTGTATTTACGATAGCACAGCTTCTTCCTTTGTTACTCAGTCTTCCCTCTCTTTCACTCAAACCCAGCCCTTTTCTTGTGTAGCGGATGTCATATCCATTCTGCCCGCTAGGGCCATTTTCCTTTATGACTTAATTTGTAATCAAGTTATGATTAATTATGTGTATGTGTAATTCTGTGTGATTAGTTAGGTATTTAGTAAATCAATAATTAAACCCAATTTTGTATTGCTGATTCAACTTGTTAGCCAGGCTTTGTGAAGATAACCAGTAATTTACAACTTTCAGATGAGACTGAATTAAGGTGACGATTAATATTGACTGCTATTGATGTAAAATATTACTGGGTCTTTAAGAGTTTATTCGGAAGATAACAGCTCTATAAATATTATTTTGTGGTGCCTGGCTCTCTAGTTAATTACATTTTCAGATTTTTTTCTTAGCCAAACGTGATGAACAAAACAAAGCGATTTCTCCTACACAAATAATATTTTTTGAAAAAATGAACATTTGCTATCTAAGTGAGAGTCTCCTCACTGAAAACATCCGAAGTTCTTCAAAGGTAAATGATTTGCTTTTGAATGCATGATGCATGCTTTGATTTATTACTAAGTTACACAATACAAGTTTGTATTAGTAAAACAAATATGATTATATAACAATGTACAATCTTTAAGTAAAAAACAGTATGTCTAATTAAACAGTATAGAAATGAATGAATATGAATTTCCTCCACAGTGGTCAACACCATTCATCTTGGGGTAAGGAGGGGAGTGGGGTTCTGAAATGCAATCATATAACGCAATGGAGCAGTTTATAAAATTGTCAAATGAATTGTTTTATGCAGAGCAACTTAAAAATAAGTGAAGCTTGACAAATTGTCCAATGGATTATGAGGTGCAAAATCATAAGTTTGCACCCATTATTTTAATTTGCTCCATGGCAAGACAACCAAGTTTAGAGTCATTACTAGTTAACACAGTCACAAAGTAATAAACCCCCTCTATTTCAACACCGGAAAAATGATCTTCTAAAATCTGATTTTAAATCCAACACTAACCTTAACCCTAACCTTAACCACAGCGCTAACCTTAGCCTAGCCCTCACCTTAAATTATGACCAAAAATGTGTATGATACAGCCAATGTTGACTTTGCGGCTGTTTTATCTAGTGGGAACACAAATGTTGGCCACAGAGAAAAGCTGTTTGGTTCTCAGATGACAAACCCATATGAATAATTTTGCAGCAGGCATTTGTAATGAATAAACCTTGCAAATAATAAACATTGAAATATAACCCAGCCTTAAAACAAAACATAGGCTGAAAATAATTTGCATATCATTGGAAAAGACACTTAAGACTCATCAAAACCCCTAAAAAAAGACTAATGAAAACATTCAAATTCACACATGCGGATTAGGCACTTCAAGCCCAAATGTATCATACTTTGACTAAAAAAATGACTTATTGACTTACATCGTTTTGCAACATCATGGGTATGCTCTGGACATCGTCTTGGCCATAAATTGATGTTGCTTTTTACTTTATGGGTGTGATATGTAGACTTCTTCTAACATTGCTTTCTACTACATATAATTATACGATGAGAATAGGACTTATTAGCCTACTCTGTTGTTTTTGATTTTGATGTCGTAGACTTCTGATTGGGCTCATTGCTTCGAGTTGAAAAACAAATGCTGCTCTCATGGAATGGCATGCTTTGAGCACCACAGAAAAGGGCTGTTTGCATGTGAAAAATGTATGCCATATGCTATATTTGCCAAAGGCCTTTATTTGCATTTTTGTTGGTGACATTTTGATTTCTCCATCTTATGCAGCTGTTTAAGTCTATCAAAGGTGAATGAGTTTGAGCATGTGCCAGTTTTTTTGAATCAGCATGAATTAGATTGAGCAATAAAACCCCAACTTGTGGTCTTAAATTAAACTTGTTTTTGGCAGTATGGACTGGAGCACAATACCACAGAGTTTAGATCTGCACTATGCAGCTGTTGCAAGAGCGCATATTTCACTGTCTGTCACTGGTCTCAAAAACAGTGATTAATAAGCAGCTTAACTCTTTTGGGATAGGGGGCAGCATTTTCACTTTTGGATGAATAGCGTGCCCAGAGTGAACTGCCTCCTACTCTGTCCCAGATGTTAATATATGCATATTATTATTTACATTTACATTTACATTTAAGTAATTTAGCAGACGCTCTTAACTCATATGGCAGGCGAAAACCTGAGAAAAATCCAACCAGGAAATGGGAAATCTGAGGTTTGTAGTTTTTCAAAGCTTGGCCTACCGAATACACAGTGTCTATAGAGTAAAGTTGCACTTCCTACGGATTCCACTAGATGTCAACCATCTTTAGGAACTTGTTTCACGCTTCTGCTATAAAGGAGGGGCTCATGAGACCTGTTTGAGTCAGTGGTCTGGCAGAGTGTCTCAGGCTCATGACCCGCGCTCCCGACAGAGTTAGCTCTCGTTCCAGTGCTTTTCTTCAGACATAGGAATTCTCCGGTTGGAACATTATTGATGTTTTATGTTAAAAACATCCTAAAGATTGATTCCATACATCGTTTGACTTGTTTCTACTACCTGTAACGGAACTCATCGCGCCTCATGAAGATGGATTGCTGGGCTTGAACACGTTAACAACAAGTGGCTATTTGAACATAAATGATGGACTTTATGGAACTTTATGGAACAAATCAGTCATTTATTGTCAAACAGGGATTTCTGGGAGTGCGTTCTGATGAAGATCATTAAAGGTAAGTGAATATTTATAGTGTTATTTCTAACTTCTGTTGACCCCAAAATGGTGGATATTTCTCTGGCTGGATTGGGCTCTGAGCACCTTTCTCAGATTATGCTTTTTCCGTAAAGTTTTTTTGAAATCTGACACAGCGGTTGAATGATAGAGAAGTCTATCTTTAATTCTGTGAATAACACTTGTGTCTTTTATCAATGCTTATTATGAGTATTTCTGCAAAATCACCGGATGTTTTGGAATCAAAACATTACGCATGTAACACGCCAATGTAAACTGAGATTTTTGGATTTAAATATGTACATTATCGAACAAAACATACATGTATTGTGTAACATGATGTCCTATTAGTGTCATCTGATGAAGATCATCAAAGGTTAAACATATTCAATTGAACCATTATTGGGCTAAAATACTCATGTACTTTTGTGTACAGCCATCAACATCAACCACAATCCGTAAGGCGCAAATAGCTAAATGAGAGAGCAGTAGTGTGATTCAGAACAAGGCACCATGTAGATATCAATAATACAGTGTGTCCCTGGCCTGTAAGCTACACCACTGCTGTCGTCCCTACCTCCAAGCGTTTATTGAGGTTGGATAATGTTTGGATGTCGACAGCAGTCGCAGCATTGGAAGACATAACTTGGACTGTAGCATTCAAAAGCCTATTCCTGCTCTTTTTTTTTCCCCTGATTCCTCACATGCATTTGGTGTGTCATCCTACTGGTCTCTGATTTGCAGTCAGACTCGTATAGGGTGGAACAAACTTAACATTGAAACTTTTTTCAATGCTGATTTGAGTACCATTGCGAAAAAATAAGGGGACAAATATCCTATTTGAATCTAAAAGTAGTCCAAGTAGAAATAAACTAGTTTCTCTAAAGTATCTGTAATCAGAGTACAATATTTTTGCTGGTAGCGTAACAGATTACATTAAAGTTTTTTGTTGTTGTAGTCCATTACATGCAAGGATTACTTTTAAATACATGTAACGGATGTTACACCCCAACCGTGATCATTAACGCACAAAACTGAGGTCTTAAAAAGTTTTGCAGTGGAAAAGGAAAATACATGTTTCTTACTGGATATGTTCAGGTAATCCCTCCATGTTTCAGTCTGCTTTCTTCCATTCGGGTCCTAATGAATATACCCCACTCAAGCAACACCTGTAGAGAGAAACATTTCCCCTGCCTGAATCATTCATCTTACAAGTGTTTTCCTTTTTTTACCCCCATTTTTATTTTGCTGATTTATCTGGCTCAGCTGGTGCACCTTTGATAAATAATACATTTTTTGTATCTCCTTGAAAAGGAAAAGCTTACATTATACACTTTGGCACAGTGCATTCAGACAGCTAGACTCCTGGAGGGAGAATAGGTGCTTCCCAAATGGCACACTATTCCCTATAGGGCTCTCGTAAAAAGTAGGGCTCTGTATGAGGATTAGGGGAAAGCTAATGTAAGTCCCTTAGCAATGTGTTTTTGTACTACAGAGAGCTCTCCTTAATAATAACACATTGTGTGCTATTGAGGCAGCTCATCTGCAAAAAGTAAAAACATGAATTAATGACCTAAATGAAAGGAAACTCGCATTACTGGCTTTTAAAATTAATCTTCTCACAAACCTTTTGTGCGAGAATAAACACTAATGAGAATATAAACTGTGAGGAGAAACTTTGATGCTATGTGGGGGTTGGCTTGGGAGTTTCTGAAAATGATTTTAGTCTCTGTGGGTGACGACGTAGCAAGACAGTTTAATTGAAAGGGCGATTAGGGTGTCTTTTCACATGGTATTATTGTATAGTTCCCCTATTTTCTTCCATCAAAACTACCATTCAGACAGCGATGCAATTAGAGAATATTTTTCATGACCGACAGCTAAGAGCGGAGTCCATCCTCATAACAAGCATTATTTAAAATAAATTTCAGAGGCCTGAAGATCTCTGATGTTTTCAGGATAAATACAGTATATAATAAAGTTTTTCTCTGGTTTATTTTGAGGTTTATTCTCTCCCTTCAAATGGACCTCCAAGAGAACATCCTCTCTCTGCTCTACATATCTCTGCTCAGAGAACAGCTGGAAGAGAGGAGCAGATGAGCAGGAGCTGGTAACATCTATTTTAGAGAGGGTAAAGGATGAGAGATAAAGAAAAGTGGAGAGAGAGAGAGAGATTGAAAGAGACTAATGGACACAGACAGTGACAGAGATCGAAAGAGGGAACTGTTTATCTTTGGAGGAACAGAGGCAGTAAGTATAGCCTCTCTATGTCCTTGCGGTGTGTGGACCTGGGGTGAGATGGAGATGGTAGAGCAAAGAGGCATGGAGTCTGACACATTGTGTCTAGAAAGCTGTCATTATATGGGTCTAACTAGCACCTGAAGGGATGTCAAACCGTTACAGTACACCTACTTTTTCCACAAAACAGCAAAAAGGTTGCAGTGTACTTACATTGTAACTACAGTGGTTCCTCCTTTAACTTCTTATGGCTGGGGGGCAGTATTGAGTAGCTTGGATGAATAAGGTGCCTATAGTAAACGGCCTGCTCCTCAGTATGCAAATATATGCATATTATTAGTAGTATTGAATAGAAAACACTCTAAAGTTTCTAGAACTTTTTGAATGATGTCTGTGAGTATAACATAACTCATATGGCAGGCAAAATCATGAGTTGAAATCAAAACATGAAGTCAGAAATCTGATCTTTTTATGTATTCACCAGAGTCCCCAAATGAAATCCCCTAGATATTAATGATGTTGCACTGCCTAGGGCTTCCACTACATGTCAACCATCAATAGAAATTATAATGAGACTTCTATGGTGTTGTGGGAGTGAATGATAGCAGAATAAGTCAGGTGTCTTGCAGTCAGCCATTTTCTGATCATGCTTATTCCTGGTGGTAGTCACTTGCGTTCCTTTGCTCACGAAGACAAGAAGGAGTACTCCGGTTTGAACTTTGACACTATATGTTAAAAATATCCTAATGACTGATTCTGTACTTAGTTTGAAATGTTTCTTAGACCGGTAATATAACTTTTTGAAGTTTTTGTCCGATAATGCTGACCAGAATGAGTGTTTGGATATGTATACCAAACACGCTGACAAAAGAAGGTATTTGGACATAAATAACAGACATTTTCGAACAAAACAAACATTTATTGTGGACCTGGGATTCCTGGAGTGCTTGCTGATGTAGATCATCAAAGGTAAGGGAATATTTATTATGTCATTTCTTGTTTACGTTGACGTAAACATGGCGGCTATTGTGACAAATATTTCTGAGCGCCGTCTCAGATTATTGCATGGCTGGCTTATCCCGTAAAGTTTTCTTTTAAATCAGACACAGTGGTTGCATTAAGGAGAGGTATATCTATATTCCATGTGTATAACTTGTATTATCATCTACATTTATGATGAGTATTTCTGTTGAATGATGTGGCTATGCAAAATCACTGGATGTTTTTGGAACTAGTGAATGTAACGCGCCACTATAAACTCATATGTTGATAAATATGAACTTTATCAAACAAAACATACATGTATTGTGTAACATGAAGTCCTATTAGTGTCATTTGATGAAGATCATCAAAGGTTAATGATAAATTTTATCACTATTTTCTGCTTTTTGAAACTCCTCACTTTGGCTGGAAAAAAATGGCTGTGTTTTTCTGTGGCTATGTGGTGACCTAACATAATCGTTTGTGGTACCTTTGCTGTAAAGCATATGTGAAACCGGACACTGTGGTGGGATTAACAACGAGAATAGCTTTAAAATGGTATGAGGTACATGTATGTTTGAGGAATGTTAATTATGATATTTTTGATGTTTTGAAAATGGCGCCCTACTCTTTGACTGGCTGTTGTCAAATCGCTCCCGTTAACAGGATTGCAGCCATAAGAAGTTAAATGTTGTGTCATACTTCAGAACAACTTGCGGGCTGCTGCAGAATTTTATGGCATGGTATTTAATTGTCAGCCATTGTTAACATTAATGCTAGTTAGTTGTAGTTTAACCAACAGAGGGCATCTTTGAGAAGCATTTGATAGCCTTCAATGTTATGGTAAATGAGTGAAGAGGTGTGGAGTCAGGCGCAGAGAGCAAAAGATGTGGGAAAAACAACACGCTTTAATGTCCCGGAAACATAACATGTACAAAAGTGGAAACACAAATTAACAGAAATATAAACGGACAGCGTGAAACCCAAATGCCAACAAAAATACACTCAAACAACAAAACAGACGAACAAGCCCGCACGAAACAGAAGCGGGCTGAACAGACTATATATAACCCTATCCTAACAACCAAACTAGAAACAGGTGCTACCAATTAGACAAAACTAAACGAACACAGAACAACGGATCGGCGATAGCTAGTAGACCGGCGACGACGACCGCCGAGTGCCACCCGAACAAGAAGGGGAGTCACCTTCGGTAATATTCGTGACATTCAACGGTAGCTGTGCAAGATAATTTAAAACATTTTTTAGTAAGAACATAGAATATGGGATTGATTTGATGAAATTTTGCTTAATTAATTTGCTTAAAATTCGGGTGTTTATATTATAAGAAAAACAAAAAATGAAAATGTCAAGGTTTCCATTAGAATGGAATGGAAAATATGGCACTGTACAACGTGACGGTCAGTAGTAGGCTACAGTACTAAGAGGAGTACTAACTTCAATATGCTTTTTATATAAATAAGACCTACACAACTTTTACAGCACATTATTCAACGCTAGTGAGACTCATGTCGCCTACAGTAGTACTACAGTATATCGGAAATGATTTTTTTCAATGACGTGACTCCAACAATAATTACATTTGGAGGATTGGAGGATTATAAATTAATATCTAAGGGGCATTTTTTGAGAATATCTAACGGGCTTTCATATAGTTCTAAATTAATGAAAAATAATAATCACTTTGTTTAAAAAATAACTATATTTTGGAGATGATTTCATTTTCATTTAACAGAGTGAGCGAGAAAAAGGTAATTCTTGAACATGGGGTGAGGCATTCTCACTCATTTGTAAAATAAGCTAGTTTGTTATTTAGAATTATTTATTTAAAAATTATTTAAAACGGAATTAGAATTATTTAAAAGCCGCCTAATGGGTCTCCCGGTGGCCGTTGGCATGGGTATTAAACCAGCATCTGTAGCAACTCAGTTTTCACTGTGATACAGTGTCTTTGACTGCTGCGCCAATTTTGAATTGCCTTGCACAAAGTATCAGGCTATAAAAAACATGATTTTGGAGATATTTAGTTTTAAACTGTAATCTGAATAAAGGCCAAAATAATATTTATAATGGCCAAAATATGTATTTCTGTTTTTAGAGGGAGAGCAACCATTGGCCCACCTTGCTTATTTTTGGGACAAGGACATCCCAACCAGCCAAACCTTCCCCGCTGAGCCAATTGTGCACCGCCTATGGGACTCAAAATCACGGTCGGATGTGATAAAGCCTGTATTCGAACCAGGGACTGCAGTGATGTCTCTTGCATCTTATAACAGGTCAGTAAGACATGTTATATATATACAGTTGAAGTCGGAAGTGTTCATACACCTTAGCCAAATACATTTAAACTCAGTTTTTCACAATCCCTGACATTTAATCCAAGTAACAAATCCCTGTCTAAGGTCAGTTAGGATCACCACTTTATTTTAACAATGTGAAATGTCAGAATAATAGTAGAGAGAATGATTTATTTCAGGTTGCATTTCTTCATCACCTTTCCAGTGGGTCAGAAGATCACATGCACTCACTGAGTATTGGGGTGCATTGCATTTAAAACTTCTTGACGCACCCATCCCGTTAGCGAGATCATTTTCATCAAAACCCACTAAATTGCAGCGCACCAAATTCAAATTAAATTACTAACCATATTTAATTTTCATGAAATGTCAAGTGCAATATAGCAAAACACAGTTTAGCTTGTTGTTAATCCACCTGGTGTGTCAGATTTCAATACAGCTTTTCGGCGAAAGCATAACAAGCGTTTATGTACGTAGAATGTATGCACACATGACTGTAAGTCGCTTTGGATAAAAGGGTCTGCTAAATGGCATATATTATTATTATTATTATTAAAATCTCTCTAGTAGACAAAATATTAAAAACACCTAGCAGCCAAGTAGAATTAATAGCAATAGATTAAATCACTTACCTTTGATGATCTTTGGATGTTTGCACTAACGAGACTCCCAGTTACACAATAAATGTTCCTTTTGTTCCATAAAGATTATTTTTATATCCAAAATACCTCCATTTGTTTGGCAGGTTATGTTCAGAAATCCACAGGCTCGAGCGATCACGACATCACAGACGAAAATTCCAAATAGTATCCGTAATGTCCACAGAAACATGTCAAAAGTTTTTTATAATCAATCCTCGGGTTGTTTTTAAAATATATAATTGATAGTATATCAACCAGGACTGTCGCTTTTTCAATAGGAGAGGGAGAGACAATGGCTGCCCCACTCTGTTGCGCAAGCAAAACTCTGCAAACACCCAGCTATCCACTGACACAATGTTATCGTTCTTGCTAATTTTTCAAAATAAAAGCCTGAAACTATGTCTAAAGACTGTTGACACCTTGAGGAAGCCATAGGAAAAGGAATCTGGTTGATATCCCTTTAAATGGAGCGAAGGCAGGCTATGGAACATGCAATTTTCGAAATAGAAGCCACTTCCTGGTTTGATTTTCCTCAGGTAAATATCAGTTCTGTTATACTCACAGACAATATTTTGTTAGTTTTGGAAACTTTAGAGTGTTTTCTATCCTAATCTGACAATGGTATGCATATTCTAGTTTCTGGGCCTGAGAAATAGGCAGTTTCAAATGGATATGTTTTGTAGCCAAAAACGAAAATCCTGCCCCCTACACTCAAGAAGTTAAATTGTTTAACTTGGGTCAAATGTTTCGGGTAGCCTTCCACAAGCTTCCCACAATAGGTTGGGTGAATTTTGTCCCATTCTTCCTTACTGTAACGTCGTTCGTCTGTTGAATGAAGAGAGTCAGACCGAAATGCAGCGTGTAGGTTACTATGACTTTTAATGAAAATAATCGCGGTACATGAAATAACTGTATATGAAAACAACAAACGAAACGTGAAACCTATTACAGCCTATCTGGTGACTACAACACTAAGACAGGAACAAACACCCACAAAATACAACACGAACTCAGGCTACCTAAATACGGTTCCCAATCAGAGACAACGATAAGCAGCTGACTCCAATTGAGAATCGCCTCAGGCAGCCAAGCCTAACTAGACACACCCCTAATCATACACAATCCCAATTACTACAAACCCCAATACGAAACACAACATATAAACCCATGTCACACCCTGGCTTACCCAAACATATACCAAAAACACAAAATATAATGACCAAGGCGTGACACTTACAGAGCTGGTGTAACTGAGTCAGATTTGTAGCCTCCTTGCTCGCACATGGTTTTTCAATTCTGCCCACAAATATTTTATGGTATTGAGATCAGTGCTTTGTGATGGCCATTCCAATATCTTGACGTTGTTGTCCTTAACCTCTCTGCGCACTGAACCTGTAGCTGAAATTCGACAACATACGGTGAGTGCTACATAAATAGTCATATTAAACATTCATGAGAATACAAGTGTCTCACATGATTCGAAAGACAAGAATTTTGCTAATCCAACTGCGTTGTCAGATCTAAAAAATTATTTACTGCAAAACAATACGATGTGATTATCTGAGGATAGAGCCCCATAAAAAAACTACTATTTCAACCAGCACAGGCGTAAAAAAATCACAAACTGCAATAAAATAAATAATTTACCTTTGATGATCTTCCTCTTTTTGCAATACCAATGCTAATTGTTACACAATGTATGGTCTTTTGTTTGATAAAATCAATTTTTATACCCAAACACAAAACATTTTGCGAACCGCTTGTGTCGTGAATTCCATCTCATTCCATTTTCGACGACACGTTCGAGGTAAATACACACACAAAACGTGACTTTTCCAGTCATGTTTGGTATCATTGCAATCAACTGGTTTGTTTGTAACACAACCAGTATATCAACCGTTTGTAACACAACCAAACCTGATGGGTCATTTCGCAGGATGTATTGACTGACAGAAACTGATTTGAAGATGACAAGTAATGACATCATTATGCACCAATGATATCACCGCTGTTTCGTTGATTGACTGTATTTTAACCCAATGACCACTGATCGTCTTGAAATCTAGCTGGGTAGATAGCCAATGACCTGAGGTAAACGGCAATACGTAATGTTTATGTGTTGGAAGACCAACCCGTGTTGTAAACTCCGGCATAAAGAGGATCATTTGCTATTGATGATTCATACCGGAAGGAGCCACGCATGTTGCGCACAGCATTGTTTTGGTAAAGTGCATATTCAGCTGTTTATATATCAATCAATATAGCGACTAAGTCAGGGAAAGTCTAGATATGCAGATGTACACACAATTTTAGAAGAAATTGATACAGGACCCGATTCCCAAATGGAGGAATATTTTTTGAATGGAGAGGACATCGTTTTGGACTGGTAAGTTCTTCTCATGCTAATGCCGTTGTTTGAAATTAATAATATGAAATATTATTTCTGAAATGAAATAGCCTATTTGAGGCTGTTGAGAAGAGGGCAGGTCCACAACAATGGCCAAAGTGAAATGGAGACAGTAGATACAGCTGGTCTGTTGTAATCTAATTTTTGTCGTCCTTAACGTAGGAGACCCTGCTAGCTAGCCAACAGCTAGTCAACGTCTACCGAATAGAACTTCCACACTCAACAACCCGGTCGCATTCCGCTTCGCTCCACAGGTAGTATCACATTTTCATTTAATTTCATTACAGTACAACGGTTTGATTTGTTTGATCGTAGCTAGCTACATAGCTAGCTACATAGCCGTCTTTGCATCAAAGATAATTGTGTAGTCTAGAGCGATTTTCTAGGTTAGATAGCCAGCTATTGTCATTCTTTTAACGCAACGTAATGTAATCAACACTGCTAGCTAGCCAGCTAGCCCCCGAATAGCAGCACTGTAGAAACTATTACACTCAACGGAACAACTTGATTAGTGTAGTGTCAACAACACAGCCACTGCCAGCTAGCCTACAAAGTCAACAACGTAGCCACTGCCAGCTAGCCTACAAAGTCAACAATGCAGCCACTGCCAGCTAGCCTACTTCAGCAGTACTGTATCAGTTTAATAATTTTAGTCAATAAGATTCTTGCTACATAAGCTTAACTTTCTGAACAATCGAGACGTGTAGTCCACTTGTCCTTCCAATCTCCTTTGCATTAGCGTAGCCTCTTCTGTAGCCTGTCAACTATGTGTCTGTCTATCCCTGTTCTCTCCTCTCTGCACAGACCATACAAACGCTCCACACCGCGTGGCCGCGGCCACCCTAATCTGGTGGTCCCAGCGCGCATGACCCGCGTGGAGTTCCAGGTCTCCGGTAGCTTCTGGAACTGCCGATCTGCGGCCAACAAGGCAGAGTTCATCTCAGCCTATGCCTCCCTCCAGTCCCTCGACTTCTTGGCACTGACGGAAACATGGATCACCACAGATAACACTGCTACTCCTGCTGCTCTCTCTTCGTCTGCCCACGTGTTCTCGCACACCCCGAGAGCTTCTGGTCAGCGGGGTGGTGGCACCGGGATCCTCATCTCTCCCAAGTGGTCATTCTCTCTTTCTCCCCTTACCCATCTGTCTATCGCCTCCTTTGAATTCCATGCTGTCACAGTTACCAGCCCTTTCAAGCTTAACATCCTTATCATTTATCGCCCTCCAGGTTCCCTCGGAGAGTTCATCAATGAGCTTGATGCCTTGATAAGCTCCTTTCCTGAGGACGGCTCACCTCTCACAGTTCTGGGCGACTTTAACCTCCCCACGTCTACCTTTGACTCATTCCTCTCTGCCTCCTTCTTTCCACTCCTCTCCTCTTTTGACCTCACCCTCTCACCTTCCCCCCCTACTCACAAGGCAGGCAATACGCTCGACCTCATCTTTACTAGATGCTGTTCTTCCACTAACCTCATTGCAACTCCCCTCCAAGTCTCCGACCACTACCTTGTAACCTTTTCCCCCTCGCTCTTATCCAACACTTCTCACACTGCCCCTACTCGGATGGTATCGCGCCGTCCCAACCTTCGCTCTCTCTCCCCCGCTACTCTCTCCTCTTCCATCCTATCATCTCTTCCCTCTGCTCAAACCTTCTCCAACTTATCTCCTGATTCTGCCTCCTCAACCCTCCTCTCCTCCCTTTCTGCATCCTTTGACTCTCTATGCCCCCTATCCTCCAGGCCGGCTCGGTCCTCCCCTCCCGCTCCGTGGCTCGACGACTCATTGCGAGCTCACAGAACAGGGCTCCGGGAAGCCGAGTGGAAATGGAGGAAAACTCACCTCCCTGCGGACCTGGCATCCTTTCACTACCTCCTCTCTACATTTTCCTCTTCTGTCTCTGCTGCTAAAGCCACTTTCTACCACTCTAAATTCCAAGCATCTGCCTCTAACCCTAGGAAGCTCTTTGCCACCTTCTCCTCCCTCCTGAATCCTCCTCCCCCCCTCCTCCCTCTCTGCAGATGACTTCGTCAACCATTTTGAAAAGAGGGTCGACGACATCCGATCCTCGTTTGCTAAGTCAAACGACACCGCTGGTTCTGCTCACACTGCCCTACCCTGTGCTCTGACCTCTTTCTCCCCTCTCTCTCCAGATGAAATCTCGCGTCTTGTGACGGCCGGTCGCCCAACAACCTGCCCGCTTGACCCTATCCCCTCCTCTCTTCTCCAGACCATTTCCGGAGACCTTCTCCCTTACCTCACCTCGCTCATCAACTCATCCCTGACCGCTGGCTACGTCCCTTCCGTCTTCAAGAGAGCTGAGACTGCTCTTCTCTGTATCACGGAGGCGCTCCGCACTGCTAAAGCTAACTCTCTCTCCTCTGCTCTCATCCTTCTAGACCTATCGGCTGCCTTCGATACTGTGAACCATCAGATCCTCCTCTCCACCCTCTCCGAGTTGGGCATCTCCGGCGCGGCCCACACTTGGATTGCGTCCTACCTGACAGGTCGCTCCTACCAGGTGGCGTGGCTAGAATCTGTCTCCTCACCACGCGCTCTCACCACTGGTGTCCCCCAGGGCTCTGTTCTAGGCCCTCTCCTATTCTCGCTATACACCAAGTCACTTGGCTCTGTCATAACCTCACATGGTCTCTCCTATCATTGCTATGCAGACGACACACAATTAATCTTCTCCTTTCCCCCTTCTGATGACCAGGTGGCGAATCGCATCTCTGCATGTCTGGCAGACATATCAGTGTGGATGACGGATTACCACCTCAAGCTGAACCTCGGCAAGACGGAGCTGCTCTTCCTCCCGGGGAAGGACTGCCCGTTCCATGATCTCGCCATCACGGTTGACAAGTCCATTGTGTCCTCCTCCCAGAGCGCTAAGAACCTTGGCGTGATCCTGGACAACACCCTGTCGTTCTCAACTAACATCAAGGCGGTGGCCCGTTCCTGTAGGTTCATGCTCTACAACATCCGCAGAGTACGACCCTGCCTCACACAGGAAGCGGCGCAGGTCCTAATCCAGGCACTTGTCATCTCCCGTCTGGATTACTGCAACTCGCTGTTGGCTGGGCTCCCTGCCTGTGCCATTAAACCCTACAACTCATCCAGAACGCCGCAGCCCGTCTGGTGTTCAACCTTCCCAAGTTCTCTCACGTCACCCCGCTCCTCCGCTCTCTCCACTGGCTTCCAGTTGAAGCTCGCATCCGCTACAAGACCATGGTGCTTGCCTACGGAGCTGTGAGGGGAACGGCACCTCAGTACCTCCAGGCTCTGATCAGGCCCTACACCCAAACAAGGGCACTGCGTTCATCCACCTCTGGCCTGCTCGCCTCCCTACCACTGAGAAAGTACAGTTCCCGCTCAGCCCAGTCAAAACTGTCCGCTGCTCTGGCCCCCCAATGGTGGAACAAACTCCCTCACGACGCCAGGACAGCGGAGTCAATCACCACCTTCCGGAGACACCTGAAACCCCACCTCTTTAAGGAATACCTAGGATAGGATAAAGTAATCCTTCTCACCCCCCCCCTTAAAATATTTAGATGCACTATTGTAAAGTGGCTGTTCCACTGGATGTCATAAGGTGAATGCACCTATTTGTAAGATTGCTAAATGACTTAAATGTAAATGTATAATAGAGACAGTAGATCTAGCTGATATGTCATAATATAAATGAGACAGTAGATTTAGCAGGTCTATAATAATATAATTCAACCTTATGTTCCCTGTACTCTATATATATCTGTTTATTATACATGTTGATACAGGGCTCATATGTAAAACTATTCTAAGTGAACATATTCTTTCACAGTGACACTGACTCTGAATGGGAGCCCCAGTGCCAAGGTGTTCATCCCCCACTGAAGCTGGTTCATCCAGCTCCTGCCACAAGTGGTGTTCATCTGCCCAAATGTATTTCTGCAGGCATGGATGTGCCTCAGGGCCAAAAGGGCACAGCATGGAGGCGTTGCTGTGTTCTTGAAGTCCCCCATCACCTGCACCACATGCTTTATGACCCTCTGCTTTACAGCAGGAAGAGACCGCTATGGCACCTGGCATCAGCAGAACAATTTTGTGTAGAGGACCGAGGGTCCTCCAAATATTGAAAGTGTTATTTTGTAAATGTATATATTTTTTTCATGTTTTTTCTCAATTTTCGGGGGGCATGTGTTAGAATATCATTTTGGTATTTTGTATATAGTTATTCCATTTAAAATGTATAACTTCACCAATTTGGCCACTTGGGTACATTTGGACTTCTTGTGTGGGACACATGGGTGACTTCATGATAAATGTCATGTAAGCACACTCATTTTGTAAGTTATCATTCTGAAATTTTGCACAAGTACTGTTGCCCTCTTATGTTTTTTACTGAAATTGTCCCCATCATCCTATCTGAATGTTTGGTTTTTCTTGTTAATTTTAAATATGATACAGTAATAAATACCATTTTTTCATTGTATTATATAAACCAGATCTATTGTGTTATATTCTCCTACATTCATTTCACATTTACACACACTTCAGAGTATTTTCTTTCAAATGGTACCAATAATATGCATATCCTGGGTTCTGTGCCTGAGCCACAGGCAGTTAGATTTGGGTATGTCTTCAGGCAGAAATGAAAAAAGTAGGGGGGTAGCTCGAAGAGGTTTTAAGCCAACTCTGGAAGTATGCTTGGGGTCATTGTCCATTTGGAAGACCCATTTGCCACCAAGTTTTACCTTCCTGACTGTTGTCTTGAGATGCTGTGCTGCTGCACCAGTTTCAAGTGTGCTGCCTGCGGCTATGGACCCCTGAACTGTTCACCGGACGTGCTACCTGTCCCAGACCTGCTGTTTTCAACTTTCTAGAGACAACAGGAGCGGTATAGATAATCTCAATGATTGGCTATGAAAAGCTAACTGACATTTACTCCGGAGGTGCTGACTTGTTGCACCCTCAGCAACTACTGTGATTATTATTATTTGACCATGCTGGTCATTTATGAACATTTGAACATCTTGGCCATGTTCTGTTATAATCTCCACTCGTCACAGCTAGAAGAGGGCTGGCCAACCTCTCTAGGTTTCTTCCTATGTTTTGGCCTTTCTAGGGAGTTTTTCCTAGCCACCGTGCTTCTACACCTGCGTTGCTTGCTGTTTGGGGTTTTAGGCTGGGTTTCTGTACATGTAAGAAGGACTAAATAAATGCATTTGATTTGATAATTTTCCTTCCACATGAAGCCATTTATTTTGTGAAGTGCACCAGTCCCTCCTGCAGCAAAGCATCCCCACCACATGATGCTGCCACCCCTATGCTAGAGGACTGGTTTGTGACTAGTGTTCTTAGGCATGCATGCCTCCCCCTTTTTCCTCCAAATATAACGATGGTCTTTTATGGCCAAACAGTTTGAAAAAAGTACGATCTTTGTCCCATGTGCAGTTGCAAACTGTAGTCTGGCTTTTTTTATGGAGGTTTTGGACAACTGACATTTTCCTTGCTGATGGACCTTTCAGGTTATGTCGATATAGGACTCATTTTTACTGTGGATATAGATACTTTTGTACCTGTTTCCCCCAGCATCTTCAAAAGGTCCTTTGCTGCTGTTCTAGGATTGATTTGCACTTTTCGCACCAAAGTACGTTCATCTCTAGGAGACAGAAAGCGTCTCCTTCCTGAGTGGTATGATGGCTGCGTGGTCCCATGGTGTTTATACTTGCGTACTATTGTTTGTACAGATGAAAGTGGGGACCTTCAGGCATTTGGAAATTGCTCCCAAGGATGAACCAGACCTGTGGAGGTCTACATTTTTTTGTCTGAGGTCTTGGGATATTTATTTTGATTTTCCCATGATGTCAAGCAAAGAGGCACTGAGTTTGAAGGTAGGCCTTGAAATACATCCACAGGTACACCTCCAATTGACTCAAATTATTTCAATTAGCCTATCAGACGCTTCTAAAGCCATGATATCATTTTCTGGAATTTTCTAAGCTGTTTAAATGCACAGTCAACTTAGTGTATGTAGACTTCTGACCCACTAGAATTGTGACACAGTGAATTATAAGTGAAATAATCTGCCTGTAAAAAATTGTTGGACATATTACTTTTGTAATGCACAATGTAGATGTCCTAACATATTTGCCAAAACTATAGTTTGTGGAGTGGTTGAAAAACAAGTTTTAATAACATTTATTTTAATTCAAGACATTTAAAAATACAAATATTTCTCATTTTATTTTGATAAATGGATCTTTTTGGTATGTTATAATTATTTTGACATTGGGTTTTCCGTCACCTCTAAGCAGGTAGAGGCAGCAGCCATCACGCATTGTTGTTGTTAACAAAAGGCTAAGCTTGTGTTTAAATATATTTATTTAATTTCATTTGCGATTTTCATGAATAGGAAACGTTGCGTTATGGTAGTGAGCTTGAGGCTATGATTACGCTCCCGGATACGGGATTGCTCGACGCTAGAAGTTAAAACAAGTCAAAATGAGGCTCAGTAGTGTGTGTGGCCTCCACGTGCCTGTATGACCTCCCTACAATGCCTGGGCATGCTCCTGATGAGGTGGCGGATGGTCTCCTGAGGAATCTCCTCCCAGACCTGGACTAAAGCATCCACCAACTCCTGGACAATCTGTGGTGCAATGGAGCGAGACATGATGTCCCAGATGTGCTCAATTGGATTCAGGTCTGGGGAATGGGCGGGCCAGTTCATAGAATCAATGCCTTCCTCTTGCAGGAACTGCTGACACACTCCAGCCCCATGAGGTCTAGCATTGTCTTGCATTAGGAGGAACCCAGGGCCAACTGCACCAGCATATGGTCTCACAAGGGTTCTGAGGATCTCATCTCAGTACCAAATGGCAGTCAGGGTACCTCTGGCGAGCACATGGAGCACATGCCACCCCACACCATGACTGACCCACCGCCAAACCGGTCATGCTGGAGGATGTTGCAGGCAGCAGAACGTTCTCCACGGCGTCTCCAGACTCTGTCACGTCTGTCACATGTGCTCAGTGTGAACCTGCTTTCATCTGTGAAGAGCACAGGGTGCCAGTGGCGAATTTGCCAATCTTGATGTTCTCTGGCAAATGCCAAACGTCCTGCACGGTGTTGGGCTGTAAGCACCACCCCCACCTGTGGACATTGGGCCCTCATACCACCCTCATGGAGTCTGTTACTGACCATTTGAGCAGACACATGCACATTTGTGGCCTGCTGGAGGTCATTTTGCAGGGCTCTGGCAGTGCTCCACCTGCTCCTCCTTGCACAAAGGTGGAGGTAGCAGTCCTGCTGCTGGGTTGTTGCCCTCCTACAGCCTCCTCCACGTCTCCTGATATACTGGCCTGTCTCCTGGTAGCACCTCCATGCTCTGGACACTACGCTGACAGACACAGCAAACCTTCTTGCCACAGCTCGCATTGATGTTCCATCCTGGATGAGCTGCACTACCTGAGCCACTTGTGTGGGTTGTAGACTCCGTGTTGTTTAAATGTTCCCTTTATTTTTTTGAGCAGTGTACATTGATTGTTTTATAGTTTTAAATCTCTAATACCCGTATTTATATTGACTCAATGTAGAATTTATTTTTGAGAATACCATGGCATTAGCCATAGGGTGGTTATACAGTATGACAGGTAGCCAAATTATTCAATTTAGCACACTGACCCATTTTTGGGACTAGATTTTTTAAGTGAATAATGTACGGCCTTAGTGCTGCATGTGGGCAAGGTGTCTAAGTGTTAATTATGCTCTGTATACTCCCCTTGTCCCAAGGGTCAAAAATGTCCCGCCTTCATTAAACATATAAAATAAAGCAGTTGAATTGAATTTTAAACCCCAAATCAATTTTGAATAAATAAACAACCTGTCATTCATCACAAACTTTGTGAATATCTGGGTTTTCCCTCTACACACTGCAGAAAGACTACATTTAATCAGTGGACACCACTTGTTTTTATTACAATACACCTGTCATAATTGTTTTCTTTACTAAAGTAGAGGTTTATTATTATTATTATTGTTAAAGGTACTGCATAGGTGTAAACATATTTTTTTAGCAAGTGATAGCACTTGTATATCTTAATAAGAAAGTAGCAGAAATGTCCGGAAAGTAGTTTTGAATGCATTTTATTGAAGGGAAACAATAACAGTCTTGTTGAACCACTGCCCCCACCCACAAGGTCTATAAACAACAACAATGAATAAGAATAAAATAAGACAATAGATACAAAACAAAAATGTGAAGAACATAAATCAATCAACTCTAATTGGACAGCATGCACGTGTGTGTGCGCATGGACTTTGTTAATGTATTTCTCACATGTGCAGCACATAGTATTTGTTTAACAGTCATTCTTTGGGGGGGCAGAATTGGCATCTCCTCCTCTTGCCTGTCCCAGCTGGATCAGGACAAGATTTAGTCCCCTGAACAACTTTCACAAGCGCTGCAGGGCTGCTGTGCGGGGGAGGCTCTCCCTTTTTGAATGTGTGGTGCTCCAGGAACACCCTCATCTTGTTGCGCTTATCAGGCATCCACATGGGGTTGATCTTGTTCCATACCACAACGGCATTGTATGAAGACACTTCAATGATGTTATGGAAGATGACCAGGGGCCAGCGGGCAGTCATCCTCCTGCAGCTGTATATTCCAATCAATTTGTCCAGGTTGTCCATGCCTCCCTTGTTGTGGTTGTAGTCCAGGATGATGGCTGGCTTCCTACCCTGATCTCAGCTGTTTTGTGCAGTGTGCTCAGAAAAACCACATTATTGTTCCTCTTTGGGAGGTATGAAAATAGAGTGGTGGTGAAGGCAAACTTTGATGAGAAGGCCTCTCTTCCCCTTGTTGCGAGGAGAGCAGGGGGAGCTCAGGCTTGTTCTTTCTAACTGTGCCAACCATGGTGACCTTCCTCTTCAGGAGCTGCTGGCTGAGTTCAATCAGTAGCACACAATCTCAATTTCTCATTGTATGTGTGTGTGTGTGTGTGTGTGTGTGTGTGTGTGTGTGTGTGTGTGTGTGTGTGTGTGTGTGTGTGTGTGTGTGTGTGTGTGTGTGTGTGTGTGTGTGTGTGTGTGTGTGTGTGTGTGTGTGTGTGTGTGTGTGTGTGTGTGTGTGTTTCTTGCGGTGTGTAAATGATTTCATAACTGTCAGGTCAAAAATCACCCAAAGACAATCTTTGTACCCTGGTGGTGTACAGCTTTATGGAAATATGAACAAAGGCAATATTTTACGTTTTCTGTTGCGGTCACTCTAGGAAAAGTAATCAAATTTCAAGTTGAACAAAATATAATTTAGTGGGTTTTCTCCTCTGTTAAACATAGCGGCAGGTCATTTTTTACCCTTAAGATAACAGAAGGGTTAAAAATCACACATTCTAATTGAGAGGTGACTGGCGAGCGGAGTGTGGACAAGACAAGAGACCAGTGCCGCAGGTGGGCAGGGTAGCGGCTATGGGAGCTGGCACTCACATAGAGAGCAAAGCTGCTTTCGTTTCAGAGACAGAGGAGAGCAGAGAGAGCGAGAGACTGATACTACAATACTGGCTGAATATGAAGGGTCAAGTGATGCAGGATGGATATAGGTCTAACAGTTTGGGTCCAGGGTTTCTCCCCCTTTGAAGAGGGGGATGACCCCGGCAGATTTCCAATCCTTGGGGATCTCAGATGATATGAAGGAGAGATTGAACAGGCTGGTAATAGGGGTTGCGAAAATGGCGGCGGACAGTTTCAGAAATAGAGGGTCCAGATTGTCAAGCCCAGCTGATTTGTATGGGTCCAGGTTTTGCAGCTCTTTCAGAACATCTGCTATCTGGATTTGGGTAAAGGAGAAGCTGGGGAGGCGTGGGCGATTAGCTGCGGGGGGGTGGGGGGGTGGTGGAGCTGTTGACCGAGGTTGGAGTAGCCAGGAGGAAGGCATGGCCAGCCATTGAGAAATGATTGTTGAAGTTTTTGATTATCACGGATTTATCGGTGGTGACCGTGTTACCAAGCCTCAGTGCAGTGGGCAGCTGGGAGGAGGTGCTCTTGTTCTCCATGGACTTTACAGTGTCCCAGAACTTTTTGGAGTTAGAGCTACAGGATGCAAATTTCTGCTTGAAAAAGCTGGCCTTTGCTTTCCTGACTGATTGTGTGTATTGGTTCCTGACTTCCGTGAACAGTTGCATAGTGCGGGAACTATTCGATGCTATTGCAGTCCGCCACATGATGTTTTTACGCTGGTCGAGGGCAGTCAGGTCTGGAGTGAACCAAGGGCTATATCTCTTCTTAGTTCTGCATTTTTTTGAACGGAGCATGCTTGTCTAAGATGGTGAGGAAGTTACTTTTAAAGAATGACCAGGCATCCTCAACTGACGGGATGAGGTCAATATCCTTCCAGGATACCCGGGCCAGGTCGATTAGAAAGGCCTGCTCGCAGAAGTGTTTTAGGGAGCGTTTGACAGGGATGAGGGGTGGTCGTTTGACCGTGGACCCGTAGCGGATACAGGCAATGAGGCAGTGATCGCTGAGATCCTGATTGAAGACAGCAGAGATGTATTTGGAGGGCAAGTTGGTCAGGATAATGTCTATTAGGGTGCCCATGTTTATGGATTTAGGGTTGTACCTGGTGGGTTCCTTGATGATTTGTGTGAGATTGAGGGCATCTAGCTTAGATTGTAGATCTGCCGGGGTGTTATTAAGCATATCCCAGTTTAGGTCACCTAACAGAATAAGCTAGATGTGGGGCGATCAATTCACAGATGGTGTCCAGGGCACAGCTGGGAGCTGAGGGGGTCGGTAGCAGGCGGCAACAGTGAGAGACTTATTTCTGGAGAGATTAATTTTAAAAATGTAAAGTTCGAACTGTTTGGCAATAGACCTGGAACAGCGGAGGAGTAGGATGAGGGTGCGGCTAAAGGCTATCAAAACTGGTCGCCTAGAGCGTTGGGGACAAGGAATAAAAGGAGCGGATTTATGGGCGTGGTAGAATATATTCAGGGCATAATGTGGAGACAGGGGTATGGTGGGGTGCGGGTACAGCGGAGGTAAGCCCAGGCACTGGGTGATGATAAGAGAGGTTGTATCTCTGGACATGCTGGTTATAATGGGGGACGTCACCGCATGTGTGGGAGGTGGGACAAAGGAGGTATCAGAGGTGTGAGGAGTGGAACTAGGGGCTCCATTGTAAACTAAAACAATGTAACTAACCTGAACAACAGTATACAAGACATATTGATATTTGAGAGAGACATACAGCAAGGCATAAAGTAATCACAGGTCTTGATTGTGAGAGCTAGCTAAAATAACAGGTGAGAGAACAACAGCTAGTCAGCTAACACAACAACAGCAGGTAAAATGGCGATGACTATGCAGAGATTGTCGGATTAACTACACACAGAGCCTGAATTCGCGGCTGGGGCCGACAGATAAAACATAAATAAACAGAATAGAGTACCATTGCCCCAGAGATAAAAAGCGGAACATGAAGAACAAAAAAATGCTAATAAGCCTACTGTAATAATATTTTAAGGGTATTTTAAATGTAGAGGTCTGATTTGCATCATCTCTGATGATTTGCATCATCTCTGTACTTTGCTCTGTTCTTTCCCTCGATCCTGAATAGTTTCCCAGTCCTTGCCACTGACACATATCCCCACTGCATGATGCTACCACCACCATGCTTCACCGTAGGGATGGTGCCATGTTTCCTCCAGAGATGACTCTTGGCATTCAGACCAAAGACTTTAATTTTGGTTTGACAAGCGGGCTGTCATGTGCCTTTTAACTGAGGAGTGGTTTCCGTCTGGTACTACCATAAAGGCCTGATTGGTGGACTGCTGCAGAGGTGGTTATCCTTCTGGAATGTTCTTCCATCCCTACAGAGGATCTCTAGAGCTCTGTCAAAGGGACCATAAGGGTTCTTGGTCACCTCCCCGAAGGAAGTATTTTCTTCCCCGATTGTCAGTTGGCCAGGTGGCCAGCTCTAGAAAGAGTCTTAGTAGTTCCACGCTTCTTCCATTTAAAACTGAAGTTAAGCTCTATTTTTCTCTGGAACAGAAATTGCCGGGCGGGAAGTTATAACATTGGGCAAGCATTGCAGCAATGTGGCAAATCGAGATGGTTGTGGACTTAACAGTTAACTTTTGCATAATGCTTTGTTTATGAAAATTGATCTACGTTAACCTTGTCTTTGTTCGTAATTGAAAGTTTCATAGTAAATCTCTGTTAGCAATGCTACACTGGTGTTTCAATTGATAATTCATATAACAACCATTTTTATTCCCCTCTCAGTTAGGCTCCATTTACATAAAAAATGTGTACAAGAAGGAGCTTATTCTTCAGACAACAAAACAGAATCCAAGAAAAGTAATTTCTAAGTTAAATAAGTAGTTGAGACTTTGGGAAGGCTGCATTTCCTATTTGATTTGTTTGATTATTATTTTTTAGGAAGACCAACCTACATGAGCTTATTATAAGACTCGTTATTCATAATTGCTACAACTACATCGCCGAAAGAAATAATAATTACCTCAGAGTATTTTTATATTTAACTAGGCAAGTCAGTTAAGAACAAATTATTATATACAATGACAGCATACCCCAGCAAAACCCTAACAATGCCTGGGAAAATTGTGCGCTGCTCTATGGGACTCCCAATCATGGTCGGTTGTGAAACAGCCTGGAATTGAACCAGGGTCTGTAGTGACGCCTCTAGCAGTGAGATGCAATGCCTTAGACCAGTGTACTACTCGGGAGCCCCCAGTACATCAAGTCCTTAGGTAGGGGGTGTTTGGAAAAACAAAGTCTATCTGATAATTACTGCCATTGTCATGTGTTTGTTAGCTCTCTGGTGATTTATCTCCACTGAGTCGGCAGTTGTGATTAATTATTTCTCCAAAACATTAGCCTAATTCCCTGTGTTGGCAAGCTGCCTTGTAATTACTTTTAGGGTCAACCACAATCAGCCCACAGCTCTTGTGGCCTCAGATTAGATGAGTACCATATCATTAAACAGGGACATCACAAAGACTAGATAGGATATAGTCAAATGAAAGTCTAAGGGGATGGTTCTATGCACATAACACCATATTATATTGACTTTTCCAAACAAAGCCATGCGGTGAGCATTTCACTGTAAGGTTTACACCTGTTGTATTTGGCTCATGTGACTAATAACATTTTATTTGATTTTGAGTTAATAATGATGGAGGCCTGCTGTGTTCTTGGGGACCTTCAATGTTGCAGAAATGTCTTGGTACGCTTCCCTTGATCTGTGCCTAAACACAATCCTGTATAGGAGCTCTATGGACAATTCCTTTGACCTCATTGTAACGATTTTCGTCTGTTGTTTGAAGAGAGTCAGACCGAAATGCAGCGTGTAGGTTACTCATGACTTTTAATGAAGATAATGCGGTACATGAAATAACTGAAGAAGAAAACAACAAACGAGATGAAACTAAGTACAGCCTATCTGGTGACTAACACAGAGACAGGTACAATCACCCACGAAATACAACGCGCACTCAGGCTACCTAAATACGGTTCCCAATCCGAGACAATGAGAATCAGCTGACTCCAATTAGGAATCGCCTCAGGCAGCCAAGCCTAACTAGACACACCCCTAATAATACACACTCCCAATTAATACAAACCCCAATACGAAATACAACATATAAACCCATGTCACACCCTGGCCTACCCAAACATATAACAAAAACACAAGATACAATGACCAAGGCGTGACAGAACCCCCCCCCCCCTAAGGTGCGGACTCCGGGACGCACCTCAAGAGCATAGGGAGGGTCCGGGTGGGTGTCTGTCCATGGTGGCGGTTCTGGCTCGGGACGTGGACCCCACTCCATAAATGTCCTAGTTCCTCCCCTTCGCGTCCTAGGATAATCCACCTTCTCCGCCGACCATGGCCTAATAGTCCTCACCCTGATCCCCACATAACTGAGGGGCAGCTCGGGACCGAGGGGCAGCTCGGGACAGAGGAGCAGCTCGGGACAGAGGGGCAGCTCGGGACACAGGGGCAACTCGGGACAGAGGGGCAGCTCGGGACAGAGGGGCAGCTCGGGACAGAGGGGCAACTCAGGACAGAGGGGCAACTCAGGACAGAGGGGCAACTCAGGACAGAGGGGCAACTCAGGACAGAGGGGCATCTCAGGATAGAGGGGCATCTCAGGACAGCAGGGCAGCTCAGGACAGAGGGGCATCTCAGGACAGAGGGGCAGCCCGGGACAGAGGGGAAGCCCGGTACAGAGAGGAAGCCTAGTACTGAGAGGAAGCCTAGTACTGAGAGGAAGCTCAGTACTGAGAGGAAGCTCAGGCAGGTAGTAGGCTCCGGTAAATCCTGGCTGGCTGGTGGACCTGGATGATCCTCTTTAAGGAATACCTAGGATAGGATAAGTATTCCCTCTCTCCCCCCCCCCCCTTTAAGATTTAGATGCACTATTGTAAAGTGACTGTTCCACTGGATGTCATAAGGTGAATGCACCAATTTGTAAGTCGCTCTGGATAAGAGCATCTGCTAAATGACTTAAATGTAAATGTAATGTAAATGTTGTCTGGCCGATCTAGAAGATCTTGGCAGACTGGCACTTCTGGCGGATCCTGGCAGACTGGCACTTCTGGTGGATCCTGGCAGACTGGTGACGCTGGGCCGACTGGCGGCGCTGGGCAGACAGGAGACTCCGGCAGCGCAGGAGAGGAGAAAGTCTCTGGCTGCGCTGAACAGGCGGGAGACTCTAACAGCGCAGGAGAGGAGAAAAGCTCTGGCTGCGCTAAACAGGCGAGGCGCACTGGACGCGCTGGGCCGACTGGGAGCACTGGTGGCGCTGGACAGACAGGAGACTCCGGCAGCGCAGGAGAGGAGAAAGGCTCTGGCTGCGCTGAACAGGCGGGAGACTCCAACAGCGCAGGAGAGGAGAAAAGCTCTGGCTGCGCTAAACAGGCGAGGCGCACTGGACGCGCTGGGCCGACTGGGAGCACTGGTGGCGCTGGACAGACAGGAGACTCCGGCAGCACAGGAGAGGAGAAAGGCTCTGGCTGCGCTGAACAGGCGGGAGACTCCAACAGTGCAGGAGAGGAGAAAAGCTCTGGCTGCGCTGAACAGGCTGGAGACTCCGATAGCACAGGAGGGGAGAAAAGCACTGGCTGTGCTGAACAGGCGAGGCGCACTGGAGGCCTGGTGCGTGGTGCTGGAACTGGTGGTACTGGCGCGAGGACGTGGACCGTGCAGGCGCACTGGAGCTCTTGAGCACCGAGCCTGCCCAAGCTTACCTGGCTCGATGCCCACTCTAGCCCGGCCAATAGGAAGGGCTGGTATGTGTCGCAGCTGGCTCTGCACCCGCACTGGAAACACCGTGCGCTCCATAGCATAACACGGTGCCTGCCCGGTCTCTCTAGCCCAACGGTGAGCACAGGGAGTAAGCGCAGGTTTCCTACCTGGCATAACTATTCTCCCTTTTAGCTCCCCCCAATAAGTTTTTTGGGGTGACTTTCCAGTTTCCAACCGCGTCGCCGTGCTGCCTCCTCATACTTGTGCCTCTCCGCTTTAGCTGCTTCTATTTCCACCTTGGGAAGGCGATATTCTCCCGGCTGCGCCCAGGGTCCTTTTCCATCTAATATCATCTCCCAAGACCAGAAGTCCTCATATTGCTGCTCCTCACAATTAACAGGGAGAGTAGGCTCAGGTCTAACTCCTGACTCTGCCACTCTCTCTCTGCGCTTTCCCCCGTTACCTACGGTTTTCGCTCTGTAAAGCCGTGCTTTCCTTTTCGATTCCATACATGTATAGCCCTCTTCGCATTGCTGTAGGGAATCCCAGGCGGGCTCCTGCACTCGCTCTGGGTCGGCCACCCACCTGTCGATTTCTTCCCACGTCGTATAATCCCTGCTTCTGCCGTCCATAACGTCCTCCTTTAGATCCTGCCAGTTCACACGCTGCTCGGTCTGTGAATGGTGGTGGGTGATTCTGTAACGATTTTCGTCTGTTGTTTGAAGAGAGTCAGACCGAAATGCAGCGTGTAGGTTACTCATGACTTTTAATGAAGATAATGCGGTACATGAAATAACTGAAGAAGAAAACAACAAACGAGATGAAACTAATTACAGCCTATCTGGTGACTAACACAGAGACAGGTACAATCACCCACGAAATACAACGCGCACTCAGGCTACCTAAATACGGTTCCCAATCCGAGACAACGAGAATCAGCTGACTCCAATTAGGAATCGCCTCAGGCAGCCAAGCCTAACTAGACACACCCCTAATAATACACACTCCCAATTAATACAAACCCCAATACGAAATACAACATATAAACCCATGTCACACCCTGGCCTACCCAAACATATAACAAAAACACAAGATACAATGACCAAGGCGTGACACTCATGACTTTGTTTTTGCTCTGACATGCACTGTCAACTGTTGGACCTTATATAGACAGGTGGCTGCCTTTCCAAATTATGTTCTATCAATTGAATTTACCACAGGGGGACTCCAATCACGTTGTAGAAACATCTCAAGGATGTTCAATGGAAACAAGATACACCAGAGCTCAACTTCGAGTCTCATAGCAAAGGGTCTGAATAATAATGTACAGTTGAAGTCGAAAGTTAACATACACTTAGGTTAGAGTCATTTAAAACTAGTTTTTCAACCACTCCACAAATTTATTGTTAAGAAACTATAGTTTTGGCAAGTTGGTTAGGACTTCTACTTTGTGCATGACACAAGTCATTTTTCCAACAATTGTTTAAAGACAGATTGTTTTCACTTATTATTCACTGTATCAAAAGAAATCAGCCAAGACCTCAGAAAAAAATTGTTCTGTCTGGTTCATCCTTGGGAGCAATTTCCATACGCCTGTACAAACAATAGTACGTAAGTAAAAACACCATGGGACCATGCAGCCGTCATACCGCTCAGGAAGGAGATGCGTTCTGTCTCCTAGAGATGAACTTACTTTGGTGTGAAAAGTGAAAATCAATCCCAGAACAACAGCAAAGGACCCCGTGAAGAAGCTGGAGAAAATATCTATATCCACTGTAAACAGCATCCTATACAGACAAAACCGGAAAGGTGCTCAGCAAGGAAGAAGCCACTGCTCCAAAACAGCCATAATAAAAAACCAGATTACAGTTTGCAACTTCACATGGGGACAAAGATCATACTTTTTGGAGAAATGTCCTCTGGTCTGATGATTAAAAAAAAGAACTGTTTGGCCATAATGACCATCGTTATGTTTGGAGGAAGGGGAGGCTTGCAAGCCAAAGAACACCATCCCAACCGTGAAGCACAGGGGTGGTAGCATCATGTTGCGGGAGTGCTTTGCTGCAGGAGGGACAGGTGCACTTCACAAAATAGATGGCTTCATGAGGCAGGACAATTATCTGGATATATTGAAGCAACATCTCAAGACATCAGTCAGGAAGTTAAACCTTGGTCGCAAATGGGTCTTCCAAATTCACCCAATTCATTGCAGGAAGCTTGTGAAAGGCTACCCAAAACATTTGACCCAATTTAAAGGCAATGCTACCAAATACTAATTGAGTGTATGTAAACTTCTGACCCACTGGGAATGTGATGAAATAAATAAAAGCTGAAATAAATAATTCTCTCTAATATTATTCTGACATTTCACATTTAAAATAAAGTGGAGATCCTAACTGACCAAAGACACATCATTTTTACTTGGGTTAAATGTCAGGAATCGTGAAAAACTGAGTTTAAATGTATTTGGCTAAGGTGTATGTAAACTTCCGACTTCAACTCTAAATAAGGTATTTCATTTTTTTATATATTCATTTGCAACAATTTCTAAAAACCTGTTTTGATTTGTCATTATGGGGTTTTGTGTTTAGATTGATGAGGGAATGTTTGTATTTAAATCATTTTAGAATAAAGCTTTAACGTAACAAAATGTGGAAAAAGGGAAGAAGTGTGAATACTTTCCGAAACAACTTTACATACAGTGCATACACTTAATTTGTAACAACAGTCAACTTCTTCTATGGTTCTAAGAACAATCATTTGGATTGAGATTATCAGAGATCCAGACCTCCCTCCCTTTCTCAGTTTCTGATGGGATCGTGCCAGCCACACAATCACCAACCGCTGGCCACTATCAAACAAAACATTACACATGTCTGTGTGTGCATGCATATCCATTTAAATCTGGCACACAGGAAGACCCTTTATAATTGTCAGTGGATATGTTCAGGACTACCCTTCCATCCCCTTAAACTGCCTTCATTACCTGTTTGTCTGTGTTTCACTTTAAAATAATGAAAGCTGTAACGTCGTTCTTCGTTTGTCAAAAGAAAGTCGGACCGAAATGCAGCGTGGTGGTTACTCATGACTTCAATGAAAAAAGCGACACATGAAATAACTAACAAATACAAAACAACAAATGGAACGTGAAACCTAATTACAGCCTATTTTTTTATAAAAAATAATTTATTATCTACAATACCATTCATTCTTTACAACTCATAATTTACATACATACTAAAATAATGGTATTTTAAATAAACTAATTAAACTAAACATAAACCACAAACAAAACCTCAGGGGAGCATCTTCCCTCCCCGTCACCCTACAAAATACCTCTCCCTATCTCCCCCGTCCCTAATCTATCCTCTTACAAATCTAAATGACACCCAGCCCTAAACCCCCCTTCCACCTCTCCCGAGCAGCATGCTGCCCCCACTTCCTCTCCTCCCTCTTGATCCTCCCCCTCAAATCTCCTTCCACCCTCCTCACTATCCCTTCCACCCCCAATCTCTCCCTGTCTTCACCATGTTCTGCCTTGCTTCCCACAGCCCCCGTTTAAAGAGACTCATGAGAAGCCAGAGCAGAAACCTGTCCCTATCCGTCCCTCTCGCTCTCCCTACACCCCTCTCTAACCTGGCCCACGTCAATACAAAATCCCCATTTACCAAACCTAACAACACCCGTGCCCTAGCCCATACTACTCCGGCAAAGGCACAGTCCCAAAAGACATGGCGCACAGTCTCCTCCCTGCCACAAGAGGATCTTGGACAGGTGGGGGATTGCACCAAATTATACCGGTACAAGATGGAACGTACCGGCAAAAACTTATAAAGGCTCAACCAATTCAGGTCCTTGAGCCTGTTGTCCAGACCCCGCGCCTGCACTCCCTCACAGACCACTTCCGAGATGCCCACTACAGGTGCCGGACTCCCTGCCTTTCTGACCTCCTCGTACAGGTGCCTATGATCTAAACCTACTCGGGCAACTTCAACCTCAGGGTGCGCACGCAGCCACTTGGCCGCATGACCAAAGTGCCACGACAGCTGTTCTGCCCGAGGACCCGTGTTAGACCACACCATTATGCTTCTCGCCTGATACGAGAAAAACACCCGCAGGAGGTAACCGGACGGGTGTATCACTGGCTGAGCAAGCTCCGTTAACAAGAAAGAAACAAAAATTGTGTCCAGCTCGAGGGGGAAATGTGGTACCCCCCTACCTCCCTCCCCGATGGGACAGATCATGCGTGCCCTGGCGACCCACTCGCACCTGCCACTCCACATAAACTGAAACACAAGCCTCACTAGAGGCCTCCTCAGACAAGCCGGCAATGGGTAGATGTATGCCAAATACAAAAGAGATGGCAACACATCCACCTTTAGGACCAGGACTTTGCCCATAAAAGACAAATACCTAGCTTTCCACATTGCTAGCTTCCTCTGTACCACAGCGATACGCATGTTCCAGTTTAGCGTCGCTGAGCCGGAGGTCTCAAAATGGACCCCGAGAATCCTCAGGGCTCCCTCACAGAGAGATAACCCCCCAGGCACATCCGTTCTACAGCGCCATCTTCCGAAAAACTCGAAGGAAGACTTTGCATGGTTCAGAACTGCTCCCGACGCTCGGGTGAAATCCCCAAAGATGGCAAGGGACCTTGTCAGGCACGAGTCCTTGCACAACAGCAAGGAAGTGTCGTCGGTGTACTGCGTCATCTTAACACGCAGCCCACCACTTCCAGGGATCAGCAAACCTTCCACCCCTGTGTCTGCCCTAATGGCACCCCCCAGAGGCTCCATGTACAGAACGAAGAGGAGAGCCGAGAGTGGGCACCCCTGCCTGACCCCAGACGAGAGGTCAAAAACGTCACCCAAGTGACTATTTACACTAACTCGGCACCCCGCTCCGACATATAATGTACGAATCCATCCTATAAACTTTTACCCAAATCCTAATCGACCTAACACTCTGAATAAAAAGGATCTATACACACGATCGAAGGCTTTCGCCTGATCTAGCGCTGCTACCATTAAAGGCAGACCTCTATCTTCAACCCAAGCGATGGAGTCCCTGATTAACTGTAGGTTCCATCTAATAGAGCGGCCCTCTACCCCGCACGTCTGATCCTCATGAACGACGTAGGGAAGGGATGTGTGCAACCGATCTGCTAAAACCTTTGCAAGTAGCTTGTAATCTACACACAGCATGGTCAACGGCCGCCAGTTGCCAAGGTCTGTTATTTCCCCCTTCTTATATAAAAGTGACAGCACACCAACAGCCATTGATCCCCCCGGGACCCCCGTCTCAAGGATGACCTTCAAGACATCGAGGACCACTGGTCCAAGTATACCCCAAAACTTGAGATAAAACTCAGCCGGCAGCCCATCCATCCCAGGCACCTTCCCTTTTCCCATCCTCCTAAGAGCACTCTCAACCTCTTCGAGTGAGATCTGGGCCTCCATCACTTCTCTAATGTCCTCCGGCAACCGCCTGGACAAGTGTTCTAAAAACACATTTCCCTGCTCTACATCTATTTCCCTTTCCTTAAATAAACGTTGGAAATGATCAGTTGTCACCCTGACCATATCCTCTGGTTCTCTAACTATACTACCATTTTCTTCCCTTACACCATGCATTACCTTCCTACTCTGTCTTGCCCTAACCAACTTAAAGAACATAGCAGAACAAGTCTCATTATGTTCTAGAAAGCAACTATGCGCACGCTCAAGGAAAGCTCGAGCCTTCCGCTCCTGCAACTCCCTGAGCTGCGCCTTTAGGGTTGCGGATCTCTCCCAGTCAAACGACCCGCCGAGGTTGCCTGCCTCGTATTCAAGTTCAATTAACCTTTGGATACGATCCACCTCCCTCCTCTCCTCCCTTTTTTTCCTCTTGCAATACCCTATTATAAAAGCCCTAATTCTCACCTTAACTAATTCCCACCACTCTAACACCCCCTCGCACATGGACCGGAGGCCCTCAAGCCTCCAAAAGAAACCATAAAACCCGTCAACAAAGCCTGCTCCTCCAGCACATCCTGATCTAGCTTCCAGTTACGCCATGTAGGACCGTCCATTTTCGGAGTAGTGTGCAGACCACCATCTACCAGACCATGGCAAGCCATTAGCCTGGCAATGGCGCCCGCACTGCTATCCCCCCCTCTTCCTAAATCTGTATTAAAATCCCCCTATCACTAATTACCTATTTGTGACACACAGGGGCGTCAGACAGTCCACCATCTCCCTCCTGTCTGCCACCACCTGTGGCCCATACACCAACACTAATCTAAATTTACAATCCCTTATCGTGACATCCACCCCTATAACCCTCCCCTGCATTACCACAAAAGAATCCTCCACTTTTACCTCCCTGTGCCCACACAAAATCCCTACCCCCGATGAGTGCACCCTCCCAACACCCCAAACCGACTCCCCCTTGTCCCATATTATCCTTCCAAAAGATTCCCATCCTAAAGGTTCCAACTCCTTTTCCTTCCAAGCAAACCGAATCGTGTTGCCCAGCCCAATCCCAGGGACCGACCGTGTTGATGTATTTAGCACCATCTCCTCAAGGAGAATGGCGCTCGTTCTCTTCTTCCAAAACAAGTAAAAAAGAAAAACCAAAGTGACCGAGCCTATCTGGTGAAACTACACAGAGACAGGAACAATCACCCACGAAATACACAGTGAAACCCAGGCTACCTAAATACAGTTCCCTATCAGAGACAACAAGAATCACCTGACTCTGATTGAGAACCGCCTCAGGCAGCCAAGCCTAAACTAGACACACCCCTAATCAACCACAATCCCAATGCCTACAAAAACCCCAATACGACAATACAATAAACCCATGTCACACCCTGGCCTGAACAAATATTTAAAGAAAACACAAAATACTAAGACCAAGGCGTGACAGAAAGCATCCTCTCTTGTCTTTGCCACTCTGTTACTGTGTGCACGTAGGGCTGTTCTGGTGACAGTATTAAAGCCACACCGTAAATCATGAGTCATGGTCACGGTAAAATTCCATATGACCGGTGAGTCACGGTAATCTCCTTTTATGCACTCTGGACATGCGTTGGTAGTACCCGACTCGCTAATGACCATCAGGTCGCTAATGGCCTGGTACTCAGGGTTTAATTGTCCCTCTAACCACTCTGACATCAATTCAAATGCAATCGAAAATTACATTAAACACTTGTAATCAGAACAGTTTCATGCTTTTAAAATTCATCTCACTACTATTGATGCATTTTAAGTGTAACAACAAGTTGAAACTGAGTCTTTGGTACATAATTGGTCGAGCAAATACTCAAATTAAACAAATTCTAGTAATATCCTTTGAGTGTGGTGTGTATTATTATGCATACAGGATGGACTGGTTTCCTTGTGCTGAGCTCCAAACGTTCTATCCATGAGTCTGGGAGAGAAAGTATAGGCCTAGGCAATGCTGTTGGTTCATAGATTGTGCACGGCAGCAGACAGAGTTAGCCTACAATTATAGTGAATTTGTATTTGATTTTGAATAGCCTTTTTCTATATTTTCATAGTTAATTGGCTGACACAATATGTTTATCTACAAAATACCTCAACACTGTGTGTTTCCAACTCCTCCTCTCTCCATCATTAATTTCTCAAGCACACAGAGAGAGGGGCAGTCGACAGTTTAACGAAATATGTTTTGTTGTGAAAACAACAGATACTATCAATATTCCTGAACAAATTTATCTTGTTTTCCAAAATTAAGCACTGGGTAGTTGCAGAAATAGGGTTGAGAGCCCATAGCATACAGAGTTTGGAGGGAATATCACCTGTAGCTCAGTTGGTAGAGCATGGCGCTTGTAACGCCAGGGTAGTGGGTTCGATCCCCCGGGACCACCCATTCGTAGAATGTATGCACACATGACTGTAAGTCGCTTTGGATAAAACCGTCTGCTAAATGGCATATATTATTATTATATTATATTACACAGCATGCTCCTCAAACAGTGGTTGATGTGTGGAGTGAAATAACCAGAGTAGCCTAACTAACATTATTGAAAAATTAACTGGCAGGAATACGGCCTCCATTGGTTATTTGAGTGCAGGTACCAACATTTTTTTTCAAAGGGTTATCCTATGAGGACAGCCAAAGAACCATTTTAAGTTCTAGATAGCACTTTTGTTCTAAGGATGTATTCATGCCCTTAATTTCATATACGAAGCAAAGATATTCTCCGCTATGGGACACTTTTTATATGCATCCAATCCGGACCTCCGAATTCTCCCTGCTACCGTATGAGTCCAGGGAGATACGTATCTGGAGTGAGCTACTAACATATTTGTGGAATATTGTAATTCCGGAAAGGGTAGGTGTCATCATGCTGATATATTTAAGACTTTATAATCAGGCAT
Source organism: Oncorhynchus gorbuscha (assembly GCF_021184085.1). NCBI lineage: Eukaryota > Metazoa > Chordata > Actinopteri > Salmoniformes > Salmonidae > Oncorhynchus > Oncorhynchus gorbuscha. The sequence continues at coordinate 35,194,166 of NC_060179.1, read as the reverse complement.
GAACAAATCCACATATTTTCAGTAATGTATCATAAACTACATGACCAAAGGTATGTGGACACCTGCTCGTCGAACATCTCATTCCAAAATCATGGGCATATGTAATATGGAGTTGGTCCCCCCCTTTGCTGCTATAACAGCTTCCACTTTTCTGGGAAGGCTTTCTACAAGATGTTGGAGCATTGCTGTGGGGATTTGCTTCTATTCAGCCACAAGAGCATAAATGAAGACGGGCACTAATGTTGGGTGATTAGTTGGCGTTCTAATTCATCCCAAAGGTGTCTGATGGGGTTGAGGTCAGGGCTCTGTGCAGGCCAGTCAAGTTCTTCCACATCAGATCTTGACAAACCATTTCTGTATGGACCTCACTTTGTGCACGGGGGCATTGTCATGCTGAAACAAAGGGCGTTCCCCAAACTATTGCCACAAATTTGGAAGCACAGAATTGTCTAGAATGTCATTGTATGCTGTAGCATTAAGATTTCCCCTCACTGGAACTAATGGGCCTAGCCCGAACCATGAAAAACAGCCACATTCCATTATTCCTCTTCCAACAAACTTTGCAGTTGGCACTATGCATTGGGGCAGGTAGCGTTCTCCTGGTATCTGCCAAACCCAGATTCATCCTTCTGATGGCCAGATGGTAAAGGATGGCCAGATGGTAAAGCGTGATTCCTAACTCCAGAGTGGCGGCAAGCTATACACCACTCCAACCAACGCTTGGTATTGTGCATGGTGATCTTAGGCTTGTGTGCAGCTGCTCGGCCATGGAAACCCAAGCTCATGATGAACAGGTATTGTGATGACGTTGCTTCCAGGGGTAGTTTGGAACTCGGTAATGAGTGTTGCAACCGAGGACAGATGATTTTTACTCGTTACAAGCTTCAGCACTCGGCGTTCCCGTTCTGTGAGTTTGTGTGGCCTACCACTTCGCGGCTGAGCTGTTGTTGCTCCTAGATGTTTCCACTTCACAATAACAGCACTTTCAATTGACCAGGGAAGCTCTAGTAGGGCAGAAATTTGATGAACTACCTTTTTGGAAATGTGACATCCTATTACGGTGCCACGTTGAAAGTCACCGAGCTCTTCAGTAAGACAATTCTAATTCCAATGTTTGTCTATGGAGATTGCAGGGCTGCATGCTCAATTTTATACACGTGTCAGAAACAGGTATGGCTGAAATAGCCGAATCAAGTAATTTGAAGGGGTTTCCACATATTTAATTATATATAGTGTACTTAGGGGTATGATATTTGACTTCAGTACAGTTACTGTGTGTGTTGAGTGGTAGTGTCCCGTCCTCTCAGGCCATTGGCCTGGGGTAGGATCAGATAGAGTTCCAGTAATGGAATAAGGTGATGGGTTTTAATGAGTATAAAGTTAGTTGGTAGGGTAATTATTTTTCATATTTTTCATATTTCCCGGTTCCCCTTTTGTATCCCCGTGTTGAGGATCACAAAAGTGGAGGTGTTTTTTCCTACCTTCACCACCTGGGGGTAGCCCGTCAGGAAGTCCAGGACCCAGTTCCACAGGGCAGGGTTCAGACCCAGGGCCGCGAGCTTAATGATGAACTTGGAGGGTGCTATGGTGTTGAAGGCTATAGTCAATGAACAGCATTCTTACATAGGTATTCGTCTTGTCCAGATGGTATAGAGCAGTGTGCAGTTCGATGGTGTCTGTGGATCCAGGGATGCCGTCTGGGGCTGGGTGCATGGCGAGGGTTAACACGTTTAAATCTCTACTCAAGCCGGCCTTAGCGATCAAGAGCCCACAGTCCTTGAGAGCAGGCTGTGCCGGTGGCACTGTGTTATTCTCAAAGTGGGCGAAGAATGTGTTCAACTTATCTGGGAGCAAGATGTTGGTGTATGCGACATGGCTGGTTTCCCTTTGTCATTTTTTTGGAGACCCTGCCATATATGTCTTGTGTATGAGCCATTGAATTGCGACTCTACTTTGTCTGTGTACTGATGTTTTGCCTGTTTGATTACCTTACGGAGGGAACAACTGCACTGTTTGTATTCTGACATATTCCCTGTCACCTTGCCATGGTTAAATTCGTTCTTTCAGGTTTGCGCTTTCAGTTTTGCACGAATGCTGCAATCTATCCACGGTTTCTGGTTTGGGTAGGTTTTAACCTCTTGCGACGAGCAATCCCGGATCCGGGATCGTAATCATAGCCTCAAACGAATTAGCATAACGCAGCGGACATAAATATCCCTAATAACTTTTCCTATTCATGAAAATCGCAAATGAAATTAAATAAATATACATTCAAACACAAGCTTAGCCTTTTGTTAACAACACTGTCATCTCAGATTTTCAAAATATGTGTTACAGCCAACACTAGACAAGCATTTGTGTAAGTTTATCATGGCATAATGCTATGCTAGCTCTGCTGGCAGCAGGCAACATTTTCATGAAAATAAGAAAAGCAACCAAATTAAATAATTTACCTTTGAAGAACTTCAGATGCTTTCACTCAGGAGACTCCCAGTTAGATAGCAAATGTTCCCTTTTTCCCAAAAGATTATCTTTGTAGGCGAAATAGACCGGAAAATGACCGGAAAATGCTACCACTACAACGGCAAACTTTTTTCAAAATGAACTCCATAATATCGACAGAAACAAGGCAAACGTTGTTTAGGATCCATCCTCAAGGTGTTTTTAACATATCTATTTGATAATATATCCGTCGAGGCAATTGGTTTCTCATAAGAAGCGTTTGGAAAAATGGCTACCTCAGTATTTTACGCAAGATTTTCTGCGGGAGACACCATGTGACCACTTGCTATATATGGCCCCTTCAATGGAAATGCGTAGAAAGACGTCACAATGCTGTGGACACCTTGGGGAATACGTGGAAAATGTAAGCTCATTCGTAGCTCATTCACAGCCATATAAGGAGTCATTGGCATGAGGCGTTTTCAAAAAATGTGGCACTTCCGGGTTGGATTTTTATCTGGGTTTCGCCTGTAACATCAGTTCTGTGGCACTCACAGACAATATCTTTGCAGTTTTGGAAACGTGTTTTCTTTCTAAAGCTGTCAATTATATGCATAGTCGAGCAACTTTTCGTGACAAAATATCTTGTTAAAAATGGAACGTTTTTCATCCAACATTTTTTATAGTGCCCCCTAATGCATAACTTGTTTTAATAGTCACAGTGGGAAAAACACAGTCACCGTGTCCGGTTATACGTCAATGTTATTCTCAGAGGCTACCCGGAACATATCCCAGTCCGCGTTATCAAAACAATCTTGTAGCATTCCGATTACGATTGGTCATACCAGTATAGAATAGACCTTAGAGCGGGTACTTCCTATTTGAGTTTCTGCATATAGGAAGGGAGGAGAAAAACGGAGTAATGAACTGATTTGCCATGGGGATGGCCTTATAGGCATCCCGGAAGGGGGAGCAGCAGTGGTCGAGTGTTTTTCCAGCGTGAGTACTACAGTCAATGTGTTAATATAACTTTTTCCTCAAATTTGCTTTGTTAAAATCCCCAGCTACAATAAATGCGGCCTCGGGATATGTGGTTTCCAGTTTGCACAAAGTCCAGTGTAGTTCCTTGTGGGCCTTGAGGCTTTGAGTTTCTGTACGTTATCACAATCACACCATGTAGTAGTTAGTCATGAAACATACACCACTGCATTTCTTCTTCCCGGAGAGTTCTTTATTCCTGTCTACACGATGTACTGAAAACCCAGCTGGCTGTATGGACAGTATATCCAGAGAGCCATGATTCCATGAAACAGAGTATGTTGCAGTCCCTGATGTGTCTCTGGAAGGAGATCCTCGCCCTGAGCTTGTCTACTTTATAATATACTCAGAAACAGTGGATGGTTTGCACGCCTACTGAGTAAGACTAGAAATCCACTCCGAATAACTCTTCTTGGAGCAGCCTCTAGGAAAAGTTCAATTGACCTGGAAGGTAAGAACAAAGGATAAAATTTGGTAAAATTGTATTCCTGGTCGCAATGCTGGTTATTTATCATCGCTCTATCTAAAGGTTCTTTCTGGCTGTGTGTAATAACACACAAAAAACATTCTGGGCTAAAAATGTAAAGAATTTAAAAAATGAAAACCAAATACTACAAAGTTGCTAAGGAGCTAGAAGCAGAGCTCCCATGTCTGTCGACACCATCTAAACATTCAATTGAACGTTCCAGAACAAGAACATTTACAGAACGCTGCTCTGGTTGAAGGATTTCCAAGAATCTTCCAACCGGGATTTCTGGAAAACCTAGGAAATGTACCAAAACACTTAAACATTTTGCAATCCTACCAGAAAATCACATTATTCTGGCTTGCAAAATGATGTGTAATTCCTATTGAAATCCAGCCAGAGTTAGGATATCCCACAGTTTAACTCTTTATTCACCTTCAACCTGCAGTCATAATGACTGTCAGGGTTTGGAATGGGATTTGCAACTACCTAAGCCATTTAAAATGGAACAACCATTTCTGTGTCAGATTAATTTAGAAAAATGTAGGTCATTTATGTTTGAGTAGCATAAAATGTATCAACCAATCACTCAATGTACATGCAAAATAGCTGATATTTTAAAAAAATCCAAAAATAAACTTGCGGTAGATCATGCAGGGAAAAAAGTTCAAAGAAACTAGAGTTGATGTGACTTCTCATTTAGTTTTGTGTTAGTACCACAATAACATTTTAAGTGATAACTTATTTTTAAGTAATAATACAATTTACTAGACCTATTTAAGTTAAAAATGCCTTGGGGTTTACAGTGTAGGGTTAGGTTTAGAGTCTGCCTGTCTGTCTGTGAGTGGATGTGTCTGTCTTCCATGGAGAGGGAGAGAAACGGAGTCTCTACCTACCTTCCTACCTATCTAAATCGACATCATCCGTGCCCGAGGAGCAGTTGTTGTTGTTGGTGTTAACTGCACTGCTCAAGGTCAGAACGACAGTTTTTTTCCACCTTGCTGGCTCAGGGATTGAGCCAGCTCTAACTGCTAGGTTACCTGCCGCCTCAACGGGGAGAGAGAGAAAGGTGAGAGAAGTGGACAGGTATGAAAGAAGGAGGGAGAGAGAATGGAAGGGGAAAGGGGCAAGAGAGCAAGGGAAAGGGTGAAGGAGGGAGGGATGGGTAAGAGAAAAGGGGGGAGAGAGACAAATGAATGAGGAGGTAGAATGAGAGAGCTAGAAGAGGGGGAGAGAAGGAGAGAGAGGGGGGAGATGGTAGAGGGGATGAAAGAAGGGGGCGGTAGAAATAATAAAAGGAGGGAGCATAAAGAGGAGGCAGAGAAAGAGAGAGGGAGGCAAAGAATGGGATATATGAGGAGGGAGAGACAGCGATAAAGAAGAAAGAGGTGGGATTAGAGAATATATAGAGAGAGAGACATGTCTGTCAGACTGAGTTTATGTCTGTTTGTCTGTATGTCTGTCTGTCTGAGTCTTTCACCAATTTACCCATTGCATCTTTATCGTTAACTTTATTGCCTTGAATGAATGCAATGTATTGAGTTATGTGTGAACTGCTTGAATTGAGTTATGCTTCAATGTGTTCAGCCTTGACGTACATCTTTTCACATTGAATACAATGTGTTGACTCGTGATGCATATCTTTTTGCAAAAGCTTGACAGACTGACGCTTATCAGTTGATACCAGGCTGGCAGAGGAGGGAAATCCCAGAGTACCAATTTCATCGCAGAAGCCTTATCTTGATGGACAAAAACACAAATGGCTCTTGTCATATCCATAATAATTCTCATCAAAAACAGCACTGACATTGTATGGTGAAATTTATTGAAGCATGTAAATCTAAATCATTGCTACAAGTGTGTCATCCCAGATTGAAAAAAAGTGTATGGAGGGCAATAACATAGACTGAGAGGAGAGGGGAAGCAGAGCAGAGGGCAGGAGAGGAAAGATTAGGGGTAGAGAGGAGAAGATAGGATAGGAGAGGGCAGGGTAGTATAGATGAGTGGAGCAGAGGAGGAGGGCTCAGCTGCTTCATTAGCAGTGACTCTCAAGCACATCTCACCTTGACAAAACCTGCACCACAGAAACCTCCACCTCATCCTTCTCGTCATTCCCTTTGTCCTCCTCCATCTCCTCATTGCTGTGAAATCTAAACATGGCTACCATGACCACAACCTGTGGGTTTACATGTAGCCTACAGAGAATAGACATAAACTTACATGCAATGGAGTGAAAGGGGGCGGAAAGATGGTGAAATTAAAAGTTGAAGTTTGGTTTGTTTACTTGAGGTCTTACAGACGTAGATGCAATAAAGTACAACACTGGGCAAAAAATAATAATACTGAGAATATTATATTTGTTTCATTAAAAACCCAGCACGCTCAGACTGGTGAAATTGAACAAACATACATTAAAAATAATAGGGGACCGCACAGCCCTTAACAAACCCAAAGAGTAGACTACATGCAGATTGACTCGTTCATTATTTAAAGATGCTCCATCCATGCACAGTAAAAACCAACCAGCCGTCAGGTTTAGAACTGAAAACAGGATAGTCTCCCAAATGGCACTCTATTCTCTATAGCCCTATGGGTTCTGGTCAAATGTAGTGCACTATAAAGGGAATAAGATGCCATTTGGGACAGAAATAATGAATCACGGTTTTCTGGGTTTATTAATGGCTACAGACCAATTAGGCTGGTAGACAAGTAGGCCACATGTATTTTGCCTTTTGTGTCGGCTGCAAAATACCAACAGCCTTAGCAGCGGGATGTTGAAACAAAGGTGAACTAATCAGTTAATTAATCTGATCTTTTTCTCTGAACCACAGAAAAGCAAATAGGTTTCAACAACTCAATGGATAGGGGGATGAAAATAAAATAATAATAGTAGTCTTTGTTAAAAATTCACTTAGATATCATTGCAAAGCAGTCAGCCTGCTTATTTAATTAAGTAAACATTTATTTAAGGTACAGAGCTATAACCTGTAATTCAATTTTACTCTTTCTAAATATGGTACATTCAAAAAGGTTGAAATTATTCAGCTGACATTTCCTAATTAGAAATGCACCTGTAGAAGAAAAGAGTGAACAAGGCATTCCCTCATGCAACTATAGCATGTAGCCTCCCAATCCTGCCAGGTTTTAGTACCCCACTCCCCATGAGCTAGTAATGGGATTGATTGTTTGAACCAAAAAACCAAAGAATGCTGGCATCCATGGATCAGTGATGATAATGACTTCCAGTGTCAGGGAATGTCATTTTACAGAGTGAAGATACACTAGCTAAAACCAGCTCATCTAAACTAATCCCATCTCCTTTCCCATCTCATCTCCTGAGCTAACTAATGTGTATTTCTTAGCTGACATATAACTACAAGGGTTGAATATCAATATTTTGAAATATTCTAATGATACCATGTTGCTGATAGACATCCTGGTTATTCCACCAATGTAACAAATACTTCTCCTCGTGGGGGCACCATGTGTCACGTTCTGACCTTAGTTATTTTATTATGTCTTAATAAATACAATATGGACGCTTACCACGCTGCGCATTGGTCCTCCGATCCATCTTACTACTCCTCCTCAGAAGAGGAGGACAAGAACCGTTACAGAATAACCCACCACCAAAGGACCAAGCAGCTTGGTAACGGGCAGCAGCAGCGATCTCAGGACTCCTGGACATGGGAGGAGATCCTGGACGGCAAAGGGCCCTGTGCACAGGCATGCGAATATCGCCGCCCCAAGGCAGAGCTGGAGGCAGCGAAAGCCGAGAGGCGGCGGTATGAGGAGGCAGCATAGCAGCGTGGCTGGAAGCCCGAGAGGCAGCCCCAAAAATGTATTGAGGGGGCACACGGGGAGTGTGGCGAAGTCAGGTAGGAGACCTGCGCCAACTCCCTGTGCTTACCATGGAGAGAGAGGGACCGGGCAGGCACCGTGTTATGCCATGACGCGCACGGTGTCCCCGGTGCGCGGGCATGGCCCGGTGCGGTACATAGCAGCGCCTCGTATCGGCCGGGCTCGAGTGGGCATCGAGCCAATTGCCATGAAGCCGGCTCAGCGCATCTGGTCTCCAGTGCGTCTCCTCGGGCCGGGGTACGGAGTCTCCCGTCTGTCCGGAGCTGCCGGAGGCACCTTTGGGGGCGGGGATACTGTCACGTTCTGACCTTAGTTCTTTTATTATATCTTTGTTTTAGTATGGTCAGGGCGTGAGTTGGGTGGGTAGGTTGTCTGTTAGTTTTTCTATGATTTGCTATTTCTGTGTTTGGCCTGGTATGATTCTCAATCAGAGGCAGCTGTTAATCGTTGTCCCCGATTGAGAACCATATTTAAGTAGCCTGTTTTCTATTGTGTTTTGTGGGTAATTTATTTTCTGTTCTTTGTTTTGTATTTCACCATTCAGGACGGTTTCGTTTCGTTCTCGTTGTTGTTGTTTTGTGTTCATATAATAAATACAATATGGACACTTACCACGCTGCACATTGGTCCTCCGATCCTTCTTACTACTCCTACTCAGAAGAGGAGGACGAGAACCGTTACTTCATGAAGTAGTCAGAGCAACAATGTATCCAACAGTGTCACATTAGAATATGTTAGAATAGAGACATTTAACCTTTGTAGTTATACACTTAGAATACCAAACATTAGATACACCTTCCTAATATTGAGTTGCGCTGAAAGTTGTCACTTTATCTGTTTTTTGAAACCAGGATTGCTGTTAATTTGAGCAATATGAGTTGGAATGGAGTTCCATGCAATAATGTCTCTATACTGTACACAGTGCATTCGGAAAGTATTCAGACCCCTTCCCTTTTTCCAAATTTTGTTGCATTACAACCTTATTCTAAAATGGATTATCAATCCACACACAATACCATATCAAGACAATGTGAAAACATGTTTTATATTTGTTTTGCAAACATACAAAACAAAAGCAGAAATACCTTATTTACATACAGTAACAGTCAAAAGTTTGGATACACCTGCTCATTCAAGGGTGTTTCTTTTTTCTTTTTTTACTATTTTCTACATTGCAGAATAATAGTGAAGAATTAAACTATGAAATAACACATATGGAATCATGTAGAAACCAAAAATGTGTTAAGTAAATCAAAATTTATATGAGCTGTTCTTGGCATAATGTGGACTTGGTCTTTTACCAAATAGGGCTTTTTCTGTATACCACCCCTACCTTGTCACAACACAACCAATTGGCTCAAACTAATTAAGGAAAGAAATTACACAAATAAATTTAACAAGGCACACCTGTTAATTGAAATGCATTCCAGGTGACTACCTCATGAAGCTGGTTGAGAGAATGCCAAGAGTGTGCAAAGCTGTCAAGACAAAAGGTGGCTACTTTGAAGAATCTAAAATCTAAAATGTATTTTCATTAATTTAACACGTTTTTGGTTACTACATGATTCCGTATATGTTATTTAATCATGTTGATGTCTTCACAATTTCTCTACAATGTAGAAAATAGTAGAAATAAATAATATTTTATGAGTAGGTGTGACAATTTTTGGCTAGTACAGAATGTTTTTTCAACTACAGGTTAAGGTCAATAATATCAAAGGATGTACTGATGTCTAACATTACAACTCCCACAACCGTCTGATTATCAATATATTTCAACCAATCATCAGGAATATGTGCATGTTGAGTATCCTTCTCTATAAGCATGCTGAAACTCTGTTATTAATATGTTTACAGAGAAATAGCATTGTAATTGGTCAACACACTATTTTTTCAACAGTTTGCTAGGAGCTGGCAGCAAACGTATAAAGTGCCTTGTAAAAGTATTAATTCCCCTTCTTGTTTATCCTATGTTGTTGCATTACAACCTGCAATTTAAATCGATTTTTATTTGGATTTCATGTAATGGATTTACACAAAATAGTCCAAATTGGTGAAGTGAAATTTAAAAAATTACTTGTTTAAAAAAATTCTAAAAATATATAAATATAAAGTGGTGTGCACATATGTATTCACCCCCTTTGCTATGAAGCCCCTAAATGAAGTCTGGCGCAACCAATTACCTCCCGAAGTCACATAATTAGATTGCACTCAGGTGGACTTTATTTAAGTGTCACATGAGCTCAGTATATATATATATATATATATATATATATACACCTGTTCTGAAAGACCCCAGAATCTGCAACACAACTAAGCAAGGGGCACCACCAAGCAAGCGACACCATGAAGACCAAGGAGCTCTCCAAACAGGTCAGGGACAATGTTTTGGAAAATTGCAGATCAGGGTTGAGTTATAAAAAAATATCAGAAACTTTGAACATCCCACAGAGCACCAGTAAATCCATTATTTAAACATTAAGAATATGGCATCACAACAAACCTGCCAAGAGAGGACCGCCCACCAAAATGCACAGACCAGGCAACGAGGTCAGAGAGGTAACAAAGAGACCAAAGATAACCCTGAAAGAGCTGCAAAGCTCCACAGCGGAGATTGGCATATCTGACCAAAGGACCACTTTAAGCCGTACACTCCGCAGAGCTGGCCTTTATGGAAGAGTGACAGAAAAAAATACTTAAAGAAAAAAAATATGCAAACAAGTTTGGTGTACTCTCAAAGGTACTCTGGTCAGATGAGACTGCAATGTAGCTTTTTGGCCATCAAGGAAAAAGCATTGTCTGGCGCAAACCCAACACCTCTCATCACCCTGAGATCACTATCCCCACAGTGAGGTATGGTGGTGGCAGCATCATACTTCTGGGGATATTTTTTCCATCGGCAGGAACTGGGACACTGGTTAGAATTGAAGGAATGATGCATGGCGCTAAATACAGGGACATTCTTGAGAGAAACCTTTCAGTCTTCCAGAGATTTGAGACAGGGATGTAGGTTCACCTTCCAGCAGGCCAATGACACTAAGCATACTGGTAAAGCAAAAATTGAGTGGTTTAAAGGGAAACAAATGTCTTGGAATGGCCTCGTCAAAGCCCAGACCTCAATCCAATTGAGAAGCTGTTGTCAAGGTTTACCAGAATTAGACCCAGAAGCAGACCAGGACAAGGAGAGTAGGAAGAAGGTGAGTATTTATTTACAAGCTAATGTGAATGGGTAGATATATCCAGATGGCGTAGCGGGCAGCGGTGGTGAGTTGATGGGAGTAAATAGGTGGATCCAATGGGGTAGCGGAATCCTCCGACGACCAGGCGGGAATGGGGTAAATGATCCGGGTGGGTAACTGAAGACAGAACAAACGGAGGTAAGTTTAAGGCAAGCAATACGTAAAAAAACAACAAAACAAATTCTATCCAACTTGAGGCTGATACTATGGCACAACATACTGTTCATGGCTAACGATCCGGCAGGGAATGGATGTCAGGTCAGAGCTTTTGAAGGGGAGAGGTGATGATCAGGACAGGTGTGCAGATTACTGATGGGATACAGGTGCGGGTGAACATCATCTCCCAACAAGCTAATTCGCCCGGCAACCAGACAGGGTGCGTTCCAGGACACCGGAAACACACTCCAGGACAGAAACACAGGCAAACACAGACTCAGGAAGCGGGATTCGTGACAGCTGTGGTATGACTTAAAAATTGCTGTACACCAGCGGAACCCATCCAACTCGAAGGAGCTGGAGTAGTTTTGTCTTCAATAATGGGAAAAATCCCAGTGGTTGATGTGCCATGCTTATAGAGACATACCCCAAGAGACTTGCAGCTGTCATTGCTGCAGAAGGTGGCTCTATAAAGTATATGCACACTCAAGTTCTGTCTTTTGTGTTATTTCTTGTTTGCAATAAAAAATATTTTGCATCTTCAATGTGGTAGGCATGTTGTTGTATATCAAATGATACAAAGTTTAAAAAATATATATTTTAATTCCAGGTTGTTAGGCAACAAAATAGGAAATATGTCAAAGGGGGTGAATACCTTTGCAAGCCACAGTACATCTGCTGTTAGAACCCACTCTTGGGTAGCAGAATTACTTTGGCTTCCCTGCAGGCCTGAGGACAAATACTTTCCTCGAAGCTTAGTTGAAAGGTATGTGACCCGTTTCAGGAAACTAGGTGTGTGTTGCAAGTTACACGTTTACAGGAGAGCTGTTTGAAGGTAAAAAAATGTTTTTGGGGGCAAAAATACCTTTTCGAACATGTGAACTTTAATGACTGGCTGAGATAATGAGTGGGCTGGACATGCTGAGAGATTAGTTTTAGATTGGTCTGCGGTGTAGCATCTTGTGTCTATAAAATTATCTGCTCGTTATGCGTAGATGATCTTTTCTATTAATTTTTTTTTAAAGACATAACATTAGCGATGGAGAACTGCAAATATGTTGCTATTGCTCTCAGTAACATTAATGCCCTGTATTTATCAGGCACTATCGACAAAGGTCAGTGGGAAAAAGTTGTGATGGACTACTTTCTGGAGGACCATCATGCCTTGCTGACTTTTACTGACTCTGAAAATGTATCAGACGATGAGGAAATCCCTGATTTAGGTAAAAACATGTTTCATTGAAGAAGTAATTGTAGGGTCTTCTGATGACAGTGATGGGGAAGAAACGGTGATCAACAGTGCTGTTGTCACAGAAGAAGTTGACCAAGATTTGAAATCATTGAAATGTCTGGTAGAAGCAGAGTATGATAAGGAGATTTCAAAGGCATAGGGAGTCGAAAAGTTAACACTGAAGGCTATTGTATAAAACAGTTGTCTCCGGATTACACCTTCAAAAAGATCTGAAGATTTTTAGGGCATTGCACATGGTCAGTGTGAACCAGAGTGACTTGACACAACGGGACAAGCAAGCTGTGCAAACAAAACAGAAACACAGGAATTCTTATTTAACCTGTTGCGACGAGCAATCCCGTATCCAGGAGCGTAATTATAGCCTCAAGCTCATTAACATAACGCAACGTTAACTATTCATGAAAATCGCAAATGAAATGAATTAAATATATTGGCTCACAAGCTTAGCCTTTTGTTAACAACACTGTCATCTCAGATTTTCAAAAAATTATTATTTTCAACCATAGCTACACAAGCATTTGTGTAAGAGTATTGATAGCTAGCATAGCATTAAGCCTAGCATTCAGCAGGCAACATTTTCACAAAAACAAGAAAAGCATTCAAATAAAATCATTTACCTTTGAAGAACTTCGGATGTTTTCAATGAGGAGACTCTCAGTTAGATAGCAAATGTTCAGTTTTTCCCAAAAGATTATTTGTGTAGGACAAATCGCTCCATTTTGTTCATCACGTTTGGCTAAGAAAAAAAAACGTATCCGGGAGCGTAATTATAGCCTCAAGCTCATTACCACAACGCAACGTTACCTATTCATGAAAATCGAAAATGAAATGAAATAAATATATTGGCTCACAAGCTTAGCCTTTTGTTAACAACACTGTCATCTCAGATTTTCAAAAATGCTTTTCAACCATAGCTACACAAGCATTTGTGTAAGAGTATTGATAGCTAGCATAGCATTAAGCCTAGCATTCAGCAGGCAACATTTTCACAAAAACAAGAAAAGCATTAAATAAAATCATTAACCTTTGAAGAATTTCGGATGTTTTCAATGAGGAGACTCTCAGTTAGATAGCAAATGTTCAGTTTTTCCAAAAAGATTATTTGTGTAGGTGAAATTGCTCCGTTTTGTTCATCACGTTTGGCTAAGAAAAAACCCTGAAAATTCAGTCATTACAACGCAAACTCTTTTCCAAATTAACTCCATAATATCGACAGAAACATGGCAAACGTTGTTTAGAATCAATCCTCAAGGTGTTTTTCACATATCTATTCGATGATAAGTCACTCGTGGCAGTGGAAAAATGCACGCACCTGGAGATTACGCAATAGTTTTGACGGAGGACACCGAGCGGACACCTGGTAAATGTAGTCTCTTATGGTCAATTTTCCAATGATATGCCTACAAATACGTCATAATGCTGCAAACACCTTGGGGAAACGACAGAAAGTGTTGGCTCTTTCCTTGCGCATTCACAGCCATATAAGGAGCACCTCAAATATCTGGCTCACTTCCTGTATGAAATTCCATCTTGGTTTCGCCTGTAGCATTAGTTCTGTGGCACTCACAGACCATATCTTTGCAGTTTTGGAAACGTCAGTGTTTTCTTTCCAAAACTATCGATTATATGCATAGTCGAGCATCTTTTCGCGACAAAATATCTTGTTTAAAACGCGAACGTTTTTCATCCAAAAATGAAATACTGCCCCCAGAGGTTCAAGAGGTTAATGAAAGGGGTTGTAGTCTGTCGTGAAGCTTTCATCCATGTATATGGGTAAGAGTCTCGCTACAGTTTCAGATATTATACATTTCAAATGTTGTTAGAAAGTTGTTTTTGAACCTATTTGGATAACTGTAGATAACTCTATGGATTGGGATTATGGTTCATTTTTTTAGCTAGCTGGCTAACTTTAACGTTACATTTCTAAACAAAAGACCCCAAGATAAAGCTTGCTGTTATCTAGCTAACGTTAGCTTCCATTAGCTGGCAGGCTTGCTAGCTAACATTACGTGTATGAGTTGTGTGTAATGTTAGTGATGTTTTCTCAGAATGCCATTTCACATTGCTAGTTATAGCCTAATGTTAGCTAGCTAACATTGAAACTATTTGATTAACTTTAGCTAGCTATGACAATCGGTTTGTATTGCTAATACTCTATGGATTGAAATTATGGTTCATTGTTGGCTGGCTAGCTAGCTACATGTCTAAACAAAATACCCCAAGAAAGCCTGCTGTTAGCTAGCTAGCTGATGTTAGATGGCTGGCATGCAAGCTAACATTGTGTGTATGAACTGTGTGTATTGATGCTATCTCAGAATGCCGTTTCACATCTATTGTATAATAATGCTAAAATATTTGTATCTAGAATTTGTCTTTCAGCATTAGTAGAACACGCCTGACTCTCCTCCACCAGTCATACAATGAGAATGGTCTAATGTCTCCCATCAAAAAGAGAGCTGGCCCAAGCAAGCACAGGTTACACCTGAAGCATGAGGACTTGCAGCAAGTGGTGAACTTCATCAACAACTACGCAGAAGATAATGTAATTTTTGGTATTTGGTATTTTATTAGGATCCCCATTAGCTGTTGCAAAAGCAGCAGCTACTCTTCCTGGGGTCCACATAAAACATCATTAGGCAAGAACAGCTCAAGGACAGAACTACATACATTTAAAAAGTATTACCAGGACACCACCCAGGACACACATTGGTGGACAGCTGCTGCCATCCCATGTGACAAAAGCAGCCGTGTGGTGTCTCTACAAGAACTCGATGACAACACTTGTTATGTAAATCATAAACACGTTTTGATTATTTAATTGACCTCCAACATGATTGGTACTACTTTTATTCATCTCACATTATTTCTGTTTTTTCCAGAGGTACGTGTCGTCGGGCTGTCTTCCTTCAGGTATCTGTGGAGAAAATTGCTGCCCCACATCTCAAGCACCAAGCCCGGGCCAGAAAATGGTTGCTGACGGCAAGACCACCTGTCAAGACCTGCAGTTTTCTCTGGGGACCACTACTGAACCAGCAAGTAAACACATCCGGATGCATTACAGCTTTGATTTTTCTCAACAAGGAAGCAACATTTCCTCCTTTATACTGATGATAGATAGATAGATAGATAGATAGATAGATAGATAGATAGATAGATAGATAGATAGATAGATAGATAGATAGATAGGACACTTAAAAATATGTATAAATATATAAATTCAGCAAAAAAAGAAGCATCCGCTCATTGTCAACCTTGTTTATTTTCAGCAAACTTAACATGTGTAAATATTTGTATGAACTTAACAAGATTCAACAACTGAGACATAAACTGAACAAGTTCCACAGACATGGAATAATGTGTCCCTGAACAAAGTGGGGGTCAAAATCAAAAGTAACAGTCAGTATCTGGTGTGGCCATCAGCTGCATTAAGTACTGCAGTGCATCTCCTCCTCATGGACTGCACCAGATCTGCCTGTTCTTGCTGTGAGATGTTACCCCACTCTTTCAGCAAAGCACCTGAAAGGTCCTGGACATTTCTGGGGGGGAATGGCCCTAGCCCCCACCCTCCGATCCAACAGTTCCCAGGTGTGCTTCAATGGGATTGAGATCTGGGCTCTTCGCTGGCCATGGCAGAACACTGACATTCCTGTATTGCAGGATATCACGCACAGAATAAACAGAATGCCTGGTGGCATTGTCGTGCTGGAGGGTCATGTCAGGATGAGGGAGGAGGGTGAGGGAGGAGGGCGTCTTCCCTGTAACACACAGCGTTGATAATGCCTGCAATGACAACAAGCACAGTCCGATGATGCTGTGACACACCGCCCCAGACCATGATGGACACTCTACATCCAAATTTATCGCGCTCCAGAGTACAGGCCTCGGTGTAAAGCTCATTGTTTCAACGATAAACGTGAATCCGACCATCACCGCTGGTGAGACAAAACCGCAACTCGTCAGTGAAGAGCACATTTTGTCAGTCCTGTCTGGTCCAGCGATGGTGGGTTTGTGCCCATAGGCGACGTTGTTGCCGTGAGGACCTGCCTTACAACAGGCCTACAAGCCCTCAGTCCAGCCTCTCTCAGCCTATTGCGGACAGTCTGAGCACTGTTAGTTTTTCTTTAAGAAGCCCCCTTGTTCTCCACTTATTACCTGTATTAACTGCACCTGTTTGAACTTGTTACCGGTATAAAGACACCTGTCCACACACTCAATCAAACAGACTCCAACCTCTCCACAATGGCCAAGACCAGAGAGCTGTGTAAGGACATCAGGGATAACATTGTAGACCTGCACAAGGCTGGGATGGGCTACAGGACAATAGGCAAGCAGCTTGGTGAGAAGGCAACAACTGTTGGCGCAATTATTAGAAAATGGAAGTTCAAGATGACGGTCAATCATCCTCGGTCTGGGGCTCCATGCAAGATCTCACCTCTTGGGGCATCAATGATCATGAGGAAGGTGAGAGATCAGCCCAGAACTCCACTGCGGGACCTGGTCAATGACCTGAAGAGAGCTGGGACCACAATTCATAATGTTCTTTTGTTGTTTGCAGGTGCACTATCCTTCTGACCCTATGCAGCCAGGTCCCATCTACTTTTAATACCTCGCAAGTGTGGCTTGTTTGGTTGATGCTGTGAAGGAATACCACAAGTCAACTACTTGATTGAGGAAGGCATGTCATGCAGCAAAGCCAGCAGCGCAGTCATCAACTACATGCACCATTTCTTCACCAACTACGGAGTTGGGGAAACACGTGTGGACCTGAATTGTGATAACTGTAGTGGCCAAAACAAGAACAAGTTTGTGCGCTGGTATTGTGCATGGTCCACCAGTCTGGACTTTCACTTCCTGATCACAGACCACACCATGTTTGCCCGGCCTCATCAAGCAGCGCTTTCAGAAAGACCAGAGTGAACACTTTGAATGAGATTGCTGGTGTTGTGAAGGACAGCACTGTGACAGGGGTCAACATCCCACAGCTGGTTGGACTGGAGGATGGTACGGTGCTGCTGGAAAGCTATGGGTGGCAACAACACCTGACTCTGTACTTCAGGCTGCTACCACAGACCAAGTAGTAGCAGCACTTCAGGTGAATATAATGTTCAATGCATTGTATGAGATTATTCTTCTTATCTAAACTTGGGAGGTGAATTGATGTTCTGCAAGGTATGTCTTCTAATTTTGTTCCGTTATTTCCTGTTTTACAGCTTCGATGCTCTGGAGCCTGGTGTTTTTGCCAAGGAGCATTCGGACTCAGTCTGGACAAGGTTTCAGCAGTTGTGCAATGCTGACATCCTTCCCCCCATAGATGGTCTGCTTGTACAATCATCACCTGGACTGGACACAGCTATAGAAACACATATTTTTGAAATCATCAGGAAGTTTTGCGATGAAGAGGCTATGGACATTACATGCCCTGCACCAAAGTCAAGGACAGGACAGAAACAGACACTCCGAAAATAGAACCCCTTGTTCATGCGTGGTTAGGATGGACCAGTCATCAGGACTATCTGCAGTGCTTCTATTCAAATGACTCTCTCCTAACACACACACCATATGTTGCTGCTACAATTTTTTTATCCTGCTGCTCAGCCACTTTACCCCTGATTGTATGCATTATAACTAACTTATCTATCACTGATATCATCATTGATATTGTTTTTGTACATACTGTCCGTTATTTTATATATATTGACAATATCTATGTCTGATATTGCTACTATGCAAGTAACCATTTGGCTGTACCATTTACACCTTCTGTAGAGACACATCCACTTAGCAATATGTGGCTGGGGGTTATAGCATTTCTTTCACATGACTCATTAATTTAGACAATTGTTTCTGGGTCAGGGTCATCTAATATTTATTTTAAAAAATTATCTGGACATTTTCTGTTTACCTGGGTTTTTCCTTATTTTAGGCTACTACTTTTACCACTTTTAGTCTTATTCTTTAGTACACTACCCACTGTTTAGCAAATAACCTTAAATGCGAATCCTTAAAGAGATGGGTGGGGCTGGCTTAAGATGGTGTGAACAATGCTGAATGGGTGTAGACAAAGGGGAGCTTCTTAAGGCTAGGGGGCAGTATTTTGACGTCCGGATGAAAAGCGTGCCCAAAGTAAACTGCCTGTTACGCAGGCCCAGAAGCTAGGATATGCATATAATTTGTAGATTTGGATAGACAGATAAACACTCTGAGGTTTCTAAAACTGTTAGAATAATGTCTGTGAGTATAACAGAGCTGATTTTGCAGGCAAAACCCAGAGGACAAACCATCCAGGAAAAATAAAATTGAGGTCATAGGATTTCACAATGGGTTTCTATGGGAAACAGTATTTATTAGGATCCTGGTTGAAGTTCCTATGGCTTCCACTAGATGTCAACAGTCTTTAGAAATTGGTCGATGTTTTTCTTTTGAGAAATGAAGAACTAGTGCTATTCATTCCATGTGTCACTCTGAAGGCCCTTACTATTTCGGTGCGTGTTATTTTTCTTCGGTATTGGAAACAGTTATTCCGTCTTAAATTTGATCGATTATTTACATTTTAGGATACCTGAGGTTGGATTAGGAACATTGTTTGAAATGTTTGGACCAAGTTTACATGTAACTAATTAGATACTTTGTAGTCGTGTTGGGCGAGTTGGAACCGGTGTATTTCTGAATCAAACGCGCCAAATAAATGGACATTTGGGGGATATAAAGAAGGAATTTATTGAACAAAATGACCATTCATTGTGTCACTGAGACATTTGGGATTGCAAAAAGATGATCTTCAAACATAAGGCATTTATTATATCGTTATTTCTTTTATGACTTTTGTGTCGCACCTGCCTGGTTATTTTCATGTGTTTGTATGCGGGGCGCTGTCCCCAGATAATCGCATGGTCTTCTTTCGCCGTAAAGCCTTTTTGAAATCTGACACAGCAGCTGGATTAACAAGAAGTTAAGCTTTATTTTGATGTATTACACTTACATTTTCGTGAATGTTAAATATTGATATTTCTGTAGTTTGAATTTGGCGCTCTGCAATTTCACTGGATGTTGTCAAATCTATCCCGCTAAAGGGATTGGCGCGTGAAGGGATCACTAAGGTTTTAAGTAGTAGTACCAAAACATTGAAAGGCCATTTTCTTGAAAGTGAGGTTACAAATTTATTTATGTTCTCTATTGTTATATACTTGAAAATGTTTCAGTTGACCAATTCAGGCACATTTGGGCAGACTTGATACAACGATTTGAACCGTAATGCAATGGTTCATTGGATCAGTCTAAAACTTTGCACATACACTGCTGCAATCTATTGGCCAACATCTAAATTGCGCCTAGACTCCTAATTAATATAATGGCCTTTCTCTTGCATTTCAAAGATTTTGGAACCCCAAAAAAAATATTGAAAATGCATGTTCTTTTCTTTGTATTAACTTTTACAATTTCTAATGTGTTATATTCTCCTACATTCATTTCACATTTCCAAAAACTTCAAAGTGTTTCCTTTCAAATGGTATCAATAATATGCATATCCTTGCTTCAGGTCCTGAGCTGCAGGCAGTTAGATTTGGGTATGTTATTTTAGGCGAAAATTTAAAAAAGTGATGTGATCCCATCTAGACATCTGGAAATGCAAATGCACTACGCTAAATGCTACTAGCACTCGTTAAAACTCAAACGTTCATTAAAATACACATGCCGGGTACTGAATTAAAGCTACACTCGTTGTGAATCCTGGCAACAAGTCAGATTTTTTAAATGCTTTTCGGCGAAAGCATGAGAAGCTATTATCTGATAGCATGTAACACCCCAAAAGACCAGCAGGGGACATAAACAAAATAATTAGCATAGTCGGCACTACACAAAACGCACAAATAAAATATAAAACATTCATTACCTTTGACCATCTTCTTTGTTGGCACTCCTAGATGTCCCATAAACATCACTATTGGGTCTTTTATTCGATTAAATCGGTCCATATATAGCCTAGATATCGATCTATGAAGACTGTGTGATCAAGGAAAAAAATAGCGTTTTATAACGTAACGTCATTTTTTTAATTAAAAAAGTTGACGATAAACTTTCACAAAACACTTCGAAATACTTTTGTAATGCAACTTTAGGTATTAGTAAACGTTAATAAGCGATCAAATTGATCACGAGGCGATGTATATCCTATAGCTGTACGTCTGGAAATAATGTCCGGGTAAATCTCAACCAAAATATCCGGTTGGAGACCAGAAGAACTGCGCTGCCTCGTGTCTGTTTGACCAAGAAACAAATCGTAGGCAAATGACAAGACTGTTGACATCGTGTGGAAGCTGTAGGTATTGCAACCTCGGCCCCATTTAATGTGGTTCACATTTAACAATGGGTTGAAGTGGCGCATGGATATATTTTCACATTTTCAGTGATCAGATTTTCCTGCACTTTTCGATGAAACGCACGTTCTGTTATAGTCACAGCCGTGATTTAACCAGTTTTATAAACATCTGAGTGTTTTCTATCCACACATACTAATCACATGCATATACTATATTCCTGGCATGAGTAGCAGGGCGCTGAAATGTTGCGTGATTTTTAACAGAATGTTCGAAAAAGTAGGGGGTAGGAGTAACAGGTTAATAGCCTTTTCATACATGAGTTCCAAATATCTCTAACAGTGGCCCCAGCGTGAGTTTTTTATGCACGTGATGTCTGACTCTGCTCACTGTTCCAAAATGTGAGTTACGCAACAGGACAGTTAATCTGCGCTACCCTCCAACCAAGACAAGCTGCCTATTTTTATTTGTAGAATGTTTCAATTGATCAATTTCAAATTATTTCCGAACAACAGTTTGAATTGAGGTCTGTTCCGCCTCTTCATTAATTCACATAAAAGTAAGCCATTTCACTTTTGCTTATAATAGATTTTTTAGACATTACTGACACGGACAAACTTCTCCAAGCACTTCCCAATTGTTTCTGCAAATCAAGTCTGCAGGAATTTACGCATCTCCAGTCAAAACAGGACCTGCACATACACACACACACACGTCTGGTGCCCGCATCGCATTCATTGTTGTTTTCATTACTACATGATAATAACTTTGGAAATGTGTGCATTTATATCAAAGTAAGTGCCTTATTACGCTATAATAGTTTCTGTATGTCGTGTTATGTCATTTCTACTGTAGCTCACTGTATTTATGGAGTATAATATATTTGTGTCTATTCCTTATAACTGCGGACACGTGAGGGAACATTACTAATTTCATATAACCTTTATGGTGTTATATCCAATCATGCTTATGTAGCTGGCTACATTCATCTATTAGCTTGTTATGGCTGCAATTCGTTAACGGGATCAATATGACAACTACCAGTGAAAATAGAGGGCACCAAATTCAAACCACAGAAATCTCAATTGCAATTCCTAAAACATACATGTGTCTTTTATCATTTTAAAGTTAATCCTGTTGTTAATCCCACCAGTGTCCAATTTCAAATATGCTTTTCAGGAAAAGCACTACAAACGATTATGTTTGGTCTCCACCAAACCACAATAACCACTGCCATTTTCCAGCAAAATATAGCATTCACAAAAAGCAGAAATAGAGATAAAATTCATCACTAACCTTGAATTATCTTCATCAGATGACACTCATAGGAGTTCATGTTACACAATACATGCATGTTTTGTTTGATAAAGTTCATATTTATATAAAAAAATATGAGTTTACATTGGCATATTAGATTCACTTGTTCCAAAAACATCAAGTGATTTTGCATAGCCACATCTTTCAACAGAAATACTCATCATAAATGTAGATGATAATACAAGTTACACACATGGAATTATAGATATACCTCTCCTTAATGCAACCGCTGTGTCAGATTTCAAAAAAAGTCTACGGAAAAAGCAACCCATGAACTAATCGAGACGGAACTCAAAACAGTTGCCAAATTAGCCGCCATGTTGGAGTCAACAGAAACCAGAAAATACATGATAAATGTTTCCCTACCTTTGATGAACTTCATCAGAATGCAGTCCTAGGAATCCCTGGTCCACAATAAATGCTTGATTTGTTCGAAAATGTCCGTTATTTATGTCCAATTAGCTACTTTGGTTAGCGCGTTTGGTGAACAATTCCAAAGTCACAAAGTGCGTCCACTATAATGTGATGAAATGTCAAAAAAATGCGTAAGGCAGTAGAAACATATCAAACAATGTACTGAATCAATCTTTAGAATGTTGTTTACATATATCTTGTATAACATTCCAACCGGAGAATTAGAATGACTTCAGATGACCGGTGGAACGCAGGTCCATCCCCTGTGAACGCGCATGGTGAAAGCGTTGTCAACTCGTGGCAGTGGTGACTATTTCCTGTCTCATTCGACCCCCCTTCACATTATAGTCAGACAAAGTTCTATTGACTGTTTGCATCTCGTGGAAGGCGTAGGTAAGTGAAAACTCATCCATATCTCGCTGTAATTTCAATGAGAGCTTGGTTGAAAATCTGCCACCCCGGAAGAAATATAAACAGGAAGTGGAATATCTCAGATTTTTGCCTGCAATATGAGTTATGTTATACTCTGAAATGTCTAAAAATGGTTTGAATTATGTCTGAGTGTTTTCTATCCAATACTACTTAATAATATGCATATTTTAGCAACTGAGACTGAGGAGCTGGTCGTTTACAATGGGCACCTTTTCATCCAAGCTACTCAATACTGCCCCTGCAGCCATAAAAAGTTAGCTCTGTAAAACCATACTAATTGCATCAAAGAAATATTAGCTTGTGTTGTATTTTGAAGCTCCTCTGGCCTTATGATCATGGTTTTGTTTTCATTTGGCCTATTTAGCATAGCTCTGTTCTGACCTGCACTGCCCTTGTGGAGCTCAACATTTACCGTTTCTTACTGTTATAACTCATATGTGATTTTGTCAATGCAATATATTATAGCAGTGTTATTTTGTTAATTCTTTGTAATATTGTTTTATTGCTATATCCTGATATTGTATTCAAATTACTAATAATTCATTTTTATTCTGTACTTTCAGAAACCACACACACAAACAGTATTTGCCAATATCATGACTGGAACCGGATATTTCCGAGCTGAAGATTGAGGACAGCTTTTGTATTCTAGCGTACACTCCTTCGCAGTTTTACTGGATGAAAACACAGCAAGAAAACACATTGCCAATAGGTAATAGTCTAATAGTCTATTTTCTTGAAGTACTGGTGATGGTTGAACAACAACAAACTTGTTTTCGGAGAGGAACAAAATAAATATGCATTACCCATATTTCATATTCATACAGTGATTGAACAACAACTGCATTTTTACCTCCCACCTCTAAAACATAGTATCATGGCAGGTCCACCTGTCAAGTCACCTGTCAGGTTAGTCAGTCAGTAATTGCTGCAGATGTGCTCAACAGTGCTTGAGCATATGATACTCCCCAAAGCATGTTGAAACACATGGAGGTGTGTCCAAAACTAAACACATGTATTTATTCATCCTCAAAGGTAGACGCTGCAGTGCCTCCTTGTGCGACTACCTTGAGCAGCAGCTTGAGGGACTTTGCAGGGAAAATGCCGTGCAGTGAGGCGTAGGGGATTGTCTGCAGCAGGAAGACCCCCATTGGAAGGGAGCCGAGGGGTGTGGTGCTCCTCCAGCAGCTCTCTCAGTAGGTTTTTTCTGCAGGTTTGGTAGGTAATGATTCTACCTATGGGGGAGAGGGAGTGGGGAGGATGAGGGAAGGGAAGGGAGAGGATGATGAGGCAGTGGGTAGGTAGGTGAGAGATTGTCACTATAATTGCATAATGGAACTGTATGTGATTTGTATGTGAACTGTACGTCCAATCACAAAAATCTCACCTGTTAGTTGTCGGTGAACTATGTGGCCATTGAGGGCAGCAGTGATCATCAAATATCTTCTTATAACACTGTTTTCTATGTGCATTACACAAAGTTTTTTATCATGTCCACCTTACCCACTGCCCCCATTGTGAGGCTATAGTCAAGCACACAGTCTGTTTTGATCTTTCTCTCTCCCGTCAGGTGGGCCACTTTCCATGTGGCCGACATGGTTGCTGTATGATCAGTGGAGAGGACATGGACGTCTCGTTTGTCATGCCACTTTACTGCCAGCTGTTGACCGTTCTCCTTGAACTCCACCTTCCTTCTCTGCATCTTCCTACATCCGAATGCCGCCATCCCCTTCCTGTTCGACCTGGCTATGCCACAGGCCCCTGTGCTGTTGGAGAGGAGATGCAGGAAGAGATTGGGACTGCTGTATCAATTATCCACATACAAAGTGTGTCCCTTGCCGAGATAGCATGGTCATCACCATGGACCCGGAAACCCCAAGGCCCTCATAATGTTGGATGTCAATGGTGGACCCTCTGTAGACTATAACGTCCTGGGCAAACTCTGTCTTCACGTCGCACATGACAAAGAACTTGACCCCAAACCTGTGCCTTTTGGAGGGAATATATTGACAGAAAGACCGCCTACCCTTCCATAATATAAGGGACTCATCAATTTATAGGTCCTTGTATGGCACAAATACCCAACCAAATGCTGATTTCAGGGTCATTTAGGTTGGCAGTAGCAGTGTTGACAAAATGCAGGCATCGCAGCAGAACTAGGAATCGGTCTTGGAAACAGAGGGTGGCAAAGAAGGGAGTTGCAAACATAGGATCGCTGCTCCAGTATTCTCTCAGGGAGTTCTTCTCTACTATTCCCATGAGAAGGGCTGTCACCAGGAAGGTATTCATTTCACTAATTGTGGTTGTCACCTATTTAGCAAGTTTCTCCCTTACTCTTGGTTCTCTCTTCTACTGTAGCTCCATGGCATAGCGATTGGTCTCCTCTACTATGTCTTCCACCAGCTCCTCTATCAGAAACAGCTTGAAGCACTCTGCCTCAGAGGGAAATTGCAAGGGGCTTTGCACTCCAGACTGGGACTCATCAAAGCAAACAGCAGGGCCAGGATGGGTGAAATAGCTGGCGGCCGTTCAGCTACCACATAATTCCTGTATTGCATCCACTGCCTGTCTGCCTCCATCACAACCAGCATCTTCAAATGACCTGGGATTTTGTCAGTGGACAAGTGGTCCTCAGATTCAGGGTTCTCAATGGCTACAAGGTTGGGGGGGAAGCTCATCACTGTCACTGTCAGGATCTGATTCCTGACTTTAATACTCATTGTCAGAATGTATACAAGTCTCCCTAATTTCTGCATTTGTGAGTTGTCTTCTTTTTTAAATACTTTGCTAATGCTACAGCTTAGCTCACTAGCTACATACATAAACAACAACACTGAATGGCTCAGAGTGGGAGTGAGAGGTCACGTGATTGACTGCCGGGACATGCCACTTGTATCAATAAATCACTATCAGAAAATGTCTAATGGTAATTATTTATTTATTTAATGTTTTATTCACATGTTTTCAAGTTCTGGTGACAAATCATTGCAGATGATTTTTTCTTTTTAAGTGTCAAGTTGGCATTTTCGTATTTCAGATGAATACTGCTTCTGTATAGACTTTCTTTTTATTCCTTCAAGACCCAAACTGCATTCCTAGACGCAAACTGCATTCCTATTCTTGCATAGATTGTAATGGACACATATTTTGTGTGTAAAATACTTTTTTGAAGGTTGTACTGATTATGATGGACTAAGTTAAATCCAGCTATTTGTGGAGCCATGTTTGATGACATACAATGCATTCTGGGTGTGTTGGACCAAAGATGTTATAACACAATAGGGTTCACACATTTTTGAGTAAACTTCCGGAAGTGAATGATGTGATGTGAACAATGCTGGACGACACACTCTTTTTAACATGCATACTATAGACCAAACTCATTTTGTCTCCTCTTATTATCTTTGGTTGATGCGAAAAAACAAACATGGCAGCGTTCACAAACTACCCATCGTCGGATTACTTTCGATTTCTAGAAAGTGTTTTATGCAATTATTTCAATCAATGGTGAGCTCATCCGTGATGTGATTAATTATAGCTAATTCATCTTCTAGTTTTTGTCAGCCAAGAGTTTAAAATAATATGACCACTTGTGTTGAGCCAGTCTTTCCTCAGTTAGCGCAAGGACAAAGGTAGCCTATAATTTCTGGTTGAAATGATTGTGTTATGCTGAAGCTACTTCTGTGAATGTCTAAACATTGCATCCAAAAATATACTGGTCACATTCTGGACATAAATTTGTCAGGACTGTGTTCGTGCAAAATGTTTCTGTGAAAAAACAATGTGGCCAGTTCAAATGCAGTTTGATCATAAGCTACAGGGACCACTGTTGAAAGATCTCACCTGTTTGTTGGTACGTGTGAAAAAGTTAAGAGATTAATAACATGAACTAGATTACTGCCACTGGTTACAGTGAGTAGCTTCCTCGAGCAGACAGCTTGATGAAAAGCAGTCATTATTCAGGTCCACAAGAAAGTAGAACTCTATGTTTGCATCACTTACACTATCAAGCATTTCACACTTGGTGGCCTTTCAGAAACACCCCAATAGAATATGCTTTAGATGAGGCAGGTGATTCCGAAACCACAGCATTTCAATAACATTGCCATAATATCTTCTCTAAGCATTACAGGGATATATATATATAGCAACACCTCCCCCATAAGCATTCATGTATCTTCTATAGATGTTATATCCTTGTATTGCTACTGCTGTATCATCAAATGAATTATCTGAGTGAGTCTCAGAAATGGCTAATATATGAATGTTATCTGATGTTAACAAGTTATTGATTTCATGAACTAAGGCTACTTATATGAATATGGGCTATTTTCAGCCTTTTCCTGTTTATCTTTCCGGACAAAATATGAAAAAGAACAATAAAGCAAGAGAAAAATCAACAGTCCATTAATCAGTTGGTGTGTGTAAGTGTGTGTATGCTTCAGGGTTGAAGCTACGAACCCATGGGCTTGGCTCTCTCATCCCTTCCAGGCCTGTCATAGCAGATGTAAGCAATGTCCCCATGTGCTCTGGCAGCTTTCAAAGGCACTTAAATCTTTTGTCTTGCCGATTCACCCTCTGAATGGCACACATACACAATCCATGTCGCAATTGTCTCAAGGCTTAAACATCCTTATTTACCCTGTCTCCTCCCCTTCATCTACACTGATTCAAGTGGATTTAACAAGTGACATTAATAAGGGATCATGGCTTTCACCTGAACAGTCAATGTCATGGAAAGAGCTAATAATATTCATAATGTTTTGTATACTCAGTGTATGTCTCCTGAGCTGACAACTTATAAACAGTACACGTACATTTTCATGACATGCTTCTCCTCATAGCGGACAGCATAAAGTAATAACAGCATCAATGTAGCACACACTGTCTCAACAATGCCAGGATTCAGTACAATGTGGTCACACTGGAACACTGCTCTCACAAGGCTACTGCTAATTCACCTGGTGACCGCTGCTCAAGATCTAGGAAAACTGTGCACAAGGGATCAGAAATTGGGATCTCAGGGCAAAAAACACTTATTATTGAGCAGCTGGACACGCCAATGATCTGAGAGGTAGCGGGCACGGGTGGGTACCAGGTCTCGGACAGAGGACTGAGAGAGGTAGGCTTGGACTATCTATCAATACGCATGAAATTATAAAAAGTCTGAATTTTACATACACTTAGGTTGGAGTCATTACAATTTGTTTTTCAACAGCTCCACAAATTTCTTGTTAACAAACTATAGTTTTGGCAAGTCTGATTGGAGATCTACTGTGTGCATGACACAAGTAATTTTTCCAACAATTGTTTACAGACATATTATTTCATTTATAATTAAGAGGTTGTATCACAATTTCAGTGGGTCAGAAGTTTACATACAGTAAGTTGACTGTGCCTTTAAACAGCCTGGAAAATTCCAGAAAATTATATCATGACTTTAGAAGCTTCTGATAGGCTAATTGACATAATTTGAGTCAATTTGGGGTGTACCTGTGGATGTATTTCAAGTCCCACCTTCAAACTCAGTGCCTCTTCGCTTGAAATCATGGGAAAATCAAGCCAAGACCTTAGAAAAAGATTGTAGACCTCCACAAGTCTGGTTAATCTCTGGGAGCAATTTCCAAATGCCTGAAGGTACCACGTTCATCTGTACAAACAATAGTACGCAAGTATAAACACCATGGGACCACGCAGCCATCATACCGCTCAGGAAGGAGACGCGTTCTGTCTCCTGGAGATGAATGTACTTTGGTACAAAAAGTGCAAATCAATCCCAGAACAACAACAAAGGACCTTGTGAAGATGGTGGAGGAAACAGGAACAACAATATTTATATCCACAGTAAAACAAGCCCTATATCGAAATAACCTGAAAGGCCGCTGCTCCAAAACTGCCATAAAAAAAAAAAATGAGGTTTGCAACTGCACATGGGGACAAAGATCAAACTTTTTGTAGAAATGTCCTCTGGTCTGCTGAATTTTTATGAGGCCATAATGACCATTGATATGTTTGAAGGAAAAAGGGGGATGCTTGCAAGCCGAAGAACACCATCTCAACCGTGCAGCACGGGGTTGGCAGCATCATATTGTGGGGGTGCTTTGCTGCAGGAGGGACTGGTGCACTTCACAAAATAGATGGTATCATGAGGTAGGAAAATTATGTGGATATATTGAAGCAAAATCTCAAGACATCAGTCAGGAAGTTAAAGTTTGTTCGCAAAATCGAATAATCCCCGCGATATGCAACTTTTCAGGAAAGTCAGAAACCAATACACACAGTCAGTTAGGAAAGCAAAGGCAAGCTTTTTCAAACAGAAATTTGCAGTCTTTAGCTCTAACTCCAAAAAGTTTTGGGACACTAAAGTCAATGGAGTAAGAGCAGCTCCTTCCAGCTGCCCATTGCTTTGAGGCTAGGAAACACTGTCACCACTGATAAATACATGATAATCGAGAATTTCAATAAGCATTTCTCTACGGCTGGCTGTGCTCTCCTCCTGGCTACCCCAACCCCTGCCAACAGCTCCGCACCCCCGCAGCTACCTGCCCAAGCTCCCCCAGCTTCTCCTTCACACAAATCCAGATAGCAGATGTCTTGAAAGAGCTGCAAATCCTGGACCCGTACACATCTGCTGTGCTAGATAATCTGGACCCTCTCTTTCTAAAATTATCCACCGCCATTGTTGCAACCCCTATTACTAGTCTGTTCAAACTCTCTTTCGTAACATCCTAGGTTCCTAAAGATTGGAAAACTGCCGCCGTCATCCCCCTCTTCAAATGGGGTGACACTCTAGACCCAAACTGTTACAGACCTATATCCATCCTGCCCTGCCTTTCTAAATTCTTCGAAAGCCAAGTTAACAAACAGGTCACTGACCATTTCAAATCCCACGTACCTTCTCTGCTGTGCAATCCGGTTTCCGAGCCGGTCACTGGTGCACCTCAGCCAAGTTCAAGGTACTAAACGATATCATATCCACCATCGATTAAAGACAGCACTGTGCAGCCGTCTTCATCGACCTGGCCAAGGCTTTAGACTCTGTCAATCACCGTGTTCTTATTAAAGAACTCTCTCTCCTCTGCTCTCATCCTTCTAGATCTTTCGGCTGCCTTCGATACTGTGAACCATCAGATCCTCCTCTCCACCCTCTCCGAGTTGGGCATCTCCGGCGCGGCCCACGCTTGGATTGCGTCCTACCTGACAGGTCGCTCCTACCAGGTGGCGTGGCGAGAATCTGTCTCCTCACCATGCGCTCTCACCACTGGTGTCCCCCAGGGCTCTGTTCTTGGCCCTCTCCTATTCTCGCTATACACCAAGTCACTTGGCTCTGTCATAACCTCACATGGTCTCTCCTATCATTGCTATGCAGACGACACACAATTAATCTTCTCCTTTCCCCCTTCTGATGACCAGGTGGCGAATCGCATCTCTGCATGTCTGGCAGACATATCAGTGTGGATGACGGATCACCACCTCAAGCTGAACCTCGGCAAGAAGGAGCTGCTCTTCCTCCCGGGGAAGGACTGCCCGTTCCATGATCTCGCCATCACGGTTGACAACTCCATTGTGTCCTCCTCCCAGAGCGCCAAGAACCTTGGCGTGATCCTGGACAACACCCTGTCGTTCTCAACCAACATCAAGGCGGTGGCCCGTTCCTGTAGGTTCATGCTCTACAACATCCGCAGAGTACGACCCTGCCTCACACAGGAAGCGGTGCAGGCCCTAATCCAGGCACTTGTCATCTCCCGTCTGGATTACTGCAACTCGCTGTTGGCTGGGCTCCCTGCCTGTGCC
This sequence comes from Oncorhynchus gorbuscha, assembly GCF_021184085.1. Taxonomy (NCBI): domain Eukaryota; kingdom Metazoa; phylum Chordata; class Actinopteri; order Salmoniformes; family Salmonidae; genus Oncorhynchus; species Oncorhynchus gorbuscha. Next base: position 35,163,440 of record NC_060179.1, on the reverse strand, counting down.
ATTAAACCCCTTCAACTCATCCAGAACGCCGCAGCCCGTCTGGTGTTCAACCTTCCCAAGTTCTCTCACGTCACCCCGCTCCTCCGTTCTCTCCACTGGCTTCCAGTTGAAGCTCGCATCCGCTACAAGACCATGGTGCTTGCCTACGGAGCTGTGAGGGGAACGGCACCTCAGTACCTCCAGGCTCTGATCAGGCCCTACACCCAAACAAGGGCACTGCGTTCATCCACCTCTGGCCTGCTCGCCTCCCTACCACTGAGGAAGTACAGCTCCCGCTCAGCCCAGTCAAAACTGTTCGCTGCTCTGGCCCCCCAATGGTGGAACAAACTCCCTCACGACGCCAGGACAGCGGAGTCAATCACCACATTCCGGAGACACCAGAAACCCCACCTCTTTAAGGAATACCTAGGATAGGATAAGTAATCCCTCTCACCCCCCCTTAAGATTTAGATGCACTATTGTAAAGTGACTGTTCCACTGGATGTCATAAGGTGAATGCACCAATTTGTAAGTCGCTCTGGATAAGAGCGTCTGCTAAATGACTTAAATGTAATGTAAATGGTTTCTCAAATAACTGTCTCACCTGGTTCACCAACTGATTCTCAGATAGACTTCAGTGTGTCAAATTGGAGGGCCTGTTGTCCGGACCTCTGGAAGTCTCTATGGTACCACAAGGATCAATTCTCGGGCCGACTCCTTTCTCTGTATAATTCAACAATGTTGCTCTTGCTGCGGATGATTCCTTGATCTACCTATGCAGACAACACCATTCTGTGTACATCTGGCCCTTCTTTGACACTGTGTTAACTAACCTCGAGACCAGCTTCAATGCCATACACCACTCCTTCCGTGGCCTCCAATTGCTCTTAAATGCTAGTAAAACTAAATGCATTCTCTTCAACCGATCGCTGCCCGCAACCACCCGCCTGACTAGCATCACTACTCTGGACGGTTCTGACTGGGAATACATGGACAACTATAAATACCTACGTGTCTAGCTAGACTGTAAACTCTCCTTCCAGAATCTCCAATCCCAAATTAAATCTAGAATCGGCTTTCTATTTCGCAACAAAGCATCCTTCACTCACGCTGCCATACATACCCTTGTAAATCTGAGTATCCTACTGATACTCGACTTCGATGATGTCATTTACAAAATTGTCTCCAACAGTCTACTCAGCAAACTGGATGCAGTCTATCAGAGTGCCATCCGTTTTGTCACCAAAGCCCCATATACTACCCACCACTGCGACCTGTATGTTCTCATCGGCTGGCCCATGCTACATATTCGGCGCCAAACCCACTGGCTCCAGATCATCTATAAATATTTGCTAGGTAAAGCTCCACCTTATCTCAGCTCACAGGTTATCATAACAACACCCACCCGTAGAACGCGCTCCAGCAGGAATATCTCACTGGTCATCACCAAAGCCAACACTCCCTTTGGCCTCCGTTCCTTCCAGTTCTCTGCTGCCAATGACTGGAACTAACTGCAAAAATCACACAGCCCATCTGTAAATAGCCCATTCAATTACCTACCTCATCTCCATATTGTTTTTATTTACTTTTGGGGGTATTTTGAACACCAGTATTTCTACTTCCACATCATCATCTGCACATCCATCACTCCAGTGTTAATTTGCTACATTGTAATTACTTCGCTACTATGGGCTATTTATTGCCTTTCCTCCTTACTCCATTTGAACACACTGTATATATATTTATCTAAATGTTATTGGCTAAGGTGTATGTAATCTTCTGACATCAACTGTATATGTAGGGTAGGCTCAAATTGAGGTCTTCCTTAATAACCTCTCTGGGATATGTGTGATGCTAGCACCTGGCCAAAATCCAGGGGAGATGCAGTGCGCCAAATTCAAATCAATTACTATAAAAATAAACTCTCATGAAATCACACATGCAAGATAGCAAATTAAAGCTACACTTGTTGTGAATCCAGCCAAGATGTCAGATTTAAAAAAGGCTTTTCGGTGAAAGCATAGGAAGCTATTATCTGATGATAGCACAACAGTAACAAAGAGAGAATAGCATATCTCAACCATGCTGGCACCACACAAAACGCAGAAATAAAATATAAATCATGCCTTACCTTTGACAAGCTTCTTTTGTTGGCACTCCAGTATGCCCAATAAACATCACAAATGGTAATTTTGTCCGATTAATTCCGTCAATGTATATCCAATATGTCCATTTATTTGGCGCGTTTGATCCAGAAAACAACTGCTTCCAATTTGTGTAACGGCACTACAAAATATCTCAAAAGTTACCTGTAAACTTTGCCAAAACATTCCAAACTGCTTTTGTATTACAACTTTAGGTATTTTTAAGCGTTAACAATCGATCAAATTGAATCTGTTTTCAATACAGGAGGATCACAAACTAACGCTACTTTTTTAGTCTTGCGCAACTCTCAAACAGTACACATAACGTTACCCTGATCCAAGATGGCCGTACCTCTTCATTTCACAAAGGAATAACCTCAACCATTTTCCAAAGACTGGTGATTTCCAGTGGAAGCGGTAGGAACTGCAAACAAGTGCCTTAGAAATCCAGTTCCCCAATGAAATCTCATTGAATAGACAGTGACCTCAAAAAAAAAAGAATCTGAATGGTTAGTCCTCTGGGTTTTGCCTGGTACATAAGTTCTGTTATACTCACAGACATGATTCAAACAGTTTTAGAAACTTTAGAGTGTTTTGTATTCAGATCTACTAATAATATGCATATCGTATATTATTGGCATGAATAGCAGGAAGTTGAAATTGGGCACGCTATTTATCCAAAAGTGAAAATGCTGCCCCCTATCCCAAAGAGGTTTAAATAATGATGATTGTTTGAATAAATGACCACGTCTCTCCCAGTACTGAATACTCACGACAGTGGTCAGTCACAAACACTTTGTTTCCCTTATTAAGACAATTGTTTCCATTATTTTGGCAGTTGCCCGTTTGTGAGGACTAGCCCTATCGGTAGTAATGCACTAGTGTATCAGGGATCAAGGTAAGAACCAGATGCAGACACTTTGAATAAACAATGATTGAATAGCCTAAGAGGCAGGCAAGAGACAGGACAAGGCAGGCAGAGGTCAACATTCCAGAGATGGGGCAAGGGTACAGGTCATCAGGCAGGCTCAGGGGCAGGCAGAGGGGTCAGGCAGGCGGGTACAGAGATGGAGCGGGCGAAGGTCAAAACCAGGAGGGCAAGAAAAAGAGACGCTGGGAGAAAACAGGAGCTGACAGAACAAATGCTGGTAAGCTTGACAAATGAGATAAACTGGCAACAGACAAACAGAGAACACCGGTATATATACAAAGGAAATAATGCGGAAGATGGGCGACACCTGGAGGGGGGTGGAGACAAGCACAAGACAGGTAAAACAGATCAGGACGTGACATAGTGGTCTTCACTGGTCCACCAACATTTTGAGATCACAATGTATGTATTTTCAATGACAGCCTAGGAACAGTGGGTTAACTGCCTGTTCAGGGGCAAAAGGACAGATTTGTACCTTATCAGTTCAGGGAGTTGAACTTGCAGCCTTCCAGTTACTAGTGCAACACGCTAACCACTAGGCTACCCTGCCCCCCCATGAATGAGTGATGGTACAGAACGGCATAGGCAATATACAGTAGATGGTATCGAGTACAGTATATGCATATGAGATGAGTAATGTAGGGTATGTAAACGAAGTGGCATAGTTTAAAGTGGCTAGTGATGCATGTATAACATAAAGATGCAGTAGATGATATAGAGTACAGTATATACATACACATATGAAATTAGTAATGTAGGGTATGTAAACATTATACTAAGTAGCATTTTTTTAAGTGGCTAGTGATATATTTTACATCAATTTCCAACAATTCCCATTATTAAAGTTGCTAGAGTTGAGTCAGTGTGTTGGCAGCAGCCGCTCAATGTTAGTGGTGGCTGTTTAATATCATACAGTGGACACCTAAGCCTATGCATGCAATGCCTTTATGCATTTAGTGCTCAAATATCTGACAGTTGAACAGTCAGGTGGACAATTATTGTTTAACCTCTCTATGGTATGTGGGATGCTAGCGTCCCACCTGTCCAACATCCAGTGAGATAGCAGAGTGCTAAATTCAAATACAGAAATACTCATTATAATATTTCATAAAAGATACACCTATTTTACATAGGTTTAAAGACTAAATTCTTGTGAATCCAACCACGGTGTCAGATTTTAAAAATGCTTTACGGTGAAAGCATACCTTATGATTATTTGAGAACATAGCCCAGCAGACAAATCATTACAAACATTAACCAGCCAAGTAGAAGAGTTACACAAGTCAGAAATAGACATCAAATTAATGACTTACCTTTGATGATCTTCATATGGTTGCACTCAGAAGACATTCATTTATTCAAAAACATTTCCTTTTGTTCGATAAAGTCTCTTTATATCCAAAAACCTCTGTTTTGTTCGCACGTTTTCTTCAGTAATCTACAGGCTCAAACGCGGTCACAACAGGCAGACAAAAAAATCTAAATAGTGTCCGTAAATTTCGTAGAAACATTTCAAACGATATTCATAATCAAACCTCGGGTTATTTTTAGCCTAAATAATCGATAATATTTCAACCGGACAATAACGTCGTCAAAATAAGAGGTAAACAAGAAAGGCACTCTCTCGGTCGCGCGCATGAAAAAGCTCTGTGACATGGCAGGGTCCACTCATTCAGACTGCTCTTACTCCCTCATTTTTCAGAATACAAGCCTGAAACAATTTCTAAAGACTGTTTACATCTAATGGAAGGCATAGGAACTGCAATTTGAGTCCTAAGTCAATGGATACTGTAATGGCATTGAACAGAAAACTACAACAGCAACAAAAATCCTATTTCCTGAATGGATTCTTCTCAGGTTTTTGCCTGCCAAATCGTTTATGTTATACCCACAGACAGTATTTTAACAGTTTTGGAGGTTTATAGTGTTTTCTATCCAAATCTACCAAATATATGCATATCCTATCTTCTGGGCCTGAGTAGAAGGCAGTTTAATTTGGGCAGGCTTTTCATCCAAAATTCCAAATGCTGCCCCCTAACCTAGAGAAGTTAAGGAAAGTAAAAACCAATACCATTAAACTATACACTATAATGTTTTGCAAAGTTACACATCAAAATGCAAATAATATTTTTTGTGTAATTTGTTTCTTTGCTTTTTTTTAAGAACATGGCTCATTTGGCCAATATTCCTCGTGTATTGATGGCGCTGGCTGTGCCAGGTCGGAGGTTTCTTTCTCTCATTCTTTCTACTCTCGGATCTGAACCGGTTTCTTGAATCCGAATGGACACGTCTGTTTGGGTGTGTTTTTCCTTGGGCCTTTTCAGAATGGGTCTGACTGTTCTCGGGTCCATTTGGAACAGGCCTCTGTTAAAAAACTATAATGATTTATGCATAATTGCTCCTTTTGGGAAAGCCACGGGTCCATTTCAGAATGGGTCCAACTTTTTGGACTTGTGAAGATCTCTATACTGTACTACATAGGGAATAGAGAGCCATTTAGGGCACTATCTAATTAACACACTCTCATAAATGTCACAGACAGCAGTACTTTAGCAGGAACAGGTAGTTCCCCTCTCCTGAACCACTGACAGTCTGTTGAACCCTTCGACAGGGACAAAGCTCTTACACCTGAGGGTGTCATTACAATGACAGGAGAAAGGAACAGGCAGATTTCTGCTACTTCCTTTGTATGTCATTAGAGGAAATTGTCATTCACAGTTTTGGCAGGGCACGGGCTGGCTGAGGAAGATTTATTTCATAATCTCACTGCCTGGCAGAAGGACACAGAATTTACTGTAAATAATTGCAGCATAGATATTGTCTGAATCCAAAATAGCACCCTATTACCTATATAGTAAACTACTTTTGGGTCCGTCGGATTCTGTTAAATAGTAGTGCACTATATAAGTAATAGGGTGCCATTTTGGAAGGTACTATTTGGGACACATACATATTCCAGGAGCTCAGACTAAGACCGACTATTTTAGATATTCACATACTACTAAGGGACAGTGAGGTGAGGCCTAAAACTTTAAATCTTAAGTAAAAATGCACTGCATACAAGTCTGCACATTCCCAAGAGTTGTATTTAGTCATGTAGAAGAAATCAGTTCGAACTGTTTGCAAAGACTGATAAAATATATTTTTAACCACTTGCTTCTACCTGGCACGCAGGCGTCCCATCTAGAGCTCTGGAAATGCAAATGCGCTACGCTAAATGCTAATAGTATTAGTTAAAACTCAAACGTTCATTAAAATACACATGCAGGGTATTGAATTAAAGCTACACTCGTTGTGAATCCAGGCAACAAGTCAGATTTTTAAAATGCTTTTCGACGAAAGCATGAGAAGCTATTATCTGATAGCATGTAACACCACAAAAGACCCGCAGGGGACGTAAACAAAATAATTAGCATATTCGGCGCTACACAAACCGCACAATAAAATATAAAACATTCATTACCTTTGACCATCTTCTTTGTTGGCACTCCTAGATGTCCCATAATCACTATTGCGTCTTTTTTCCGATTAAATCGGTCCATATATAGCCTAGATATCGTTCTATGTAGACTGTATGATAAACAAAAAAAAAGAGCGTTTCATAACATAACGTCATTTTTTTTAATTCAAAAAGTCGACGATAAACTTTCACAAAACACTTCGAAATACTTTTGTAATGCAACTTTAGGTATTAGTACACGTTAATAAGCAATAAAATTGTGTAATGTAACTTCTATAGGTGTCTTCTGGAAAAAAACATGGCCGAGAGAGCTTGACCAAAACATCCGGTCGGAGAACGGAGGGAAGGAGTTCCCTTGAACCGGTTAGACCAAGAATCAATTGCGAATCAAATGACAAGACTCTAGACAACGTGTGGTAGCTGTAGGCGCTGAAACCTCGGTCTCATGTAATTCAGTTCACTTTGAACAATTCCTGGAAGTAAGCAATTCCTGGAAGTAAGCGCAAGGATATTTATTTCCATTTTCAGTGATCAGGTTTTCCTGCGCTATTCGATGAAACTCACGCTCTGTTAAAGTCACAGCCGTGATTTAACCAGTTTTAGAAACGTCAGAGTGTTTGCTATCCAGAAATACTAATCATATGCATATACTATATTCCTGGCATGAGTAGCAGGGCGCTGAAATGTCGCGCGATTTTTAACAGAATGTTCGAAAAAGTAGAGGGTCGACTTAACAGGTTAATCATAAATGACAAACCCAGCTTTGGGTGTTACAGTGACACAGTATCACACTCAGTTATGTGACACCTACCCAGACAAAGTGCAAATCTGTGGCATACTCTTGTCAGGAATTTTAGATGTTTGACACATGTTCTCCATTTCATTAACCTTTGCAAACTACCAAAACTGTACATTTATGCTCACCCTAAGTTTGAAATTACCATTTGTTTTTAAGTGAGCTCATCATCAGATAAGCAAATTACACTAAAACAGAAAAAAATCTCAACCACAAATTGATTAGAATTTATTTTATGGAAAACAGAAGAGAAGCACTCCATTGCCTGAGGTGCTGATAAATACAGAGTGTATAAAACATTATGAACACCTGCTCTTTCCATGACATAGACTGACCAGGTGAATCCGGCTGAAAGCTATGATCCCTTATTAATGTCACTTGTTAAATCCATTTCATTCAGTGTAGATGAAGGGCAGAAGACATGTTAAAGGAGGATGTTTAAGTCTTGAGACGATTGAGAAATTAATCGTGTGCCATTCAGAGAGTGAAGGGGCAAGACAAAATATTTAATTGCCTTTGAAATTTGTTTTTCACACTCAACAATTTCCTGTGTGTATGAAGAATGGTCCACCCCCCAAAGAACATCCAGACAACTTGACACAACTGTGGAAAGCATTAGAGTCAACATGGGCCATCATCACTGTGGAATGCTTTCAACACCTTGTAATGTCCATGCACCCACGAATTGAGGCTGTTCTGATGTTGGAAGGCACATGTATGTATTCTCTCCATAAATCAGATTTTAATCTGTCATTCTGGGGAAAGAAAGAATGGAAGGAATGCAGAGAGACAGTCTTGTGTTTAATTCTGCCTCCCTGGCCACTGTATGGTCTTTTCCTGATTCTGTTTTTAATCTAACAGCAGGATCTTGCTCTGTTACTCTCACCAGACAATGGGATCCATAATTAATATTCTAAAGCTCTTCATCATCTCACACACAGAGGGGAGGAAGTAGGGAAGGTGTGTGTTGTTTTTAGTGGGAAGCGAGAGTTAGTTCGTCGATGGTATCCTACATTAAATTATAAATACTGTACCATTCATAAGTTTGGACACACCTACTCATTCAAGGGTTTTTATTTATTTGTACAATTGTCTACATTGTAGAATAATAGTGAAGTCATCTAAATTATGAAATAACACATGAAATAATGTAGTAAGCAAAAAAGTGTCAAACAAATCAAAATATATTTTAAATCTGAGGTTCTTCAAAGTAGCCACCCTTTGTGTTACATCTGTCCCTGCCACACCTTCTACTTCTCATCCTGTCTCCCTAACCTCCTGTCACTCCCCCAGTGATGTCTCCATATCTCTCTCTGTGTGGGTGCATGTGATTGTGTGAGTGGAGACAGGTGTGCAGGAGGCAGAGCAGATCCCCACCAGCTGCAACATGTTTCATAATCAAGAACTCGACAAAGCCCTGCTATTTCCACGCTGCCAGATCGTAATCTCTGCTCAGTCAATCTACGTTTCAAGCTGTTTGTTCCTGCATAGATCTTGTTATCCTATTGTGCATGTTTTCCCTAGCCTGATGCTCCTTTTCTCTTCGCTAAAGTTCCGTCCGCTCTGCCTCTAGTCCCTGTCCCCAGTCCCTCATCTCGTCAGTCCTGCTTCCCTGCCCTTGACAGCTTTTCACACGCATGGCGTTCTCTCAACCAGCTTTGGGAGATACTCACCTGGAATGCATTTCAATTAACAGGTGTGCCATAAGGTAATTTGTGGAATTTATTTCCTTAATGCATCTTGAGCAAATCAGTTGTGACAAGGTAGGGGTGGAATACAGTCATAAAAAACAAAGCGCTATGATGAAACTGGGTTGCCACAGGAAAGGAAGACCCAGAGTTACCTCTGATGCAGAGGATAACTTCATTAGAGTTACCAGCCTGATTGCAGCCAAAATAAATTATTCACAGAGTTCAAGTAACAGACAGATATCAATATCAACTGTTCAGATGAGACTGCATGAATCAGGCCTTCATGGTTGAAAAACTGCAAAGACACCACCACTAAAGGACAACAATAAGAAGACTCGCTTGGGTCAAGAAACACGAGCAAAGGACATTAGGCCGGTGGTCCAAATTTGCGATATTTGGTTCCAACCACCATGCCTTTGTGAGATGCAGATTAGTTCCCACTGTGGAGTATGAAGGAGGTGTGGGGGTGCTTTGCTGGTGACATCATCTGATTTATTTCGAATTCAAGGAACACTGAACCAGCATGGCTATCACAACATTCTGCAGTGATACGCCATCCCATCTGGTTTGCACAATAATTTGGTTTGGACAGGACAATGGCCCAACACACCTCCAGGTTGTGTAAAGGATATTTGCCCAAGGAGAGTGATGGAGTGCTGCATCCGATGACTTGGCCCCCGCAATCACCCAACCCCAACCCATTTGAGATGGATTGGGATGAGTTGGATCGCAGAGTGAAGTAAAAGCAGCCAAAAAGTGCACAGTGTGTGGGAACTTCTTCAAGACTGTTGGAAAAGCATTCCAGGTGAAGGTGGTTGAGAGAATGCCAAGAGTGTGCAAAGCTGTCATCAAGACAAAGGGTGGCTACTTTGAAGAATCAAAAATATATCATATATTTTGATTTGTTTAACTTACCAGGGCTAGGCCCCTTTTTTCTCAATTTCTGCCTGAATGACGTGCCTAAGGTAATTTGCCTGTAGCTCAGGCCCTGAAGCCAGGATGTGCATATAATTCATACCATTGGAAATAAACCACTTTGAAGTTTGCAGAAATGTTAAAATAATGTAGGAGAATATAATACAATAGATACGGTAGGAGAAAAAACAACCAGAATGTTCTTTTGAGAGACTGTCCTCTTAGAAATGCAATAGCAAGGTCATTTTGAAAATTAGCTCTCTGAATGTAATTCATATGGCTTCCACATAGTGTCATCTGTCTATGTTCAAGGTTTCAGGCTTGTAACTTCAAAAACGAATAGGAAATATCAGTTTTAGTACAAGGGACGCTGTCCCTACGCACCTGCTAAAAATCTGTTTTCTATTGAACATACTTCTTTCCATGAGACTTATTATAGTTTGATTATAGTTTGATTACATTTTAGGCTATCTGAGGAGTAGATAGAAATGTATTTTGACTTGTTGTAGATTTTTGGATTCCTTTCTTTGCATGTTGAACAAGTGGATTACTCAATTCAATGGCGCCAATTAAACAGACTTTTGGGGATATAAAGAAGGATTTTATCTAACAAAACGACACTACATGTTATAGCTGGGACCCTTTGGATGACAAATCAGAGGAAGATTTTCAAAAAGGGACTATTTAATTGTTATTTGCGAATGTATGAAACCTGTGCCGGTGGAATAATATTTTGATGTGTGGTGCCTTCCTCAAACAATCACATGCCATGTTTTTGCTGTAATAGCTACTGTAAATTGGGCAGTACGGTTAGATTAACACAAATTTAAGCTGTTAGCCGATATAAGACACTTGTATGTCCCTAAATGTTTAGAATCAAAAATGTTTTGATTTGTTTAATACTCTTTTGGTTACTACATGTTTCCATATGTGATATTTCATAGTTTTGATGTCTTCACTATTATTTTACAATGTAAAAAATAGCAAAAATATAGAAAAACCCTTGAATGAGTAGGTGTGTCCAAACTTTTGACTGGTACAGTATATGGACCATAAATTCCAATTGGCTATACTTGAACTTTGTAACATCATCCTCAGCTCTGTCTTTTTCCCCAATATTTTGAACCAAGGACTGACACCTCCATACAAAAGGAGATACTTTGGCCCAAATAACTACAGTGGGATCTGCATGAACAGCAATCTTGGGAAAATCCTCTGCATTATCATTAACAGCAGACTCACACATTTCCTCATTGAAAAACAACGTACTGAACAAGTATCAAATTGCCTTTTTACCAAATTCCTTTAAAACAGACCACATTCACCCTGCATATCTTAATTGACAAACCAAAACAAAGGCAAAGTCTTCTCATATTTCATTGATTTCAATAATTATTTTGGCTCAATTTGGCATAAGGGTCTGCTATACACCTTGATGGAAAGCAGTGTTGGGGGGGGGCATCCAACATTATAAAATCCATGTACACAAACAACATGTTTGTTGTTAAAATTGGCAATAAACACACATTTCCTTCGACAGGGCCGTGAGGTGGGACAGAGATGCAGCTTGAGCCCCACCCTCTTCGACATACTATATAGATAAATGAATTGGCAAGGGCACTAGAACAGTCTGCAGCACCCGGCCTCACACTACTAGAATCTGAAGTCAAATGTCTACAGTTTGCTGATGACCTGGTGCTTCTGTCCGCAACCAAAGGCTGCTTACAGCAGCACCTAGGTCTTTTGCACAGATTCTGTCAGACCTGGGCCATGAGAGTAGATCTCAGTAAAAAAAAATTGTTGTTCCAAAAATGGTTACCAAGACCACAAATACAAATTCCATCTAGACTCTGTTGTGTTAGAGCAAACAAAAACGATATGTTCCTCGGCCTAAACGTCAGTTCCACAGGTAACTTCTACAAGTTGCCAGGTCGCAATTGTAAATGAGAACTTGTTCTCAACTTGCCTACCTGCTTAAATAAAGGTGAAATCAAAAAATTAGAAAGCTGTGAACGATCTGAGAGACAAGGCAAGAAGGGTCTTCTATGCCATGAAAAGGAACATGATATTCGAAATACCAATTAGTATCTGGCTAAAAATACTGGAATCAGTTATAGAACCCATAGCCCTTCATGGTTGTGAGGTCTGGGGTCCGCTCACCAACCAAGAATTCACAAAATGGGAAAAACACCAAATTGAGACTGCATGCACAATTCCCCGAAAATATCCTCAGTGTACAACGTAAACACCAAAAAATGCATGGCTAGTTATCAAAATCCAGAAAAGAGATGTTATATTCTACAACCACCTAAAAGGAAGCGATTCCCAAACCTTCCATAACAAAGCCATCACCTACAGAGAGATTAACATGGAGAAGTCCCCTAATCAAGCTGCTCCTGGTCACAAAAACAAACAGAGCCCCAGGACAGCTAAACAATTAGACCCAACCAAAACATGAGACAAAATATATATATAATTACTTGACACATTGGAAAGAATTCACAAAGCAAAGAAAAACAGCAAACCAAAATGTTATTTCGCCCCAAACAGAGAGTACAAAGCGGCAGAATACCTGAACACTATGACAAACTTTGACTATGTAGCGACTCAGTGAGCATAGCCTTGCTATTGAGAGATGCCTCCATAGGTACACCAGGCTCTCAGCAGAAGACATTGTATGTGCATACTACCCAAAAAATGAGGGGAAAATAAACTAAACTTCCTAACCTACTGACAAATTTTTGACCATGTTGGAGATACATTTTCCCCTCAGATTACACAGACCCAGAAAGAATTTGAAAACAAATCCAATTTTGAAAAACTCCCATGTCTATTGTGTGAAATACCACAGTGTGCCATCCCAGGAGCAAGATATGTGACCTGTTGACAAAATAAAAGGGCAACCAGTGAAGAACAAAAATCTGTGTAAATACAACCCATATTTACAGTGCTTGCAAAAGTATTTATCCCCTTTGGCATTTAACCTATTTTGATGCATTACAACTGTGACGACCCTCCCACTCTTGTCTGCCGTATTCTGTCTTTGTTCTTGTTTCCTTATTAGGATGCCGGTGGCGGAGTTGGGAGGGTCGTCAGCTTCATGGGAAACACCTGGGCCAGGTGTCTCCCAGGATAAATAGACCTCTTCCACATTCATGGAGGAGACTCTCCATGCAGACACCTTTGTAGATTGTGTTGTGGTTCTTGATGGCCTTTTGTTTGTTTGCTTTGGCACCTTTCAACACCTAGCATTATCACATTCATTCATGCATGCAAAACACTCACTCACACTACGGATTACTGATTACACACACCATTGGATATTTTCCTTAGTTGCTTTAGTTAATAAATATATATTTTGTTACTCCTTATCTCCACGTTGTCTCCCTTTTGTTACGGGCTTTGAGCCGGTTCGTGACACAACCTGCAATTTAAATGGATTATTATTTGGAATTCATGTAATGGACATACACAGAAAAGTCCAAATTGGTGAAGTGAAATGAAAAAATAACAAAATGGAAAAGTGGTGCGTGCATATGTATTCAACCCCATTGCTATGAAGCCTTTAAATAAAATCTGTTGCACCAATTACTGTCAGAAGTCACATGATTAGTTAGATTACACACAGGTGAACTTTATTTAAGTGTCACATGATCTCAGTATATATAGACTTATTCTGAATGGCCCCAGAGTCTGCAATACCACTAAGCAAGGGGCACCACCAAGCAAGCGGCACCATGAAGACCAAGCAGCACTCCAAACAGGTTATGGACAGAGTTGTGGAGAAGTACAGATCAGGGTTGGGTTATAAAAAATATCTGAAACTTTTAACATCCCACGGAGCACCATTAAATCCATTATTACATTTTTTAAAGAATATGGCACATTTGGTATTTTCCAAAATGCATGTGGGAGCCTCCCCAAACATATGGAAGAAGATACTCTGATCAGATGAGCTTTTTGGCCATCAAGGAAAACGCTATGTCTGGGGCAAACCAAACACCTCTTATCACCCTGAGAATACCATCCCCACAGTGAGTCATGGTGGTGACCGCATCATACTGTGAAGATGCTTTTCATCGGAAGGGAAACTTGTCAGAATTGAAGGAATGATGGATGGCGCTAAACACAGGAAAAGTTGAGGGAAACCTGTTTCAGTCTTCCAGAGATTTGAGACTGGGACGGAGGTTCACCTTCCAGAAGGACAATGACTCTAAGCATACTGCTGAAGCAACACTCAAGTAGTTTAAGGGGAAACATTTCAATGTCTTGGAATGGCCTAGTCAAAGCCCAGACCTCAATCCAATTGAGAATCTGTGGTATGAGTTAAAGATTGCTGTATACCAGTGGAACCCATCCAACTTGAAGGAGCTGGAGCAGTTTTGCCTTGAAGAATGGGCAAAAATCCCAACGGCTAGATGTGCCAAGCTTATAGATGCATACCTCAAGATTTTTAGCTGTAATTGCTGCAAAAGGTGGCTCTATAAAGTAATGTTTGGTGGGGGTGAATAGTTATGTACCTTCAAGTTTACATTTTTTTTGTCTTATTTCTTGTTTGTGTCACAATACAAAATATTTTGCATCTTCAAAGTGGTAGGCATGAGGTGGAAATCAAATAATACAAACCCCAAAAAAATCCCAAGGGGGTGAATACATTTTTTACGCCACTGAATGTAACTTTATTTTCACTTGTACTTTAACTATTTTCACATCATGACAACACTGTATATAACAATAAAATAACATTTGAAATATCTCTTTTCCTTTGGATTTTTTTGTGAGTGTAATGTTTACTGTTCTTTAAAAAAGATATGAACTATTTTGTTTTCTTTGGCAATGTAAACATGGTTCCTATGCCAATAAAGCCATTGAATTGAATTGAGAGAGAAAAAGTAATTTATTTCCCATAGAAATAATAGCGGTATAGCACTCCACCCTATCCCCTCCTCCATCCCCCTCAAAAATACATACAAAAGACAATTGCCTAAGCAGTCTTCAGCTCTGATGTGGGTCATTTCTACTTTCTAAAGGGGATTGGGTTCATAACAGAGTTGAAAACAAGCTGAATGGTGTCTGTCAATAACATGCCTGCATCTCCAATTGCACACTGTTCCCTATATAGGGCACTACTTTTGACCGGAGCCAATAGAGGGCCCTGGTCAAAAGTAGTGCAACAAATAGAGAATAGGGTGCCATTTGGGATGCATGCTAAGTGTGTAAGACCATAACAGAGAGCCATCCATCAGGTATTATGCTATAAAAATACTTCTGATGCACTGTAACTATAGGAACCAGTCAAAAGAGCTAAATCAATGTGCAGGTGCCAAGAAATAACATCATCAAGCCTCATAGAATATCATACTCTTACAATAACCTAGGGTATTAGTAATGCAACTGGGAAGTGAACAAATAAATAAATAGTAAAACATTAAAACATTTATTTTTAGATACATCTCTTCTAAATATAATCACGTTACCAAATAATTTATTAAAACACACTGTTTCGCAATGAAGGTTTAAAGAAGCCTAAACAGCACTCTGTGGGGTATTACCATGGTATAGCCGGCGGACAGCTAGTTTCCGTCCACCTCAGGGTACGTCGAATTTCAATACAAAACTTAAGAGGCTCATGATTCTCACCCCCTTCCACAGACATACACAGTAATTATGACAACTTCCAACCAATCAGAGCTCTTGCAATATAAACTGACATGCTGTCCACCCAATCAAATTAACACTTTAGTTCTATTAGCTATTTTGACTTGATGTTAGCTAATATGGTGACAACGATGTAGGCTGTGTGTAGCGGTTAGCAGTTATGATATGAAGGTTTCACTTGTGTTGTGCACTGAAGTCCACAAGCAAAGGGAAATGGTGAGAGGAGGAGAGCGCATAGATGTGAAAAGGAAATATACAACAATCAAAGGGTTCATGCTGTTTGTATGTGGCTACTATGAAAGTGAAATATGTTTGTGTGATCAACAGAAATAATTTCCTCACTAAGCCTCTCAATTAAATGTTAACTGCAAAGTAGGCTTACCCAGCAGAAGTACAGTGCATTCGGAAAGAATTGAGAACCCTTGACTTTTTCACATTATGTTACGTTACAGCCTTATTCTCAGTGGTGGAAAAGTACCCAATTATTATACTTGAGTAAAAGTAAAGATACCTTAATAGACAACAAGAAAATGACCCAATAAAAGTGAAAGTCACCCAGTAAAATGCTACTTGAGTAAAAGTCAAAAATTATTTGGTTTCAAATTTACTTAAGTATCAAAAGTAAATGTAATCGGTAATATATACTTAAGTATAAAAGTAAAAGTATAAATCATTTCAAATTACTTATATTATGCAAACCAGATGGCAATATTTTTTTATATATTTTTTTACAGATAGCCAGGGGCACAATTCAACACGCAGACATCATTTACAAACTAAGCATGTGTGTTTAGTAAGTCTGCCAAATCAGAGGCATTAGGGATGACCAGGCAAGTTTTCTTGATAAGTGTGTGAAGTAGACAATTTTCCTGTCCTGCTAAGTATTCAAAATGTAACTAGCACTTTTGGGTGTGAGGGAAAATGTAAGGAGTAATAAGTACATGATTTCCTTTAGGAATGTATTGCAGTAAAAGTTGTCAACAATATAAGTAGTAAAGTAGAGTACAGATACCCAAAAAACTGCTTACATAGTACTTGAAAGTATTTTTAGTTACGTCCTTTCCACCACTGCTTATTCTAAAGTGGATTAAATTGTGTTTTCCCCCCACCTCAATCAACACCCATTATGACAAAGCAAAAACAGGTTTTTAGGAATATATAGCAAATGTATAAAAAAATATATAAAAAAAAATCACATATGCATAAGTATTCAGACCCTTCACTCAGTACTATGTTGAAGCACCTTTGGCAGCGATTACAGCCTTGAGTCTTCTTGGGTTTGGCACTACAAGCTTGGCACACCTGTATACGGTGAGTTTCTCCCATTTTACTTTGCAGATCCTCTCAAGCTCTGTCAGGTTGGATGGGGAGCATCGCTGCACTGCTATTGTCAGGTCTCTCCAGAGATGTTTGATCGGGTTCACATCCGGGCCCTGATAGTCGACTCAAGGACATTCAGAGACTTTCCCCCTGAAGCCAATCCTGCGTTGTCTTGGCTGTGGGCTTAGGTTTAAACCTTTGCCCCAGTCTAAGGTCCTAATCGCTCTGGATTTCTACTTGAAACCTTTTGGTCTGTAATGTATTAACTTCTTGCGTCGAGCCATCCCGGATCCGGTATCGTGACTACAGCCTCAAGCTCATTACCATAACGCAACGTTAACTATTCATGAAAATCGCAAATTAAATGAAATTAATCTATTTGCTCTCAAGCTTAGCCTTTTGTTAACAACACTGTCATCTCAGGTTTTCAAAATATGCTTCTGAACCATTGCAAAACAAGCATTTGTGTAACAGTATTGATGGCTAACGTACCATTTAGCGTTAGCATTCAGCATGCAACATTTTCCTCAAAAACCATAAAAGCATTCAAATAAAATAATTTACCTTTGAAGAACTTCAGATGTTTTCAAAGAGGAGACTCTGTTAGATAGCAAATGTTCCGTTTTTGCAAAAAAATATTATTTGTGTCGACTAATGCTCCGTTTTGTTCATCACGTTTGGGTAAGGAAAAAATAAATAATAAGTCATTAAAACGCAAACTCTTTTCCAAATTAACTCCATAATATCGACAGAAACATGGCAAACCGATGTTTAGAATCAATCCTCAAGGTGTTTTTCACATAGCTATCGACGATAACTGCCAAGATGGATTTTTACTTTCTCTTCTGAAGAAATGGAACGCGCATGGACCTACAGATTACGCACACAGGACACCGGGGGCGGGAGACCAGGTAAATGTCGTCTCTTATGGTCAATCTTCCAATGATATGCCTACAACCACGTCACAATGCTGCAGACACCTCGGGGAATAGACAGAAAGCGCGGGCTCATTCATGGCGTATTCACAGCCATATAAGGAGACATTGGAACACAGCGCCTTCAGAATCTGGGGCATTTCCTGTATGAAACTTCATCTTGGTTTCGCCTGTTGCATTAGTTCTGGGGCACTCACAGATAATATCTTTGCAGTTTTGGAGACGTCAGAGGTTTGTCTTTCCAAGGCTGTCAATTCCATGCATAGTCAAGCATCTTTTCGTGACAAAATATTGCGCTTAAAACGGGCATGTCTTTTTATCCAATAATGACACAGCGCCCCCATAGGTTCAAGAGGTTAATGTCTCGGCAGTGAGCATTGCTACTTTTCCATTGGTGTTGTCAGATAATCACACAATTATTGACTTGATTCTGGGAAACTTTAGCTGTGCAGAAATTCTTGCCAATAAATCTGTGACCACAGACCTGTCATGGCCACAGACCTGGTTGTCACGGGTAACTTGGTGCGTGAGGGAAGAATCAGCTGCAGAGAGCATAGAGTTCCACAGGAAGACGTGCACTTTTAATATCGCACTGAGAATAATGCCAAACACAGGGCGTGGAAAATGTGGACCAACCCAACACACAGGGTACCAGGTCCAGAGCATGAACACCAAAAAAACATACACACGTAACAAATGAGTAATCCCGCACGAAACAAGGGCGGGTAAACATACTTTAAATAAGGAAGCCCATAAAGTACACAAATAGACACAGGTGCAACTAATAAGACAAAACTAACAGACAAAAGGGATCGGTGGCGGCTAGGAGGCCAGTGATGACTACCGCCGAGCACCGCCCGAACAGGCAGGGGAGCCAACTTTGGCGGAAGTCGTGACAAAGATGGCCGCCTCGCTTCGCGTTCCTAGGAAACTATGCAGTTTTTTGTTTTTTTACGTGTTATTTCTTACATTGGTACCCCAGGTCATCTTAGGTTTCATTACATACAGTCGAGAAGAACTACTGAACATAAGAGCAGCGTCAACTCACCATCAGTACGACCAAGAATATGACTTTCGCGAAGCGGATCCTGTGTTCTGCCTTTCACCCAGGACAACGGAATGGATCCCAGCCGGCGACCCCAAAAAACAACTTCGTAAAAGGGGAAAACGAGGCGGTCTTCTGGTCACTCCCTAGCATTCCCCTCACCAATGTCCAGTCTCTTGACAACAAGGTTGATGAAATCCGAGCAAGGGTAGCATTCCAGAGGGACATCAGAGACTGTAACGTTCTTTGCTTCACGGAAACATGGCTCACTGGAGAGACGCTATCGGAGTCGGTGCAGCCAGCTGGTTTCTCCATGCATCGCGCCGACAGAAACAAACATCTTTCTGGTAAGAAGAGGGGCGGGGGCGTATGCTTCATGGTTAACGTGACGTGGTGTTGCCACAGCAACATACAGGGACTCAAGTCCTTCTGTTCACCTGATTTAGAATTCCTCACAATCAAATGTCGACCGCATAATCTACCAAGGGAATTCTCTTTGATTATAATCACAGCCGTATATATTCCCCCCAAGCAGACACATCGATGGCTCTGAACAAACTTTATTTGACTCTTTGCAAACTGGAATCCATATATCCGGAGGCTGCATTCATTGTAGCTGGGGATTTTAACAAGGCTAATCTGAAAACAAGACTCCCTAAATTTTATCAGCATATTGATTGCGCAACCAGGGCTGGAAAAACCTTGGAACATTGCAATTCCAACTTCCGGGACGCATATAAGGCCCTGCCCCGCTCTGCTTTCGGAAAAGCTGACCACGACTCCATTTTGTTGATCCCTGCCTACAGACAGAAACTAAAACAAGAAGATCCCACGCTGAGGTCTGTTCAACGCTGGTCCAACCAATCTGATTCCACACTCCAAGACTGCTTCCATCACGTGGACTGGGATATGTTCCGTATTGTGTCAGACAACAACATTGACGAATACGCTGATTCGGTGAGCGAGTTCAGTAGAACGTGCGTTGAAGATGTCTTTCCCATAGCAATGATTAAAACATTCCCAAACCAGAAACCGTGGATTGATGGCAGCATTCGCGTGAAACTGAAAGCGCGAACCACTGCTTTTAATCAGGGCAAGGTGACTGGAAACATGACCGAATACAAACAGTGTAACTATTCCCTCCGCAAGGCAATCAAACAAGCTAAGCGTCAGTATAGAGACAAAGTAGAATCTCAATTCAACGGCTCAGACACAAGAGGTATGTGGCAGGGTCTACAGTCAATCACGGATTACAAAAAGAAAACCAGCCCCGTCACGGACCAGGATGTCTTGCTCCCAGGCAGACTAAATAACTTTTTTGTCCGCTTTGAGGACAATACAGTGCCACTGACACGGCCCGCAACTAAAACATGCGGACTCTCCTTCACTGCAGCCGACGTAAGGAAAACTTTTAAACGTGTCAACCCTCGCAAGGCTGGACTTCCTGACGGGCCGCCCCCAGGTGGTGAGGGTAGGCAACAACATCTCCACCCGCTGATCCTCAACACTGCCCACATAAAGGTTCTTTCTGAGCCCTCTCCTGTACTCCCTGTTCACCCACGACTGTGTGGCCACGCACGCCTCCAACTCAATCATCAAGTTTGCGGACAACACAACAGTGGTAGGCTTGATTACCAACAATGACGAGACGGCCTACAGGGAGTAGGTGTGGGCCCTCAGAGTGTGGTGTCAGGGAAATAACCTCACACTCAACATCAACAAAACTAAGGAGATGATTGTGGACTTCAGGAAACAGCAGAGGGAACACCCCCCTATCCACATCGATGGAACAGTAGTGGAGAGGGTAGTAAGTTTTCAGTTCCTCGGCGTACACATCACAGACAAACTGAATTGGTCCACCCACACAGACAGCATCGTGAAGAAGGCGCAGCAGCGCCTGTTCAACTTCAGGAGGCTGAAGAAATTTCGCTTGTCACCAAAAGCACTCACAAACTTCTACAGATGCACAATCGAGAGCATCCTGTCGGCCTGTATCCCCGCCTGGTACGGCAACTGCTCCGCCCACAACCGTAAGGCTATCCAGAGGGTAGTGAGGTCTGCGCAACGCATCACCGGGGGCAAACTACCTGCCCTCCAGGACACCTACACCACCCGATGTCACAGGAAGGCCATAAAGATCATCAAGGACAACAACCACCCGAGCCACTGCCTGTTCACCCCGCTATCATCCAGAAGGCGAGGTCAGTACAGGTGCATCAAAGCTGGGACAGAGAGACTGAAAAACATCTTCTATCTCAAGGCCATCAGACTGTTAAACAGCCACCACTAACATTGAGTGGCTGCTGCCAACACACTGACTCAACTCCAGCCACTTTAATAATGGGAATTGATTGGAAATGATGTAAAATATATCACTACCCACTTTAAACAATGCTACCTAATATAATGTTTACATACCCTACATTATTAATCTCATATGTATACGTATATACTGTACTCTATATCATCTACTGCATCCTGCATGTAATACATGTATCACTAGCCACTTTAACTATGCCACTTTGTTTACATACTCATCTCATATGTATATACTGCACTCAATACCATCTACTGTATCTTGCCTATGCCGCTCTGTACCATCACTCATTCATATATCTTTATGTACATATTCTTTATCCCCTTACACTTGTGTCTATAAGGTAGTAGTTTTGGAATTGTTAGATAGATTACTTGTTGGTTATTACTGCATTGTCGGAACTAGAAGCACAAGCATTTCGCTACACTCGCATTAACATCTGCTAACCATGTGTATGTGATGAATAACATTTGATTTGATTTGATTTGATTTGGTGGCATAGCAGGAAATTGAGATTGTTGGCATCCCCTTACAGAAAAACCCATGATTTCATGTGAAAAATAAGTGAAAACTTCACACGCGAAAATATTTGTTTTGGAACACTTCACATTGTGACATTCCAATACACATTATTACCTATAGTTCACCTCTGCACATAGCAAAAGAGTGCCATCTGCACTCGGGGATAGGCAAAAATTACAAAATGCAATTACAAAATACAATTACAAAACACCATAAAGATCAATAGATAAAATTAAATGACAAAATACTTATTTTTTGTAATGTATTCAACTAAAATACATGTATTTTACATTTTAAAATACAATAATACATTTACAAGGAGCCGGCCCGAACAGCAACACCAGCAATGATTACAGAAACGTTTTACAGTACTTGCTATGAATGTTGTTGTCACTCTGGATAAGACTGTGCTAAATGACCAAATTGTAAATGTACATATAAAAATCAACATATCAATATTAACTTGGCCTTTTTATTTGTCTTGTTTAGGGGCAGAGCTCATTAGAATTAATACTCAGCATGCTTTGCAAATATTCATTTGGTAGCATTTTACTTGACGCCCAGTGTTATAACCCATTATGAGATGGTCATAACATACATATTTCAAATATATGTAACATAAATACTGACCATCTTTGTCTGCCCTGCTATTTTAGTTATCAATTAACTTTTTTCTCATCATTGGATAGTGGATATTGTGCTATTATGTGGGTTTTTTCAGCTATACTTTCGTGGCTGTTTATTTACCACCACATATGGATGCTGGCACAAAGAACGCACTCAGTCAGCTGTATAAGGAAATAAGCAAACAGGAAACCACTTACCCAGAGGCGGCGCTCCTAGTGGCCAGAGACTTTAATGCAGGGAAACTTAAATCAGTTCTACCTAATATCCATCATCATGCAACCAGAGGGAAAAATATTCTAGATCACCTGTACTCCACACACACGAGACGTGTACAAAGCTGTACAAAGCTGTACAAAGCTCTCCCTCGCCCTCCATTAAATAAATCCGACCACAATTCTATCCCCATGATTCCTGCTTTCAAGCAAAAAATTAAAGCAGGAAGCACCAGAGTCTCAGTCTATAAAAAAGTAGTCAGATGAAGCAGATGCTAAAATACAGTACTATTTTGCTATCACAGACTGGAACATCTTCCGGGATTCTTCCGAGGTCATTGAGGAGTTCACCACAACAGTCACTGGCTTTATCAATAAGTACATCAAGGACGTCGACCAAAACAGTGACTGTACGGACATACCCCAACCAGAAGCCATGGATTACAGGCAACATTCACATTGATCATTGATCTAAACGGTATATCTACCGCTTTCAAGGTGTGGGACCCTAACCTGGAAGCCAACGTGAGTAAGACATTTAAACAGGTCAACATTCACAAGACAGATTACCAGTGCTGGTGCTGACAACTGTCAGTTGTCTTCACTGACATTTTAAAAATGTCCCTGATTGAGTTGGTAATAACAACATGTTTCAAGCAGACCACCATAGTCCCGGTGCCCAAGAACACAAAGGCAACCTGCCTAAATGACTACAGACCCGTTGCATTCACTTCCACAGCCATGAAGTGCTTTGAAAGGCTGGTAATGGCTCACATCAACACCATTGTGCCAGAAACCCTAGACCCACTCCATTTGCATACCTCTCAAACAGATCCACAGATGATGCAATCTCTATTGCACTCCACACTGCCCTTTCCCACCTGGACAAAAGGAACACTAATGTGAGAATGCTATTCTCAGCATTCAACACCACAGTACCCTCAAGTCTCATCACCAAGCTAAGGATCCTGGGACTGAACACCTCCTTCTGCAACTGGATCCTGGACTTCCTGACGGGCCGCCCCCAGGTGGTGAGGGTAGGTAGCAACACATCTACCACTCTGATCCTCAAAACTGGAGCCCCCCAGGGGTGCGTGCTCAGTCCCCTCCTGTACTCCTTGTTCACCCACGACTGCATGACCAGGCACGACTCCCAACACCATCGTTAAGTTTGCAGACAACACAACAGTAGTAGGCCTGATCACCAACTATGACGAGACAGCCCATAGGGAAGAGGTCAGAGACCTGGCCAGGTAGTGCCAGAATAACAACCTATCCCTCAACGTAACCAAGACTAAGGAGATGATTGTGTCTACACGAAAAGGAGGATGAGCACACCCCCCATTCTCATTGACGAGGCTGTAGTGGAGCAGGTTGAGATCTTCAAGTTCCTTGGTGTCCACATCACCAACAAACTAGAATGGTCCAAACACACCAAGACAGTCGTAAAGAGGGCACTACAAAGCCAATTCCCCATCAGGAAACTAAAAAGAGTTGGCATGGGTCCTCAGATCCTCAAAAGGTTCTACAGCTGCAACATCGAGAGCATCAAGTCGCTCTGGATAAGAGCGTCTGCTAAATGACTTAAATGTAAATGTAAATCCTGGTTGCATCACTGCCTGGTCCGGCAATTGCTCGGCCTCCGACCGCAAGGCACTACAGAGGGTAGTGCGTACGGCCCAGTACATCACTGGGGCTAACCTGCCTGCCATCCAGGACCTCTATACCAGGCGGTGTCAGATGAAGGCCCTAAAAATGGTCAACAACCCCAGCCACCCCTGTCAGAGACTGTTCTCTATACTACCGCATGGCAAACGGTACCGGAGTGCCAAGTCTAAGACATAAAGGCTATTCAACAGTTTTTACCACCAAGCTATAAGACTCCTGAATAGGTAATCAAATGGCTACCCGGACAATTTGCATTGTGTGCCGTCCCCCAACCCCTCTTGTACGCTGCTGCTACTCTCTGTTTAACATATATGCATTGTCACTTTAACAATACATTTATGTACATAATACCTCAATTGGCCCGACCAACCAGTGCCCCCTCACATTGGCTAACCGGACTGTCTGCATTGTGTCCCACCACCCAACCACCCGACAACTCCTCTTTTACACTACTGCTACTCTCTGTTGATCATATATGCATAGTCACTTTAACCATATCTACATGTACATACTACCTCAATCAGCCCAACTAACAGGTGCCTGTATGTAGCCTCGCTACTGTTATAGCCTCACTACTGTTTTTTTCACTATCTTTTTACTGTTGTTTTTATTTCTTTACTTACCTATTGTTCACCAAATACCTTTTTTCACTGTTGGTTAGAGCCTGTAAGTAAGCATTTCACTGTAAATTCTACCTATACCTGTTGTATTCGACGCACGTGACAAATAAACTTTGATTTGATCATTGATTTAATTGACTTATTTCACCAAATTGAGGGTTTTCAGTTTGTTGTCTAATGTTGGCGGGCACGTTTTTCTGTTTCAATGTTAGTCCTGAATCACTATTATTAATATATATGTTTATTTTGTTTTGTTTATTTTGAACACAGCGAGATTCACTTTGAAGGTGTAAGAATGCAGGTGATAACATTTATTAACACAGGCATTGTGGCGTAGCAGAAAAATCAGAATAACGTGAACCAAGAGGTTGAGAGTTAATATCCTAGGTGAGGACATGTTGAATAATAATTACGGTGTAAATGAAATACACAATGTTGTCATGTGTAATATATGTAAATTGAAACACTTTGTGTATCAAAACACCTCATTTTTGTTATGAAATTTGTTCCAGAAACACGTTTTCACCTGTGAAATGCCACATGAAGTGTTCCAAAAACATTTTTGACGTATGAAATCATTTTGGGTTTTCCATAAGGGACGAGGAGGAGTAGTAGGAAGGATCGGAGGACCAATGCGCAGCGTGGTACGGGTTGATGATGTTTATTTGCCTGAACACTAAAATACAAAATAACAACGTGAATAAAAAAACAAACGAAACAGTCCCGTGTGGAACAAACACTGACACAGAAAATAATCACCCACGCAACACAAGTGGGAAAAGGCGACCTAAGTATGATTCTCAATCAGAGACAACTAACGATACCTGCCTCTGATTGAGTACCATACCAGGCCAAACGCAAAACACAACATAGAAAAAGGAACATAGACAACCCACCCAACTCACGACCCTGACCATGCTAAAACAAAGACATAACAAAAGAACTAAAGGTCAGAATGTGACACGTACTGTATATCCAATGATCATGATAGCTCAGTCAGGTTTTAAAGCTACCTTGGACTAGTGGTCAGAGTGGAGAGGAGTTTCACTGATTGGTTTAGACTAGCTGGGACTGATGTCTCTCTGCATCCTGGGAAAATGTCCTTTTAGCAATGTGTCTTAACCTCTCCCTGCCCAGCTACAATCACAAACATAGAGCTGCTTTAATATGAGTTCATTCAACAGGCTTCTCAAAACCACATGTACTGAATATGCTTGGTGAAAAGCAGTATTAGACTAGTTAGCTGAAAAACCGACCTTTGTAGTAAAGACCACTCAAAGAACATACTGTACGTTAAATTGTATGGTCGTCAAAATGACATGGGAATTCTTATATGATTACAGAGTGGTCCTATGACCAAACAATCCAAGGATGATACTGTATCCCTCGGTCGGTCATGTAAACAAAGCATTTGAAATCCCAATGAAAGTGAAATCTAGTTTCCCCATCTTAAGATATCAATCATTATTTAAATGGGTTACCTTCTTTACACCTTATCCTTTTGACAGGTAGTGCATCCCAAATGGCACCCTATTCCCTATATTGTGCATTACTTTTGACCAGGGCCCAAACGGAAAATGGACGCATACTTCTTCTGTAGTATTTTTTACCCACCTGCCCCCTCCAGGACTGAGGGAGTGTTGTGTTTCAGGGACAAACATTCGCTGTCAAAGATTCCCTTTGAAAATCACCCTATTTCCTCGAGTGCAAGGAGTGTTAATCCCACCTAGCTAGTGTAATTCCTTCTCATGATATGTTTGTTTAACTTGAAAGAGCTCCAGAGAACTGGGTACCACACAATGTTGAACTGTAGGATTTTAAGAGAGAGAAGTAGCATAGTGGGAAGTACTGTAATACTATCTGAAACAACAGTGGGGGAGTCAGGGGGACTGACAGGTCGGGGTTGTGTCAGGTCGGGGTTCAGAAAGCCAAAATAGGAGATGCTTGTTAGGATGTCAACTCACTGTAACCTTCACGGAGACCTCTTGACTTCCTGAAGACTGTAGCAGTATTCCTCCACAAATTATGTAGTCCCTAGTCCCCAGTGTTCTAGTCCATATCCTATGTTTTTAAATTTCACATTAACTTAACTAGTCATATATGTGCAAGTCCCAAGTCGAAACACAAGTCTCTTGGTAGGCTAAAATCTGCATTACAAAGGTTTTTGAAGCAACATTTCACTGACTTACAGTGTTCTACATGAACAACGCAGTGGCCTTGTGGTTGGAGTGTCCACCCTGGGATTGGAAGATTGGGAGTCCTACAAAAGACTGAAAAAATGGGATCTGATGTGTCTTAGCTTTATACTCCTCATTAAGGAGAGAGACTAGCGTCCTGTCCAGGAGTGTACTTGAACATCCAGCTTTGGAAACAGGAAAAAGGCTCATGCTCCAATGAGCCAATTCAGCTTGTGCAGGACGACCTCCTTTTACCTACATTAGAAGAGCTAGCCAGCTAATACAGTAGCTACTTCATGGAACTAAGCAAGAGAGGGATCCTTTGTAGGTAGGATCCACCTGGGTCTAGACATCGTTGTTAGTTTCTACTGTCTGGCAGTGATGTGCAGTGAGGTCTGTGGCTACGTAGGCACTGGCTATTATCGAACAAACAAACCTTGATTAAGCCCAAGCTCACCATACAAAAGACAGCTCAAACAACCAGAGTGACAAACAGTAACTTGCGAAAGTATTCACTCCCCTTGGCATTTTAACTATTTTGTTGACAAACAACCTGGAATTAAAATAGATTTTTTGGGGCAGTTTGTATCATTTGATTTACACAACATGTCTACCACTTTGAAGATGCAAAATATTTCTTATTGGGAAACAAACAAGACATAAGCCAAAAAAAAACTGTAAACTTGAGCGTGCATAACTATACACCCCACAAAACAATACTTTGTAGAGCCAAATTTTGCAGCAATTACAGCTGCAAGTATATTGGGCTATGTCTCTATGAGCTTGGCACATCTAGCCACTGGGATTTTTGCCCATTTTTCAAGGCAAAACTGCTCCAGCTCCTTCAAGTTGGATGGGTTCCGCTGGTGTACAGCAATCTTTAAATCATACCACAGATTCTCAATTGGATTGACGTCTGGGCTTTGAGTAGGACATTCCAAGACATTTAAATGTTCCCCTTAAACCACATTGCGAGTGTTGCTTTAGCAGAAGGCTTAGGGTCAATGTCCTGCTGGAAGGTGAACCTCTGTCCCCATCTCAAATCTCCAGAAGACAAACAGGTTTGCCTCAAGAATGTCCCTGTATTTAGCGCCATTCATCAGTCCTTCAAGTCTGACCAGTTTCCCTGTCCCTGCCGATGAAAAACATCCCCACAGCATAATGCTGGGATGGTTTTCTAGGGGTGTTGTGAAGTGTTGGAATTGCCCCAGACATAGCGTTTTCCTTGATGGCCAGAAGCCTAATTTTAGTCTAATCTGACCAGAGTACCTTCTTCCATATGTTTGGGGAGTCTCCCACATGCATTTTGGAGGACAACAAATTTGTTTGCTTATTTTTGTCTTAAAGCAATGTTTTTTTCTGTTTTTTTTCCAACTCTGTGGAGTGTACGGCTTAAAATTGTCCTTTGGACAGATACTCCAACCTCCGCTGTGGAGCTTTGCAGCTCCTTCAGGGTTATCTTTGGTCTCTTTGTTACCTCTCTGATTAATGCCCTCCTTGCCTGGTCTGTGAGTTTTTGTGGGTGGCCCTCTCTTGGCAGGTTTGTTGAGGTGCCATATTCTTTCAATTTTTTTTATAATGGATTTAATGGTGCTCTGTGGGATGTTTAAAGTTCCTGATATAGTGTTATATAACCCAACCCTGATCTGTACTTCTCCACAAATTTGTCCCTGACCTGTTTGAAGAGCTCCTTGGTCTTCATGGGGTCGCTTGCTTGGTTGTGCCTCTTGCTTAGTGGTGTTGCAGACTTGCCAGGAAACTGCCCAGACCTTAATCCCATTGAGAAATTGTGGGCAATACTCAATAGGTGGGTGGACAAAAGAAAAACACACAAATTCTGACAAACTCCAAGCATTTATTATGCAGAATGGGCTGCCATCAGTCAGGACTTGGCCCAGAAGTTAATTGACAGCATACCAGGGCGGATTTCAGAGGTCTAGAAAAAGAAGTGTCAACACTGCATATATTGACTCTTTGCATCAACTTCATGTAATTGTCAATAAAAGCCTTTGGCACTTATGAAATGCTTATAATTATAGTTAAGTATTCCATAGCAACATCTGACAAAAAATATCTAAAGGCACTGAAGCAGCAAACTTTGTGAATATTAATATTTGTGTCATTCTCAAAACTTTTGGCCACAACTGTGGGGTAATTTAATTAAAATTATAAATTGAGACAATGGTTGAGAAAATGGCAAGTTGAGCAAATTGAAATGTTTTCTTCCCAGGCATAATACAAGGCATTATCACTGGGATATGAGATAACAACAGGGCTTGGACTTTGTTAAAACTGTTTTTAAAAAGTACAACATTTTTGTAAGCTTTTAAGCCTGGTTTAAACTATTCTTAACATTCTTAAAAGACAGGAAATCGATGTGATTGTTTTTAATTGTGTTAAAAGGGTAGCTGTAGTATTTCCTTCAGTACAGACATGTGTAGGTTTACTTATCCTGTCCTAGGACTCAACATACACCATACCTGATAAACATTACAGTTTTATAAACTGTAATGTTTACATGAATTCAGATTATTTCCAGGGATACACAACAACTTGAAATATGTGTAGATATCTTTGTTAGAAAGAATACTATATTTCCCTTGATCTATGTAAAATATGGCTCAGTTTACCCCACACTTCCCTTTGTCTAACCCTAACCTTAAAGTGAAACCGAACCTACATGGTTTTATACCACAAAGCTATAAAAATGTAATATGTTGCTCTTGTAGAAAAGATTAACATTTCTAGTAAAATAAAATAATCTGCCAATGGTAGGCAAATATCATCATAAATCAATGTATTCTTTAATATTCATGTGGTCTCTGATGGCTATGCTTTTGCCAGTGACTTCATAGCCCTGTTGGGTTGCTTCAACTTCACACGGCATTTCAACTTCCCCACCCATGACAGAGCCATCTAGAGTACTTCACCTTGTGTGCATACCTGGCATGGCTACCTCCAACCTCGCATATCTGGACATGCCCATCTCTTACCACAAGGCCATACTGTTCAGTGTGCCTGCCACCTTGCCCACCAACAAGCAGACCATCATTGTGCTGCCATCCTATTAGATGTTAACATATTATATGGTTAAATGGTTCAAATGGATTTTCATCGTGTTCCATGGTGTTATTCTCCCCCTAGTGGAGCTTTCTGGTACTTAGAAAAACTGTACGCAAACAGGAAGTAGAGAATTCATTCTGCACGCATAGAAGCAGCTAAAAACAACGCTATGGTGCAGGTCTTTCAGTGTAGTTATTTCTTGTTACGCTTCAGCTTTGAAAATATTTGTTTGTAAATTTGATTCAAGCATTTAGCTAGTGATGATAATCTTGTTATTGATAGAGTTGCTTACATATGCTTGGTTGGTTGCATTTACTCACACAAAATGCAATGCCTTTCATGTATGCCGTTAGCTGTATTACTTTGCTCGTGCATCATGCAAACTAACTGTAAAATATACAATACTGTAGTTTTGTTACTGTTTCTAGTGTAATATGCTTTGTTATTCTACAGAGATGGTTGTAAATTATTAGAGTAATTAAAGGAGTTAGCCAATTACCATATGAGTAACAATTAGCTATATGGTTTGGCACCATGCCAAATGCATGGTACCTTAGCAAGTGCTTTGTATTTATGCAACTTCAAATGTATGTACAGCTACAGTAGGTCGGTGTTTCACAACATAAACATTTTCAATATATTCCTTCAAGAAAAGTCACGCTTTGGGAGATTTATTGAAGACTTAGTTGTTAGCTATCTGTCTAGTTTTGCATGGGAATGCAACTCAAGGGCAGAATAATCATGTACAGACATTTAAAAGGATTAACACTGCTGACCTAATGGATATGTTGCAATCACATGACCCACCTTGACCCTCATGTATCCTCAAAGACTACCCTGGTGGCTCATTACAACAGTGAGCTATCATCCCACCTGGATGTTCTGGCCCCCCTTAAAACTATGGTGGTATCTTTCAACTCCTGAGCGCCGTGCCATGAAAGCCACAGGACGACAACTAGAAAGCCTCTACAAATGGACAGGGCTCATTGTCCATCAAGAGGCCTACAGAATCCACATTCATAACCTCAAGTGCTAAAATCGCAGAATCAAATCTACCTATTTCTCAACATCATAATGAACAAGGAAATGTAAGAGTGCTCTTCTCAACCGTGAACAAACTTCTCCGGCCCTTGGAAAACTCCTCTCTCACAATAACCACCAAACTCTGTGACAGTTTTCTGGCCTCCTTTTAAAACAAAAGGGAGACTATCTACCAAATAGCTGCAACAGTTTAACCCTTTATCTGCCCCTCCTACAACCCCCAGGACTACCTGAATTACCACCTGGAACAGACTTACGGTCTTCTCCCTTGTCAATGAAATCACCATCACTGAACCAAAACCTGCTCCATTTACCCAATGCCCACTGTCTTAGTTCAAGGGGAACTACACCAACTGATTTGGCCACATTTATTGTCTTGCTCCACAAGAAATGCTGGTGGCCATGACAGAAGCCAAACGTGAGTTTGCTTGGTGGTGTGGTTTGATGGGAGGATTTCTTGGGTGTGTCTTTGGCACCACCAATACACACCCATCTGTCAGAACCTTGCCCGCAGCTGTTTCCCCTCACTCAATAACAACAAACAAACCTCCTGCAGGTTAAGGTCAATTACTACAGGCAGATGTTTGGTGAGATACCGGATGAAGCAAAACAGAGAACACCATCACGTTCGTGAGAGTCTCGTCTTTCCATAGAGTGTCCATATTACTTAGTAGGCCAAAGCATTCGGATGCTACAGACATTTTTGTGAAAGACTAATTTTCAGAATGTCTTCTGTTCTGATAAAAAAAAGTGCTGTAGCTCTGTGGAAGGCCAACATAGGCGGACGCGGTGGATTGAGAAGCAGCCAATGCAGATGTCTCTAGCTGAAAATGACAGATTTTGATGGGTATTTTTTATTATGTTTTTAGGATTGATTCACGGGTGCGTCAATAGACTCTTAATCAACACTGTTCCAGTGTCTATATGGGTCCACAGACTCAACACTTTTTTTAACACCATGTTATTTTATTTTATTAGCGCTTGATAATTTGCTGTATACCCATACAATGAGAGTCTTGATTGTTGAATTTTGGTCAAAGTAGTCCTGATCGCAGTCCCTAAACCTTGAGTCCAAGTCCGAGTCATATGGAGTCCCAAATCGAGTTGCAAGTCCCTTGATAGCCTAAAAAAAAAGCTAGCCAACTTACAGTGTCGCAAGTCAGGAGGGCTAGCTAGCGAATACAGTAGCTACAGCAGTCAATTAAGCAAGGGAAAGAGATTTTCTGACAACAAGGTGTTTAGGTCCGAGTCCAAGTCCGAGTCATCACTGGTCGAGTCCGAGTCGAGTCACGAGTTACGGACGGTAATCATGACTTGAGTCCACGTCAAGTCCGAGTCCTGGACTATTGTATGACAACACCTGTTCTAATACCATTGCATCAGGGGGGTTAATGCTAGCTAACCCTGGTCTTCTAAGATCCAGTCCCAATTACTAGACTAGAGGAAAGGGAAACATGAATTTCGGTCTTTGCACAAACAGCCAGTACAAAGAAGTTCTAGACAATCTATCATCTGATGTTTTGTAGACAGTAGACAACAGAACATAATCCTTAACATTTGTGGTACTATTCAAAAGCTGGTAATACTGACATATAATGAGTCATCGGATGAAAAACTCTGGTTTAATTATAATTCCAAAAATATCTCTCAGTACTGCCTGGATTTGCATCAATGTCGTGTAGTGATCACCATGGGGCCAGAAGCTATGTAGTTTTTGTTCTGTTTTACATTTATGTCTATCTTTTTTGGTGGGTGGGGATGTGCAAACCCGGTAAAAAGGCATGATATCCTTAATGAGATTTTGATATGAAAGCATCAACTATTCCCATTTCAATATCCCATGTCTATTTGATAGGTGAAAGAGAAGGAGAGATTCTTCAAATGAGCAAAAGCTAATTTTACAGAAGCAACATGCTTCAAAATTAAATGGTTTAATTTATCCCACTCTGGAATAATTTAGGCTTTTATGAAGCATTTAAAAAAGAGCCCTCCAATCGTTCTCTCCTTTTATGTCAAAATGTGTTTGGTTGATAGAAAGAAATGTCACCCGAAATAAAATCTAAAAGAAAAGAGAAAAGTGTAAAATAACTGGACTATTCCTCTCAGAGAAAGGTCAGCTGTGACATCCCCCCCTCCTCCCTCTCTGCAGATGACTTCGTCAACCATTTTGAAAAGAAGGTCGACGACATCCGATCCTCGTTTGCTAAGTCAAACGACACCGCTGGTTCTGCTCACACTGCCCTACCCTGTGCTCTGACCTCTTTCTCCCCTCTCTCTCCAGATGAAATCTCACGTCTTGTGACGGCCGGCCGCCCAACAACCTGCCCGCTCGACCCTATCCCCCCCTCTCTTCTCCAGACCATTTCCGGAGACCTTCTCCCTTACCTCACCTCGCTCATCAACTTATCACTGACCGCTGGCTACGTCCCTTCCGTCTTCAAGAGAGCGAGAGTTGCACCCCTTCTGAAAAAACCTACACTCGATCCCTCCGATGTCAACAACTACAGACCAGTATCCCTTCTTTCTTTTCTCTCCAAAACTCTTGAACGTGCCGTCCTTGGTCAGCTCTCCCGCTATCTCTCTCAGAATGACCTTCTTGATCCAAATCAGTCAGGTTTCAAGACTAGTCATTCAAATGAGACTGCTCTTCTCTGTATCACGGAGGCGCTCCGCACCGCTAAAGCTAACTCTCTCTCCTCTGCTCTCATCCTTCTAGACCTATCGGCTGCCTTCGATACTGTGAACCATCAGATCCTCCTCTCCACCCTCTCCGAGTTGGGCATCTCCGGCGCGGCCCACGCTTGGATTGCGTCCTACCTGACAGGTCGCTCCTACCAGGTGGCGTGGCGAGAATCTGTCTCCTCACCACGCGCTCTCACCACTGGTGTCCCCCAGGGCTCTGTTCTAGGCCCTCTCCTATTCTCGCTATACACCAAGTCACTTGGCTCTGTCATAACCTCACATGGTCTCTCCTATCATTGCTATGCAGACGACACACAATTAATCTTCTCCTTTCCCCCTTCTGATGACCAGGTGGCGAATCGCATCTCTGCATGTCTGGCAGACATATCAGTGTGGATGACGGATCACCACCTCAAGCTGAACTTCGGCAAGACGGAGCTGCTCTTCCTCCCGGGGAAGGACTGCCCGTTCCATGATCTCGCCATCACGGTTGACAACTCCATTGTGTCCTCCTCCCAGAGCGCTAAGAACCTTGGCGTAATCCTGGACAACACCCTGTCGTTCTCAACTAACATCAAGGCGGTGGCCCGTTCCTGTAGGTTCATGCTCTACAACATCCGCAGAGTACGACCCTGCCTCACACAGGAAGCGGCGCAGGTCCTAATCCAGGCACTTGTCATCTCCCGTCTGGATTACTGCAACTCGCTGTTGGCTGGGCTCCCTGCCTGTGCCATTAAACCCCTACAACTCATCCAGAACGCCGCAGCCCGTCTAGTGTTCAACCTTCCCAAGTTCTCTCACGTCACCCCGCTCCTCCGCTCTCTCCACTGGCTTCCAGTTGAAGCTCGCATCCGCTACAAGACCATGGTGCTTGCCTACGGAGCTGTGAGGGGAACGGCACCTCAGTACCTCCAGGCTCTGATCAGGCCCTACACCCAAATAAGGGCACTGCGTTCATCCACCTCTGGCCTGCTCGCCTCCCTACCACTGAGGAAGTACAGTTCCCGCTCAGCCCAGTCAAAACTGTTCGCTGCTCTGGCTCCCCAATGGTGGAACAAACTCCCTCACGACGCCAGGACAGCGGAGTCAATCACCACCTTCCAGAGACACCTGAAACCCCACCTCTTTAAGGAATACCTAGGATAGGATAAAGTAATCCTTCTCACCCCCCCCCCCCTCCCCCTATTAAAATATTTAGATGCACTATTGTAAAGTGGCTGTTCCACTGGATGTCATAAGTTGAATGCACCAATTTGTAAGTCGCTCTGGATAAGAGCGTCTAAATGACTTAAATGTAAATGTAAAAAACATCTCTGATGAAAGGGTACACTAACAAAACGGCATGCACTGCCACCTAATGCTGTGATTATTAAGTCTCAAATGGCACCCTATTCCCTATATAGTGCATTAATTTTGATTAGGGCCCATATGGCTTTGGTCCAAAGTTGTGCACTATGAAGGGAATAGGGTGCCATTTGGGATGCACATGCTGTCTCTATGGCATAGATATAAGCAATCGGTTGGGGGCAGACAGGTTTTAGTTCTGAGGTACTGACTGACTGGCTGACTTACTGCAATTGTGACTGCCTGGCGTATTTAGTTTGTTGATCAACACAGTCCTCCGGTCAAACAATCGGTGTAGATGATGATCACTAGACTAGTCTCAAGAGGACTTCATAATAGGTTGTATACTGACTGTATGGTTGAATGGTTGACGCTCTAGTCATTGTTGTGAAGAATATGGCAACAGCACTGATGGTTGAATGTATCAGGTGTGTAGTGCATTATTATAAGGGCGCCAGAGGGGATGGCTGCTGCTTTACGGGCTCCAAACCAACTGTGTTATTTTGGTAGTTTTTCTGGCTTTGTTTAACTTATTTTGTACAAAAAGTTGTTGGTGCTGTCTCTTATGACCAGAACAATTTATTGACATCTGAAAAGGGATTACTAACCTTGAACTGGACAAAAAAAAATCTTAAATGAGTCCGACGCGAAGGATGTAATGCTCTCCGGAGGCCAAGCCCAAATCCCCACCAATTGCATGAAGAAAAGTTTGGGGTGCCTTGATAGGATTCGTAGGGGAATGAGTAAATTGCCATTACCATCTGTTCTATTGGCCAATGTGCAATCACTGATCTACGGTCAAGACTATCCTACCTATGGGACATTTAAGAATGTAATTTCTTATGTTTTACTGAGTCGTGGCTGAAAAACGACACAGATAATTAGAGCTGGCAGGGTTTTCCTTACATCAGCAGGACATAGTAGCTACGTCTGGTAAGAAGAGGGGCAGGAGAGGGTCTATTTGTCAATAACAGCTGGTGCATGATGTATAACATTAAACAAGTCTCAAAGTATTGCTCGCCTGAGGTAGAGTACCTCATGATAAGCTGTAGACCACACTATCTACCAAATGAGTTCTCATCTATATTATTCCAAGCTAACTATTTAAAACCACAAACCAATGCTGGCACTAAGACCGCACTCAACAAGCTGTATACGGCC
This sequence comes from Oncorhynchus gorbuscha, assembly GCF_021184085.1. NCBI lineage: Eukaryota > Metazoa > Chordata > Actinopteri > Salmoniformes > Salmonidae > Oncorhynchus > Oncorhynchus gorbuscha. The sequence continues at coordinate 35,127,132 of NC_060179.1, read as the reverse complement.
ATAAGCAAACAAGAAAATACTTATGCAGAAGTGTCGCTCCGAGTGGCCGGGGACTTTAATATAGGAAAACTTGATTTACCTAATTTCCACCAGTATGTCACATGTGCAACCAGAGGGGAAAAAAACTCTAGACCACCTTTGCTCCACACACAGATATGCACACAAAGCTCTCCCTGGCCCACATTTGGCAAATCTGACTATAATTCCATCCTCCTCATTCCTACTTACAAGTAAAAAACTAAAGCAGGATGTACCAGTTACTCGCTCATTATAGAATTGGTCAGATGACACGGATACTACGCTACAGGACTGTTTTGCTAGCACAGACTGGAATCTTTTCCGTGATTCATCCAATGTCATTGAGGAGTACACCATCTCAGTTATCAATAAGTGCATTAACGACGTCATACCCACAGTGACCGTACGTACATATCCCAACACAACGATCCCACGACAACGATGAGACAGTCTACAAGGAGGAGGTCAGAGACTTGGTAGTGTGGTCCCAGGACAACGACCTTTCCATCAATTTGAACAATACATAGGAGAGGATCGTGGACTACAGGAAAAGGAAGGCCGAACAGGCCCCCATTAACATTGATGGGGCTGTAGTGGACCGTGTTGAGAGTTTCAAGTTCCTTGGTGTCCGCATCACCAACAAACCATCATGGTCCAAACACACCAAGACAGTCGTGAAAAGACTGAAAAGATTTGGCATGGGCCACCAGTGCATATGTCCCAATACATCACTGGGGCCAAGCTTCCTGCCATCTGGAACCTACATACCAGGCAGTACCAGAGAAAGGTCAATACAATTGTCAAAGAATCCAGTCAACCAAGTCATAGACTGTTCTCTCTGCTACCGCACGGCAAGCGGTACCAGAGTCTAGGTCCAAAATGCTCCTCAACAGCTTCTATCCCCAAGCTATAAGACTGCTGAACATTTAGTCAAATGGCCACCCAGACTATTTACATTGACCCCCACCCCCATTGTTTTCACACTGCTGCTACTACTGGTCCGCGTTTGGTTGGATGTACTGCCATATGCTCTAAAATGATGTTGGAAGCAGCTTATGGTAGAGAAATTGACCTTCAATTCTCTGGCAACATTTCTGGTGGACATTTTTTAAGTCGACTTGCCAATTGCACACTCCCTCAAAACTTGAGACATCTGTGGAATCGTCTTGTATGACAAAACTGCACTTTAAGAGTGGCCTTTTATTGTCCCCAGCACAAGGTGAAACTGTGTATAGATCATGCTGTTTAATCAGCTTATTGATAGGCCACACACGTCAGGTGAATGGATTATCTTTGCAAATGAGAAATGCTCACTAACAGGGGTGTAAACTAATTTGCGCACATAATTTCAGAACTAAGGTTTTGTGCATATGGAACATTTCTGGAATCTTTTATTTCAGTTTATGAAAAATGGGACCAACACTTTACATTTTGCATTTATATTTTGTTCAGTATAAATAGTCAGTTCATAGAAAAATGTGAACTTCTTTCCAACAACTGATTATGTGCAGTGCATTTGTTTTGTTTTCTTCTCTACCTCAAGTGACTGGTTTATACAATTCAGGGGGCAATGGCATGAAATAAATTGCTTTTCTAAGAGTGCAGTCAGTGTATTGAGAGGGTGTGTATGCTGAGGAGGTTGGTTGCGCAACAACAATTATAGGCTGTGTTCTAAATGGCTCCCTATTCCCTTTAAAGTGCACTCCTTTGCACCAGCTATATTGGGGGATAGGGTGCCATTTGGGACATATTTACAATGTGTATGATGGAGATGCTTTGCATTGTGCGTTGGTCCAATGACTGTCTGCAGATTGGTCTTCTCAAGATGACCATGGCAATTGTTAGCCAGAGACATGTCTATCTAGCTTGAGAAAATTGAAATATTGAAGTAATGTTGTATGTCTTGCAGTGATATAAGTCGTAAACAGATGGCTATAAGACTTTCTCCAACGTACAATAGCTTCTGATAGTTTAGTTCTTATTTCTATTCAAACCAACTGACGGAGAATTGTGATTTTAAAACAGCACGCAGTTCCTTTTTCTTAATTAGGCAAATTATGATGAAAAAAAAATATTCAAACTATTTGTTTTTTTTCTATCCAGAACTAATTGCAGGATTATTTTCTGTTTTCAATACATTTTTTTTCTCTAGCTGACTTTCAATCTAACTGCTAACAATTCCACCGCACTTTCTTTCTACAAACGTTGCATGGCATCACAATAAGACCCACGCTCTATTTGCTCTGTCAATCTCCCACAATAGAGGAAGGAATGGTTAGAGCACTGTTAGAGCGTTGGACAGCAGGTAGCCTAGTGGTTAGAGTGTTGGACAGCAGGTAGCCTAGTGGTTAGAGTGTTGGACAGCAGGTAGCCTAGTGGTTAGAGTGTTGGACAGCAGGTAGCCTGGTGGTTAGAGCGTTGGACAGCAGGTAGCCTAGTGGTTAGAGTGTTGGACAGCAGGTAGCCTAGTGTTTAGAGAGTTGGACAGCAGGTAGCCTAGTGGTTAGAGTGTTGGACTAGCAACCAAAATGGTGGAAGATCAAATCCCCAAGCTGACAAGGACAAAATCTGTTGTTCTGCCACTGAACAAGGCAGTTGCAACAACCCACTGTTCCTAGGCTGTCATTGAAAATAATACTTTTTTTATTTTAACTGACTTGCCTAGTTAAATAAATAAAGGAGTGTTTACAAATAAGTCCTGGAGAGAAAAAAGGTTTCCTCTGTCTTGGAAAAACCAAACACATTTCGGTAAGGCCGGATCCAACACAGGGCTGAAAAAAAAACATAAACCAGCATGTATTTCAAGCTGGTCCATGCTGATTGGACAATGCTGGTCAAACTGGTCTGACCAGCATGGTCTAGCTGGTTCTGCAACCTTCATTGGGTTTTTGCTGGTGACCAGCCTTCGCTGTGTTTTGGACATTGGTGACAACCATAAGCTAAAGCAAAACAGCATCAAGTCACATTATGCTGGCATGCAAAGTGAAAGAGGGGCTGCAGTGACTCGTGGGTATGTGTACCTACATCCATGACCTCCCCCAGTTTTACAGCTAATTTCCAACAATTATACCCATTTTGACATAGGGTGGAGGCAAATGTTTGCAGTTTTTAATATGATAACTGATGATCAATAGGCCCACCCCGGTAGGTAATTTGACAATGAGTTTAGAAAGCTGGCCACTAAATTAACTTACCAATCAAAGAATGTGATCATTGTGTGACTGCTGATTCACAACCAAATTTAGAAATTGCACCTTGTGTATTCTATTATTTTAGCTCTCAACAGTATGTTAAGATACTTGGCCTGCCAGTTGACCATCCCTGACCTAAACCACCACCACCACCTCCTTCTTCTTTGTCAGGTGTGCTCTCTCTCCGGGCCTCTAGGTCACCAGGCTGCTCTTTATGGTGCACACTTGTCAGCATCGTTTTGCGCATCATCGGACTCACCTGGACTCCATCACTTCCCTGATTACCTTCCCTATATATGTCACTCCCTTTGGTTCCTAAAAGGAACAGTACACCTATGGTACATAACACTATTTCATAGAAATACAAATAAACACCCCATTAACTCTAATGGTATAAAATCTCAAACACCAGGTACTTCTCTGCAGCTGCCACTTACACTCATTTACACTCACCCAGTTCCCCATTCCACTACTTTGACCCTATCTGATCTTGCACCATGCCAATGGCCTGGGAGGACAGGACACCACCCTTAAACACACCCTGTAACACTTCTGAAGTCAAATCTCATATACCCAAATATTTCTCTGCAGCTACCACAACAACATATATTTTCTGTTATTTACTTACCATTTCTGCGGTACGGTTGATAACTGTTGTTATGAACATTAAGAAGCCAACCATACTGGAACATAACTTACTTTTTGCCCTATCGCTCTGTGCTGGCACAAATCTACTACTCACGGGGATCCTCTCAGAATCCCTCACCCTTGACCCATCCTCCTCCACTTCCTTCACTGCCTCAACATACGACACTACTCCCCACTACTCTGACTCTGGCCACTACAACCTGCCTTTAATCTGCCTCTCTCGAACCTGACACTTCCGATCCCCAGCAACATGAGCAGCCCTACAGTTGACACATACAAATGTATTCACCGAAACTAAACAATCCTCAGTCCCATGCCCTCCTGCATACTTCCAACATCTTGGAATCTCCCTCCTACACACTGCTCCAACATGACCATAAACGTTACACCTGAAACAACGCAGTGAATTCTGCACAAAAGCTCTAACAGGATAACTTATATATCCTAACATGACTTTTGTAGAGAGACTGACTCAAAACTCCCCACCCTCCCCACCGGGTCCACGTCGCACCAAACGAAAGGCATCACAAACACCAGGAATTTTCAACTTCAATTACTCCACCTCCACACTTTAACGCTACTCCAAAAATCACTCCTTTCAATGGTTCTGTTATGAATTTTATGAATAATGGCTAAACAATGCATACATTTAACTATAACTATAACTATAAGAATTCTACCTTATTTTACTATATCTGATGTATTATGTTAGTTCATAAGAAATAGGTTATGTAGCATGGATAAGGGATAATTGGAAATGATAACCATTGTGGAGGAAGGAATGGATGTGTGTGTCTAAAGTAAGCAAAGAGGAACATTAACCTATGTTTGAACCGACTCAGCTATAAATCTGTGGCGATAAAATAGGACAGCGAGAGCCCCTCCAGGTTTTCTGTAACTGGGGGGGGGGGACTGGAACTGTCTGCTAAGTGGTAATAAACTATAGTGAGACTACAGGAGTTAATCCAGATATATTGTGTGTCATGTATGTGCGCTAGTGGTTTGGAATGGACTTTAGAAGTATCTTGTTCCTTGTCGGAGAGAAGGAAGAGCCTTCAAGATGCCATGACGAAATGTGATGTATATTATCCAATCTACATGATATTATGAGCAGCACTCTCGAGAATAAATGCTATTGGCTCATTTTGGTAGCCTGGTCTCTGTCCATTTTATGCAATAAGGATATTACAAATTCTTAGAAACAGACAGAGTGATTTAAATTGAATTGGTTAATGAATACATATAGGATTTGTAGAATTCCTTTAACAGGTTCCCTGCATCTAAAAGCAAAGCAAGAAAAGAGGTCTTGACCCAAGTTGCGTGACACGGAGCGCCTGCTCCCTCTGGTCAGAAGAAACACAAACAAATATCACAGGTCCACTATAGATTACCTTCACTGATTCAACTGTACCCAACTCCTTTCTCACCCACCCTGAAAGCATACATGGATCCACCAAAAGTTGACCTAAACAACCATTTCAGCAACGGCTGCAGTAAGTCCAATAACGGATTGGATAAGTTTAGAAAAAGAAAAATGTATGTTATTTATCTTTGTGTAGCAAAGTTAACTTAATTGATTAATTATATACAAAAACACAGATGTTGAAATAAACTTTTATTTTTATTTTTACTGCAAACTTGATAATGATGGGTGTGGTTTTGCAGACAAGCTGGACCATGTTGGACCAGAATACACTCAACAACAAAAAAGTCACTGTAACGACGTTCGTCTGTTGAAGAAAGAGAGTCGGACCGAAATGCAGCGTGTTGGTTACTCATGACTTTAATGAAAGAAACGCGGTACATGAAATAACTGATACTAAATACAAAAACAACAAAACGGAACGTGAAACTTATTACAGCCTATCTGGTGACCACAACACAGAGACAGGAACAATCACCCACGAAATACAAAGCGAAACTCAGGCTCCCTAAATACGGTTCCCAATCAGAGACAACGAGAATCACCTGACTCTGATTGAGAATCGCCTCAGGCAGCCAAGCCTATACAACACCCCTAATAAGCCGCGATCCCAAATAATACAAACCCCAATACGAAAACAACATATAAACCCATGTCACACCCTGGCCTACCCAAACATATAACAAAAACACAAAATACAATGACCAAGGCGTGACAGTCACAGAATTTTTACAGCTGAATTAATGTGTTTTTTTTTCTGTAAAATGACAACAAGCACGCACACACCCCAGGACCCAGTAAATGGGCAATCTAACTCCTAAAACTAGAGACACCCTCCAGACGGTCTCTCTTGGGGATGGTGTGACTGCCACATTGGGAAGCAAAACCCCACAATCCCGAACTCATCTTCCCCATGTCCCCCAAAACCCCTCACTCTTGCCTACCTCAAGCCAAGCCAACCCTTGGCTTGAGGTAGGTTCCAAGCTCCATCTTGGGTAATCACAGTGGGGATAAACCATACCATTCACTGCTTTCCTCTCAATCCTATTGCAGCAGAGAAGGGTTGTTGGGGGGAGGTTTCTCTGTGGAGGGAGATTGAGATTAGAATACTGTTGGTGTGTTAATGAGATCCTTTCTACTTCTAGAAAATAATAGTATTTTGGAGCCGAGAGAGAGATCTCATATTGGACCAGAACAGGGTAGTTTGTTTGTTATCCAGATGCAGTCCACTCGTTAGGGATGAGGGGGTTGGGTAGCAGCAGGAGGGATGGAGAAGCTGTTCTGTGGCCACTGCCACCTAACATAGTCCCTGTGGAGGGAGGGAGGGAATGGAAGGGAAGAGGAGGGAGAGAGAGAAAAGAGAGAGGAAAGAGAGAGAGAGGGAGAGAGACGGAGAGAGGGTTCAGATGGTTCTGATCTCCAGCCAGTGTCCTGTGTGACCATGTGTCTCCCCACAAAGGGGGCAGCTGAGGAAGGCCAGCTGAGGGCTCTATCCCCCCTCTCACTCTCCCTCTCCTGGGGCTTGGGGCTTAGTTCCACAACACGCGTGCACAGGGACAAGACTCACATTAGAGCCGCATCACACCCAACACCCCTCTCTCCCTTCTTCCCCAGCATGTCCCCTGAGAATCGCAACACCTCCCCACCCCCCTCTGCTCTGTATCATGTCCGCTGAGCATTGCTTGGAAGCGAGTGTCGTTCCCAATGGACTCAGAGATAGGACGGGACAAACAACCCCAAACTCCAGTCAGTCCATATGGCTTTCACTGTGGATTTATTATCAGACACAACATTATGGAAGTGAAACAATCAATTTCCTGACTAATCCAAGAAAGACCGTGGCCATTTTAATAGAAAGTACATGAAGCCAAGGGTCTCCCATGGAAGTCACACACGCACAGACACCGACACAGACACCAATCCCCAGTCTCCCAAACCCTGGAATGCAGCATGGCTGAGCAGGCCTGGGTCTCTGTAGCAAATCGCTTGTGGTGTCAGAGGACACACCAATCAACATCTGGTGAGCGAAGCCTGTCAAACAAGACACAAATGAATAGGTTGTATCTCAAATGGCACCCTATCCCCTACATGATGTGCTACTTTTGAATATTGCATGGGCTAGGGTCCAAAGTAGTGCACTATATAGGGAATAGGGTGCCATTTAGGAGGGGTTTTATTTTTGTATTTTTTTAACTAGGCAAGTCAGAAATAATTATTCTTTCAATGACAGCCTAGGAACGGTGGGTTAACTGTCTTGTTCAGAGGCAGAATGACACATTTTTACCTTGTCAGCTCTGGGATTCAATCTTGCAACCTTTCGGTTACTAGTCCAACACTTTAATCACTAGGCTACCTGCCTAGTTTAGGCTACCTGCCTAGTTTAGGTTAGGACTGGGGCTGGGAAGGCAAGATTATTAACCCTCCATTCAGTGGAAATAGATTAATATTATGTGTTAAAATGATTAAGATTGTGGAAGTGATGTGATGATCTCTGAGGTGACGTTAAAGTAAAATTCCACTCGAAAAGTATTTTGGGTATTTGTTTCATTAGTCCGATGTTCTTACATTTGTGCATGTCAGCAATCAACCTTTCAAGATATCTTTCAAAATACATAGTGTCACAGTATGATGTGTTTTCACAGTGGACTAGTGAAAGAAATGTCAAAATATAGCTTTTGAGTGGGACTTTTTCTTTAAGAAGAATTTGCGCACACTATAAAATATAAATGTGCACATTTGAACTAAATAAGGTTATTGAGAGCGATGCCATAGGCCAGGGGAAACCTTTTAGGGTCCCCTGAAGAACCATAAATGGCATGGTTCTTTGAAGAACCATACGAAAAAATGGAACTGAAATGTTTTGGCCCTCCAGGAAAATAATATAATAGCCCAGGGTGCCTTGCGAGTGAATTGTAGTGTTAACATACCAACCATGACTGTGTTTGCTAATGACAGAGACATGCTTGTTGCATTCTTTCATTTTCAGTCATGTGGCCATCACCAAGTGGGATCCTAAGTGAATATGTTGTCATTAAAATTCAATTATTTAAGATAATACTTGTTTCTTAAAGTCTTCTTTTGAGGGCCTAGTTTTAACCTACTACAGTGGTCTGAAACTCATAGTCTACAGGACACATCAGTCCTGGAAGTTCCGTTATGCTAGCCTGTAAAGTGATATGTAATTCCTATTGGATATTCAACAATTTAAATTCCTATTCACCTGCAACCTGCATTCACAATGACTGCCAGGACTGGGTAGACTAATATATTAGACTACCTTAAACTTCGAAACTGGAACAGCCATTTCAGTAACATGAAGCCTGGTTTAGGAAGAGCACCAAAAATTCTGAAATGTTCATCCCAAACTACAACATTTTCAGACGAGATAGAACTGCCAAAGGGGGCGGTGTTGCAATCTACTGCAAAGATAGCCTGCAGAGTTCTGTCCTACTATCCAGGTCTGTACCCAAACAATTTAATTTCTACTTTTAAAAATCCACCTCTCTAAAAACAAGTCTGTTGCCACGTGCTATAGGCCACCCTCTGCCCCCAGCTGTGCTCTGGACACCATATGTGAACTGATTGCACCCCATCTATCTTCACAGCTCGTGCTGCTAGGCGACCTAAACTGGAACATGCTTAACACCACAGCCATCCTACAATCTAAGCCTGATGCCCTCAATCTCACACAAATTATCAATGAACCTACCAGGTACCCCCCAAAGCCGTAAAGACGGGCACCCTCATAGATATCATCCTAACCAACTTGCCCTCTAAATACACCTCTGCTGTCTTCAACCAAGATCTCAGCGATCACTGCCTCATTGCCTGCATCCGTAATGGGTCAGCGGTCAAACGACCTCCACTCATCACTGTCAAACGCTCCCTGAAACACTTCAGCGAGCAGGCCTTTCTAATCGACCTGGCCGGGGTATCCTGGAAGGATATTGATCTCCTGGTTATTTTTTTTACATGCCTTCCTAACCATCATAAGCATGCCCCATTCAATAAATTTAGAACCAGGAACAGATATAGCCTTGGTTCTCCCCAGACCTGACTGCTCTTAACCAACACAAAAACATCCTATGACGTTACGCATTAGCATCGAACAGCCCCCGTGATATGCAGCTGTTCAGGGAAGCTAGAAACCATTATACACAGGCAGTTAGAAAAGCCAAGGCAAACTTTTTCAAGCAGAAATTTGATTCCTGCAACAACAACTCCAAAAAGTTCTGGGACACTGTAAAGTCCATGGAGAATAAGAACACCTCCTCCCAGCTGCCCACTGCACTGAAGATAGGAAACACTGTCACCATTGATAAATCCACCATAATTGAGAATTTCAATAAGCATTTTTCTACGGCTGGCCATGCTTTCGACCTGGCTACCCCTACTCCGGTCAACAGCACTGCACCCCCTACAGCAACTCGCCCTAGCTTTCCCCATTTCTCCTTCTCTCAAATTCCGTCAGCTGATGTTCTGAAAGAGCTGCAAAATCTGAACCCCTACAAATCAGCCGGGCTAGACAATCTGCACCCTTTCTTTCTAAAAATGATCTGCCAAAATTGTTGCCACCCCTATTACTAGCCTGTTCAACCTCTCTTTCGTGTCGTGTGAGATTCCCAAAGATTGGAAAGCAGCTGCAGTCATCCCCCTCTTCCAAGGGGGGACACTCTTGACCCAAACTGCTACAGACCTATATCTATCCTACCCTGCCTTTCTAAGGTCTTCGAAAGCCAAGTCAACAAACAGATTACCAACAATTTCGAATCTCACCATACCTTCTCTGCTATGCAATCTGGTTTCAGAGCTGGTCATGGGTGCTCCTCAGCCACGCTCAAGGTCCTAAACGATATCTTAACCGCCGTCGATAAGAAACATTACTGTGCAGCCGTATTCATATATCTGGCCAAGGCTTTCGACTCTGTCAATCATCACATCCTCTTTGGCAGACTCGACAGCCTTGGTTTCTCAAATGATTGCCTCGCCTGGGTCACCAACTACTTCTCTGATAGAGTTCAGTGTGTCAAATCGGAGGGTCTGCTGTCCGGACCGCTGGCAGTATCTATGGGGGTGCCACAGGGTTCAATTCTTGGACCGACTCTCTTCTCTGTATGCATCAATGTCACTCTTGCTGCTGGTGAGTCTCTGATCCACCTCTACGCAGACGACACGATTCTGTATACTTCTGGCCCTTCTTTGGACACTGTGTTAACAACCATCCAGGCAAGCTTCAATGACATACGACTCTCCTTCCATGGCCTCCAATTGCTCTTAAATACAAGTAAAACTAAATGCATGCTCTTCAACCGATCGCTGCCTGCACCCGCCCGCCTGTCCAACATCACTGCTCTGGACGGCTCTGTCTTAGAATACGTGGACAACTACAAATACCTAGGTGTCTGGTCTCCAATCCAAAGTTAAATCTAGAATTGGCTTCCTATTTCGCAACAAAGCATCCTTCACTCATGCTGCCAAATATACCCTTGTAAAACTGACCATTCTACCAATTCTCAACATCGGCGATGTCATTTACAAAATAGCCTCCCATACCCTACTCAACAAATTGGATGCAGTCTATCACAGTGCCATCCGTTTTGTCACCAAAGCACCATGTACTACCCACCATTGCAACCTGTACGCTCTCGTTGGCTGGCCCTTTCTTCATACTCGTCGCCAAACCCACTGGCTCCATGTCATCTACAAGACCCTGCTAGGTAAACTACCCCCTTATCTCAGCTCGCTGGTCACCATAGCATCACCCACCTGTAGCACGCACTCCAGCAGCTATATCTCTCTGGTCACCCCCAAAACCAATTCTTTCTTTGGCCGCCTCTCCTTCCAGTTCTCTGCTACCAATGATTGGAACGAACTACAAAAATCTCTGAAACTGGAAACACTTATCTCCCTCACTAGCTTTAAGCACCAACTGTCAGAGCAGCTCAAAGATTACTGCACCTGTCCATAGCCCAACTGTAATTTAGCCCAAACAACTACCTCTTTCCCGACTGTATTTGTTTTATTTATTTATTTATTTTGCTCCTTTGCATCCCATTATTTTTATTCCTACTTTGCACATTCTTCCACTGCTAATCTGCCATTCCAGTGTTTTACTTGCTATATTGTATTTACTTTCCCACCATGGCCTTTTTTTGTCTTTACCTCCGTTATCTCACCTCATTTGCTCACATCGTATATAGACTTGTTTACACTGTATTATTGACTGTATGTTTGTTTTACTCCATGTGTAACTCTGTGTCGTTGTACGTGTCGAACTGCTTTGCTTAATCTTGGCCAGGTCGCAATTGTAAATGAGAACTTGTTCTTAACTTGCCAACCTGGTTAATTAAATAAAGGTGAAAAAATGTGCAATAAGTCCAAGTAATAGATTGGAATAGTTTTGAAAAATGTATGTCATATATTTGACAAGCAGATTAATCAATCAATGTGCATGCAAAAACATAGATATTGAAACAAACAATTCAAAAAATCTCTCTGCAATAGAGCTTGATGTGAAAGTCGCTCTGGATAAGAGCGTCTGCTAAATGACTTAAATGTAAATGTAAATATGATAATAATGGACTTGGTTTTGGTTCAAAGTGATGAGTATGGGATTCAGGCCCCTGTACTATGGTAAAACTAAGCCCTCAAAATAAGGACTTATGAAAATCAAACCGCATTGTGTTAAATATTAATATTTTTTACAATAACATATTCGTTTATCATCTCACTTGGTGAAGTCCACAAGACCAAAAATTGATGAATGGAACAATGATGTGTCACTAACAAATACAGTCATGGGTAGTAACTTTACAATTTACTCGAAAGGCAAGACACCCTGGGAAATATTTGTATAAGGCTTTACACTAATCAGTGTGTTAATTTAACACTGTTCCGGTGTTTATATGGGTCCATACTGAATTTATTTATTTTTAACACTGGAAAATTTTCTGTATACCCTACAATACATGCCACCAGGGGTCTAAGTCACGGCAATGCACAGTATTATACAGAGCCTTGATCGCATGAAACTCCCTTCCATCTCCAATTACTCAGGGAAAGAGCAGAATTACCTATAAAAAATGTATAAAACAACATCTCATGGCACAATAGGGACTGGGAAATGACACACACACAAACACAAGAACACAGACACACTCTATCACAGTTTAACACACACAATCTACACACACATTATTCTTTAGTTGTATTGTTTGTATAGTGTTGTACTTTACATTTTTGTGACTGTTCATGTCCATCAGTGTATCAATGCTTTGTTACTTGTTGTGTTTTATGTTTTATTGTCGAACCCAGGAAGAATAGCTGCTGCTTTGGCAAAAGCTCATGGGGACCCCAATAAACCAACAAACCAATACAGCCATCTTCTACAAACTACGTTACCATCTACAGAGGCTTGCCATCTACAGCTTAGCTTCTACACTCATCACCGTCGCCTCATCTCTATAGATGGACATTTGACTGGTACAATATGGTAGGAACTGAACTGAGACAATTTAATGCACTCACACTTTATTTTTATTGGGAACCCAGTTTATTATTTTGTTATTACTGTATTGGACAACACGGTATTGTGTTGTGAATGAATGGTCATTGCATTTGAGATACTCTGTTGTTGTGTGTTGATCTTTGAACATAAAAAAAGAAACACAATTTCAACAATAGATAAACTTAAACTTCAAATGTTTATCACTGAGTCCTTGCAGTATTCTTCCTTCAGTAGATATGGAATGTTTTTCCTTGGCTTATTAGATGACATTGCTTTAGAGGCCAGTTTTCTTTTCAGACCTAAATGGACTGTATGCCCATCATACATAGTAGCTCTTGAGTAGTCTCTACAGTGTGTTACACTGTGAGAAGACAGACATCCAGCCTACAGATAGAGATGGCTGAGAGACTTGCCCTTCAGTAACTGTCAAGACAAGAAACTCCTCTCTCGAATTCTGTTTTGCTCTCACTCCCGATACTACATGCAGCCTACACATTCTCTGTGATGATTGGAAAAGTTGTCCGTCAATCTACTCCATTTGTACGTTTGTCACTTGAATAATTTGTGTGTTTTCTGTTGGTCGGACCACATAAATAAGTTTTAAAAAGCAGCTGATGTCTTTGCTATCAGGGATACTAGGAGTTCCTCTTTCTCCTCAGGCCTTACTGTGATATTACCAATATTCTAGATGTAATGCCAGAATACTCATAAGACATTGAGATAGAACTCCATAATGTAAAGCATGGCTCATAATTAGCCAGTTTTGGCACACTGTGCCTTCATCGGGATTTGAGGTCTGTCAACAAATGACAATCTATCATTGACAGGTCGTGGATGTATCCTCAAGTCACTCAAGTGTCTAGGTACAAATTGTCAGAGGCTTTGTCACAAATGGCACCCTATTCCCTAGGGCTCTGGTCAAAGTAGTGAAAAGGGTGGCATTTGGGATAGAGTCAGAATCATGGCGGAGACAGCTGTGAGATGGCTGGACGCTGCATGAGTCCTTCAGAGGACCAATGACAAAGTTTGTTATGCAGTCTGCTAGATGAGCTCAGGCCAAACTGTCATGGTCAAATGGCCAACCAGTCAGTCACAAAAACAACTGTCACAAAAAGTAGGGATTATTGATAATGCAATTTCAGAGCAATCATCATAATTCAAGCACACTCATTCACATATTACATTGACCATCGGGCCAGACTGGTCAATCACATGCGCAAGTTTATTCAATCGTAATCAGTTTAGATGGTTTTCTTGTATGTATGTTTCTGTTTTTGTCGTTATCTGTAAAATCTCCCGTTGGTTGATGCATCACAGAGACTTGGCACGCCTGTCAACTTCTGGCTGGCTATTTGGCCATCACCCGCATTGTGAGGGGTGCATCTGGTGTGTCCGACTAGCTCCCTATGACTTCCAGTAAAGCTGTTGGGTCCATTAGCAGAGAGAAAAACAAAGAGGGAGAGAGAAAATGAAGGGAATCATGCTGGGGCGATTCAGTCAGTTATACCGTGTATTTGGAAAGTATTACAACCCTTTGACTTTTTCAACATTTTGTTACATTACAGCCTTATTATAAAACTGCTTAGATATTATTTCCTCATCAATATACACACAATAACCCATAATGGCAAACTGAAAACAGGTTTTTAGAAATTTCTGCTAGTTTAAAAAAAAAACGTAAAGAGCTCTTTGCAAGTACAGAGAGCTCTTTGATCAAAATCTGCTCCAGAGTGCTCAGGATGTCAGACAGGGGCGAAGGTTCACCTTCCAACAGGACAACAATCCTAAGTACACAGCCAAGACAACGCATGAGTGGCTTCGGGACACATCTGGATGTCCTTGAGTGGGCCAGCCAGAGCCCGGACTTGAACCCCAATCGAACATCTTTAGAGAGACCCATCCAACCTGACAGAACTTCTTGACAGGATCTGCAGAGAAGAATATGAGAAACCCCCCCAAGTACTGTTGTGCCAAGCATGTAGCGTCATACCCAAGAAGACTCTAGGTTGTAATCACTGCCAAAGGTGTTTCAACAAAGTACTTAGTAAAGGGACTGAATACTTATGTAAATGTGATATTTCAGTTTTATATTTTTAATAAACGCACAAACATTTCTAAAAAAACAGTTTTTGCTTTATTTTGATTGGGTATTGTGTGTAGATTGATGAGGATTTAAAATATATATATTTTAGAATGAGGCTGTAACGTAAAAGAAATATGGAAAAAGTCAACGGGTCTGAATACTTTCCGAATGCACCGTAAATCTTGGTATTCTGGTATACGCCTGGAAGAACTCAAAGGAGAAATCCCAGAAATGTTGACCCGTAAAATCTGTAAATGTTTTGTTTGTTTAGGACTGCATTTGCGTGTTGTCTGTCCCACTATTTCTTGTAATAGGTTTTCTTTCAGACTTGGCATGTTGCAAAACAAGTAACAACTAAACTGCAGTTACACCTCAGACTGAAAGGCTCTCATTTGTTTCCACAGAGTTTTGGTAAAGAACTGGTTTCAATTACCCTTCAGACTGAAAGTATCTAATCTGAGATTTAGTATGGAGCTGGTTTTGAAGAAGTATATCTGTGCCTTGGTGACCAAGCAACTGATTAACACAACAAGTTGAGACTAGTTTAGATGGCTGTGTTTTGATCTCACTATGAGACACTGTTTGAAAATTGTGGCCTACACCTATTCAGTAAGATCACAACATTACTCTCTCTTCCTTTCTCTGTCCCACACTGTCTATTTACGTATCTCTATTCCAATGTCGGTCTTTCTATTTCTGTCTGTGCTGCTGCTGCTGCTGCTCCAGCCAGTCTCTCTCTCTCTCTATTCCAAAGTCTGGCTTTATATCTCTCTGTCCATCCATATGTCTATCTACCCCCCCCCCACTCTCTCGCTCTCCCTACCTCACCCCCTTGTTCTCTCCTCCTATCTCTGCTGTGAAGAAGGTAGTGATAATTGTGTTCTCTTTGCTGTCTTGCAGGGCAGGGCACAGGCCAGGATAGCTGGAGGTGGAAGTGGAGGCAGGGTCTTATTTATACAGCCTGATCCCTGTGATTTATTGCATGCTCAAACTTTGTAGCCCCTGAAGCAGAATCAAAGAAATCAATCATGATACATTGTAAACCCCAAGGCATTGTAAATACATATACTTATAGTAAATACATATACTTATAGTAAGTCGAACTCAAAGGACTCTAATTATTACTCAAAATGTTTACATTGTACTGACTCATAAACTAATGACACATTAACTTTTTCCACTATCCTCTACTGCAGGTAGATTTCTTGGATTTGTTTTTAATATCTGTGTTTTTGCAAGTACAGAAACAGTCAAAAGTTTGGACATGTACTCATCCAAGGGTTTTTCTTAAATTGTTACTATTTCCTACATTGTATAATAATAGTGAAGACTTCAAAATGATGAAATAACACATATGGAATCATGTAGTAACCAAAAAAAGTGTTAAACAAATCAAAATATATTTTATATTTTATATTCTTCAAAACAGCCACTCTTTGCCATTATGACAGCTTTGCACACTCTTGGCATTCTCTCAACCAGCTTCACCTGGAATGCTTCACCTGGAATCCAACATTCTTGAAGGAGTTCCCATATATGCTGAGCATTTGTTGGCTGTTTTCCTCACTTTGCGGTCCAACTCATCCCGAACCATCTCAATTGGGTTGAGGTCGGGGGATTGTGGAGGCCAGGTCATCTGATGCAGCGTTCCATCACTCTCCTTCTTGGTAAAAAAGCCCTTATATAGCCTGCAGGTGTGTCCTGTTGTCATTGTCCTGTTGAAAAACAAATGATAGTTCCACTATGCGCAAACCAGATGGGATGGCGTAATGCTGCAGAATTCTGTGATAGCCATGCTGGTTAAGTGTGCCTTAAATTCTAAATAAATCACTGACAGTGTCACCAGCAATGCAACCACACACCATCACACCTCCATGCTTCACGGTAGGAGCCACACATGCAGACATTATCTGTTCCCCTACTCTGAGTCTCATAAAGACATGGCGTTGGGAACGGAAAATGTTTCTTGGCCCAAGCAAGTCTCTTCTTATTATTGGTGTCCTTCAGTAGTGGTTTCTTTGCAGCAATTTGACCAGGAAGGCTTGATTCACGCAGTCTCCTCTGAACGGTTGATGTTGAGATGTGTCTGTTACTTGAACTCTGTGAAGCATTTATTTGGGCTGCAATTTCTGAGGCTGGTAACTCTAATGAATGAATCCCACTGGATGTCATTATGCTTTGTAAGTCATAAGGTAACTTAAATGTAATGTAAATGTAAAAGCATAGGTAACTATGGGTCTTCCTTCTTGTGGCGTTCCTCACAAGAGCCAGTTTGATCATATCACTTGATTGTTTTTGAGACTGCACTTGAAGTTCTTGAAATGTTCCGCATTGACTGACTTTCATGTCTTAAAGTACTGATGGACAGTCATTTCTCTTTGCTTATTTGAGCTGTTCTTGCCATAATACGGACTTGGTATGTTTCCAAATATATCTTCTGTATACCACCCCTACCTTGTCACAACACAGCTGATTGGCTCAAACACATGAAAGAAGGAAAGAAATTCCACAAACCAACTTTTAACAAGGCACACATGTTAATAATTTAAATGCATTCCAGGTGACTACCTCATGAAGCTGGTTGAGAGAATGCCAAGAGTGTGCAAAGCTGTCATCAAGGCAAAGGGTGTCTACTTTGAATAAACTCAAATATAAAATATATTTAGATTTTTTTAACACTTTTTTGGTTACCACATGATTTCATATGTGTTATTTAATGGTTTTGATCGATTCACTATTATTCTACAATGTAGAAAATAGTACAAATAAAGAAAAACTGTTGAATGAGTAGATGCATTTTATATTTAGTGATTAATCTTATGCTACACAAAGACAAATAACATACATTGTTTAAAACAAATCCAAGCATTTAGTTTGATTTTGTTGTTCCCATTACTAAAATGGTTGTTCCAGTTTAAATGTTTTAGGCAGGGTCGGCACCAGATCGAATCAGTTGTAAGGGCCTAGGATTTCAATAGGCAGATATATGTGTGGACGCGCTTGCATATGACATTTTTTTCAAACGGGTGTAATTGTTAAGACCATAGGCAGATCAGGATATTCAAGTTTGGGGAAGCTTACAATTTATCCTACCGTTTCTACTGATCTGCATGCCAGAATGTTATTATTTTTATATTCACATTTTCAGTTTCATTTAAATAATGACTTTTTTTTCTCAAAATCATTGTCACGTGGTTAATCATAAAAATCTGAAGTAAAATTATAAAAATAGAAAAGTTCCAATTCAACTATGGTGACAGCATCAGCCTCTGCAATATGGACACATTGATACACTGTGATCCATTGTTGGCTAAAGAAATGAAAGCATAGAACTCAGAGATAGCCTATAGGCTAATGCAGCAGTAGGCCTATAACTTCCATCATCAACTAAGTAAAATACATACAGTAGGCCTTAAACCGACAAATAAAAACAGTAGAAAATATCCTGATGAAAATTCTGGTTCTTTCCAACATATTAATCTCTCTACTCCTTTGTATCTGTTTTGACTGAAGCTATTGCTAGTGAGGTGCAACAATGTACCAAATCATCACGGTCCAGGCAGGAAGTTGTCTGGTGAACTTGCAATGTTGTATCAACTATTCTATTCCGGGCCCTCAGATTTTCCTGCGTAAATGAGCTAGGGACAGACATTGTTGTTTTTATGACATATCAACTGAATATGGTAACATCAGCTCATGATTTTTTGCTCTTTCACACCAAGGCTTTGTGATTATCAAGGCTAGGAGTGTTGGAAATATTTTTCAAATACTGAGGAACTATCATTCACAATGGATGTTAAAAAAATTGACTTTGTTGACTTGTGTGAGATGAAGAAAAAGTTTCTCAGCTTATTAGTAGTAGAGTAGAGCTACTGCAGAAGCAAACTCTATTCTCAGTGCTGCCATCTATTATTGTGTTCATATCACAACTCTACTTCACCGACACATGCACATGCATAATCTCTGACCTTAACCAGGCATGCACGCACACTAACACAAATACTCACAGTCAATCTTTGCTCATTATTATTACTATCATTAATGTGTTTTTGTCAATATGTTGTGTAATAATTTGCCATATTGCAGATGGTATGCCTGCTATTAATGTAATCAGTGTAGACTCTCGAGGACAGAAGGTCCACATAACTGTATGTGGTAATCGGCATTCAGATCCAGGTTGCGTCCCAAATGGCACCCTATCCCTTATGGGTCCTGGTCAAAAGTAGTACGCTGTGTAGGTTTAAGGGTGCAAATTAGATTGCAACCCCAACACTGTAAACCCCAATGTGCTACCATTACGCAAAACTTTTGATGAAACCTGTTGCACTTAATATATTTGAGTACAGTTACTCAAAGGGATTTTGTTGTCATTACTCAAACAGACAGAGTCACAGTGACCCTGTAGGGCATGTGTCAAACTCATTCCAGGAGGGCTGAGTGTCTGCAGGTTTTCGCTCCAACCTTGTACTTGATTGATGAATTAAGGTCACTGATTAGTAAGGAACTCCCCTCACCTGGTTGTCTAGGTCTAAAACTTTTACTGCAGTGGGCTAAGTCAGGGTCACACAGAGTGTTTGTTGGTAATCTTAAACAAATCTACTTTGAAATAAAAGTATACACCTCACAAGCTAGGTTTCCAGCACATTTTCCCATCGGAGATGTGCTTCCATCAAACAGACTTTTTGCTGATAAATACCTCTGCGTGATGACATAGTGCACGTAAAATAATTGTTGCACTTAAATTCCCATGTCAAATCTACTGAGGGTTTTGTCACAAAACTGTTGTGTTATATAGCAAATGTGCCCACTCTTGGCATGTGCGCTCTAGCCAGAATCTCTCAGATACAGTGCGGGTAGGCTGCCGACATTATGATATTATTATGGATAAGAGTGATATTATTTCTACACTAAACAAAAATATAAAACGCAACATGCAAAGTGTTGGTCCCATGTTTATGAGCTGAAATAAAAGATCCCAGTAATGTTCCATATGGACGAAAAGCTTATCTCTCTAAAATTGTATACACACCTGTTAGTGAGCGTTTCTCCTTGGCCAAAAATAATCCATCCAACTGACAGGTATGGCATATCAATAAGCTGATTCAACAGCATGATCATTACACAGGTTTTACCTTGTGCTGGGGACAATGAATGGCCACTCTGAAATGTGCAGTTTTACCACAGATGTCTCAATGGAGCATGCAATTGGCATGCTGACTGCAGGAATGTCCATCAGAGCTGTTGACAGAGGATTTAATATAAATGTTTCTACCATAAGCATCATACAACATTGTTTTAGAGAATTTGGCAGTAAGTGAAACTGGCATCACAACCAACAGACCATGTGGATGAGTTGTTTGCTGATGTCAACGTTGTGAACAGAGTATCCCGCGGTAGGCTTATGGTATGGGCAGGCGTAACTTATGGACAACAAACACAATTTCATTTTATTGTTGAGAATTTGAATGTACAGGGATACGGTGACAAGATCCTGAGGCCCACTGTCATGCCATTAATCTGCCCCGATCACCTCATGTTTCAGCATGATAATGCATGGCCCCATGTTGCAATGATTTGTACACAATTCCTGGAAGCTGAAAATGTCCCAGTTCTTCCATGGCCTGCATAGTCATCAGACATGTCACCCATTGAGCATGTGTGGGATGCTCTGGATCGACGTCTATGACAGCGTGTTCCAGTTCCCGCCAAAGTCCACTATGCACAGCCTATGCACAAACTATGCACAGCGATTGAATAGGTGGGACAACATTCCACCGGCCACAATCAACAGCCTGACCAACTCTATGCAAAGGACATGTTGTCATGTTTTGTCATATATTGTCTTGTCCTTGTGCTTTCCCTTCTGTTCGTTTCCCCCTGCTGGTCTTATTAGGTTCGTTCCCTTTTTCTATCCCTCTCTCTCCCCTCCCTCTCTCTCTTCTCTCTATCGTTCTGTTCCTGCTCCCAGCTGTTCCTCATTCTCCTAACTCACTCATTTACTCTTTTCACACCTGTCCCCTATTTTGCCCTCTGATTAGAGTCCCTATTTCTCCCCTTGTTTTCCGCTTCTGTCCTTGTCGGATCCTTGTATGATGTTCGCTGTGCTGTGTCCTTGTCTCGCCCTGTCGTGTCTTGTCTCCTTCAGATGCTGCGTGTGAGCAGGTGTCTTAGTCTGCTACGGTCGGTGCCTTCCCGAAGCAACCTGCAGTCAATGGTCGAGTCTCCAGTCTGTCCTCGTTACTACGAGTGGATTTAAGTTTTTTCCTGTTTTGTTTTCTTCTTGATTTTTCCAGGATTATTACTTTTGCCATATACTGGAATAAAGACTCTGTTTTCGCTAAGTCGCTTTTGGGTCCTCATTCACCTGCATAACACATGTGTCGAGTTGCATGAGGCAAATTGTTTTCACACCAGATACTGACAGTTTTTTTTTTATCTACGCCCCTATCTTGTTTTAAGGTATCTGTGACCAACAGATGCATAACTGAATTCCCACATTTCAATTGACTGATTTCCTTAAACAAACTGTAACTCAGTAAAATCTGTTAAGTTGTTGCATTTATATTTTTGTTCAGTATATTTGTCAAATGGCAGCCAATCATTGATCATCATGTCACCAGAATAAGACCCTCGATATTTATTGGAAAGGAGCATCAAGCTCATCACCTTGCACATTCACCCCTCTGTGAAGTTCATCATCATTTATTTCCTCTGTAGCCTAATAAACTCTATGCTTTCCTGAGTAGTAATGGTAAATATTGATGTAAATATTATTACATCAATATTTGCGCATAAAGAGGTTTCTACCGCCATAATGACTTTTACCGACATAACTTTTTTGTCGGGATTTATAAAATTGTACCAGCATCATCAGCCCAGTTGTGACTTTTTCATGTGTCAGTTAATTAATCTGCATTAAATGGTTGGATGGAAACCTCGTTATGCACATGGTTATGGGCTTATAAAAAAGAAGACACCTCTGTACCATGTCAGATATAGAGTTGAAATGTCACGACTTCCGCCGAAGTTGGCTCCCCTGCCTGTTCGGGCGGTGCTCGGCGGTCATCGTCACCGTCCTACTAGCCGCTACCGATCCCTTTTTCATCTGTTGGTTTTGTCTTTTATTAGTTTCACCTGTGTGTATTTTGGTTTAATTAGCTTCCCTATATGTAGTAGTTTGACCCGCCCTTGTTTTGTGCGGGATTGTCTTTTGTTACGTGTGTACATATTAGGTCGTGGTGTATTTTATTTTCTATACTGGACACCCTGTGGTTTTGGGATGTCTGGTACAGTGTCCTGCGCCCTGTATTGTATTGGGCTTATCAGTTTGGTGTGCAATAGTAAAGCACTTTACTCCATTACTCTCTCTCTGCGTCTGATTCCTGCACACACAAGTAGTCCCGCATGACATGAAATGTATTCAGTTTTGAGTTTGCATCCCAATATTACACTTTACATATATCACAGAAAACTGAAATATAACACAAGCATGTGATAAAGAAACACTGGATTTTCAGCAGTTTTTTAAATAATTATTATTAATTATGAAATTATAAAAAATATTAATAACATTCCACTAGAGGGAGATTTGGGCATTTGATTTCAAGAAAGGGCTACGTGAAAGGATAAAACAAAAACCCACAGACACTCGGACCTCCGTGGAATGAGTTTGAGACCCCTGCTCTAGGGGTTCCAGATTGGTGTTAGTATCAGTGTTGTATCAATCATTTTTACTCACCCCATTAAGCCATGCATTCAATATAATTTCCCAACGTGCCTTGCCTTTTTGAGTGAAAAGTAGAGTTACCACCCATGACTGTATGTGTTAGTGACAGAGATATTGTTGAATGTGTTCGTTTTCTGTCTTATGGCAATACATTACACATCTCTTAAGGTCTTATTTTTGAGTCCTAGCCTTACCCTAATATAGAGACCTGAAACTCATGCTTTATAGGCCACATCAGGCCTGAATGTAAGGTTGCAACATTCCAGTAAAACACACACAGAGAGCAAATGTTAGAAAGCAAATGAGAATGATGGGGTGATATCTGACACTATTGGGTTAGTACAGTGTATTTCAGGTGCATTTATCTGAATATGCATGTGGCTGGAGTAGGGATAGAGATAGAGAGAGGGAGAAACGGAGAGAGAAAGAGAGAGGCTGGCTGGAGCAGCAGCAGCAGCACAGCATAGGACGAAGGTGGCGTGAGGGAGAGGGACCCTCTGGACTTGGTCGTTCGTTCAGTGCAGCTCTAAGAGGAGAGAGAGAGAGAGAGAGAGAGAGAGAGAGAGAGAGAGAGCAGGCAGGAGCGCAGAGGTAGAGCAGGGAGCTGAGCTGATCACGAGGTGTCAGACTTATTCTTTCCATCCGTCTCCTCTATCCTCTTCACTCACTTCTTCTTCTGAGTGCACCAGACCTTTCACCAGAGCTGTGCGATAAGGCGGGAAGCCCACGTTTTGAGAAAAAGAACTCCAGACAAATAGATAGGCAGACAAAAGAAGAATGTAAATGAATGGAACGACAGAGACGGAGAAAAATAAGTTAACTTCTGAAGACTCATCCAGTACTGGAGGGGCTGTGGTGTGCAACACCAGGTAGGACTTGTCTTTATTTGTCGCAGATGTATCTGGTGAAATGTAAACAAGCAACAAAAAGCAATTTTTCATTGACGCTCGACCAGTGAAAATAACAAAACTGTTCCTTAAACTCACCAATTTTTGAATTATATGCTAACATTGACATACATCCAATGCAACAATAGCATATTTCGAAACTGTATGGAACAAAAAAAGCCACCAAATACAATTGAGTTTTTAAAATTTATTAGCTGTGTATTACCTATTAAGTTGGGAAGCTCTATCAGACACATGGTAGTATCAACGTACAATATTAGCTGTATACTGTATTTGTGAATACTTTATTCTCTGTTTGTGTGGAATGATGTTGACGCTAGTGTTGTTGTCAAATGTGACTGATTGTGTCACATGTAATGAGCCGGGAGAGAAAAGAGAGATTTGAAAAGAATGGTGCTGTGGCAGGAGGGAGGGACATAAAATACTGTTGTTTTTTGAATGAGATCCTGTCTACTTGGAAAAAATAATTATATGTTGGAGCCAAGAGAGAGAGAGAAAGAGAGACAGACAGACAGACAGACAGACAGACAGACAGACAGACAGACAGACAGACAGACAGACAGACAGACAGACAGACAGACAGACAGACAGACAGACAGACAGACAGACAGACAGACAGACAGACAGACAGACAGACAGACAGACAGACAGACAGACAGACAGACAGACAGACAGACAGACAGACAGACAGACAGACAGACAGACAGACAGACAGACAGACAGACAGACAGACAGACAGACAGACAGACAGACATAGAGATACAGAGAGGGATAGAGAAAGACAGAGAGAGAAGAGAGGTGTTGGGGACAGAGGGATAGAAGAGAGAGAGAGAGAGAGAGAGAGGTAGCCA
Organism: Oncorhynchus gorbuscha; assembly: GCF_021184085.1. Classification (NCBI taxonomy): domain Eukaryota; kingdom Metazoa; phylum Chordata; class Actinopteri; order Salmoniformes; family Salmonidae; genus Oncorhynchus; species Oncorhynchus gorbuscha. The sequence goes on along the minus strand of NC_060179.1, from coordinate 35,102,777 downwards.
GAGAAAAAGAAGAGGGAGAGTGGGACTGAGCTGCAGTGCTGGAGCTTGCTGGCAGCTAACTCTGTAACCAAGGCAGCTGACATGAGGGAAAGCCAACTGTGGACACTGGGATTTTTATTTTTCACCCTCTCTCCGAAACACAACCGCTCTCTTCTCTGCCAAGCCCCCTGCCATCCCCCCTCATTCCCCCTGAATAAAGGTTTCATTATAGGGCGCTGTGACCGAATTAATTAAGCAGCTACATGTATGCTCTCAAGGCCACACCACCACCACCCTTCTCTCTCTTTCTAAGTCTCTTTCTCACTTCTTCAATTTTATTTTTCACTCTTGCTCATTTCCTCTCTCCCACCCCATCCCGTTCTTCATACATTTTTTTGCCTTTATTTAAATAGGCAAATCAGTTAAGAACAAATTCTTATTTTCAATGACGCCCTACCACAGCCAAACCCAAACCCAGACGACACTGGGCCAATTATGAGCCGCTCTATGGGACCCCCAATCATGGCCGGTTGTGATACAGCCTGGAATCAAACCAGGTTCTGTAGTGATGCTTCTAGCACTGAGATGCAGTGCCTTAGATCGCTGACCCACTCAGGAACTCAGAGTCAAAGGACACTCCTATCAGTCTTTTAGAGGAAACAGTTTTTAACAATTAACACCAGCTTCACACATGAAAAATACTACCGTACAGTACTACAGTACAGTATCGCAAATTTAGCTGATCAAGTTTTAGTTTGACTGCTATGGTGTGTGGTCATCCACACTCCCTCCCAAAATGGCTGCTGTGCCATTTTCTCGGCTTGCATTACTGTACTACACTGTATAATCCCTTGATCATGTGAGGTACAGCAAACACTACAGTAATTACTATAGTATATACTACAGTATTTAATTTGCATATACCCTGCCCTTTCTCTTCCCCCACAGCCTAATTTGTGCCACCTATAAGTGAGAAACCTACAAGTAACCAGTGGTGGAAAATGTACTCAATTGTCACACTTGATTAAAAGTTTTAAAAAATACCTCAATAGTAAATTACTACATGTCTAAAAGTATCTGGTTTGAAATGTGCTTAAGTACAATGGTGGAAAAGTGACCAATTGTCATACTTGAGTGAAATTAAATCAAATCAAATTCTCTATATTGAGAAAACCTGATGGACAGATTTTCTTGTTTTTAAAAATTTTCGGACAGACATGGGCCCACACCAACACTCAGAAATAATTTACAAACACACTATTTGTGTTTAGTGAGTCCGCCAGATCAAAGGCAGTAAGTATGACAGCGCAGTATATTGGCAGGTGTATGAAATGGACCATATTGCTGTCCTATCAGAGCATTTGGAATGTAATGAGCACTTTTGGGTGTCAGGAAAAGTGTAAAAAGTAAAATATTTTATTTAGGAATGAAGTGGAGTAAAAGTAACTTGTCAAAAAGTAAAGAACAGATACCCCCCAAAAAACAAAAAAAGTAGTGCTTCAAGGTATTCTTTCTTAAGTACTTTACACCACAGCATGTAACTGCCAAAATAAAGGAAACACTTGAGAAAACGAGGGATGCAAAGTATATAAAGCAGGTGCTTCCTCACAGGTGTGGTTTCTGAGTTAATCAAATAATTAACATCCCTCGTACTTAGCGTCATGTATAAAAATGCCCTGTTGCCCATTATTTTCGCTACCATGGTTAGAAGAAAAGATCTCAGAGACTTTGGGTCGGAGACAGTGTTTTCCACCACCGTTAACAAAACACCAAATGATGAAATTTCACATGGAAGAATGGCATCACATCTCTCCATATAAAGCTCCAAACACTTGTACAGTCTTAGAAAAAAGGGGTTCTAAAAAGGGTTCTTTCGCTGTCCCCATGGGAGATCTCCCTTGGGTTCCAAGTACAACCCCTTTTGGTTCCAGGCAGAACCCTCTGTGAAAAGGGTTCTGCCTGGAACCCAAAAGGATTCTCTAAAGGGTTCTCCTATGAGGACAGCCGAATAACCCCTTTAGGTTCTAGATAGCACCTTTTTTTCTAAGAGTGTAGAATCTATGCCGATGTGCATAGAAGCTGTTCTTGCGGCTCGTGGTTGCACAACGCCCCAAGACACTTTGGTATTGGTATTTCCTTTATTTTGGCAGTTATCTGCACATGCCAAGTGTAGACCATACAGTATGTTGTTTTAACTCTTTGAGTATTTTGTCCAGTAGTTTTCCTCAAGGGGAAAACCCCACTGCTATGTGAATTATAATAAAACAAAAACACTATAGTAAATAGCACATTAATATCTGCAAAAACACGACAGTAAATACTACAGTACCCTACAGTACGCAAAAACACTGCACTAATTATACTACCATTTTTTTGAACAGTATGTAAACTGTAAATATGACATAATTCTACAGTCATGTCCATAACACTAAAGTAAACACTAACCACAGTCCACAAAAATACTGCAGTGAATGCAACAGTAAAGTCAGCAAAAAGACTACAGTGAATTCTACCATTGTACGCTATAGTATTTTTTAATGTGGGTATGGAGAGAGGTTTAACGTGAAAGACGTGAGTGATGGTAGAAAAAGTGGGATAGAAAAACAGCAACACAAAGGCAGGTTGATCTGATGCAAATGCAAAGACAAACTCTGAGCTACTGCAGACTGTTTCCCCTCCTAGAATGCCCAACAAACTGAATGTTAATCTCTGCATTTTCTTAGGTAAATCGGGCCCACACTTATCAGCCACCTACGGTTAACTCTCCTGTTGTGTTCGTTTCATGTTAATCAATTCTGTTTTCCCGGTCCAAAATGACCTCCCCATTGTAGCTGATTATAAATCCATAATAATACACATAATATCACCTAATGTTGTTGTTAGATCGTTTCATCAACTTGAGTTCTTGTGAACATTACAAGTTTTGAACTTCTATTTGCTATTCATGGCCTCGTTTGTTTTGTAAAAAAAGCATAATGTATGGATTATTTTGACTATAAAAAAATACTCAGATGAAACATATTGTGCTATTTATCACAGACTATTTTGTGTTACATTTTAACAAGGACTCTCTCCTCCTCACCAGTGTCACGATCAAGAGCCTCACATGCAGTATATCGTTTGGTCATTGTGCTGCCACAGAATCTATATATATCAGAGCTGCGAGAAAAGTTATATATATATTACTTAAACAATGTTGCGATTGTTTGTGAGAATGCCAACAGTTGTGGTTCCCGTGGGGGAAAGATTCTATTGGGGAAAGGTTCCCGTGGGAAAGTCGAGAAGGGGAGTGAGGTGTATGTGCTCAAACACACATGCATGTGGGGGTCTGGGAGAGGAGGTGTGTCCATCTGATGAATGAGCATGTGCCTGAACTCAATTTGATACACTAATTGTAGTCTCACCCATTCATTTCTAATGAAAGGTCATTTTTGACCGGGAACACCATAGATGTACAAAAGTTAAATAAAATGCCCAAAACCTGAAAATCATCTAAATGTATTTTGTGTGTTCAGATGCCCTGTGTGGACAAAGTCATGGAACCTTATGACAATAAGATAAAATTAACTACATTTTTCAGAGAAAAATGTACTTAAATTGGTCCAATTCGACCGGAACACAGCAGGAGGGTTAATTTATAAGGCAAGAAATCAAAGAGAATAGAAACGTGCAATAACAGAACAATTAGGAGGGAAATAGTTGTACAGTACAGTGCATCTATGATAAATAACCATCAAGAGAAGGGTGGAGAAAAGGAGGCAGTGGAGGAGAGGAGGGGAAGACAGTGAAAGAGAGGGGGGTTTGGTGAAGAGGAAAGGAAAGGCATTGTGGGCCGAGGAGGAAAAACTCTCCATCATCTCTTCATGTTGCTGACCAATGGCTTTATCCTCTCAGGTAGAGATTGAAGGCTAATGAAAACTGCTCCGCATCGTGTTTGCAGAATTCTGACGTACTTTGATTGTGTGGAAATCAATAGCGCTGTAAATTCTTAATTGAATGAATGCAGGAGTCCTGCGCCTAGTGTTTTATGAGGTACCAGACATACAGCTCCTTTGAAAGCGTGGCATGCTGAAAGATCTCTGTTGGCATAGTTTTTTTTCTTGTGTGTGTGTGTGTGTGTGTGTGTGTGTGTGTGTGTGTGTGTGTGTGTGTGTGTGTGTGTGTGTGTGTGTGTGTGTGTGTGTGTGTGTGTGTGTGTGTGTGTGTGTGTGTGTGTGTGTGTGTGTGTGTGTGTGTGTGTGTGTGTGTGTGTGTGTGTGTGTGTGTGTGTGAGATTCCTGTTGGCATTGTTTTAGGCTGGTGGAAAAGCTCTCTGTTAATCACTCATAGGCTGGTAGTGTACACATGCTGTGCTCTACATTGTCAACAGCTGGTTTTTGGTACAATACAATATCACAGTGAAGAGTCACATCACCGCGTTATTTGACATATTGATATGAGAGTCTTTCATCATCATAATGCCCAGTCCTCATGGACTTGTAAAGCACTAGATTCGTGTTTCACACACTGTAAAAATGTCCTGTAGTTTTTACAGTAAATTACTGGCAACACAGTAGTCAGTAATTTACTGTAGATGTACAGGAACTTGACTTAAACACAAAACCTGAATACAGCAACATACTGTATTTCTAGAATATACAGTGCATTACTGGAAGAACAGTGGTTAGTAAACTGTTGCAGATGTACAATGCACGCATGTATTTGATATACGTCTTTCAATAGTTTCAATATCTTTTGTGTAATTTGCACTTCACTGGCCTGAAGTACAAGTCATGCATGTTGTTACCATTAATAAGAATACATGTATTTTCTAATACAAAAGTAAACCAGTAAGTAGCCCACTTAACTACAACAACCGTATCGGTAAAGGTAACATCATCTTTTTAATTGCTATGACTGTGGTGTGTTTAAAGGTTATGAACAGATACAATTATATTTTTCATTCAATTTGATATTTGGATGAAACACAGTAAAGAACTACAATCAAAAACATCAACTTGGTGTTCTTCACCCGGACGGTAAGAAATCAGATCAAAGTATGATGATTTACATTGAAAAAGTGTGATAATAAAGTTACTGGTCCCTCCCCCATGTCAAACACTTGGATTCAGGAGGCGGGATTATTAAGGGGATAGTGTGATATCACCCTAATGCTCATTTTAATACACCAATGGTAACATGATATTCTTGTCAGGATTTGGCCACGGTTGTTCCGGTTTTTGGTCACTAGATGCCCCCATTGTGCCTTTTGACCTTTTGTTTTCCCTTGATCCCCATTATTATTTGCACCTGTGCCTCGTTTCCCCTGATTGTATTTAAACCCTTTGTTTTCCTCTGTTCTTTGCTCTGTGTTTGTATGTTAGCACCCAGCCCTAGTACTCTGAGAACTCTTGTTGATCCCGGTGGACTCTCTTGTGGAATTCTGTTTTTTGTTCTTGTTTGTTTGTTTTTTGAGTATCTTTTGAGGCTTTTTGTGCTTTACCTTCCACCTTGTGGATTTACCTTTTTGTCTTGGAGGATTACCTTTGTTCTTGTAGGATTCCTTTTGAGGTTGTGGAGTTACATGTTTTCCTGAAGAACTTCACTTTTTACTTCATTAAATACACCGTCTCAAGTACTGCTGTGTCTGCCTCATCTTCTGGGTTCTGCCGACTATTCGTGTCACAGTTGGTAAAGTGACTGTTTCTCCCCTCCGGAGACCCGGGTTCCTAACCGGGTCCTGACAATTCTCTTCCCTAATTTAAATCAGTACTGCCTTGTAACCAACATTGGATAAGGCATGTTCACAGAGGGGTGTGGTTTACATTGCTATATAGCTACTCTACTGGTGCCAATACTTGACTGTAGGGTGTCAGCAAATATAATTAAAAGTTTTCACAATTCATCTATGGCAAATATACTTGTATGTTTCTCCTTTCATCGAGCTAGGATTGTTCAAAACGCAGTGGTCAAGTCAACAAATCCGTCAGTGCTGTTGTGAATCGCGTCACAAGAGACATGGCAAATGTGAGATTTCTGAAAAAATGTACATCATTAGTTAAGTTTCCATCCAATTTGCGACAGATTTTCATGCAAATATTCTAAAATCTGCATGAAATAATAAGTGCATTTTCCAAACACGAATTTATATTTTTTCAACTTGAAATTGTATGACTTTTCCTAGAGTGACCCCAACATTAGAAAAAGTGAAAGATTGCCTTTGTTCATATTTCCATCAAAGCTGTACACCACCAGGTTACAAGGATTGTCTTAGGGTCATTTTTGACCCTGCAGTTATAAAATGATTTACATACCACAAAAAAACACAAAGACACACACGCAATGAGAAATGTAGATTGTGTGCTACTGAATGAACTCAGACAAGACTAAAACGTCATTGTGCTTATGCAGCATCTCTCCTCCATGACCCCACAGGTGACTCAAGTTCACAGACAAAATAAAAACAATTTCAGACAAAATAAAAATTTCTTCAAAGCACTGTTTACTCATGGGGAATGCAGTCTGATTTTTCAGATGTCCAGGAGGAACAAGAGAACAATGATTTAAAAGAGGAGGAGGTATCTGAAGAAGAAGGGGAAGAATACAGCCCAGAGCTCAATGCATCGTCTTCAGATGAATAAGAAATCTCCCAAGCTGAAAGAGAGACATTTTTGTCAAAGAACAGCAACACAACATGGTCCTTGTCAACATATGACAAACAAGGCAGAATGGCAGCACAAAATGTCATAAGAATGACCCCAGGGCCCACAAGACATGCAGTTGCCCATGCCCAGGACATCGCCTCAACATTCTACATGTTCATCACACCTGCCATCGAACAAATCATCCTGGAGATGACAAATTTGAATTGTTTCAGTAAATATGGAGATAACTGGAAAAGGATGTATGAGATTGACCTGCGTGCCTACATAGGGCTGCAAATCTTAGCGGGTGTGTATAAGTCCCGAGGCGAGGCTACTTGTAGTCTCTGGAATGCTGAGAGTGGAAGGGTGATTGTTTGTGCCACGATGCCACTGAAAGTCTTTCACACTTTCTCAAGAATGCTACGATTTGATAACCGTGAGTCAAGACATGCAAGACATGTGAGAGACAAACTGGCGGCCATAAGTGAGGTCTGGGAGAAGTGGGTGGAGCGTCTGCCATACCTCTACAAACCTGGACCTGAAGTACCAGTGGATGAGCAACTGGTTCCACTTAGAGGTACATTTTTATTTTCATATCTGTAATGTAAGTGATTTTCACTGTTAATTGTATTATGTATTGTTGTAATATAATTGATTTATGTGATTGTTTTCTGTGAAACTGATACTAATTACTGATTGTTATCTCTTTTGTCAAAAGGTTGCTGTCATTTCCAGAAGTATATGCCCAGCAGGCCAGCAAAGTATGGCATCCAGATATGGGTGGCCTGTGACGCACAATCCAGCTACGCTTGGAAGATGCAAGTCTACACAGGGAAGCTGATCTGTGGAGGCCTGGAGAAGAACCAGGGGATGTGGGTTGTGCTTAATGTGACAGATGGACTGAGGGGGCACAATGTCACTTGTGACAATTTATTCACCTCTTATGAACTTGGCCAGCAGCGCCTAAAGAGGAAGCTCACCATGGTTGGCACAGTTAGAAAGAACAAGCCTGAGCTCCACCCTGCACTCCTTGCAACAAGGGGGAGAGAGGCTTTCTCATCAAAGTTTGCCTTCACCCCCACCACCACTCTACTTTCTTACTTCCCAAAGGGGAACAAGAATGTGGTCCTCCTGAGCACACTGTACAAAACGGCTGAGATCAGTGATCGTGAGGACAGGAAGCCAGCCATCATCCTGGTCTACAACCACAACAAAGGAGGCGTGGACAACCTGGACAAGGTGCAGGAGGATGACTGCCCGCTGTTCCCTGGTCATCTTCCATAACGTCATTGATGTGTCCTCATACAATGCCGTTGTGATATGGAACAAAATCAACCCTACCTGGATGCCTGGTAAGCGGAACAAGAGGGTGTTCCTGGAGTAGCTGGGAAAGGCACTTCCCCCGCACAGCATCCTCTGTAGTGTTTTTGAAAGTTGTTCAGGGGGCTGCATCTGGTCCTGATCCACCTGATGCTGCAGCTGGGGCAGACAAGAGGAGGAGATGTCAATTCTGACCCCCAAAGAAGGACTGTAAAACAAATACTCTGTGCTGCACATGTGAGAAATACATCTGCAAAGTTCATGCACACAAGTTTGCATGCTGTCGTGGTAATTGCAGTTGATTGATTTATGTTCTTCATGTATTTGTTTTGTATCTGTTATATTATTTTAATCTTAGTTGTTGTTTATACACCTTGTGGGTGGGGGCAATGGTTAAAAAAATGGGAGAAGACAAGTATTTTGTAGTTGAATTCCTCATTGTACAGTATATAAGAATACTATGTTGCCAAAAAAGTTCAAGACTGTTATTGTTTCCCTTCAATAAAATCCATTCAAAACTACTTTCTGCACATTTCTGCTACTTTCTTAGGCTACACAAGTGCTATCTCTTGCTAAAAGAAAGCATGTTTACACCTATGCAGTACCTTTAGCAACCTCTACTTTAGTACAGAAAACAAAGACAGGTGTAATAAAAATGAGTGGTGTCCACTGATAAATGCAGTCTTTTTGCATTGTGAAAAGGGAAAACCCAGATATTCATAAAGTTTCAGGTGAATGACAGGTTGTGTCTTCATGAAAACAAGATTTGAGGTTTAAAATTCAATTAAGCTGCTTTATTTTAGGGGCTTAGTGAAGACGGGTCATTTTTTACCCTTAGGACAAGGTGAGTATACAGAATGTTAAGACCACACAAGGGTTAAATGGGTTTTCATCGCATTTTCAACTGATTGTTTTGTCACAAAAACTGTTGCGCTATATATTGTAGCAAATGTGCCCAGTGTGGTCGTGGCACATACGCTCTAGCCAACAGCTCGCAGATTCAGTGCGGGTAGGCTACCTAAATTGAGATTATGACGGATAAGAGCAACATTAATTGTATTGGTCAAATGGCATTCAAGCATCAATCATCATGTCACCAGAATAAGACCCTCAACATTTATTGGAAATTAGTATAATGTCACACGGAGTGGAACAGGTGAACCCAAGAGCAGACTCAGATGAGGAGACTGGGATGAGGTAACCAAGGTATTTATTGAAACATGGGGGGTAGATTGCGTGCAGGCCAGGGGAAGCTCGGGCGGGGTGCCGGAAAAATGGTGCGGAGGCTGAGGCTGGAGCGAGAAGTGTTGGGACAGAGTAAGCAGGTCTGGGGGGGAATCCAAGGTAGCATAGAGTGGGGAATCCAGGACAGAGTAGCAGGACTAACAAGTAGTTGGACTGGAGACGGGGACCAGATTCAGAGCGGGCAGAACTGTAGCGGAAAGGAAAACAGGACAACAGGAATAAACAGCTAGAAATATGGACTGGCAGAGATTACGATCTTGCCGTATGGAAGTGGCAGGACTGAGCATTTGAAGAGGTCTTGATTGTGGAACAGGTTGCAGCTGGTGTGAATCTGCTCTGATTCCAGCACACCTGTCTCCACACACACACAGGATGAGCACAGATGACAGATGTCTTTATGTTCTGGGGCCTCATAACTGTCATGTAAATTTCACACTAAATATCGCTAAATATTTCTGGATAGAATACATACATTGTAAAACTGTGGAAAACTGTGTGCGCTTGAACAAGCATTATAACTATGGAAAATTCTCTCCATTCACCTTTTATGGTATAATTTGGAACTATTGGAATTAAGTCACAGCAGTTTCCAAAACAAAGGGCAATAGCAAATTCTATCAAAATATGTTTGGAGATATTGGCAGAATCATTAAATATTTTGCATTACCTTCTGCTGTATTTGGCAGGACTTTGGCAAGTTTTTGAAAGAAAAACCAATGGCTAATTGTTGAGGACCTGTCAGCTTAATTAACATTTGAATTCAATAATATTTTGCGTTGACTTCTCCCCCAACCTAAATTTGCTTGACTGCCCATGAATTCTGAAACATTGTCTCGGGTACAATTTTACATACTTCAATGTAAAATATCAACTGTCTGTTCACCTTCTAAATTCACCTGTGTATTATAAACCACGCTACCAATGGGATCGCATACAGCAAAACTTGAAATACATAGCCTATCTATTTTGATTGGGCAACTAGGCCCAAACAAATTACAGATGTGCATGGTAATTTGTAGGATGTCTACTTTAATATAAACCCATCAAAGGGTAAGGAATTTATTCTGCAATGGCTATTAAAATAAAATAAACAAGAAATAGATTTCTATGTCAAATATTTTTAGATTAGATTTTTGCTCTTCTCACTAATGGCAAATGGCTACATTTTATGAATAAGCATGTCATCATATCCACAATTTGCACAAAATACTTACTTTCCTGCTTGCAATACAGTACTTCGACCACCAGAAAAACATGTGCATGGTCTACAGTTTGTGTGGAGCTAAGAACATTATGTTCAGTTTTTCATAAATGCCAACTTTTGCTGGAAAACTTGCGCGCGCATGTTTTGGGGTATATTTTGTATGTACGTATCGTTTATAAATGTTTCCCCTGATACTTTTATGTCCTGAAATGTCTAGGCAGCATATACAGTATCACAGCATAACCATTGTTCTTTCAAATACATTTGACTCATCTTTCACTGTGATGCTACTTAATGGAGATACTATGACTTATCCAGCTTTCTCTCAAGTTTATTAATGTATTCTCTAAGGCTTTAGCTACAGGAAGCCAAATGTCAATAAACAAAGCTACAGTATATGTCAACGTGTCATGCGACAGAACTATAGCATGTAGACTCCTCACCTGTCAACTCACCTCTCTGTATCACTCTTACACAAGGGGTTATTCTGCAATGCCAGCATATGTGCTTGTTGGAAGTTGGTTTAAGGTAGATGGTTTGTAATGACATGAATTAAAGCATGCAACACAACACTAACAGAACTCAAAAACCTTGGTCCATGGGTTTTAAGGGTTTTTGGCTGAACCTTTGGTTTCTGATGAATCTACTGCATCTATATACTCCACTTCTTTCTGCAACACTCTAACCTGACACTGAATTATTTCATCCCCTCTTGGGATTATGAAAGCAATCATGTTTCCTCTTTCTTTTTTTCCTGTCTAGCTCTCAGGCAATGAATCTATTCAAAATGACAGTAGCTTAAAAGTAATAGACAGCAACACTTCTACGAAGACTGAAATTAACTTAAATTGATTCACCCAAGCTTTTTTCTTCTCTCTCATTCTGACTTTCACTGAGAGAAGGCTCCCGAGGAGGATATTTCAAACATGTGAGGCCACATGCAGAAATCAATTTCCTAATGAAGTTGATTAGAGAGAGACGTGCTGGAGCTGTGGGCTGTCTTTGTGTTAAGAGCTCACATCAGGTCAGACGGGACAGGGCTGGGACGTACGGCTGTGTGAGTGTGTGCGTCTGGGGCGAGAGGGTGCTTCGTGGCATACCAAAGCTCATGTTAATTGTTCAATGCCTCAGTTTTCAGTTAATTCGTTTTCAATGTGCGCAGGGGAGATGTCATGAAATGACAGCTTTAATCATATGCATCTGTGTGCGTGTGCGTTCGTGCATGCATGACCACATAATGCAAATGTAATACAATCCAACGGCACAACACACCTGGGTTCAAATAGCATTTGTTCTATTTCAAATACTTTAAGTGTTTGATTGAGGCTTCCTTCAATGCCAGATGGGCGGGGTTTGCACTTTGGAAATATGCCATTGCTTCCATTGTGCACCATGCAGGCAAGCTCTATCAAACACAGCTAAAGCTATGTGAAAGAAAGCACATATGCCTACGATTTACAGTAAACCAAGGTCTGGAGTGCTGTCTAGCTGTTAAACAAGATATTACACTCTTAGATAAAAGGGTTCTATAAAGAACCCCAATTAACACTTTTTTTTCTAAGACTGTACTCTACAGCATTCAGTTCTCTAGCTGACTGGACAATCCCTCTTCAACAGTGGCCTGTTAATACAATACACCTGTACTAGTGTAGTTAGGGCTGGGCGTCAAGTCAGCAGGACACCTGTCGACAACATCCAGTGAAATTGGAGGGGCGCAATTCAAATGAATAATCGTAATATTAAACATTTATGAACATACAAGTATCTTATATTGGTTAAAAGTTTAAATTCTCTAACTGCATTGTCCAATTTATAATAGGCTTTACAGAGAAAGCATACCATGCAATTGTTTGAGGACAGCACCCCACATCAACATATTTTTCAACCAGCACAGGCTTCATAAAATCCCAATAGCGATTAAATAATCACTTACTTTTTGAAAGTCTTCCTCTGTTTGTAATCCCAAGGGTCCCAGCTATAACATGCATGGTCGTTTTGTTAGATAAAATCCTTCTTTATATCCCAAAAAGTTTAATCCTCAGGTACCCTAAAATGTAAATAAACTATCATATTTCATACGGAAAGAAGTATTTTCAATAGCAAAGTAAAATTAGCAAGTGCGCGTCCTCTTCATTGCGCGCCCACAGACTGATTTCCAACAGTGACACCCGGTACCGAAACTCAAAATTCCTCCTAGTTTTGGAAGAAACAAGCCTGAAACGATGAAAGAAGATGAACTGTTGACATCTAGTGGAAGCCATAGGAATTGCAATCTGGGAGCTTGAATTGCATAGGACCCATAGCTTTCCATTGAAAGAGCATGGGGATCTCAAAAAACAATTCTGGTTGGTTTTCTTTGGATTTTCAGCTACCATATCAATTGAGTTATAGTCTCATATATTATTTTAATATTTATAAAAATAAACTCAACTGTAACGCAAGTGTAATCATAATTTCTTACCATTCAGACAATGTATATTTAACTATCTGTCTATTGGGCCCACAAGTACATAAACAGCCAATAGACCTTCAGCCGAGGCCAAAGTAATAATCAGGCCTGCATGAGGGAGTACGGTTTGCCCTTGGTCCTGTTTGAAAGTGATTACATTTTATTACTCTCCTCCCCACTCATAGAAATAACCCAATATTAAACCGTCTACTACTCTCACCTCATGGTAGTTGGTAGTGGAAAATGAATCACTCTTTCTCTGTGGAGTCGGAGCCCTCAAGTCAACTTTTTTTCTGTTGTAGAAATGGAGGGATGAGATGTCATAAATCTGTCACACAGACCCATTAGGTCCCTGTACTCTATCCTACCTCACAGCATTAAAGGCACTCTCTCTCTCACTCGATTGCTTGCTTGCTCTCTCTAATTTTTTCTCTCTCTCTCTCCTTTGGACTGTCTCCAGGTCTAACATCTTTTAGAGCTGCATGCCATGCCTTCCACGGGAGTGTGTGTGTGTGTGTTTGTGTGCCTACGCACGTACACGCCCGTACGTGTGCATGTCACTGTCTGTGCCCCCTAAGTGTATGCGTGTTTAGATTCACAAGATTGCTTCTGAAATTTGACCTCTGGAAAAGTTTCCTGTGAGCAGCCTCCTCTTTGAACTCCAATCCATTATCAGTGAGTATCAGTTTCACCCCAACAAGTGTACTGTGTTAAATGATAGGGGCCTCTGGCAGCCTGCCACAGTCACATGCAGGGTATAAAAGGATGAGCTCTCAGTTGCAGAGCAGTGGGGTACCGTTATGGCTTGCCATAGACAGACACTCAAGCGCACACACACGCAGCCCACACACACACGTGCATGTTTGGGCTCCCGAGTGGCACAGTGGTCTAAGGCACTGCATCTCTGTGCTAGAGGCGTGACTATAGACCCTGGTTTGATTCCAGGCTGTATCACAAACAACTGTGATTTAGTGTCACATAAGGTTACGCTCAATTGGCCCAGCGTCGTCCGGGTTAGGGTTTGGCCGGGGTAGGCCGTCAATGTAAATAGAATTTGGTCTTAACTGACTTATCTAGTTAAATAAAGGATAAATACATGAAAAATGCACACACACGCAACCTACACTGCTCAACCACATAATCTACAACAGTGGTTGAAAGGTTGTACTGTCATAAAGGAAATCAAAGGGATATTTCCAAACCTTTCTCTACCCAGCCATAATATATTGTAACCCTCCGTATATGAACAAACACCGACGTAGAAATAAGTTCAGTATAGGATGTTGTTTTGGGTAGAAGAAACTCTACTGGACAGTTTCTAACTTTCTCCTTAAAACCATTTTTCTTTCATATTCTCTTTCTATTTCTGGATTCTTTCATATTCTCCTCTTAATATACCAGTCGATACCGCAGTAGACTTATAGTTAGAGGGGAGATTGTAATGACTGACATGGTGGAAAACAAAAAGCTGTTGGATGCCGGCGAGGAGGGAGGAGTGGAGCAGCAGCGCAGGCTTCATGTCAGAACCCATCTCTCCCTTCACCCCATTCTGAATCCCTGGTGGAGCCCCACACCGTTTGATGGGATAGGGGGAGGAAGCATATGCGTCTAAGTTCCAAATTGCACAGTATTCCCTATAGTGTAGAGTACTACATTTTTCCAGGACTCATAGGGCTCTGGTTAAAAGTAGCGCACTATGTAGGGAATAGAGTGCCATTTGGGACATATCCTGGGCCTATCCTCTGGCTCCCCTCGCTGCGGGGTCTTTTGATCTATCTCTGCCCCCCCCCTTAAGCCCACTCTCTGAGAAAAAGATCCCCTTCAACACCTACAACCTCCCTACCGCTCCAACCCCACCCATTGAGATCCTATAACCTGCCTAGTGGATCTGACAGATCTGACGGAATCACCGAGTTGGAAGGGCTAGGGAATGGAGGGATAGAAAGAGGGGAGGAAGGGTGAAACCAGCATGGGCTCTGTACATTGCTCGATCTGTCCATGAGAATCAATTATCAGACATAAGACAGGTGGGATCTACAGAGGTGCCCTCTAAAATGAGCCTCCCGACATCCAATAACCAAGGTCTGCTACCCAGGCTATCATGTTCAGGCCTGGCCTGAAACCTTTTCGGATGGATTTGATGGTTTTGCGTCCCCCTGTGGGATGTGGTCTATGTATGGACATGTTTCTCCAGCTTAAACAAACCATACATTATTTAGCACCTGCTCCATGAACCAGAGGTTGAAAAACACAGCTTTACTCTACTATTGTACATCACGAACAATACAATCAATAATGGCATGTCCTCATACATTTGATCATGGAGTCGATAGTGCAGTGTCATCCTGTTGGAGAAGATGCGGTCAAGTCTGAACATGTCTCCTGGTTGAAACACACTTTATCCCGACCCTGCTATAGACCATGGAGTTCAAGTGAGCAATTGTTGTTAGCACTGGCTTTAAATGTTTGAACAACAATAACAAAACAAAGTCTTTACTGCAGAGCACGGTGAAGAACATGAAGACAGTGGAGTTACATGAATAATAAATAGGACTGTAAGTCAGGGACCCATTTTCCCCTTCACCCCAGGCTGAATCCCTGGTGGATCCCCACACTGTTTGATGGGATAGGGGGAGCTGTGGTTAAGGGAAGCTGTTATTAAGTAAAATGGACATGTTTGCAGAACAAACTATATACCGTTCGTAGAGACAAATTCTAACCGTGGTCATCAAGTTTGTTATTCACAGTGCTGTAGGGATGGGATCTGAAAAGTATTTAGCACATTACCAATTATCACCTGAGCAGTCATCAGAGCAATAAACAGAGAATACACATTTATTTAATTTATTTTTTCATTTCAACTTAATTTTAACCAGGTAGGCCAGTTGAGAACAAGTTCTCATTTACAACTGCGACCTGGCCAAGATAAAGCAAAGCAGTGCGACAAAAACAACAACATAGAGTTACACATGTGATAAACAAACGTTCAGTCGATAACACAATAGAAAAATCTATGTACAGTGTGTGCAAATGTAGTAAGATTGGGGATTACTAATAACAATTGACCTCGCCATATTATGTTGTATTATCAAATACAAGAATCTCATACATGTAAGAATTGTATGCAAGTACGTTACACAAAATCATTCTGAGCTAAAGGATCTTGTTTTATTTGCTTAGTAGTTTAATATGTCACTGTAATGTTTATAGCTTTACACATTTGGCATTCTGGACCTAAGGCTTTTTATAGCTGAGTGTTTAGAGCGATAAAAGTAAATTACTTCTCCAAGGAGTATACATCAGCAGTTAGTATAACTTAGTCCTCTTTCCCTGCCCCTCAAATTATAATTTAGCATGTTTCACTATTCAACAAGTACTCTTTTCAATTCTGCTGTTTATTATATTAGAGTTCAGTTAGTACATACTCATAATATGAGGCCAGATGGTGTAATACTCCTTTTACAATGTTATGTTGGGGAAAGGTGTTAATAGAGATAGAGTGATGGGGGTGGGGAGGTGGGAGAGAGAGTGATGGACAGAGGGGGGAGAGAGAGAGAGAAAGAATTGGTGGTGCCCGCTGGGAACCCTGACTCCAAATTAGTCTCCTCAGCTGTATGTGGGCCATTTCTGTCATTTGTTTCATGGAGGAATCAACATCTGGTGGAGGCTGCATAAACACAGCTCTCTTAACGGCCTGACTAGGCCTCCTATCGATGACGACACACACGCTCACAAGCACGTAAACATACACACGCATGGACAGGCATGGACACACGCACAGAGAGAGAAAAAAAGAAAAGGAAAGAGAGATACACACACACACACATTCTCTATCAGGAATCAGGCTAAGACCAAGATGCAGACACAGGAGGCGGATAGTCCAAGTCTCAGAGTTTATTATAGTACAAAGGGCAGGCAAAAGGGTAGTCAATGTAGGCAAAGGGTCTGCAATCCAAGTCAGAGTCAGGCAGTTACAGGATGGCGGGCAGGATCAGGATAGGCAGAAAGATCAGAACTGAGAAGACTAAGAAAAACAAAAGGGCTTGACGGGACAGGATGAACTGGCAACAGAAAACGCAGGTATAAATACACAGGTGATAGTGGAGACAAGTGGGAGACACCTGATGGGGGGGGTGGAGAAAAGCACAAGACAGGTAAAACAGATCAGAGAGTGACAGTCCTCCCTCTCTAGGTGCGCCACCTGGCGTCCTACCTGGGCACATACCTGGTTGACCGGTTGCCGGCAGCCGAGCTCAGTGATGAGGGCTGGGTCCAGGAGACAAAGGGCTGTGAAGACAGGGATTTAAGTCGGATGTATACGGAGGGTGCGGGGCAACAGAAGACTAACAGAGGATGGGCTTAAGATTTAGAGATGGGGAAATGGCTGATGAAACAGGGGAAAGACACCACCCGGAGGGGCAGGTCCCGAGTGGACAACCATACCCTCTGCCTGAGACGATAGTGGGGAGCAGAGGTCCGGCGGTGGTCTGACTGTCTTCGATACCTGGAGGTGGTCTTGACAAGAGAGGACGGGGCTCTGTTCCAGGTATGGTGACAACGGAGGATGAACATCTGGGCCGAGGGTATGCTAACCTGAGGGGCTGATATCCCATGGAACACTCAAAAGGCGAGAGACCACTGGCCGAGCAGGGAAGGGTGTATTACACCTACACAAGTTGCTGGCACCAGGTGGTGGGGTTGGCGGAGACGAGGCAACGAAGAGTTGTCTCCAGGTCCTGATTGGCTCACTCCGACTGACTGTTGGATTGGGGGTTAAAACCGGAGGTCATGCTGGCCGATGACCCAATGAGGGTGCAGAACCTGGATGAGAATTGAGGACCGCTGTCGGAGACCATGTTCACCAGAAGTCCATGGATCTGGAAGATGTACTACACCATGAGCTGGGCCGTCTCCTTGGCCGAGAGTAACTTGGGAAGGGGAATGAAGTGGACGGCTTTGGAAAGCATCCACCACCGTAAGGATAGTGGTGTTGCTATCTGATGGTGGGAGACCAGTGCCCAGAGATACGAAACCGGGCCGGAGAGGAAAAGGGAGTGGTTGAAGGAGTTCAGCTGGAGTTTGCTGTGGAGTCTTATTCTGAGCACACAGTGCAGGCGGCAACGAACAAGGAGACATCAGGAACCATGGTGGGCCACCAAAAGCGTTGTCGTACAAAAGTCAGAGTCCGACGGAGGCCAGAATGGCAGGCAAGTCTGGAGGAATGTGCCCATTCCAGGACCGAGGAATGGGCAGAGTCCAAGACAAACATCCCCCTTCTGGTTAGCCACCCCTCCACATTCATGGCCCCCGGACGGTAGAAGATGGTAAAGTTAAACCGTTTGAAAAGAAAGGCCCATTGCGCTTGCCTAGAGCTGAAGCGCTTGGCGGTGCAGAGATATTCCAGGTTGTTGTGATCAGTCCACACCAATGCTTGAGTTCTGAGAAGAACCGGCCAACTGCTGGAGACCATGTGAACAGAACCTTGGGAGTGCTGAGGGGGGAAACTCCGGATGAGGCGGTGGTAGAAATTAGCAAACTCCAGGAAATGTTGCCGCTGCACTCTGGAATCCCCCACCACTCTCACCTTGTCATCTGAATATTTCCAGCAGCAATGATGTATCCTAGGAAGGAGACGGTGAAGCGATGGGATTCACAATTGTCTGCTTTAACAAAAAGCTGGTTCTCCAAGAGATTCTGAAGGACCTGTTGGACGTGGATGGAATTGTTCTTGAGCTGACCGGGAAAAAAACAAGGATGACATCAATGTAGACAAATACGAACCGGTTCACCATATCATGGAGCACATCATTGACCAGGGCCCGGAACACTGCGGGAGCATCGGTCAGTACGAATAGCATGACGGGGTACTCATAGTGCCCGCTAGACGTGTTAAAAGTTATCTTCCATTCGTCTCCTTCCCAAATCCAAACCAGATGGTAGGCGTTCCAAAGGTCCAACTTAGAGAAGATCGTGGCCCCCTGGAGAGGCTCGAAAGCTGAGGAGATGAGTGGTAGAGGGTAACGGTTTTTAACCGTGATCTCATTTAACCTTTCTAGGACAGTACACTTCAAGTGACCCTCGTTCAAGATGGCCGTATTTCTTCACGCACAAAGGAAAAACCTCAGCCAATTTATAAAGACTGTTGATATCCAGTGGAAGTGATAGGAACTGCAAGAAGGTCCCTTAGAAACCTGGATTTCCAATGAAAACACGTTGAAAAGAGAGTGACCTCAAAAATAAATCTGAATGGTTTGTCCTCTGGGTTCCGCCTGCTAAATAAGTTATGTTATACTCACAGACATGATTCAAACAGTTTGAAATTTCTCTAAGTGTTTTCTATCCATATCTACCAATAATATGCATATCTTATCTTCTGGGGATGAGTAGTAGGCAGTTGAATTTGGGCATGCATTTCATCTGGACTTGAAAATACTGCACCCTTAATCTACCAATCGTGTCCGATTTCAAAAATGCTTTACAGCGAAAGCACAACATATGATTATGTTAGGTAATAGCCAAGTCCAAAAAACACACAGCCATTTTTCCCGCCAAAGATAGGAGTCACAAAAACACAGAAATATAGATAAAATTATTCACTAACCCTTGATGATCTTCACCAGAATACACTCATAGGACATCATGTTACACAATACATGTATGTTTTGTTCGATAATATGCATATTTATATTTAAAAAACTCACTTTACATTGACACGTTACGTGCAGTAATGTTTTGATTCCAAAACATCCGGTGATTTTGCATAAATACTCATAATAAACACTGATAAAAGATATAACTGTTATTCTCAGAATTAAAGATAGACTTCTCCTAAAGACACTTAAGCCTACCCCTTACTTTTTCGAACATTCTGTTAAAAATCACGCAACATTTCTAAAACTGGTTAAATCACGGCTGTGACTCTAACAGAACGTGTGTTTCATCACCGAAAACTGGAAAAAATATCAATGCGCCACTTGCATGTATTGTCTATGGGAAAGCAAATTACATGGGGCTGAGATTGCAAGTCCTACAGCTTCCACACGATGTCGCCAGTCTTGTCAATTGCCTGGGCTTTGTTTCTTGGTCAAACGAGTAAGAGAGCCCATTCCTTCCGGTCTCCGACAGGATGTTTTGGAAGAGAAATTTCCGACCATGATTTGAAGATGTGGAGCTATTGAATACACATCGCCCCGTGATCAATTTGATAGATTATTAACGTTTACTAATAACTAAAGTTGGATTACAAAAGTATTTCGAAGTGTTTTGTGAAAGTTTATCATTGACTTTTTTAATTAAAAAAAATGACGTTGCGTTTTAAAACCGTGTTTTTTCCTGGATCACACACTTTTCATAGATTGATATTTAGGGTATATATGGACCGATTTAATCGAAAAAAAATGACCCAATAGTGATGTTTATGGGACATCTAGGAGTGCCAACAAAGAAGCTTGTCAAAGGTAATGAATGTTTTATATTTTATTTCTGCGTTTTGTGTAGCGCCGGCTATGCTAATTATTTTGTTTACGTCCCCTTCATGTATTTCGGGATGTTGCATGCTATCAGATAATAGCTTCTCATGCTTTTAAAAAATCTGACTTGTTGGTTGGATTCACAACGATTGTAGCTTTAATTCAGTACCCTGCATGTGTGTTTTAATGAACGTTTGAGTTTTAACGAGTGCTATTAGCATTTAGCGTAGCGCATTTGCATTTCCAGATGGCTAGATGGAGCGCCTGCATGATGGGTGGGCTTAAGAGGTTAATGCAACCGCTGTGTCAGATTTAAAAACAACATTATGGAAAAAGCATAATCTGAGAACAGTGCTCAGAACCCAAAACAGCAAGAGGAATATCAGCCATTTTAGAATCAACAGAAGTTCGAAACAACACCATAAATATTCACTTACCTTTGATGATCTTCATCAGAAGGCACTCCCAGGAATCCCAGCTCGACAATAAATGACTGATTTCTTCCATAAAGTTCCATAAAGTACATCATGTATGTCCAAATAGCCACTTGTTGTTAGCGTGTTTAGCCCAGTAATCCATCTTCATGAGGCGTGAGCATTTAGTCCAGATAAAACCACAAAAAAAGTTCCGTTACAGGTCGTAGAAACAAGCCAAACGATGTATGGAATCAATCTTTAGGATGTTTTTAACTTCTTGGATATAGGGGGCGCTCTTTTAATTTATGGATAAAAAAACGTTCCCGTTTTAAACAACATATTTTGTCACGAAAAGATGCTCGACTATGCATATAATTGACAGCTTTGGAAAGAAAACACTCTGACGTTTCCAAAACTGCAAAGATATTGTCTGTAAGTGCCACAGAACTAATGCTACAGGCGAAACCAAGATGAAATTTCATACAGGAAGTGCCCCAGATTTTGAATGCGCTGTGTTCCAATGTCTCCTTATAATGTCTCCTTATATGGCTGTGTATGGATCACGAATGAGCTTAGACTTTCTGTCGTTTCCCCAAGGTGTCGACAGCATTGTGATGTTTTTGTAGGCAAATCATTGGAAGCTTGACCTTAAGAGACTACATCTACCAGGTGGCCGCTCGGTGTCCTCCGTTGCAATTATTGCGTAATCTCCAGCTGCGTGTATTTTTCGTTTGCTTCGAGGAGAAACACAGCTGCCACGAATGATTTATCATCGAATAGATATGTGAAAAACACCTTGAGGATTGATTCTAAACAACGTTTGCCATGTTTCTGTCGATATTATGGAGTTAATTTGGTAAAAAGTTCTGCGTTGTAGAGACTGCATTTTCAGATTTTTTTCTTAGCCAAACGTGATGAACAAAATGGAGCGATTTCTCCTACACAAGAAATATTTTTGGAAAAACTGAACATTTGCTATCTAACTGAGAGTCTCCTCATTGAAAACATCCGAAGTTCTTCAAAGGTAAATGATTTTATTTGAATGCTTTTCTTGTTTTTGTGAAAATGTTGCTTGCTGAATGCTAGGCTTAATGCTATGCTAGCTATCAATACTCTTACACAAATGCTTGTGTAGCTATGGTTGAAAAGCATATTTTGAAAATCTGAGATGACAGTGTAGTTAACAAAAGGCTAAGCTTGTGAGTGAATATATTTAATTTGCAATTTTTATGAATAGTTAACGTTTCGTTTTGGTAATGAGCTTGAGGCTATAATTATGCTCCCAGATACGGGATTGCTCGACACTAGAGGTTAACATAAAACATCAATAATGTTCCAAATGGAGAATTCCTTTATCTTCAGAAAAGCACTGGAACGAGAAGTAACTCTGTCGGGAGCGCGCATCATGAGTCCAAGGCACTCTGCCAGACCACTGACTCAAAGAGGTCTCATGAGCCCCTCCTTTATAGTAGAATCCTCATTCAAGTTTCTAAAGAAGGTTGACATCTAGTGGAAGCCGTAGGAAGTGCAACCTCATCCATATCTCAATGTGTATTGGGTAAGCCAAGCTTTGACAAACTCCAAACCTTAGATGTCCCACTTCCTGGTTGGATTTTTCTCAGGTTTTCGCCTGCCATGAGTTCTGTTAACCTCTAGTGACACCCCATCCCGTGAACGGGACCGTTGTCATCATCTGACACTAATTAGCATAACACAATGGACATAAATCTTCCTAGAAAATATTCTTATTCATGAAAATCACAAGTGAAATATATTGGAACACAGCCTTTTGTTAATCACCCTGTCATCTCAGATTTTCAAAATATGCTTTACAGCCAAAGCTAGACAAGCATTTGTGTAAGTTTATCGACAGCCTAGCATAGCATTATGCCTTGGTAGCATCAGGCAACCATCAGGCAATCAAATTAAATCATTTACCTTTGATGAACTTCGAATGTTTTCACTCACGACACTCCCAGGTAGATAGCCAAAGTTCATTTTTTCCCAAAATATTATTTTTGTAGGCCGAAATAATTTGTTCTTCACGTTTGGCTGGAAATCGACCGGAAATTGCAGTCACGACAATGCCAAAAAATATTCCAAATTAGCTCCATAATATCGACAGAAACATGGCAAATGTTGTTTATAATCAATCCTCAAGGTGTTTTTCAAATATCTACTCGATAATATATCAACCGGGAAAATTGGTTTCTCAGTAGAAGCGATTGGAATAATGGCTACCTCTGTATTTTACGCGAGAATATTTACATTTTACATTTAAGTCATTTAGCAGACGCTCCTATCCAGAGCGACTTACAAACTCTGGGAGCATCAGGTGACCACTTGCGCAATGAAGCCGCTTATGGGTATTCTTCATCATAAATGCGTGAAACTACGTCACAATGTTGTAGACACCTTGGGGAATACGTAGAAAGTGTGATCTGGTTGATAGGGCATTCACATCTTAATAGGGACGCATCGGATTGGATTTTTCTCAGGCTTTCGCCTGTAACATCAGTTCTGTTAAACTCACAGACAATATTTTTACAGTTTTGGACATTTTAGAGTGTTTTCTATCCTAAGCTGTCAATTACATGCATATTCTAGCATCTTGTCCTGACAAAATATCCCGTTTCATTTGGGAACGTTATTTTTCCAAAAATGAAAATACTGCCCCCTACTACCAACAGGTTATACTCACAGACATAATTCAAACAGTTTTAGAAACTTCAGAGTGTTTTCTATCCAATACTAATAATAATATGCATATATTAGCATCTGGGACAGAGTAGGAGGCAGTTCAGTCTGGGAACGCTATTCATCCAAAAGTGAAAATGTTGCCCCCTATCCCAAAAATGTTGCCTCATTAGATGATAAAGAGGTATAGGGTTTTATTCTTCTTTTCCACAAAGAGAACCCTGCACCAGCGGGGGAAGCAAATGGACAAATACTCCCTTCAGCAAAGGAATCCTCAATGTACCTCTCCATGGTCTTGGTCTCTGGACCCAACAGGGAATAAAGCCACCCTTGAAGCAGTGTAGTATCCGGGAGAAGGTTGATAGCGTAGTTGTAGGGTGGATGGGGAGGGAGGGATGTAGCGGGCCTTATTGAAATCCTCCCGGAGGTCTGGTACTCCGTGGGAATGGCGGAGGGATTTGAGGCTTCTCCCAGGCCTGCAGGAAGACGTCCTAGGGCGGGCTGTAATGACTTCAGACAACACGCATGGCAGAACAGGCTCCAACCAATGATAGAACCTGTAGCCCAGTCGATCAGAGGATTGTTCCTCTGGAGCCATGAAAGCCCCAAAACCATGGTTGCATGAGGGGATTTAATGGGCAGGAACTTCATAGATGCACTGTGATTACCTGACACTCTCAGGATAATGGGAAACATAGTGTGAGTGACTCTGCCCATCCAGCGCTCTGACGTCCATGGGAATGGAGAGGCGTTGTGTGGAGATTCCCAGTTCTAACACCAGGTTAGCGTCCATAAAGCTCTTGGCGGCCCCGGAGTCAATGGGCATCCAGATTGCTTTGGACCGGTCACACCACAACAGGATAGCATGGAGAGGGGTTTGAGAAATGGAAGATGGGAAACTTCCTGTACGGATCATCAACATACTCGTACCTACTTGATGACTCTGGTCTTTTAATGGGCAGGTAGATAGGAAATGTACCATAGCTCCACAATACAGACAGGTCCTGGTGTTTAGTCTGCGTAAGCACACAGCAGGAGACAATCTAGCCCTGCCCAATTGCATGGGCTCTGGAGGAGATGATTCGACAGCCCACGGTAACTTCCACTCGGAAATGTGGACTTCAGGGTTTTCCGTGATTCCCTGGGGGCGAGGTGGAAATTGAGGATGAGCGAGCGCGACATGGTGCAGGTCCCTCTCCCCCCCTACGTTCCCGTAGCCACCCATCGATCCGGATGGTCAAGGCTACGAGGGAGTCGAGGTCCACGGGCAGCTCCCGGGCTGCAAGCGGGTCTTTAATCACCTCCGATATTCAGTTAAAGAACGCATCGAACTGAGCTTCCAGGTTCCAGCCACTCTCAGCCGCCAAAGTGAAAAAAATCCACTGCGTAGTCTGCCACACTACGGGAGTTCTGACGTAGATGGAGCAGTTTATGAGCCGCCTCTCTCTTAGACAATCGAGATTCTAAAACTTTACATACCTCCGCCACAAACTCCTCCAGACTGAGTCAAACAGTGGGTTGTTGCTCCCACACTACCGTAGCCCAGGTGAGAGCCCTTCAAGACAAAAGCGTTGTCAAGTACGCTATTCTCGAGCGATCCCAAGGGAAATTAAGAAGGCTGCAGCTCAAAGCTGAGAAAGCACTGGGAAAGAAACGCCTGGCAGGATCCTAGAGAAGGTAAGCTGGGGTTCTTGGGCAGCCGGGGTAGATTGGGGAGAAGCACCGCTGGTAGCAGGGTAAGTGACAGTCTGGGGGTTACTGTATTGGAGGGCTGCCTAATAGATCCACAGAATTTCTCCAACAATATATTGAAGGCACGGTCATGGTGTTCCGCAAAGGTCTGGAATCCGTAACACCTTGAAGTATCTGCTCGTGTCTTCCAATGGTGGCTCCTTGGGAAGAGACGACGTTGCGGAGCTGGTCCCAGTCTGCTTGGTCAGTCATGGCCAGTTCATACTATCAGGACTCAGGCTAAGACCCAGATGCAGACACAGGAGGCAGATAGTACGAGTCTCTGAGTTTATTATAGTACAAGGGGCAGGCAAAAGGGTAGTCAAGGCAGGCAAATGGTCGCCATCCAAATCAGAGTCAGGCAGGTACAGGACGGCGGGCAGGATCAGCAGAAAGGTCAGAACTGGGAAGTCTAAGAAAAATCATGCTGCGCCTTGATCTACCCATTTCGACGAACGTTACAATATCAGGCATTCTGTCCCCTCACCCATCCTGGACACCCGTAGCCCCATATCATGAAGTGTAGTATGTCCCACTAACAGCACAGAAAGTAATTGGTCGCACATCTGGCCCCCTTCAGACAATGTTTATAGAATAACTCCCCCTATTCAGTCTGCATACCAAATAGCACCATATTCCCTACATAGTAAAATACTTTTAACCATAGCCCGATGAGCCCTATGGGTCCTGGTCAAAAGTAGTGCACTACCCACATGAAAAAATACTACAGTTTACTATAGAATACTACAGCACTAACTATAGAATTCTGTAGAATACTATACTACACACTGTAGTATCCCTCAATCATGTGTAGTACTTACTATAGAATGTTGTAGTATACTGTAGAATACTATAGTAAAATCTACAGCATTTTCCACAAAAGAATGTAGCAAATACTACAGTAATGTCTGCAAAAACACTACAGTCCGTTAAAACATTACTTTTTTTACTGTAGTAAATATTACAGTATTTTATGACCATATACCCTGCCCATTCCCCTTCCCCATAGGCCAATTTGTGCCACCCATAAGTAAGAAACCTACATACCAAGTATATATGATATATTGTGTTCCCTACTGTAACGCTCAATGACTGAATGGGTGTGGAGTCAGGCGCAGAGAGCAAAGGATGCTGGGAAAAAACACGCTTTAATGTCCAAAATCAAAAGAACAAAATAGTATTAACCAACACAGGCGTAACTATTTAAACAAATAGTACCCTTAGGTAAAATAACAGGACAGCGAGAAAACCCAGCAAACCACTAACACCTCTCACAAAATACATCAGAGATAATAGAGATAATCAGAGATAATAAAACAAAACACTATACTAAATACTACAGCAATGTGTATAAAAATACTACTTTAAATACAACAAAATCCTAGTCTGCAAAAATAGAACAGTAAATACTACAGTATACTAAAATCCTCAAACACTACAGTTAATACTACAGTACACTTCAGTCCAAAAAAACACTACAGTAAATAATACAGTATACTACAATCTGTAAAATCTACATTACTTACTATAGTATATACTACATTTATTTTACTACAGTAATTATATTATAGTTAACTGTAAATACTACGAATACTATAGTATTTATACTATAGTATTGTCTTTTTTCATGTGGGGAATAGGTTGCCATTTGGGATGTCAATTGTCAACATGATTTATGGAGAGGAGAGCTATCTCCAGGCTGGGGCTCCTCAATCTTCCTCTGTCTGAATTGGCAACGCATCACAGGAAGATGTGTCTGCCGTTTGTTTTCCTCCACATCAACACAAGGACACACGCATGCAAGAATGCGTACACACACACATTCCTCTGCAGACAAGCCAATCTTCACCTGGCTGAAAGATTTAATCTGCTACTTTTTTGGTAGCAGTGAAAACAGTTTTTGTCTCCTCCCTTTTGACTATTGTCAAAGTTAGATTGACTACATGGAGGTTATATCCCAATTGGCACCCTATTCCCTATATGGTGCACTAATACTGTGCCATTTGAGACTCTACCCTTGAGTGAACTTCCCAGATAGCAGCTTCACTTACAAAGACTTTCCAAATGTCTGGTTTGGGAGACTGAAATTAGCTGATATGTTTGAAATTCAATTCAATCTGAATTCAAAGCAAGAGAAGAAGTTTTGAATTAATATCAAAGTAGGTATTATTTAATAACCTTGTAAAATTTATGAATTCACATACAAGGTATGAAGCTTAAATTTACAAGGCAGTACTGACATTAAACAAAGTATAATTCTAGACATAATAGATCCTAAGGTTAACTTACAAGACAATGCATGAACAAAGAGATGCCAACAGAAGCCTAGGAAATGAGAATTGATCATACACTTGCCTCCAATGGACAGGATACAGAATAAGAGAGAGAATAGACCTCCATTCCATTCATAACATCTGAAACCAACCACCATTGACCAATCAAATGATACCAAGTTTACAGTAGCCTAATCACTCAGGGCCAATCTCTGCAAGGTTTCACATAATCTAAAGGCTTGTGTGCATCAAAGCTGGGACCGAGAGATTGAAAAGCAGCTTATATCTCAAGCCAATCAGACTTCTAAACAGCAATCACTAACTCAGCGAGGCTGCTGCGTATATTGAGACGCAATCACTGGCCACTTTAATAAATGGATCACTATTCACTTTAAATACATGGATAAATGGATCACTTGTCACTTTAAATAATGACACTTTAATAATGTTTGCATATCTTACTCATTACATTACTCATATCACATGTGTGTACTGTATTTTATAGCATCTACTGCACCTTGCCTATACCGCTCGGCTATCACTCATCCATATACTATGTACATATTCTTTGGAATTTGGGAGATCCGTATTTTAAACAACCAAGTTAACTACAGAGTATATAGCCACGTTTTGAGGATGTCCTTTAGAATGTAATGTAAATATCTGTGCAATTCCCATCAACAAATTAATAGGACATTATTGGACTCCTATAGGACTTTTTACGTAAAACCAGAAGGAAAATGATATTATACTGTATTCAAGCATCTAATAGAAAAATCATATCAGTGTGCTGGAGTCTGGCGTAGTCGTCTAAGATCCTGACTGTGGACCACATATGCCTCCTTGGCAATGAGGGTTTGAGCCCCGGCTTGGATGACTGACTGCCTGTGCCCTTAAACCCTCTCTACATGTCTCCCAATCTGTATTTACATCTGTCCTGTCAAATACCATAATCCTCTGATCTCCTTTAAATAATGTTTAACCTTGTCAAAAAATCCTATATGATTCCAAGAACAAAATCCTATTTGAATCCCCTGTTCAGATTTAGGAAACAGTCCTATTGCACTTGTAGGTGCGATCCTACAGGATAAAATCCTATAGGATAGGTCCAAAATCTGATAGTATTTTCTTTTTGATTCGAACAGGATTTTGTTATTGGAATCCTATATAATTTTTTGACTAGGGCCTAGAATATTATAGTAAATACTACAGTAATGTCCACAAAAAAAATCAACTACAGTACATACTACAGCATTTAATTTGCATTTATCCTGCCCATTCCCCTCCGCCATATCCCAATTTGTGCCACCCATAAGTGAGAAATCCGCCCCTTCCCAATTGTCTCAAGACTTAAAACTCCTTCTTTAGCATTTTATCTTTTCATTTACATTGATTGAATTGGTGGCATCAACAAGGGATCATTCACCTGGTCAGTCTGTCATGTAAGTGTATATTGTGTTCCATACAGTGCAGAACTATCCATTCAGAATTAATTGTTGTAGTTTTAAGAAAGAAATGGCCTTATAATTTATATGTAATGTTTACAATCATATTTCAATGATATTCTAATCATATTATGCTTTTCAATGATATTCTGATTGAATCTCTGTGTTGGAAAGGAAATGGTTGGCGCTATAAAAAATATCCAATCAGGATTTTACTTTGGTCTCTGGGGAGATAATCTAATCTAGTTAACTAAGACACCCATAAGGCTAGGCCATCAAGAGATAGACAGAAGGCATCTGCCATTGAGGGGATTTGATAAATCTGGCCCGGGTGCCCGGGTAGGTGTGTTTTGTAACGGGTGAGAGTTTATTGCAATAATTTTGGAACTGGGCTGCCTTCTAGGTTCTTGTGAGACAGGTGCCCGTTTAATGCCCATGGCGAAGTCGGCTCAAAACGAAAGTAATGAGTAGGATTCTGAGTTTTCACATGCAATGGTGATTGCTTTATCTGCCTTCCCAATGAAAATGTGTTTGAAAATTCAAACATATATTTTATGGAAAAGAGATGTGTTTCTGGACGATGCACCATGCTTTCTTGTTGACCGAGCCACGCAAATTACTGTTCGATTTGAGAAGGGCGCTCCTCCCTCACCGCTTTTACCAGTTCACAGACCCGTGGCTCAGCATAATCAAATCCGCATTCAACTGTATTAGGGCAACATTTTTGAGAAACATTTTCAATGAGATTGCGATGAAACGCTTCCCTTTTTGCTATCTTTGGTTACATGGCCTGGCCTTTGCTTTCACTGCCTTTTTTATGTTTGCAAAGTTTTGGCATATTCATTCTGTAACGTACACACTAATAATCGGGAAGCAAGTACTGGGAGTGAATTAGGTGAATAAACAAACATAGACCAAAGCAAGAACACGAGTAGCATACAGACATGAAACATGTAAACAGAAACGATAACGTCTGAGGAAAGAACAAAAGGGAATGATATATATCGGGGAGGTAATCAGGAAGGAGATGGAGTCCAGGTGAGTCTCATGAGGCGCAGGTGTGCGTAACAATGGTGACAGATGTGCGTAATAATGAGTAAACTGGCTACAAGGAGCCCCAGAGAGGAGGATCGGGAGAAGACAAGACACATTCCATGTAGGCAGTGTTTAGAGAGGAGGCATAGATGACATGTCTCCATTGGCTAGCTAGCTGGCAATGCTAACAGGCAACAGTGTTTTCTGCTAACTAGCCAGCTAGTGTATAAAATAGGGTTCAATGGCTACTAGCAAGCTAGCCCACTGGGACTGACTAGCATAGCTAGCTAACTTTACAACAATAAGGACATTGTGAAACACCCTTAGGTAAGTGCCTATTTGTGTCTTGTAATTTCACATTTAGAAGATGCATTGGAACAATTAGCTAGAATGGTTATATGTATAATTTCTATCTTAACCAGAAAGTAAGATACTTGGAAGTTGCTCGAGTGGTATGTGTCTATTATAGAAGAAGCCCTTCTCATGACTCCAGTGCTGTTTGGCCTTGGGTTCTTGAGAGGTAGGACACTTTCGGAAAGCTTTTCAATAGAGTATGCATTTGTAAAAGAAAATGTTGCCTGGCTCTCACACTGGCTGTGCGTGTGTCCATCCATCCATCCATCCATCCATCCATCCGTCTTTCCTGTCTGCCTGTCTGTCTGTATCGGAGTTCCAGATATGGCTGGAAGAGAGTGGTGGCGGACAGCAGTGGAGGGCATCTTCACTGAGTGGCGAGAACATGAGGGAGATCATCCTCATGGAGTTTATCTATTTGAGCTGATTCAAGTAGGTATCCTATATTAGGTAGACCTACTAGTTCTTGGGTAGAAACAGTGGCTTGCAAAATTATTCACCCCCCTGGTATTTTTTCTATTTTGTTGCCTTACAACCTGGAATTAAATTAGATTGTTTGGAGGTTCATATAATTTGATTTACACAACATGCCTAGATTTACACAACATGCCTATGCTAAATATGTTTTATTGTGAAACAAACAAGAAATAAGACAAAAAATCAGAACTTGAGAGTGCATAATTATTCATAACCCCAAAGTCAATACTTTGCAGAGCCACCTTTTGCAGCAATTACCGCTGCAAGACTCTTGGGGCATGTCTCTATAACAGTGGTTCTTAACCTTGTTGGAGGTACTGAACCCCACCAGTTTCATATGCGCATTCACCGAACCCTTCTTAACTGGAAAAATAAAATGTGATTTTTTTCAAATTCAAAACATGGGTATATATTTTACTGGTGCACAAAAAGAACCGTGCATCAACATCACTGTGTTCAAAGAACAAAATCATCAAACCATGATTTTCACACAAAAACAAAAACATAATAATGAATATTTACTGCAAATCAGTGTGACTTCTGCTGTTGCCTTTCAGAGACCAGTTCAGAAATGCACAGCTTCACCTTGGCAAGTGCCACTCTCATGTCATTTTCGCAACAGTCTGTTCCTTTTCTTTGTTTTAATGTCCAGCATCCTCAAAAAGGACTATCTGTCTCCGATTCCAGATACATCTACGATCTTAGATCTGTCTCCGATTCCAGATACATCTACGATCTTACTTACACAGTTGACTTGTTTGGAAAAGTTTATTAGTAACGTTTGGGATTAATTTTGTATGCATTTTGATGGAGGGAAACTGGGTGGATTATTGACTGAAGCACACCAGTTAAGTGTTCCCTTTATTTTTTTGAGCAGTGTATATACATACACACACAAACATAGGCTAAGGGTCATTCACATGCATACAAACATACCCCCACCCAATACGCATAGACAATGTGTACTTTACACATTTCATAAATTTTTTATTTTTTATATATTGCAAATAAAATGTTTTTAAAAATCACAAAGAATATTTTATATTATTAATTTCAAACAACGGCATTAGCATGAGAAGAACTTACCAGTCCAAAACGATGTCCTCGCCGTTCAAAAAATATGCTTCCATTTTGGAGTCAAAGCTATGGTCGCTAGCTGAATCTTCTTCCAAAAGAAGATCTGTTTCACTGTCACGATCAATTTCCTCTATAATTTTGTCTAATTTCGTATATCTAGTCTTAGATTTAGCTTTCCCTGACTTATTCGCCATGATGTTCGATATATAAACAGCTGAAGATGCGCGTTACCGAAAAAGGGTTGTGCGCCACAAGCTTGTCTCCTTCCAGTATGACTGTTCAATGGCAAATGACTGTCTTTACGCAGGAGTTTCCTACATGGATTGGTCTTCCAACACATAACCATTGCATATTGCAGTGTTCCTCAGCTCATTGGCTATCTACCCAGCTAGATTTCAAGACATTAAGTGGTCATTGGGTTAAAATTCTGTCATGTATTGTCATATATTGTCATGTCTTGTCCCTGTGCTTTCTCTTCTATTTGTGTCCCCCTGCTGGTCTTATTAGGTTTCTTTCCCTCTCTCTATCCCTCTCTCTCTCTATCGTTCCGTTCCTGCTCCCAGCTGTTCCTCATTCTCCTAACGACCTCGTTTGCTCTTTCACACCTGTCCCCTATTTTGCCCTCTGGTTAAGTCTCTATTTCTCTCTCTGTTTCTGCTTCTGTCCTTGTCGGATCCTTGTTTGCTGTTTACTGTGTTCTTGTTCCGTCCTGTCGTGTTTTGCCTATCATCAGATGCTGCGTGTGAGCAGGTGTCTCTGTCAGCTACGGCCCGCGCCTACCCGAAGGGACCTGCAGTCGGTTGCCGCTTATCCTTTAATTCCCCTCTACTACTAGAGGATTTCTGTTATCCCCGTTTGGACATTTCCTGTAAAGGATTGAGGATTATGTTATTTTTGTTTGGACTTAAACTCAGTTTCTGTTAAGTCGCTTTTGGGTCCTCACTCATTTGCATAACAGAAGGATCCGACCAAGAATGGACCCAGCGACTACGGATCCTCGCAACTCAGCCGTCGAGATCCAGGGAGCGATGCTCGGCAGACACGAGCAGGAATTGTCTGCTGCTCGGCATGCCTTTGAGACCCTGGCCGCTCAGGTCTCCGACCTCTCAAGACAGTTTCACAATCTCCGTCTTGATCCACCAGCTACTTCCTGGGCTTCCGAGTCTCCGGAACCCAGAATTAATAACCCACTGTGTTACTCTGGGCAGCCCACTGAATGCCGCTCGTTTCTCGCCCAGTGTGATATTGTGTTCTCTCTCCAGCCCAACACATACTCAAGGGGTAGAGCTCGTATCGCCTACGTCATATCTCTCCTTACTGGACGGGCTCGTGAGTGGGGCACGGCAATCTGGGAGGCAAGGGCTGAGTGTACTAACGAGTATCAGAACTTTAAAGAGGAGATGATACAGGTTTTTGATCGTTCAGTTTTTGGGAAGGAGGCTTCCAGGGCCCTGGCTTCCCTATGTCAAGGTGAACGGATTACTCTATAGAGTTTCGCACTCTTGCTGCCTCCAGTGACTGGAACGAGCCGGCGATGCTCGCTCGTTTTCTGGAGGGACTCCACGCTGAGGTTAAGGATGAGATTCTCTCCCGGGAGGTTCCTTCCAGCGTGGATTCTTTGATTGAACTCGCCATCCGCATAGAACGACGGGTAGATCTTCGTCACCGAGCTCGTGGAAGAGAGCTCGTGTTAACAGTGTCCCCCCTCTCCGCATCACTACCATCTCCCCCCACTGGCTCAGGTGTTGAGCCCATGCAGCTGGGAGGTATTCGCATCTCGACTAAGGAGAGGGAACGGAGAATCACCAACCGCCTCTGTCTCTATTGCGGTTCTGCTGGACATTTTGTCATTTCATGTCCAGTAAAAGCCAGAGCTCATCAGTAAGCGGAGGGCTACTGGTGAGCGCTACTACTCAGGTCTCTCCATCAAGATCCTGTACTACCTTGTCGGTCCATCTACGCTGGACCGGTTCGGCAGCTTCCTGCAGTGCCTTGATAGACTCTGGGGCTGAGGGCTGTTTTATGGACGAAGCCTGGGCTCGGGAACATGACATTCCTCTCAGACAGTTAGGGGAGCCCACGGCCATGTTCGCCTTGGATGGTAGTCCTCTCCCCAGTATATTATGTGAAACACTACCTTTAACCCTCACAGTATCTGGTAAACATAGTGAGACCATTTCTTTTTTGATTTTTCGTTCACCTTTTACACCTGTTGTTTTGGGTCATCCCTGGCTAGTGTGTCACAATCCTTCTATTAATTGGTCTAGTAATTCTATCCTATCTTGGAACGTTTCTTGTCATGTGAAATGTTTAATGTCTGCTATTCCTCCTGTTTCTTCTGTCTCCTCTTCACAGGAGGAACCTGGTGATTTGACAGGAGTGCCGGAGGAATATCATGATCTGCGCACGGTCTTCAGTCGGTCCAGAGCCACCTCCCTTCCTCCTCACCGGTCGTATGATTGTAGTATTGATCTCCTTCCGGGGACCACTCCCCCCCCCCGGGGTAGACTATACTCTCTGTCGGCTCCCGAACGTAAGGCTCTCAAAGATTATCTGTCTGTTGCTCTCGACGCCGGTACCGTTGTGCCTTCTTCCTCTCCCGCCGAAGCGGGGTTTTTTTTTGTTAAGAAAAAGGACGGTACCCTGCGCCCCTGCGTGAATTATCGAGGGCTGAATGACATAACGGTTAAGAATCGTTATCCGCTTCCCCTTATGTCGTCAGCCTTCGAGATTCTGCAGGGAGACAGGTTCTTTACTAAGTTGGACCTTCGTAACGCTTACCATCTCGTGCGCATCAGGGAGGGGGACGAGTGGAAAACGGCGTTTAACACTCCGTTAGGGCATTTTGAATACCGGGTTCTGCCGTTCGGTCTCGCTAATGCTCCAGCTGTCTTTCAGGCATTAGTGTACTGAGAGACATGCTGAACATCTTTGTTTTCGTTTACCTTGACGATATCCTGATTTTTTTTTCACCGTCACTCCAGTTTCATGTTCAGCACTTT
This sequence comes from Oncorhynchus gorbuscha, assembly GCF_021184085.1. Taxonomy (NCBI): domain Eukaryota; kingdom Metazoa; phylum Chordata; class Actinopteri; order Salmoniformes; family Salmonidae; genus Oncorhynchus; species Oncorhynchus gorbuscha. The sequence continues at coordinate 35,067,981 of NC_060179.1, read as the reverse complement.
CGACGTGTCCTCCAGCGCCTTTTAGAGAATTGTCTTTATGTGAAGGCTGAGAAGTGCACTTTTCATGTCTCCTCCGTCACATTTCTCGGTTCTGTTATTTCCGCTGAAGGAATTCAGATGGATCCCGCTAAGGTCCATGCTGTCAGCGATTGGCCCGTCCCTAAGTCACGTGTCGAGTTGCAGTGCTTTCTCGGTTTCGCGAATTTCTATCGGCGTTTCATTCGTAATTTCGGTCAAGTGGCTCTCCTCTCACAGCCCTTACTTCTGTCAAGACGTGCTTTAAGTGGTCCGTTTCCGCCCAGGGAGCTTTTGATCTCCTCAAGAAGCGTTTTACATCCGCTCCTATCCTTGTTACTCCTGACGTCACTAAACAATTTATTGTCGAGGTTGACGCGTCAGAGGTGGGCGTGGGAGCCATTCTGTCCCAGCGCTCCCATTCTGACGATAAGGTCCATCCTTGCACGTATTTTTCTCATCGCCTGTCACCGTCGGAACGTAACTATGATGTGGGAAACCGCGAACTGCTCGCCATCCGCTTAGCCCTAGGCGAATGGCGACAGTGGTTGGAGGGGGCGACCGTTCCTTTTGTCGTTTGGACTGACCATAAGAACCTTGAGTACATCCGTTCTGCCAAACGACTCAATGCGCGTCAGGCTCGTTGGGCGTTGTTTTTCGCTCGTTTCGAGTTAGTGATTTCTTATCGTTCGGGCACTAAGAACACCAAGCCTGATGCTTTATCCCGTCTCTTCAGTTCTTCTGTAGCCTCTACCGACCCCGAGGGGATTCTACCTGTGGGGCGTGTTGTCGGTTTGACTGTCTGGGGAATTGAGAGACAGGTAAAGCAAGCACTCACTCACACTCCGTCGCCGCGCGCTTGTCCTAGTAAACTTCTTTTCGTTCCCGTTTCTACTCGTCTGGCCGTTCTTCAGTGGGCTCACTCTGCCAAGTTAGCTAGCCACCCCGGCATTCGGGGTACGCTTGCTTCTATTCGCCAGCGGTTTTGGTGGCCTACTCAGGAGCGTGACACGCGCCGTTTCGTGGCTGCTTGTTCGGACTGCGCGCAGACTAAGTCAGGTAACTCTCCTCCTGCCGGTCGTCTCAGACCTCTTTCCATTCCCTCTCGACCATGGTCTCACATCGCCTTAGACTTTATTACCGGTCTGCCTTCGTCAGCGGGGAAGACTGTTATTCTAACGGTTGTTGATAGGTTCTCTAAGGCGGCTCATTTTATTCCCCTCGCTAAGCTTCTTTCCGCTAAAGAGACGGCACAAATCATCATTGAGAATGTGTTCAGAATTCATGGCCTTCCGTTAGACCCCGTTTCGGACAGAGGTCCGCAATTCACATCTCAGTTTTGGAGGGAGTTTTGTCGTTTGATTGGGGCTTCCGTCAGTCTCTCTTCCGGTTTTCATCCCCAGTCTAACGGTCAAGCAGAACGGGCCAATCAGACTATTGGTCGCATCTTACGCAGTCTTTCTTTTCGAAACCCTGCGTCTTGGGCAGAACAGCTCCCCTGGGCAGAATACGCTCACAACTCGCTTCCTTCGTCTGTGACCGGGCTATCTCCTTTTCAGAGTAGCCTTGGGTACCAGCCCCCTCTGTTCTCGTCCCAGCTCGCCGAGTCCAGCGTTCCCTCCGCTCAGGCTTTTGTCCAACGTTGTGAGCGCACCTGGAAGAGGGTCAGGTCTGCACTTTGCCGTTATAGGGCGCAGACTGTGAGAGCCGCCAATAAGCGTAGGACTAAGAGTCCTAGGTATTGTCGCGGTCAGAGAGTATGGCTCTCCACTCGTAACCTTCCCCTTACGACAGCTTCTCACAAGTTGACTCCGCGGTTCATTGGTCCGTTCCGTATTTCTCAGGTCGTTAATCCTGTCGCAGTGCGACTTCTTCTTCCGCGACATCTTCGTCGCGTCCACCCAGTCTTCCATGTCTCCTGTGTCAAGCCTTTTCTTCGCGCCCCCGTTCGTCTCCACCCCCCCCCTGTCCTTGTCGAGGGCGCACCTATCTACAGGGTCCGGAAGATTATGGACATGCGTTCTCGGGGACGTGGTCACCAGTACTTAGTGGATTGGGAGGGGTACGGTCCTGAGGAGAGGAGTTGGGTTCCATCTCGGGACATGCTGGACCGTTCGTTGATCGATGATTTCCTCCGTTGCCGCCAGGGTTCCTCCTCGAGTGCGCCAGGAGGCGCTCGGTGAGTGGGGGGGGTACTGTCATGTATTGTCATATATTGTCATGTCTTGTCCCTGTGCTTTCTCTTCTATTCGTTTCCCCCTGCTGGTCTTATTAGGATTCTTTCCCTCTCTCTAACCCTCTCTCTCTCTCTATCGTTCCATTCCTGCTCCCAGCTGTTCCTCATTCTCCTAACGACCTCGTTTACTCTTTCACACCTGTCCCCTATTTTGCCCTCTGATTAAGTCTCTATTTCTCTCTCTGTTTCTGCTTCTGTCCTTGTCGGATCCTTGTTTGCTGTTTACTGTGTTCTTGTTCCGTCCTGTCGTGTTTTGCCTATCATCAGATGCTGCGTGTGAGCAGGTGTCTCTGTCAGCTACGGCCCGCGCCTACCCGAAGGGACCTGCAGTCGGTTGCCGCTTATCCTGCAATTCCTCTA